>NC_067151.1:8866272-9466272 GCF_903995435.1 Acomys russatus | reverse complement strand
CCAAGTATTTCAAGAGTTAGACATTTAGCCCAGACTTAGGACCCTTGGTTTTCTATAGGAAGAACACTGCTGTTTGGGGTTGCAGTCCTCCTGGTCTGGGTAGCCACTCTGAGCTCGGCATTCGGTGCAGGCCTCCCTCTCCCCAGCAGGGCCTCAGGCTCGCTGCCTGACTCCATCTGGAGAGTGTCTTTAGACACAGATGCCCCTAACCACATTTGATATATGGCCCTTGGCATGCTCCTGGCTAGCTCTCCCCTCCCTGTGCCTATAGGATAATTAGGTGCTGTGTTCCTGTTCATATGATAGGAGCGTGCTGCCAAATGCAGAACAAGCATCCTGAAAGTGCCTGGTTCCTACCGATTATGGACATCTATCTGGAAGCCCCACCCACTCCCCAGGGGTATGTATATAGTCTTCGTTCTCCCTGATTATAGTTGAACTAGGCCCTCCCTGAAGTGGTTCCCCGAGTGTTGGATCTCCGTTGTTGTGCTTCCGGCCTGCTAGGCCCTGCATCTCTTCTGTTCCTCTTGCCTCCATGGGCTGGTGGCCAACAGCCCCCCAAGGAAGAGGAGAACCACATTTTCCACACTTAGTGTTCGCCTGTGTGCCATTTATCTACTTAGTTTCTTCTCTCAGCAGAACGAAGGACATGGGTACTTGGTGGCAGTGTAATACTCTGGTGGCAGCGTAATAAATACCTGCAGCAGCTTTGCAGCATAGTAGGCACCAACATCCCTTATGAGGTTATACCTCACATCCACACCTGAAACAGACAGGCGAAAAGAAACTGATGCTCCGTACAAAGAGCACTTGAAATCAGGAAAGCGAAAAGCAGGCGGTGTTTATTCTTAGGCAAACGTACCACTGATACACGACTGGGTCCTTAAAACTTTGGAAAGAAGCCAAAAATCGTCACCTGACACTCTTTGTACTGGGACTAAGTGATTGTTACCGCCAATGTTTAATGTGATTCCTTCTTTTGATCTGTCAAAATAAAAAAGAGACAAATAAAGCCAGGCATGGTGGCGCATGCCTTTAGTCCCAGTGCTCGAGAGGCAGAGGCAGGTGGATCGCTGTGAGTTCGAGGCCAGCCTGGTCTACAAAGCGAGTCCAGGACAGCCAGGGCTACACAGAGAAACCCTGTCTTGGGGAAAACAACAAAAGACAAATCAAGTGAGGAGGAGAACAATGTTGGCAAAGCTTGAAATCTTTGCATGTGTATGGTAATATCAGAGACTTTGCCATCCAGTTTAACATACCTAATTATGCCACCATTTAAATTCTCTCATACACCCCACCATCCTACTTTTATTTCTGTTGTGATAAAACATTTGGACCAAAATAAATAAATAAATAAGCAAATAAAGGCTGGGCTCTGGTGGTGCATGTGTTTAATCCCAGGACTCAGAAGGCAGAGATCAGCAGATCTCTGTGAGTTTGAGGCTAGCCTGGTCTACAGTGTGAGTTCCAGAACAGCCAGAGCTATACATACAAACCTGTCTCAAAAAAAATGGACAAATGAACAAAAGAGAGATGAGGGGAGGGGGAGGAAAGGAAGGAAGGAAAAAGGAAAAGAAAAGAAATTTAAGATAGAAAGTGTTGGCTTTAGGTTTTGATTTTAAGTTATCCTTGAGGGAAGTCATAGTGGAGGCAGCTGGTTACATCAAACCCACAGTCAAGAGAGGACAGAAATAGATAGATGATAGATAATAGATAGATATTCAATTACTTGCTTGTGTTCAGCTTGATTTCTCCAGCTTTATCCAGTTCAGGACCCCTGTTCTAAGAAATGATGCTGCCCTCGGTGGGCTGGGTCCACCCACACCAATTAACTTAATTAAGAAAATCCTCCAACGCAGAGGAGGGGGATGCAGGCTACACAGACGAGACCTGGTAAGCTGTGGTCTGACAGTGGGAGAGGAGGACCCCACCTGTCTGTGGTCTAGGGGTGGGGAATAGAGTGGGAAAGGGAGGGAGGGTGGAAGAGAGGAGCAAGAGGATCACAATCAGGATGTAATGTGAATAAATTATAATAAAGAAAGAAATTATAAAATAAGAAAATCTTCCACAGGCTAACCAAATATAGAAAATTCCTCGTTGTACCCAAGTGATTCTAGGTTGTGTCAAGTTGACACAGCTAACCATCAAACCCACTTTAGACCTAAGAACACTGAACACTTTGAGGACACCTTAGTTTTCTATTGTTGTGATAAGACATTACGACCAGGTCACCTCGGGGAGGAAAGGGTTTCTTTCATTTGACAACCCTTGGGTCATACTCCACTACTGAGAGAAGTCAGGACAGGAACTTAAGACAGAGAGACCTGGAGGCAGGAACGGAAGCAGAAGGCATGGACGAGCTCCGCTTCCTGGCTGGCTCCCTGTGGCTTCCTTAGCCTGCTTTCTTATACCACCCAGGACCAGCTGCCCAGGGATGGCACCACCCACAGTGGCCTGGGCCCTTCTACACTCATCATCAGTCAGTCAATCCAATGTGCCCCCTGACCGACCTGCAGGCAATCTGATGGGGACATTTTCTCAGCTGTGGTGCCTTCCCCCAGCAACAACAACCAGGACAAAGGATTTGCCTGAATTCACCCAGCTCTCAGGAACTAAGATACCTACAGGGGCCCTGGCTTGAGTGTTCCTGCTCTACTCTCTCTCCAGTGTCATACCCACACCTAAGACCCTGCAGCATCACTTGTCTACCTATTAGTTGTATCCATTTTACCAAGCCATTTTCAAGTGAGGGTGAAACTGCTGAATGGTCCAGGGCTTCACAGAAATGAGAATTGGTGAGGACGTTTGCTCCAGCCCAATACTTATCTTCTTTACCCCTTTTCGATTTCTTCATCCACTCTTTTGAGTATATCCAGTATAAAAGGATTGCTTTTCCGTATGTTTTCTGAACAAAGGTTAGAATACTGTTCCTCGAGGTTACTCGTAGACTCTGGAGCTTTGGAAACATGAATGCATCCATCATCACATATAAATTATCCTCAAAGCTTCAACAACAACTAAGCTGCTTTCAAAGAAATGAGTATGATGTATAGTGAGTGTGAGGAAGGGAAGGAGAAAGAACTGAGGGTGGGGCGGGGTGGGGTGGGGCAAGGCGGGGCAGGGCAGGGCAGGGGGTGGGGCGGGGCGGGGCGGGAGGGGCGGGGCAGGGTGGGGTAGGTGGGGCAGGGTGGGGCAGGGTGGGGTGGGGTGGGGCAAGGCGGGGTGGGGTGGGGCAGGGCGGGGTGGGGTGGGGCAGGGCGGGGTGGGGTGGGGGGTACCAACAAGCTGTAAATATTCCCAGAGAGGGTGGGTAGACTGTGGCTCAAGAAGGCGACTAACCTCTACCATGTGTTGGGCCCGTTGGCTGAGGAAAAGGCATCTAGAGAAATTACTCTGGGCAAAATCAAGTGAACTCTAAAGACTCCATGTGCCCTTTTGGGTTCCCATGGCAGGGTTTCTGATAATAGCTCCAAGTGAAGACAATTTTATCCAACAATCCAGCTCCAGAAAGAACTGAACAGTCACCCACTTGGGTTGGATTCCTTGACACCATCCCAATCTCATAGCATCTTCACAGAAGATGGAGACCTGGCTCATGAACGCGCTTCTGCCATGCAGGCCTTCCACTCCTCTTTCTAAGGCAGATTTTCTCCTCTACTTCTTTTGTGTGTGGTGGGGAAGGCAGGTGTTTGTGCGTGTAGAAGCCAGAGGTTGACATCCGGGCTCTTTACTGTGTTCCACCTTTTTTTTTTTTTTTTTTTAAATGGATCTACAGGTCAGTGAACCAGCAGCTCTCTATTTAGGCTAGACTAGCTGGCCAGAGAGCCCTCGGGAGCTACCAGTCTCCACTCCCACATGTTAGGGTTTCAGGCATACACCACCACATCTGGCTGTTTGTGAGAGCTAAGGGTCCAAACTCAGACCCTCACACTTGTGCTGCGAGCCCTTTACCTGCCTGGTTTACAAAGTGAGTCCAGGACAGCCAAGGCTACACAGAGAAACCCTGTCTTGAAAAACCCCAAACAATTCTTGTGAAGTCCTGGTCTTCTGGAATGGAAGCTACGGATTTATTTTTAGCAAGAAGCACGTGCTGCTGTCTTTTTCTGCTACTCTGCTTGCTGTGTGTGTCCAGTTCAAAAACACACCCTGCAGCCTCACATTTTGACCAGCCTGGATTCTTGGGAGCTGGCTTCTCCTCTAAATCTCTACATAAGAGTTTGCCATCCAAAGTGCAGAACAAGACAGAAAATCTGCTATATTTAAATAGGAAAGAAATTAACCTTTTAAATAATTTTTAAAATATTTATTTACCTTAGTGTCTCTCTCTCTCTCTCTCTCTCTCTCTCTCTCTCTCTCTGTGTGTGTGTGTGTGTGTGTGTGTGTGTTAGACAGAATTAGAACCTTTAGTCTAGTTTTACACCTTTAAGCTAACATTATACCATGAGCAGCTCTCTCTAAAAAGTACATCAGGATGGTTCCTCATGGGCATATGTACTGGGTTCTGTTACCTCTTTTAGGAAACTTTTGGCTTTTTAAATAATGTATCACGGTATTTTCCAAGATAATCAAAGATTCCTCACCCCCCTCCCCCAAGCACCTGCAGAAAGAATGAGTTTCTTTTGTCAGATATTTTTGAGAAGTGCTGAACTAAATGAAGTGAAACAGAGGCCTATCTGGGTCACTTCTCTTCCCAGGATATTTAAACCATTTAGCTGCACATTGAGTTGCTGAGATGGAGGGAGAGACAGGATCAGAATGCTCTGTTTCTGAGATGTTTGGCACAAGTGGACCAGTACTACTAGCATCCTGGGAACACAGACACTCCAGGGGCGGGGGTAGGGGGTGAGGTGGGGTTACTAAACAGAAGCTGCAGCTGGGCTCCCTCCCACTGGGCTACTGTGCTGCTTCAGGCTTCTAACACCCTGGGGTGGCATAAAGGCGCTTCTGGTGTCGCCCTTCTAGGGGCAGAGAGCGAAGGCTGGACTTGAGTCTCTAAGCTGTGTCTTCAAAGGGCCAGTGACCTGAGAAGGCAGCAGTCAGGCCCTTGGAAAACAAGTGGCCTTGTTCTCACCTGGGGGGAGGGGGGCAGGACAAAAGGCACCCGGTCACTCCACAGCCCTGTCCAGCTCCTCCACCAGGCTCCGACTCAGAGTCACAGTGTTGGCACCTCCTCCTTCATCATCGTCTCTCTGGGTGGTCTCTTCAGCTCTCCAACACATACTTTAAAACAAACATCCCGAACCAAAGTGATGGCAGAAGCTTTAGCTTCGGTGGATGCCAGGCAAATGCTCAGCCCCTGGGTACACCTCTAGCCTTATGTTTAATTTGTTAAATACATGGATGCAGACGTACTCAAAAGTGCATGTGGAACTACGAGATACATGAATGAAAATGTCACGATGAAACTCCTTCTTCTAGATGCTTATTTTAAAATGAAAAAAAAATAGATGAAGAGGTAAAAAGGAAATAAAGTGTAGGTGGTCTAGAAGTGGAAACTCAGAGCTGTCTCAGGAGACTTGTTATCTGGGGTGGTTTACTGGGCCTTCCACACACTCAGGAGCACAGAACAGCCTCCCACACAACTCCCTCAGACCCTAGAGCAATGTCGTGGGCACCAGCCTGCCAGATCCTCCTCACAAAGCCAGGTGGACCAGCAGTGGTCAATGGTGCCCCCATACCTGGAGCCTCTGCAGGCAGCTTCGCCCGCCCTTCCCTTAGCATGGAGCCGCAGGACCGGGTGCCCCTTACTCAGCTCGCCTTGCCGGCCCGAACTGCTGAAGAGGAAGGCTGCCGCTGGGGTTTCTCTCCAGACTGCTCCAGCTGGGTCCTCACAGGGCTGAGACCACAACCAGGCCAGCAACGGAGTCGCTCCCGCTCCCATGGCAACCACAGGCGCTTCCTGCGGGAGGAAGAGGGAAGAGGCGGGGCCACGGCTGGCAGGGCGGGGCGCCCTGTAACCTCGAGGCAGTAGTGATTACTCACTTTAAGCCTACCCACTCTGAGATACAGACACTGAAGAAGGAGCCTTAAGGATTGGGAGCCTCGCCTGCGGGGCTTAGGGACCAGGGTAAACCCTGGTGACCCAACCTTTCTCCCCGTATGCCAAAAGCTAAGTTTAGAATCTGATGGTAGAACTTCCAAGTGTGAAAGGCTGTAGTAGCGAAGGGGTTTTGTGATTGAGTGGAGCCCTCTGGCAGCTTCCTTGAATAGCCGATTACCTAACTAGTCTGAGATAGCCCCAGGGCGCTGCAGGGGCACAGGTACAGTCAATACATAGAATAAGGCGCAGACAAGGTCATAGCCCTGTGGAGTCTTAGCATCTTTGTAGTAAGGTTGTGAAGGGGTGGGGCAGGATGCCACAGACCCTCTAAGGGAGGGTGAATTTGGAGAACCTATCCTGGGAGTGGGGTCTGAAACAGAAGCCTGGAAGAGGCAATAAGTAAAGGGTGAATAATAAAACGTGAGTGCTTTTCCTTCTCCCCATAGGCAATCCCGTCCCTCTGACTCCACCACCAGGAAAAGCCCAGGCAAGGTGGAACCTGGGTAGGTACAGGAATTGAGTTGCTTGCGTGATAGAGGGCAGAAAATGTGTGCATGTATCTCTGGGGTGTCCAGGAAAGCCTAGCTTCTCTGCCCTTTCTCAGTTCCTTTTGAATTAAGGTAGAAGAAAGGGAAGAAAGGCTGGAGATGCTGCCTGGGGGTGTGGGTGGGAGTGAGGGTGTGCTCTGCCAAGAAAACAGCAGCACAGCAGAGGCCAGGGTCCGTCTTGGTCCTGCCTGCCCCTTCCTCAAAGACCTCTTGGAGATATCTAACGGAGAACTGGCTAGCGGGAGAACTGACTCTGCACTTGAGCCGACTCCTGACTGGGTGAGCTGTCCCTCTTGGACCCACATGTTACTATTAAAAATTGTTTTCTTTGGCTGGTTCTCCTGTGCACACATGGTTTGTTTGGTTGTTTAGTTGGTTCTTGGTTGGTTGGTTAGCTTTTTGCTTACCTGTGGAAGGCTGGCTTCTCTGCCTCCCAGCCTCATCAGGCATGAAAGGGCCCTCCCACCAGTCTTCACTTGTAGACAAAAAGCAGTTGCTGGCTACCAGAATTTTCAGCCTTTAGGCTGCTTTTACAGATAACAAGTCTTGTGACTTTATGGAAATAGATAATATAGAATTTTTCTCATTGCTTTCTGGGGGTGATGGCAAGAGCTATGATCTTTTGCAACCTTCTAGAATTTTTGAAACTAAGTCAAAATCAGTGTCTTAGAAGTTAATTTGTGCTGGGCTGCGGTGGTGCACACCTTTAATCCCAGCACTTAGGAGCCAGAGGCAGGCAGACCTCTGTGAGTTCTAGGCTAGCCTGATCTACAAAAAGAGTCCAGAACAGGCAAAGCTACACCCAGAGAAGCCCTGTCTGGAAAACAAAACAAAACAAAAGTTAGTTTGTTTGTTTTTTTGTTTTGTTTTGTTTTTCTTTTGTTTTGAGACACAGTTTCACTATGTAGCTCTAGCTGTCCTGGAACTCACTATATAGACCAAATTTGCCTTGAACTCACAAAGATTCATTTGTCTCCAATTCCCTAATGTTGGGATTAAAGGAGTGTACCATTATGCCCTGCTTTGAATTTTTAAAATTATGCATGGCGGTGGGGGTGGGAAAAGGTATGTACATATGAGTAGAGGTGCTCACAGGCGACAGAAGAAGGTAAGGGATACCACCCAAGCTGCAACAACAGGCTGTGAGCCTCCAGATTTGGGTGCTGGGACCTAGCCCCCAACAATGTTTAAAAACTGGAATTAGACAATCTGTGTGTTAACGTGCCCACAAAAACTTACTAGAAAAAGGGGTGCTTATACTTTAACTCTCACCCTGACATGAAAATTTTACAAAATTAAATCTTGTGTTGCAGAAGAAATTCAGTCACTTAACCCTTTGTTGTTGTTTTTCCCCCCCGCCCCACCCCTCAGCCCCCACTCCTCACCCCACCCCCACCCCTCACCCCTGTCTGGTTGTTGGGAAGAGCTGATATTTTCCTTGTCACCTTATTCCAGATGACGGAACTTCCCGTGAAAATCATGTCAAAGGAACTACTGAAACCAGACCAGTTCCCCAAGGTACTTCAGAGAAACGACCCCCACCAGGTCACTGACAGAACGTTTTTCATTGACGGGGCTAACCAGAGTTTGAACACCATCCCGTCGGAGATTCTAGCATTAAAAGAATTAGAAGAAGTGCATCTGGAAAATAACCGCATTGCAGAAATTCCTCAGGACATTCAGCATTTAAAGAACATCAGGGTCCTCTACCTGCACAACAACAACCTGCAGAATTTGTGCCCGGGGCTAGGGGCGCTGAGCAGCCTGGAGTCGCTAGACCTGAGCGGCAACCCGCTGCTCAGCTCCTCACTACGGGTACTCAGCTGCCTCCGCACCCTCCGGAAGCTGCGCCTCTACCGTACGGGCCTGAAAGAGCTTCCCGTGTTGATCTGTAAATGCCTTCACCACCTAGAGCTGTTGGGCCTGTCGGGGAACTATCTGGAATCGCTGCCCAGGGAAATCGTGAACCAGACGGAGCTCAGGGAGATCTACCTGAAACAGAACCAGTTCTCGGTTTTCCCTCGCGACCTCTGTGTCCTTACCAACTTGGAGGTGATTGACCTGGACGATAACAAGCTGAAGGGCATCCCGGAAGAAATCGGGCACCTGGAAAAGCTGCAGAAGTTCTACGTGGCGGCTAATAACCTGCCCTTTCTACCCGAGAGTCTGAGCCAGTGCAGGAAGCTGTCGATGCTGGATTTGACCCACAACTCTCTCCACTCCCTCCCGTCCACCCTAGAGCAGCTCGAGGAGCTCACGGAGATCGGCCTGAGCGGGAACCGACTGGAGAAGGTGCCGCGCCTCCTCTGCCGGTGGCTGTCGCTGAACCTGCTGTACATGCGCAACACCGGCCTGCGCGGGCTGCGGCGCTCCTTCAAGCGCCTCGTCAACCTGCGCTTTCTGGATCTCAGTCAGAACTACCTGGACCACTTTCCCACGCAGATCTGCGCGCTCAAGAACCTGGAGATCCTGGCGCTGGATGATAACAAAATAGGCCAGGTACTGGTCCCCCTCCCCGATTGTCATTCTCCTCCGCCCATCCTTGCTTGTGGCACTGTGTTCAGCCAGTATATTGAACTGGCTACCAGGGCTGCGGGGTGGTGGGGTAGGGTAATCCAGGGTTATCAAATACGGTAAGGTGGCACTTTGGATTCTTCCTTTCCAAGTAGTAAGCGTCTCCACCTAGTGTTCACTTAGGAGATGGGCAGCAGCAGCAGCCATTGGGGTGTTTTCAAAGATATTTGAGACAGAGCTGAACTGAGTTGTCTTAAGAGCCAGAGTGCCAAGATTCCAAGCCAGGATTTGGGCCCCAGTGTCTCCACCCCTAACACAGGCCACCCCACAGTTTTCACAAGAAGTAGGCTCTCGCCCTCGCTCCCACCACCCCAGGGGGAGGCGGGGAACTATGTCCTTAACATTCCATTTCTGAGGCCCTGACTAAACAGGTTTGGGTTTGTTGCTGTCCCCATGGCTGCGGGGAGGCACTTTGGAACTGCTTATCACAGCACTGTTGAGTATCTGAAGTGCGGCAGACCATTAGAATGTCAGTCGAGCCACAGCAGATGAGCTGCAGGATCCTCACAGAACCGTAAGCTAACTGAAGCTGTGCAGAAACAACTCAAACAAACACAAACCAACAATGACAAAGTCCCGCCCACCGCCACCCCCCACCCCGACAAAACAGCATATTCATTGTCGAGCCACACAAAATGACAAATATAGAGGCCAGTGACATGACCCATGGGGTAAAAGTGTTTTCTGCCAAGCCTTGAAACGTTAAGTTCGATCCCGGGAGGCAAGGTGGCACTTTGTGGTAGGACAGAGCTGACTTTGCAAGTTGCTCTGTTCCCTCCACACTCATTGTGCTGCATATAGGCTTGTAGGTGTGCTTGGCGCGCGTGCGCGCGCACACACACGTAACAAACAATATTATACATATAAACACACATGCACATATACCACCAATTTAATGAATACTTACAATGAAAGCATAAGAAGCAATAAGAAACCATGAATTGGAAGGAAAGCCACCAAGTTCCCAAGAGTGGCTGCCTTTGGGAGGAGGGATCAAGAAAGACAATAAGCTTAGTGCTTGTGGAGCATGTGGAAGTTTCTATCAATCACCAGATCATAAACAAACAAACCAACAAACAAACACAGTAAAATAGGAAATGTGGAGACAGGAAAATTGCCTGGAAGCTAAGTGGGCCATCTAGCTGGGAGCACACAACAGGAAAGACTGCCTCAAAAACAAGGTATAAGGTGAGCCACGCCTTCCAAAATACATGACCTCCATATACATGCATTGTTTGTGTCCTCCCTGCCCCCATCCCCACCCCCACCCCCCCAATACATACACAGGAGCGAGAGACAGAGAGACAGAGAGAAGACAAAGGGAAAGTTCTGTCAATGGAGAAAGCATCTCATTTGCCAGTTGGAGTAACTCAAACTGTATGTAGGACGGTTTTTTAGTTTGCGCTCTTTCACTAGGATGAATACCCTGACCAAAGGCAACTTGAGAAGGAAAGGGTTCCTTTCCTCTTGACTTCCGGTCATGTCTATGACTGAGGGAAGTCAAACAAGCAGAGGCAGCCACCAAGCAGAGGCAGCCACCATGGGGACTGATCCTTACAGACTGCTCCCAGGCTCACGCTGGGCCGCTTAAACAGCCCAGGCTCACCGGTGCAGGGATGCACTGCACCATGGGACTGGTCTTCCAACTCAATTAGACGTCAGGAAATGCCCATGGACTGTTCACAGGCCAGTCTGATGGTCGCTGTCATCGCCGTTCCATCTTCCAGGCATGTCTGGTTAAAAATCAAACTTAACCATCATGGAAAGGTTAGGAGCACACTGACCTCATTGCAACTGAGTCGTGAATGATGGCAAGCCTGAGAGACTGGCATGACTTCTGCTTGCTCACAGAAGAAGCACCAGTCTACCCCACACACCAAACTGTGCCAGGGTGTAGACTCGTAGACTGCAAACAGTACCATGCTGAACATGAACATCCTTATGGACAGTTACAGGGTTTCCTGCTGTTCTGACTGTATTTTTTTACTCTGTTGTCCCCCCTCCACCGCCTCAACTTTGTCTGATCCTGTAACTTCAAGTCGAGGTTTTCTCTCTTGGGTGGTCTGTGGCTTTTAAGGATAGCACCTTACATTGCCTACCCGAAGACTCATCTGATTGGTTCCTGGCTCCTAAAGCTGGAGCCAGCAGCCCCTCCCTGTCTAGCTAAGTGTGGGCGTAGCTTTCAGTAGGTACCTAAATGAATTTTACTTATATAGCAAAGTACTATTAAAAGAGAGAGAAAAAAAAAAATCACAGGATATTCAACCCCAAAGTGATCAATTATAGTGTCATAAATAATTGCTCCAGGCTGATGCTCTGTGTCCAGATTTTTCAGTTTTTATACATGTGTGTGCATGGGTGGATTCATGAAATAATTATGTGTGACTTTGGGTATGTGTGACACAGCACATATTTGGTGCTCAGATGACAACTTTGTGGAGTCAGTTTTTGTCTTTAACCTTTATGTAGGTTCTGGAAATGGAACTCAGGCCAACACCAAATACATTTACCCCCCGAGCCACTGTACCAGGCCCTGTGTGTCTATATTTATTTCCCTTGTGTATTAACATTAGATGATGAAATAAAATATGAGGTCTTGAAAATCCTGCGTGAGGCGTGGAGACTTGTGAACATCCAAGCTGCTTTGAACATGAAACTAGGGTGTTACATAAACAACAGTGAGAGTAGAGTTACCAGGCTGTAATGACAGATTAGAAGGGAAAATCTTTTCCTGTTGTTTTCAATTTTATTGAATTCAGGTGGTTGGTATTGAGCCAAGTGGATCATGAAGAATTTCAAAATAGCTAAGACTTAAACTTTGTTTCTCTGGAGATCAACTTGATTTGGTTTTTTGTTGTTGTTGTTGTTGTTTTCTTTTCTTTTCTTTTTTTGGTTTTTGGTTTTTTGAGACAGGGTCTCTCTATGTTAGCCTTGGCTGTCCTGGACTCGCTTTGTAGACCAGGCTGGCCTCGAACTCACAGTGATCTGCCTGTCTCTGCCTCCCAAGTGCTGGGATTAAAGGTGTGCGCCACCATGCCCGGCTCTTGATTTGATTTTTTTAAGTCAACAAATAAATCAGGCCTGAGAAATAGCGACAGGAGAATCAGAAGTTGAAGGTTAGTCTCAGCTACATAGCAAGTTCTAGGCCAGCCTGGGCTACATGGATTCTCTCAAAAAGACAAAAACAAACAAACAAACAAACAAATAAAAAATGGAGACATTTGTAGCATCTTTAGAAAAACAAAACATGTTATATATTTTTTAAAAAATGTTCTGAGGTATTCCAGTTCTGCAGAACTTTCACAGAAATCTAGTTTCCTCTTCTGGTATGTTTCCTTCTTTTCCAACTATGACTGGCCACCATTCCCCAGTGCTGAGCATAGCAGGGTCCTGAACAGCTCTGCAGTCTAACCTAAGTGGAAAGGAAGGCAAAGCGGATGTGGGAGATACAGGAATTAGGGAGGATGTCACGCTTAGGAATAAAGTTAGAGAAAGGAGTGTGCAAGTTAAGAAATTATTGAGTACACTTCTAGGATTTTCTTTCTAACAATAAAGGAAAACGTCTTTGTTGAACAGTGAGTAGGGTGTTTATAAAAGTTAGAGTAATGTTTTTTCCATGAAATTCTAGAGGACCAGAGTGAGAAAGGTAGGAGACCCTCACAGTGATGCAGGCTGTGGCTTAAAAGGGATTTCCACTGAAGGTGGTGTTCTTTCCTATCGGGGAGGTGGTGAGGAAAAGAGGGAGCTACAGAGCCAGCTAGCAGCATATTCAACCGCTGTTTTAGAGGGTTAGATCATAGAGTCTTCATAAGGCTTCCTTCTAAAGTCTGATAGTCTGCAAAATACCCACTCAACTACCAAACACGTTGCAAAAGTCTTGGTGTTCAAAGGAATGCAAAACTTGACAAGACGGATCCCAGTACCTACAGGGAACTTCCTAATTAGAAACACTCTGAATGTATGTTTGCTTCCAACTGAGTTCAGCAGCAGTTTCAAGATTGTCAGGTGAAAGACCCTGGGAGCAAAGAAGCAGGTGTCACTAAATGTATCAATTCCAAGAACTAAATGTATCACAATTATTGTTATTACAATATTCCAATTATTAATATTACAATGTTACAAAATATAGTGATTTTTTTCTTCCAACAGTATCAAGTATTTGGCATTCTACAGGTAGCTCATCTACAATGAAGCAACATAAATTATCCCAAATTGTGAATAACGGAGGGAGGCAGTGTTACCAGTGGCCAGAGGCTGGCCCTGTGTTCTCAGCTTCTTTGATTTCTCATCCAAATAATTGAAAATCAGAGCCCACACCAATTTACAGAAGAAGCAAAGTATGCTGGGGCGTGGTGGCGCAAGCCTTTAGTCCCAGCACTCGGGAAGCAGAGGCTGGCGGATCTCTGTGAGTTCGAGGCCAGCCTGGTCTACAAAGTGAGTCTAGAACAGCCAAGGCTACACAGAGAAACCAAAAAGAAGGAGGAGGAGGAAGAGGAAGAAGGAGAAGGAGAAGAAGAAGGAGGAGGAGGAGGAGGAGGAGGAGGAGGAGGAGGAGGAGGAGAAGAAGAAGAAGAAGAAGAAGAAGAAGAAGAAGAAGAAGAAGAAGAAGAAGAAGAAGCAGCAAAGTGATATCATTGGAGCAAAGTGATGGCACAGATTATAGACAGATACTGTCAAGACCAGTATCAGACCACATGAGTAAGGGTGCTTATGAGCCCACTCATTTGTTCTAGGCTTCATTCTGTGGGGTTCAAAAGAAGGAGGGGCTAGCTACTAGGGAAGGGTATTTTGGATGGCTCTCACTTTGATTCCTAGAACAGGTCACACATCCGTTTTGTATTCTATTGCACACATTCCCTTCCCCAGTGCCTCTTACTTTAATCATGCCCACATCTAATTGTGCACAGACATAAGATGGTAAGTACGGCACTATCCCTAAAGGTTACTAGAGAACAGAATTTTGCCTTCCTGCATATGCACCCCAAATCTACTTCAGGCTATATTGGCCCTTCTATTCATCCTACCTAGTTATGCTGGCATGTGCTTGAAAAGACACTGTCTGAATTTGATTGTTTCCAGGACAGGGCACTTTATACTAGTATTCAGAGAAGGGAGCACATGCCATCTGAGGCAGGTGGAGTTCCGGGGGCTGTGAGCTTGCCAGATGCATTGCGTGGGGGAGAGAAGTGTGTGCACAGTGTCACTAGCAGGAGGGGTGTGCCGAACGCCAAAGCAAATCCTTGCCTGCCTCAGCAGGGAACAAGTGGAACTCTAGCCTGCTGGTCTGCAAACATACGTGGTAAATTAACTAGTGCGTGTGTAAGCTTATGTAGAAGCTGTCCGTTGCTCGGAGACACTAAGCGGCTCTTTTGTTTAACAACTTCTCTCAAAGACAAAAGCTCAACTTATTTTTGGATTTAAAATTCTTGTCAGAGAGCCAGTTAAATTTAGCACTGGGTGTTTGCATACAACTTCGGTGACACTAATGTTAGTACTAATTAATAACCCACTGTCACCAGCCCACCCAGGGAACTTATTTTTGAGTGTCTAAAAACAATCTTAACCTTACCTTTAGCCTTTTGGAATACTTGCAGTTACCATCCACTATATGCGCACTTTCAAAACTGAAGATACTTGGTCTCACGGGAAATGACTTTTCGTCCTTCCCAGAGGAAATCCTTTCCTTAGCATCTCTGGAGAAATTATACATTGGACAAGACCAGGGACACAAGCTTTCCAGTGTGCCAGAAAGCATCAGGAAACTGCAGGTAAGCCTTCCCAATGAACAGCCGAGAAGCACATTGCCCCCACCCCATCCACTGACAGCATAATACTGAGAGAACATGGCGCCGTGTTTCCCATAGTGTGTAAAGGAAGCACCTGTAATAGATTTCAGTTCCAAACAGTGGGTTTCACATTTTGAGGCTGTCACTGTGACCAAACAAGTCCCCAGAGCAGTCTACTGTGCTTGTTATTCAATATGTCTTTTTAAAGAGATATTTTTTTTTATTATTCTCGGACAATTTCATATATTTATCCAATCCACCCCAACTTCCCCGCTTATTCCCCCGAGATAACCGCGGTACATCTGCCTGTGTCTTAGTTAGGGTTACTACTGCTTTGATGAAACACCGTGACCAAAAGCAATGTGGGGAGGAAAGGGTTTATTTATTTCATCACAGTTCCATATAACAGTTCATCATCAAAGGAAGTCAAGCTAGGTAGAAGCCTGGAGGCAGGAGCTGATGCAGAGGCCATGGAGGGGTGCTACTCACTGGCTCGTTTCTCATGGCTTACTCAGCCTGCTTTCTTATAGAAGAACCCCGGAGCACCAGCTCAGGGGTAGCTCCACCTACAGGAGGCTTGGCCCCTCCCCCCCGATCACTATTAAGGAAATGCCCTACAGCTGAAACGTAGGGAGGCGGCTTCTCAGTTGAGGTCCTCTCCTTTTAGATAACTCTAGCTTGTGCAGGTTGATATAAAACTAGCCAGCATTCCCCCCAACTTTCATATCCATTCCTTTTCTTTAAAACTCCTACTGCGTCCATTACTGCTGCTGGCTCAAATGCTGTGTGACCTTCATGTGACTTGATCTTGTGCGGGTCTTGTGAGATAACCACAGCTTCCATGAGTTCATAAGTTATGTCATGTCCGGAAGACAGCATTTCACAGCCCATCGCTCCCCATCTTCCACCTCTCTTCTACCTCCTACACACACACACACACACACACACACACACACACACACACACACACACCCCTCTGAGTATTGTAATTCACTTATCAAGATGCGTGTCCTTGTAGGAACCAGGCCCGACTGGGCTGGTCTTGCTGTTTCATGTCCTGTTTCTAGCAGCTTCCATGTCTGTGTTTATCTTGGTTAGCTAGTCATATTTACTGCTCTGAGAACGCGCCCCCTCCCTTCCTCGAGACTTTTCCTCCTGTGTGCAATCACCTCTTGAGGGATTTCACCTGGGAGGAGGATTCCTGTTTTGCTGCCTGTAAGAAGGCTCTTTGGAACTCCGGGAAGAAAGAATAATAAACCGCTGCCCCGGCTGCTGCTCTCTTAGCACGAAGGACCCGCTGTGTTAGTGTGTGTGTGTGTGTGTGTGTGTTAGTGTGTGTGTGCGTGCGTGTGCGCGTGCGCGTGTGCATGAGTTAAATCCGAAGTCCCTCGCCCTCGACTCGGTACCGCAGTGGCGCGGAGCGCCACATGTCCTCACTGCACACTCTCACTTTACTGCAGAATCTTAAAGAACTATACATAGAAAACAACCATCTGGAACAGCTGCCGGCTTCCTTGGGGTTAATGCCGAACCTGGAAGTTCTTGACTGCCGCCACAATCTTCTTAAGCAGCTCCCAGAATCCATTTGCCATGCTCTAGGTAAGGAAGGAGCTTCCCAGCACCACAGGCCAGCGGAAGGAGGGGCCCGTGTTTCCACGAACTGCTTCCTTGTCATTCGAAAGGCCGATTCCAGAGTGGGTAGACCCGGCTCCTCTACCATCACCCACTTATAGGCTCACTAGCAACATGGGGCAAACCAGGTGATCAGTATTTATATAGCTAAGAGTCTGGCGAAGGTAGTTTATAATTTGAATGAAAAAGGGAAGCAAATAGCAGTTGCTAAGAAAGTTAGTATACACCCACCATCGGCAGAAGTTGAACACATATGACTTGATAGCATTGGACTTGGGGTTCTAATGTAAATGTTTATCTAGGTTACTAAGTCATTTGACTAAAAGGTAAATTATTGATCCAGAATGATGAAAAAAAAAATCAGCAAAAGTTTTTTTTTTGTTTGTTTTGTCTTGTTTCTCAACTACATGATTGACTTGGAAAAGATAATCCCATTTGGTCCCTAAACACTCAAGTATTGTTTGACTGGACCATTCCTTAGTTGGTTTATCCAGTCACCCTCCCTCTTAGCAAGATGGGACTAGGTTCTCACAGGCCGTGGAAGAGCAGACACAGAGAGATGTTCGATTTGACAGGATAGGCAGCCACGGCTTCTGGTGCCTGCCTCCCTCTCCAGGCAGTGACCAGCTCATCTCACCTGGAGGAGTTTAGGTGCCGAGACCCTGAGCGAAACTAACCAACTACAATGAACATCTTTCCAGAACTGCGAGAGCTGCTGCTAGAAGACAACTTACTCACCCACCTCCCACAGAACCTTGACCACCTGGCCAACTTGAAGGTCCTAACACTGACGAAGAATCCCATGGAAGAGCCTCCAGTGGAAGTGTGTGCCCAACGCATTGAAGTCATATGGAAATGGCTGAAGGAAAACAAAGCTAAGAAAATAATGGCCACAAAGGTAGACTCAGCATAAATCCCTTTTTAAAACAATTTATTCTTAGACAAAAAAAATATATATAGATATAGATATGTGTATATATATCCATGCATCTTGATAATACTCACCCCTATGCCCTCTCCCCTCCCTCAGACCACCTCCAGCCCATCCCCTCTCACCTCATGTCCCTCCTCCTTCAGGCCCCCACCTTTTTTATTTCTTCTCTCATCCATTACATCCAAACCACAGTTACCCCTCCCTCCACTTCTCCCAATCCCTCCCCTATCCCCCAGATCCACTCTTCCCCATTTCCCTTTAAAAAATACAAATAAAAAGAGCAGGCCTCCTAGGAATATCCACCAAGCATGACCTAACAAGATACGAAAAGACTAGGCACAAAGCCTTAATATCAAGGCTGGACAAAGCAACCCAGTATGAGGAATAGGGTCCTACACAGACAGTAGAGCCAGAGACAGCCCCCACAGTCCCATTGTTGGGAGTCAGAGATAGCCCCCAGTCTCATTGTTAGGAGTCAGAGATAACCCCTAATTCCACTGGTGAGAGTCAGAGATAGCCCTAGTCCTGTTGTTTGGAGTCAGAGATAGCCCCCAGTCCCATTGTTGGGAGTCAGAGATAACCCCTAATTCCACTGGTGAGAGTCAGAGATAGCCCTAGTCCTGTTGTTTGGAGTCAGAGATAGCCCCTAGTCCCATGGTTGGGAGCCCCACAAGAACACCAGGCTACACAACCAAAAGCTATGTGCAGAGGACCTAGCTCAGACCTATACAGGGTCTGGGTTTGTCCCTCCAGTTTCTGAGCCCCTAGGATTCCTGTTTAGTTGGTTCAATGGGCCATGTTCTCGTGGTATGTTCAACACCTCTGGTTGCTACAGTCTTTCCTCCTCCTCTTCTGTGGAGTCCCCTGGCTCTGCCTAGTGTTTGGCTGTGTGTGGGTCTCTGCATCTGCTCCCATCAGTTGCTGGATGACACTCCTCTGATGACAGCTTAGGCACTGATCTGAGAGATATTGATAACTAATGATTGCTAATTTCTATTATTTTGTTGTTGTTGAAAAGAGAGAGAGAGAGAGGGAGCCTTCTTTTGGTTTTGCTGGTGTTCTCCTTCTAGTACCTTCTGTAGGGTTGGATTTGTGGATAGATATTAATCAAATTTTACTTTATTGTGGACTATCTCACTTTCTCCATCTATGGTGATTGAAGCTTTTGCTGAGTAGAGTAGTCTTGGGTGGCATCTGTGGTCTCTTGGAGTTTGAGGACATCTGTCTGGGCCGTTGAAAAGTTGGATATAACCCTAATAGGTCTGTCATTACATGTCACTTGGCCTTTTCCCCTTGCAGCACCTTTTTTGTGTGTCCTATATGTTTAGCGTTTTGATTATTACGTGGTGAGGGGACTTTCTTTTCTGTTTCAATCTCTTTAGAGTTCTGTAAACTTCTTGTACCCATATAGACACGTTCCTCTCTCAGTTATGAACATTAAATTCTATGACCTGGGACTCAAGGATATTCTTGAACTTCTGATCCTCTTACCTCCACCTCCGAAGCGTTGCGATTTTAGGCATGGACCACCAAACCAATCTATCTGGTGCTAGGGGTCAGACCTAGGACGCCGTGCACGCTTGGGCCAGCCCTCCGCCAGCTGAGCTCCCTCTACCTGATTACTCTGAGACAAGGTCTCTCTGCCAACCTGAAGGACTCCATTTCAATTAGGCTAACTAGCCTGTGAGCTCTCGGGATTTGCCTGTTTCCACCATACAGTGTTGGAGTTACAGGCATAGGACGTACAGGGTTGGGCATTTGAACTCAGGTTCTCATGCTTGCACAGCAATATTCTTATCTACTGTATCCCCTCAACCCCTTCGACATGTTTTGAGAGGAGTTACCCACAGCCAGACCAGAGCAATCAATCACAACTCCAGCTAACACCATGACGTCATCGGAGCCTATCTTGTTTTCAGATTCAGGCGTGGTGGCGTGGAACCCTGGTGAGGAAAGGATTTGGACGTTTCGAAGAGCTACTAAAAGCCCGGAAAAAAGGAAAAGGCTCTCCAAAAGATAAGAAAGGGAAGAAGGCTGCAAAGGGGAAGCCTGAAAAGGGGAGGAAAAAATAATTAGGTAAATGGATGAATGAAGATAACGATCTCTAACGAGCAGGAAGGTAACACGTCTAGGGACCCAGACAATGGCCACACTAAAATTATCCACAGAATTAAGGTTATTTGTAATAATAAAAGAGTCTTAATTTTACTGAGATGTTTGTGCACAGAATGATCTGATATCTAGAAACAGCTCAGAAGAACTTGTTATGGGGCAAGGAGACAGGGTCGAGTGAAGCGAGACAGAACCAGTTGTCATTGACAACCACAGAAGTGAGTAATGAGCCAATGAGGGTGCCTACATTATTCTGTCTACTTAAAAACATTCGGGGAGAGTCATGGATTTACAGGCATGGAAATATACTAGCATGTCCAAGCACCTTTCACCTGTGTCGTCATCGTACATAATGCTAGTATGAAAATGAAACTAGAAAACTGACATTGTTCCAATCAACAGCACTTGCCTGGATTCCATCAGTTGCGTGTGCATCATGTAACTCGATGCAATTGCATCACACATTTGTACAAAGGCCACTACAGTCCAGACATAGGCCGCGCTTCGCACGTCTCCACTGCGACCTTCTTCCATGGTCACACTTCCCCCTGCGTACCAAAGCCTAACTTACCCTCCATTTTCCATCAAACAATATGTACGTGCAATTTTCTTTAAATTTCCATTATGTTTATTTACTCTGTGTGTGTGTGTGTGTGTGTGTGTGTGTGTGTGTGTGTGTGTGACATAGCTCACATATGGATGTCACAGGATAACTTTTGGGACAGTTTCTCTCTCTCTCTCTCTCTCTCTCTCTCTCTCTCTCTCTCTCCCCCCCCCCCCCACCCCATCCCTACATAGGTCTTGGGAACACATTCAGGCTTCATAACAAGCACCCCTACTTCGTCACCAGCCCTGAGATGACTTTTTAAAGCCAGCATAGTGTGCTTCTAGTCCATACAACGTGTTGCATGTATCAGTAGTTTATTCCTCTTAGCATGCACATGAGTGTACAGGTGCATGGGCCCACGATCACACATTCAAAGGCCAGAACTGGACATTGGGCGCTCTCCTCTATGGCTCTCTGACTGATTTTGCCTTGAGACAGACCAGACCTGCCTTCTTGTTGGTTTCAGGCTTTTGCCCACAACCCTGCCATTAATACAGAAGTTTCATTGACGGGCTGTAACACTGTGGTATCACCATGGGCTTTTGGAACTCCAGAGTTTCCATCGCTGTCTGATGTTAGCAATCTCATTTAAAAGAGCTAAGTGTATCATCCAGTGGAAAACTCATTTTCACCTCCACCATAAGACTGGTGGGTGGTGGGGGTCAGGGAAGGGGAGAGTTTGCCTACAGCACAAGACTGAAACTGGACCAGGCTGCAGGAGAAATGCTCACAGTACATCCATTTCCCTCCCAGCAGCCTGGCGGCCAGAAACGCAGTATGACAGCCATGCCCAGAGACTGCCCAGGCTACTGCCAGACATGGCATGGCAAAGAGCCAGTAGCCAAAAGCTAAAAGGTCCTTCTTCTCCACACTGTCTTAAATCCCCTCCTCTCAGTGTCCCTCCTTTCTGTTTAGTCCCTGTCAGCTGGTTTCTTGCTCCACCTCCTTGACTTTATTTAGCTCTTGGATTAAAGGTGTGTGCTAGGGCTGAGCCAAAACAACAAGTACTTGTTTACAGTAAACAGAAAGCTCTTAGGTTAAAGGTGTGTGTGTTAGGGATGAGCCACACCAAACAAGAAACAGGTTTTACAGTTCACAATCTCGGAGTTCACAGTGGGATCAAATATCCTGCACCAGTTCTCAGGATTCCTAATGCTGCGGTCCCTTCCACACAGTTCCTCATGTTATGGTGATGCCCAACCATAAAACTGTTTTGTTGCTACTTCATGACTATAATTGTGCTACCTTTATGAATCATAATGTGAATATCTGATATACAGGATATCTGATATGCAACTCCCTCCTCATTGAGTGGTACACAATAAATGCATCAAGTTTCCAGGCTGCCAGTGTGTCCTCATCAAAGCTCCCAGCCTACCTGGTCTCAGCTTTTCTGCACCTGTGTCCTGTTGTTCCTTTGCTCCCCCTCACCCCAGTCAGGTCAAGTCCAGAGCCATGCACGTCGCAGCAACGTCTCCCTCCCAACTCTTTAAATCAAACAGCAGCAGCAGAACACAGCAACAAGGGACAGTTTTTACATAACCATTAGCTCCCTCCAGGGCACTGCTGCTGGGTGGTCTGGTGCTTTCTATTTAATTGTTAATTGCTTGTGGTCGTCCTCTCCCCCCCTCCCCATCCCCCTTACCCCACCTCCCCCCCCCCCCCCAGATATTTATTGTTCTATGAGCTAAGGCTCAGGTACATTAAGTGATGCTGTGTAACCTTGCCTCTAAATTATCCCTGATTGGCCAATAAAAACGCCTACACCTGGGTTGGGCAGAAGAGAGGTAGGCAGAGCTAAGGTTCTCAGCCTTGGGGGGGGGGTGCGGGGTGGAGAGAGAGGAGAAGGGGGAGGAGGAAGAAGAGGAGGAGAAAGGAGAGTAGAGGGAGGAGGAAAGAGAGGAGAAAGGATCAGGTCACCATGGGTTAGCATAAAGAAGCGTCATGTGGAGGAGCTTGCTCTGAGGATTGGTATGACAGAGAGAGGCAGCCCAGATGAAAAGATGAGCAAGTATTCATGGTAATGGTGGATGGGAAGTAGCCCAGATAGGAATGTTTGGATGAAATGACTTGGGTTGTGTGGCTGGAGGTATCAAGGTAGTTTAGGGGGTTTTACCTGCCCAGCCCCAGTGGCTTAAGGCTATTAAATATCTAACAGGTGCCTGTGCCTTTTATTTTTATAATAGGGGTTAAGGAACAACCGCTGCATTAATAGTCATATGAGTCAACATTAAATAGTAATAACAGTTCCCCTACAACACTCTCGCACGTCCTGGACAAGGAGGGCTTACTCCTGTGCCGCGCGAGTGGCTTACTCCTGTGCCGCGCGAGTGGCTTACTCCTGTGCCGCGCGAGTGGCTTACTCCTGTGCCGCGCGAGTGGCTTACTCCTGTGCCGCGCGAGTGGCTTACTCCTGTGCCGCGCGAGTGGCTTACTCCTGTGCCGCGCGAGTGGCTTACTCCTGTGCCGCGCGAGTGGCTTACTCCTGTGCCGCGCGAGTGGCTTACTCCTGTGCCGCGCGAGTGGCTTACTCCTGTGCCGCGCGAGTGGCTTACTCCTGTGCCGCGCGAGTGGCTTACTCCTGTGCCGCGCGAGTGGCTAACAGTGACACTCCCCTAGCAGGTTAGTTCCCTGAGAACAGCAATGTGAGATGTGACATTGAGTGTGTGGGTGTGACAGCGATCTGGTGACCAGGTAACTCAGCAGTGGTCTGTCTGCCAGTGAGGAAGGGGATGTGCTCTGCGGGGAGTGAAAGGGGGGCTTTTCCTCTTCAAAGTCTTCAGGCAATTAGGGGACAAGAGCCTGGAGAATAACTCGGCCGACCCAAAGGTGGTTGTTAGACCTGAGTTTTTATTTTACTGGTTTCTTCCCACAAATTGTTTTTAAAGCTGTGGTATCCTTAGTTACCATCGCTTGCATATTATTAGGCAAGCCCTTATGAAGGACACTTGCTGGTGCTTTGTTGACAGTAGGAAAATAAGTGTCATTATTTAAAGTTGGAATGTCTATCTGATGTGTTTCCAGCGCTGGCTCCTGTTCAGTAACTGCCTTTCTGAGTGTCTTGACCTCACTTTGTCATTTAAAAGCCTCTTTTAGGTCTTCTTTCTACATGCCTGCATGTAATCGAAGTTGTGACACCAAGATACTGAGAGAATGAGAGGCCTAAAAGATTTTTTTTTTTTAAATTGGCTAACCCCTGATACGAGAGACAAGCAGTTAGAGGGACCCAGGGAGTAACCCAGGGAGTGGATTCCACCGAATGGCCATTAAAACCAACCCCAAATGGCCCCGGGGGCGCCTATCTGAGGGTCACAAAGTTCTTTAAAGAAACAGACTTAAAAGATAAGAAAAAGGAGATTTGAAAAGGTAAAGAGATTTGAGCTACAAGGAAGAGCCCCACCAGAGCCCGCATTACCTAGCAACTGACCTGCCCCACTGGAGATAGGGTTACTAAGAAAAACAGACACTTCCCGGCAAAGTGGTGAACAAAGAAAGTTAAGCCACGGGGGTGGGGGGGTGTCACCTTTTGGACAGTAGACTCCCCTTACTCAACCAGTAGATGACTGCCAAACTAGGACTCCCCCTGCTTTAGGGACATTAGGAGGAAAGGGACGTATAAAAGGTCCCAATGCCCCAGAAGTCGCTTCCCAGTACTATTGATTTGATGTCCGGTGCAATCCAGATTGAGCTGAAACATTAAAGATTCCTCTTGCAATTACAGCGGTTTCGGGTCTTTCTGGTTCTTTGGGGGGGGGGGGGCAGGTCTCAAGATCTGGCACAATACTTGCTTCTAAAAAGCAAGCGAAGTTCACATTTTTCTCCTTAAAGTACGAAATTTGGATTCCTTAACACTTTCTAGGCACTCAGTGCCCACACAGAACTCTGATTACTTGACCAGTGAATTTAAGCTACGCCTCAAGTCTCTAACTTTCCAGGCATACCCTCAGGTTCGGCCCCCGCAGGGCATACTTCCTCAATGACATCACATCATCTGCTGTGAGTGAGCACTGGTAGAGGGGCTTGGACTTCCTGATGCGTCAGTAAGGCCCGCCGAGCATCCTCAGAGCCTCCACCCAGGTCCTTGTTGCAGGAGCGACCCAGTGTCCTCAGCAAAGCCAAGGTTGCAAGGGCATCATCTGCAAAGCAGGTCCCAACCCCAGGCCCGAAATTCATACTGTGAGGCAGTGGGAAGGGGCGATGGAAGGGAGCGGGAAGCAGGAGAGGGGGTTACACGCTGTCCTGCTGAAGCCAAAGGGGGTAAGGGCAGAGTCCCAACCAACTAAGCCTCAACAGACCAAACAATGACGTCACAAGCCCTCTGTCTCTCGATTGGATGCCACTAGTGCTTGTCTATGCGGGCATTTGCCTATGCTGCCAACTACACTTGAGCACTGACCTAGATTTACTCAGGCGGCCAGTAAGGGGAATGCCGCAGGCTCTGAAAGTCACCGGGAGAAACAGTGTCATTCCCTGTAATAAGGCAACTCTATACCTAGGTCTTCACCATAGATGTCACGGGAGCCATTATTATTACGTTACCAATATTAATACTTCCCTAGCACTGAGCACAAAATAACCCTGACGTCTTCCACAGCGACAGTAAACCTACCCAGGGTCCAGGGTCCGGCCAGTACCCTAGATTTCGCCTTTTCAAAACAAGTCCATTTAAAAGCTTGTCTGTTCCGTGCTATTGATCCTAGAGCCTTACACAGGCTGAGCAAGTAAGAGTCCCACCACCAAGATACCCCATCCTCTTTTCCTCTTTCTACTTTTTAAAAGTTATTTATTTGTTATTTTATTTCATTAGGTTGCCTGTGTTGGCCTTCACCTTCTGGCCTTCCTTCCTCAGCTTTTAGGATTTCAGGACTATATTGCCAAATCTGACTTTAGAGGGCTCTTTTGTTTTGTTTTGTTTTTCTGTTTCTTTTTGTAATAAAGCATATGGTCACTGTGAAAGATTTTAAAAACAAATAAGTCTAGCATGCATGAAGGCCTTGAGTTCGAGTCCCAGCTCTGAAGCAAATAAATGAAAAAAAAAAAACAAAGACTAAGTTTATATGTTCTAACAGGTTTTAAATAACATATGCTATATGTTTATGCTTTGTGATACATTTAAAAATACCTCATTTATTTCTATTGTGTGGGGTGTGTGAGTGGGCGTGTGTATGTGAGTGTGGGTGTATGGGTGTGAGAGTGTGGGTGTGTGTGGGCGTGTCTTAGTGTGTGTGAATGTGTGAGTGGGTGTGTGAGTGGGTATATGGGTGTGAGCGGGTGTGTGTGAGTGGGTGTGTTTGAGTGGGTATATGTGGGTGTGTGAGTGGGTGTGTGTGAATGGGTGTGTGTGGGTGTGGGGTGTAGATGAGTGTGGGGGGTGAGTGGGTGTGTGAGTGGGAGTATGTAAAGGCCATAGTAGATGTGTGGAGATCAGAAGTTGGTTCTCTCCTCACACCATGACCCTGTGGCACAGGGTAGTCATCAGGCTTGGGTACTTTTACCCAGTGAGCTATCTCAGTAACCTTAATATATGATACATTTTATGCTTTACATGCATAATCTTAAATATAACCATTGTTAACTCACCCAGTATTCTAACACTCTTCTTGGATAGGCCACAGGAATGTAACTGCAATACCTTCAGGCCTGAAGTACTTTTTTATCCTTGTGCTGCGATGTCTAGACTGCTGCCAATGTCTCTGTTAATGACAGGTCGAATACTTCAAGGCTTGGCAGCTTCTGTAGCAGGTGGCCTGAAAAGGAATAAATGCAAACAGAGACAGTGTCCATGAGGAAGCCAGAGGTTAGCAGGAGGTCTACTGTAGCCCCCTGTGCCCTGGGACAGTTCCCAGCGGCCAATCAATCACAGGCATCCTCTATGTTTTTCTGGGAAGAACTCTTCTGAATCCCACTTACCCACAAACACTCCATCCTGTGATGTAAGGGCACAGTCTGCAAGTTCAGGTGTTCGAATCTTGCTCCCTTTTTGGAATGTGAGGAGAACCTGAGGCAACTGCCCCCTCCCCCCACTTTGCTGTTCCAGTATAAACTCAGCTTTTCAAGTTCACATATCCTTTCAATAGTGTCTCCTGGTACAGAACATCCCCAGAACTCAGTGTGCTGCCTCTTAAAGGCAGAGATGTCACTCACAATCAAAACAGCCAGTATTTAGGGAATATGGAAGCTAGCGCAGATAATGTGTTAGCTGATGGGAACTAAGAGAAGAAAGAGGCCCAGTTCCTATCCCTAACTATAGAGTAAGTGCCTCTGTGAGCAGGGGGCAGCGCCCCAGCCCTTTGAAAGCTCAGGAAGACCTGTCCCTGAGCAAAACCGCAGTTGTAAATAATCCACCCAGACTCTGCTGGGCTCTTCTGTGGTGGTCGGTGTCTGTCGCATCCTGTTTGCTTCCTCCACCCTCGCTCCCTGGCATCAGATTGGGCTCAGGTAGAAGAGAAGCAAGCAGGAAACTGACCGCCACAGTGGTAAAGCTCGCTTTGACACCAAGACTGTACCAAGCCACTGAAATGGCTGCCACTGAAGGAGCAGTGATAGCCGGTCACCACTAATAGTTGGCTGGGCACTAACCATGGCCACAGCCATGGGCCATGAGGAGAGTGGGGGTGGGATTCAGCCTTTTCTAGTCTGAAACCTTTTCACAGGGAAAGCAACAGAGGTGGGACAGCAACCAGCAAGAGGTGCAGGACTCTTGAGACCTTCTCAAGGGACCAACAGAGAAGAGATATTTGGCATTTATTTGATTAGCACAAATCTTTGAAGATATGGGAATGACCACAATAATTCATTAAAATAGAAAAGAGTCAGATTCCCTTCCTCTCAGCCCCGCCCAGGCGGCTGCCCGCGACCTGCCTGGGTGCAGGGAATGGGAAAGTCGGAAGGGGTAAAGAGGAGTTCGGTCCATGATGGGGCTGTTCGGAAAAACCCAGGAGAAACCTCCCAAAGAGCTGGTCAATGAATGGTCATTGAAGACCAGAAAGGAAATGAGAGTCATTGACAGGCAAATAAGAGATATCCAAAGAGAAGAAGAGAAAGTAAAACGGTCTGTGAAAGATGCAGCCAAGAAGGGCCAAAAGGAAGTCTGTGTGGTTCTGGCCAAGGAGATGATCAGGTCAAGGAAGTCTGTGAGCAAGCTCTATGCATCCAAAGCACACATGAACTCTGTGCTCATGGGCATGAAGAACCAGCTGGCGGTCCTAAGAGTAGCTGGTTCCCTGCACAAGAGCACAGAAGTGATGAAGGCTATGCAGAGTCTTGTGAAGATCCCAGAAATCCAGGCCACCATGCAGGAGCTGTCCAAAGAGATGATGAAGGCTGGAATCATAGAGAAGACGTTGGAGGACACATTTGAAAGCATGGATGATCAGGAAGAAATGGAAGAAGCAGCAGAAATGGAGATCGACAGAATCCTCTTTGAAATCACAGCAGGAGCCTTGGGCAAAGCACCCTTCCTGAGCCTGAACCTGCAGGAGCGATGGCTGCCTCAGAAGAGGGAGAGGAGGATGAGGATGAAGAAGACCTGGAGGCCATGCAATCCCAGCTGGCCACACTCCGAAGCTAGGGCCAGTCAGTGGGGGTCTCAGCTCTCTGGTGTCCTCCCTTAGGTATGGGCACAGCCTCTGGGGAGTCACCGTTTTCCTGTATCTCTTGCACTACACCTCTGTTGTGAAGCATTGCATTTTGGAGAGGGGTCTATGCTAGGTTATCTTCACTGTCTGCAGAGGATTTAAGGATTGTTTTTATGAAGGTGGGGTGATCCAATGCATTATTTTTAAGAGCGTAAGTAGCAGAAGTGTCTTCCATGGGGGAGGGCAAAGAAACTCATTCTCTCATGAAACAATCTGAGAAGAGCAGATGGACTGCTGAGGACTCTGTGCTGGTGTGTGTGTATAAAATACTATATAAGTGGATGTCGATAAACTTCTGCTTTAGCTCTTGAAAAAAAAAATAGAAAAGAGTGAATAAACCAGCGAACATTTCAGTAAAGCATTTGGGTACACAATATGAGTTTTCACACATTTTATTTTATTTTATTTTATTTGGTGTGTAACTTAATTGAGGCTTTGGTTTCAGTTAGGTGAATTTTTAGCTTTAAAAACTCATTTTGATAAAAAAAATTTATAGTGGACTAGAAAAATAATGGAGGTAAGTATCATTTTGGAATTTAAAAGCACATTAACTGTTATGTACTCCAAATCTTCTGTTTTATAGGTGAGGTCGTGAGACCCAGAGTGAACTGGCTTTGCAAGAGCCACCTCTAGGAGGCATGCAGGCAGCTTTCTGGGCAGCTTTGTCCCTGTTCTTGTCCACAGAGCGCAGGGCAAGCTGGGGTCCATGGCACAGAGCTTTTCAGCAGTCACTCAAGGTCTCATTGGAATCCTCATGTTTCCCAGCATGCCCCTGACCATCCATCCATGCTGAGACAGCCCTGAGTGGTTTGCCCCTAAGGGGTCAAGTTGAAAAGGTGCTTCAAGTGAAGTCATGTTTTCTGTTTTCATTTTTAAAAAAATATTTATTAATTTATTATGTTTACAGTGTTCTGCCTCCATATAACACCTGCACAACAGAAGAAGGCACCAGATCTCATTATGAATGTTTGCGAGCCACCATGTGGTTGCTGGGAATCGAACTCAGGACCTTTGGAAGAGCAGCCAGTGCTCTTAACCTCTGAGCCATCTGTCCAGCCCCCTTCTGTTTTCATTGTTACGTTTTTAATCTGTGTAAATATCTGCATGGCATGCACACACACACAGGAAGCTGCAGAACAGCCTCTGGTGTTGTGTATGCATCAGGTGCCTCTGTCCCCCTCCGGTTTGTTTGCTTGCCTCTCACTGGTCCGAGCTGGATGACCAGCGTTCCAGGATCTTCCTGTCTCTGCCTCCATGGCACTGGGATCCTTAGCCTGTGCTGCCATATTCAGCTTTCCTGGGTTCTGAAGTTCACACTTGGGTCCTCATGTTTGCAAGGGAAGCTTTGTGTGAACTGAGCCATCTCCCCAGGCCCTGTCTTTACTTATTTTTCAAGTTGGCATGCAAAGAGAAGTCACATGTTAAGGAGGAGTCCCCATACCCAGTGTCTGAAGGTCCTCAGTGGCAATTCTGCCTCTACGCAGCCTCAGGACTTTCAGCTTGCTGACAAGATATGTTTGTTGATTGAGCGAGTGGAAGGGTGCACTGACAAAATCATTCCGGGAAACATCTGGTTCTTCCAAGTCTGAGAGGAAAGGCAGAAAAGCAGCTAAAGCAGGCGGGAGAAAATGCAAGTCTGCCTGTGTAATTTGTGACTTACAGTAAGTAGAGCTCAGCATCTAAGCACACAGGTTGTAGTTTTGAATGATATGAAAACACAGGGGCAGCCATGTCGACATTTACAAAGCAGGGTCTCTTGCTCGCAAGTGAGGAAATCGCCTTATTTACATTTCCTATTTCTTGGGTTATTTTCTATTTCTGAAAAAAAAAAAAAGTACTCTGTAAACACAGTGATATCTTCACAAGATTCTACAGAACTTTCTATGTCATTGTTGAACCTTGTGGTAGAACTGGCGACTCTGTTCCTGTGGCCACTACTGCAGGTGTTACTGTTGAACTGCTCTTTCTTGGTTACAGTGCCTCTGACATGCATCCATGTCCATGCTAGTGGACTGAAAGCTGGAGAATGTTCCAGGGCCAGGCTGACCGGGAATGTCTGTACATTTTCTTTCTTATCTTGATCATCCAGACATCACTAGCTTTTTTTTTACATATATGTTTATAGTTTTATATATGTATATATGTATACATATACATATATACAATAAACTACATACAGCAAGAAGAACCACAAAACAATCAGGAATTATATAAATGTTACATTATAGTGTTTTGACTATTTTGTATTTGGCAACCTCGAAGAAAATATCTTTCCTATCTTGATAGTCTAAAATTCTGAATGTAAGTCAATATCTATCGTATCTCATCTCTATCAGCTTAAAACATCTATCTAGACCTAAAAACATCTTAACCCCTAAACAACTAAGCTTACTTGTAAAACTAAACTATCTGGTCTTCAACCCCATCAGTGACTCGAGAAGGAATAAAATTAACTATCTGAGTAAGGAGTAAGTGCAGGTTAGCAGCTTCCAAAATGAGAAATTGACAGAGACAGTTTGCTGAACAGTCACCCAAAACTCTGTAATGTTGGAGCATCTTCTTCAGCCTTCTGGCCCAATATATCTGTCAGACATATTTGTGAGGTAGGAACTATTGAGGACTTGCTTACCTTGTCTTGGCAGAGTTTGGCCATCAACTCTGCCTGCATCCACGCTTGCCCTTTTTTGGGCAGAATTCTATCTATGGCCAAACCGAGGACATTTTGCCCAATGGCTGGTTTGCCATATTTGAAGCCATCTCCATAAGGCAGTTCTTTGATGCTCATCACTATCTTATAGTTATTGATTATTATTTATTTTGAGACAGGACCTCACTATGCTACCCTGGCTGACCTGTAACATGCTATGCATCACAGAGTGTGGGGATTAAAGGCATGCACCCACCACCTCACCCAGTACTATCTTATACTGTTAGGGTCCAGAATGTGCTGAAGAAAAGATCCCAGACTCAGATAGCCTGCAAACAAGAAAGAGTGTTTACCCTGCAGAAATCCAGCATGCTGTCGTCACCGCTCAGACACGATGGTGACACCAACCCCCGCCCCCCCACCCCGTGAGCTCATACTCTTTTTTTTTTTTTAAACAAGCATTTACATTCCAAAGGGGAGTTAGTAACCATTTAAACTAGAAAGCTGGGGCAAATTTAGTAAACATGGGCAACTCTGATCAGGTCATGAGTTCATCATAAGGCAGAAGATTTCCAGACCGGCAGTATATCTTTCTTAACCAAGTAGTAAAGACCATTTTTAAATCTTCTCTTCCTCTGGCCAGGTCATGGCTGTCTCCTGTTGACTGGCTATTCTTTGCAGCATTTCCAGTGATTGTTTAACCCACCTCCAGGGAACGAAGGCCCAGGCCTGCTCTGAACTAACAGAAACTGAAGCCTGTGGCTAGACTTAAATAACCAGGCCTCTCAATGCATGATTGGACAGTGATGGTTTTGTGGGTACAGCCTTCTCGGAGTCTTCATCATACTTGCTAAAGAGCAGTTACCCTCTGCAGGAAAATTTTCAAATAGCGTCTTTAGCTTGAGGACCAACAAGACTCGAGGGTGGAGACGGCCAAGTGGAGGAGACAAGGCGTGCTTGAAGGCTGCAGCAGTCGTCCATACCAAGTCTATACCATAAAGGATGACAGCCTGGGAGGCAGCACACTGGGCATCTGTGGTCTCAGGTCAGAGTCTGCATCTCCAGCAAGAGCCTCTTTCTTTTAGCAGCAGCCAAAGCACTACACTCATTGCACCCTGTTCACCGTGACCAGACTCCACACAGAACAAAACCACATAAGAAAAAAAACAACGGCAAAAATACAGGAAAAGAAACAACCTGCTCTTCTGACACCAGACCCTCAGTCAGCTGCTGAGTGCTTTCGTTCCGACTTTTGTTTGAATGTATAAAGGAAGTCAAGCCCCCTTCCTGGTGGCAACGTCATAAAGAAAATATGACTACCACACTCAAAGCATGGGTCAGTGGGAAAGCCAGCCTCTGACAGAGTGCCCTGAGGATTGGCTGGGACACAGGACCTGAGGCAGCTTCCGACAGAGTGTCCTGAGGTTTGGCTGGGACACAAGACCTGAGGCAGCTTCCGACAGAGTGCCCTGAGGACTGGCTGGGACACAGGACCTGAGGCTCAAATAGCCCAGTTCTGTAGGTTTGGCTGCATCTCCAGAAGCTCACATGGTTCTGATCCCTTAGGCTTTGGCTTATAGCTCTCCATTACGCCATCCTGAGGCTGGTGGGATGGCTCAGAGAGTATGAATTTCCTACTCAGCCCAAAGATCTGAGTTTCACCCTGAGATCCTCCTGTGTTGTGTAGAGAGAACTGACTTTCTCAAGTGTCTTCTGACCAATACACATGAGATACGGCACACACGTGCATATGCACACACACAATAAATAAAACCATTAATGTAAATTAAAAGCATTTTTAAGGTCCCTGTCCCAAAATGGCATACCTTTTTTTTCTTTCTTTTCTTTTCTTTCTTTCTTTCTTTCTTTCTTTCTTTTTTTTTTTCTTGGTTTGTTTGAGACAGGGTTTCTCTATGTTATCTTGGCTGTCCTGGACTTGCTTTGTAGACCAGGCTGGCCTCGAACTCACAACAATCTACCTGCCTCTGCCTCCCAAATGCTGGAGTTAAAAACATGAGCAACCATGCCTGGCAATGTAATAGATTTTAATTAAAATTAATATCTAAATATCTGTGTTTCCTCTCCTCCCTCATGCAAGCATTAAAATCTAATCCCAATGTGTGATAGTACCAAGAGACAGGATCTTGAGTGGGAGAGATGGTTCATTAGTTAAGAGCTTTGGCTGCTCTTCCAGAGGACCCAGACTCAATTCCTAGCACCCATAGAATGGCTCACAACCATCTGTAGCTCCAATTCCAGGTGATCCAATGCTTCCTTCTGGCACTGATGGCACCAGGCATATGGCACGCACATATACACAGGAGCAAAGCACCTATATGTATAAAATAATTTAAAAAATTTTTTAATGAGAAAGACAGAATCTTTATCAGGTAATTAATGAAGGCGGAGCCCTCATGAGCATGATTGGTGGCTGCAGTGGCTTGACTGAGATGTCTGTAAGTCTTTGGCATTTGAATCCTTGGTTACCTGTTAGGAGACCTGTTTGGGAAGACTTAGGAGGTGTGTCCTTGGTGAAAGAAGGCTTTGAGGTTTCAAACGCCGTGAGCTGTTTCCAATGCACACTCTCTATTTCCTGTTTGTGGCTGGAGATGTGCACTCCAAGCTGCTGCTCCAGTCTCCACGTCTGCTACCTCCATTCCAAAGTTACGGACCTGAAGCCTTTGGAGCCATAAGCCTAAAAAACAAACAAACAAACAAACAAAAACCCATTAGCTGCTTTGGTCACAGCATTATATCACAGCAATAGAAAAGTGACAAATGCGCTGCCCTTCCGAGAAGAGCCAGTTCACAGGAGTCTGCCCCTTCCACAGTGGCAGGTCCAGCCAGAACACACCGGTGAAGTGTAAGCGTAAACCAAGAGCTCACAAGAGCAAGTCACACTGATCTGGGATGTTTTTTTTGTTTTTTTGTTTTTTTTTTTTTTTTTGTCCAGAGAATTGTTTCCCATTGCACCCTGTGTAGATTAAGACTAAGTTGAGGATGCCTAATTTAGAATACAGTTGTGGTATCTCTCTGTTGGCAGACATATGCAGTCTCCTCGGGGGCTCACTTTAAGGTCTCTGAGAGGCTGAATTCAAGCAGGATGTGCGGAGGAAGGGCTCCTGACCACCCAAGGCAGCCACAGCAACAGACATTGTTACTTTTGTCAATAAAAGATATAATCAATGATTGCTAGAAGCTACACTCTCTGTTCCACGATTCTGGATGAGACAATACCCCTTTAAACTCTTTGCAGGGCCCTGTCTCATGGGTTAGACTGCTGACTTCAGAATTTTCGGGAACAGATTTGTCTCAAAGAGCAAGATGCAGTCACTAGGTAGGTAAAAATTGCCGAGGAAGAAAACAGGCTCAGCTCAAATCTGTAAAGCTTTAGGAAAAACAGATTTCTTTCTTTCTTTCTTTCTTTATTTTAGGGAAGCAACCACAGAAAGTTTTTATTTGGTCAAAGAAACCAGTGCCTCTTGCTGTAAAACAAGAAACAACCCCAATAACGTGATCCTTGTTGGAATGCCTGGTGTTTGTTCTGTTTCACAACAGTGAGCTTAGGAGCCTAAGTTGTCAAAGATGACCTTGAACTTCTGATCCCGTAGATCCGATCCCACCGAGCCAGATACATGTGAGGGCTACAGCAGTGGCAAGCGTGGGAAGGCAGAGCAGAGCAGCGGCAAGAGGCAATGCGAGACAGGTCGCTGGGGCCCATGTCTCACCAGGACAGAAGCACATCGCAGCCATGGAAAACCCGGTGGGCGGTGGACGTCCGCAGGAGGCTTGCTGGCTGACTGCAGTGTCCGTCCTCCCCCCCCAACCCCGCAACGCCCCTCCCGTCCCGTCCTGTCCCCTCTTTGCACCCCCCCATCCCCTGCCCCCCTCCCTGCCGCAAAGCCACTGCCAGAGGTAGTCAGGTCTTCTGAGCTACGGTACTGGGTTGTGCACCGCGCAGCTGGTCTAGCATTTCAAAGATGTGCTGTTTGAAAAACATTTGTCTCTCTGGCCAGTGCAATGTTAATTCCCAAAACCAACCCGGGGAAGAAGGGCAGGAGCAGATCCCACTATCAGGGAATTCCAGATGCACTGGGGAGCGAGCAAAGATGTAAAGGTCAGTTTCCAGACACAGACCATACAACTGGGTGCAGAGAGAGCTGCAGCAGTTTCTCTACTCGCCAAGCAGGGTTGCCTTCAGAAAGCATCATGTGTCCTCCTCACTATTAGGGATGATTTATGCATCACGCCACCAAGCTCTTCCTAACAACACCATGCTAATAAACCTAATGTATATGCATATAGCCTATATATTAACACACACACATACATATATGTGACTTTACTAAGCACCAATTACACATCAATCCTTCATGTATTTGCATGTTAAGGCACACAACATACTTTTGTCATAACAAAAGAGCATGTATGTATTGGTGGTGGTCTTAACATGGTTTTGTTAAGTGAAAGCGTGCAGTTTTAAAGAGATATGCATAGCATATTGAAATCCGACACACTTGTAAGTCCTCAATGTAGAGATATTTTTACGCACCCTAACGAAACAGTAGAAGACCAGCCAGGTATGGTGACACATATCTGTAATCCCATCACATGAAAGGATGAGCCTGGAGGACTGCCAAGAGTCTGAGACACTGAGTCTGAGAACACTATAGCATGTTCTAGGCCAGCCAGGACTGCATAGCAAGACTGACTTAGAACACAGAAGTTGTAAAGACACATAGCTAAGGAGGAATGCATGTGGTGCTGCTGAGAACTAACGTCATCGTAAGTTTAAACTAAAGGAGTCAGGTAACCAAACTCCACTTAGCTGTGTGTCTATGACCTGAGGTCCTGTTTTTAAAACCCACATTGTACAGACGACACACTATTAAGGTGGGTGGTGTTGCCATAGCCCACCAGTAGGGGGCAGCACCACACATCATTTCAGGTCTACCTGGTGGCCTGTTAAATTTTATCATGGCTCATTGGAGCCAAGGTATTTTGGAGACGATTAGCAGAGCGGGAAGCTGTAGGAAAAACACAAATACCAAGCCCAGCCAGTACAGATTTTAGATAAACAAGGAATTTTTTTTTTTTACTATGCCTCACGATTGCTTAGTAAAACAATTTTAATTTTGAGTTGGCCAGGGGGACAAGGAGGAACCTCTGTATCTATCGTGCGAGCAAACACAGAGCATCTTATCCAAAGTCAACCCCTATAATCCCAACTAAACTATTTCAGAGACTTGGGACCTAGAGGACTCATAACCCCAACAGCAAGAAGCAGAGCCAGCATTTGAATTCAGAATGCCCACTCTATGTATGTGTGTGTGTGATTTCTGTGTCTTTCTGGTTTTATTCTTAGATTTATTTGATTTTATTGTTTGATATGTACAGGTGTCCTGTCTGCATGTGCGTCTGTGTTCCACATGCCTGCCTGGTGCCCATGGCAGCACGCATGGTCATCAGACTCAGGCCCTTTACAAGAACAACAGATGCTCTGAACAACCAAGCCAGCACTCCGGCCCTTCTCTCACCAGTTTTTAAGGGCTTGGGTTGTTGTTCTGTTTCATTTTGGGTACAACTTACAATCATACTTATAAGTTCCAACCTTACCAAAGTTTTCTTTCCTTCCTTCCTTCCTTCCTTCCTTCCTTCCTTTCCTCCTTCCTTTCCTTCCTTCCTTCCCTTCCTTCCTTCCCCTTCCTTCCTTCCTTCCTTCCCTCCCTTCCTTCCTTTCCTCCTTCCTTTAGTTCCTTCCTTTCCTTCCTTCTTCCTTCCTTCCTTCCCCTCAAGCTACTGTTCTGCCAATCTTTCCCTTTACTGTCAAGTATCTGGAAGGATTATTTGTGTTTACCAGGACAACCTCTGAACCACAAACGTCAGTTTGCTCTTTACCCTCCAGTTGCCACAATCACGTATCCAAATAGTTTCTTAAAAGTCATTAACAGTGACCTCTGAACTAACAGGTCTAAATTTTTCTTCTCAGTCTAATAAACACATGGGCACCACAGGCCCCTGAGGCAGCACTGTTGGAAGACCTGGTTCAAATCCCAAGTGTGTCAGATGGATACAGCTTCCCTTGCTTCCCTCAGCCTTGGCTTTCTCAGCTACGGAGCAGATGCGTCTCATGCCTGACCTGTTTCCCTGGACCAGAACAATTAAACCTTCCTGGGGAACCCCAGGGTTAGGGGATCTGAGAGACACTGGGTAAATATTTGTTCAGTGAAAAAAAATAATTTATATTGTCTTCACAGGTCCTTAGTGGCCAAGTAACTCAGCGTATTATGTATTTATCAAAAACAAACAAGAGGCTCCTTATGAGCGGCCCTTGGCACCTCAGCACAGTGGGCAGTTCAACTTGGCTTAGTCTGTTGCCCCTTTCTACAAAGCATCTCTTATGTCACACTCATGTGTAAAACAGAGGGGCCTGTGCTCAGTGGAGTCTCTTTTCTGGTGGCTTCTCTCTGGGCAAAGCTGGAAGGTCTCAGAGTGAGTTGGGGAGCTCAGCGGTGCTCCCTTGGTCATTCTCTTAAACATTGAACCTAATTGTTGTTTTCTTCTGTTGCCCACAACTCGGAAGCCCGAGGCTTTCGGGGAAGCACTGGCATCCGTGGGTAACAGGAGATACAGTCCAAGGGAGCAAGATGACAAGCAGCCGAGCTCAAAGCACCGCTGCATGAAGGAGACAAATGAAGAAGAAAGGACTTCCGGAAGCAGAAGGCACCTATTGACAACAAGCACCCCAGAGATCCAGAGATGGGGACTCTGGCATGGTTCATGGATGGCTCCAGGGAACAGAGTAGGCTTTTGTTTTGTTTTATTGCATTTATTTATTTTGGGGAAGGGGACCTTCTACACGCCACAGCACATACGCAGAAATCAAAGGACAACGTGTGGGAGTTAGTCCTCTGTCCTTCCACCATGTGGGCCCTGAGGATCAAATTCAGGTCACCAGGTCACCAAAAGCAAGAGTCTTTGCCTGCTGAGCCATCTCGTGGGTCCCAAGAGTGTTGGGGTTGATCTTAAAATATAAGTGTGACCAGCTAGGTGAGTGGATGTGATGAAAGAAAGTGAAGGGAAGATAGTGTTACAAAGAAGGGTGTTTCTGGGTACATGCTACTTGGGGAGAACAGGACAAGTCAGGAAATTACAAGTAAATTAAGCGGTCGGGAGTACAGGAGGAATGCATGGGAGTTGGGAGGTCCAGGGAAGGGCAGAAGTCCTAAGAGTTAGCTGGGATTCTGTGGGATGTGTACATCTCGGAGTGTAGACTTTCTCTCCAAGGCAAGAGAGACTCAACAAGGGATTTTAAGCAGGCAGTGTGAGGGAAGGTTGGCAGGAGAGCAACTAGAAGGAGCAGGAAGGAGTGAGGAAGTATGCCGGCTGGCCAAGCAAGGGACCAAGGGACCTAGGAGGGCAACGGAGCTCAGGAGGCAGGTAGGAGAGCCAGGTGGGACAAGGAGCTCTGCAAAGAAGCTGGGTGTGACTTGGATGGTCAGTGTTGCAGTGATGACCTCGGATCGCAGTTTCTGCTACTCAGTACACACTTGAGAAGCAACATGAATGAGCTTCTGATAGGCAGTCTCCCTTTCAAAGGAGCACACTGTCTCTTTCTTAAGAAACATGTTTAGCCAGGCGTGGTGGTGCACACCTTTAATCACAGCACTCAGGAGGCAGAGGCAGGGGGATCACTGTGAGTTTGAGGCCAGCCTGGTCTACAAAGCAAGACCAGGACAGCCAAGGCTACACAGAGAAACCTTGTCTTGAAAACCCAAGAAAAGAAGAAGAAGAAGAAGAAGAAGAAGAAGAAGAAGAAGAAGAAGAAGAAGAAGAAGAAGAAATGTTTAAAGTACATGTAACTTACATACTGGTAAGACAATTGTGTTAGGTATTTGACACCAAACAATCCTATGGAAGTAGGGTAGCTCAAAAACAAAAGCAAAACAAAGCAAAACCCACTATCCTGAGCTGATAATTACTAATGGTAGGTGGCCACAAGAAACGCTATACTATTCTATTTGTGTATGCTTGTATGTAAGTGTAAAATGATTTGAGCATATCTATTATCTCTCTTCTCTACCCCACCCAAAGAAAACAAAAGGTGAGTGTGGCAGTGTGTACCTGTAATCTCAGACTTGGGGAGCCAGAGAGAGGAAGAGCAGGTCTTCTGCAGCTACATTACAAGTTCAAGGCCAGCCTGCACTACCTGAGACCGAATCTTTTTTGTTTGTTTGTTTCATTTTGTTTTAATTTCAAGCAAATTCTTTATTTTTTAAATCTTTTTGGCCTCCTGGACAGCTGCACCAGAAGCAACAACTTCACAAAGTTAATGCTTGCTTTTGGTTCTTTCCCACGGAAACAGTTTCTCAGCAGCTTATGGCTCTTGGGGATTCTGGGAGAACCATCTACCAGGGCAACATCATGCATCTGTGACTTGTCTAGTTTGGCATCTTTAAGGCCTTTTCTACAGGGTCCACAGTGCCATGGAACAGGCCAGCACTCGATTCTCATCCAGCGTGGGTAATGGAGGTATAGAAGTCCATTCCCAGCAGGGTGTGGTGGCGCACACCTTTAATATCAGCACTCGGGAGGCAGGCGGATCGCTATGAGTTCGAGGCCAGCCTAGACTACAAAATGAGTCCAGGACAGCCAAGGCTAACACAGAGAGACCCTGTCTCGAAAAACCAACCAAACAAAAACAGTCAGTTCCCTCACAGACAGAATCGATCTCAATTCTGGCCTGGGTGCTGGAGGAGAGGGTGCACTTAGCCCGTGCACAAGCAGTGTGCCGTGATGGGCAGCTCTCTGGTCTCACTGATTTCTTTCTTGTGCTTCTGTTTAAACTCAGCAATATGGGGCTGGAGAGATGGCTTAGAGGTTAAGAGTACTGCCTGCTCTTCCAAAGGTCCTGAGTTCAATTCCCAGCAGCCACATGGTGGCTCACAACCATCTATAATAAAATCTGGTGCCCTCTTCCTGCTTGCAAGTGTACATTCAGACAAAACATTGTATATATAATAAATAAATCTTTAAAAATAAAATAAAATAAACTCAGCAATAACATGGTTGACCTTTCAGTTATCAAAGTCTTCTCCACCCAATATGCCTCCATCTGTAGATTTGGCCTCAAAAGTTCCCACCTTAATACTGAGGACTGACACATCAAATGAAACATCAGCACAGTCCTTTCAGCTCCCACCTTCCTGTCTATGCCGTAAGCAAGAGCAGCAGCAGGTGGCTCACTGGTCATTGTAAGTACACTGGGGCCAGCACTAGTTCCAGCTTCTTCTGTCTGTCACTGAGAGTCACTGAAGTGAGCTGGCGTAGTGATCACAGCACTGGTCACAGGCTTCCCAAGATAGGTTTGTGTGACTTCTTCTGTCTTTATGGTCTTTGTTAGAACCATAGCAGACACCTCCTCTGGGTAGACACAATTGTCTCCCCTTTGTTTTCTACTTGGACCATGGGCCCACTTGCATCATTCACCATCACAAAGAGCCAGGGCTTCCTATCAGACTGAACGACAGACAGCATCATCGAACCCATCAGACATGTGGCATCACAAACTGTGTGGGCGGGGCTCACTGAAACCTTATGTTTTCATGGCATCCCCAGTTAAACATTCTGGGTCAGTGAAAAACAAACACACCTGGTGCGACTGGAAGACACCCTCGCAGGAGTATGTGGCACCATGATCAACAGCAACTGCGGGTCCCTCAGACATGCTCCTTACACCCGGGCCCAGCTCTGCTGTCAGTGACACCATACAAATCCCCGGAAGCAGCCACCATGTTTAATGAGCCCTGACAATGTTTGAAAGCTACATACAGCATGGCTTCGGAGAGGGGTATAGCGACATTTATTCTCACTTATTGTAATCCTGGTTCTAGGGGCTGAAATGCATTGAAAGAAGGAATGGGAAGGACAGGCCAAGGTGTCACCGAAACACACCTCAAATGGAGGATGGAGAATCCTGGGAACAAGGGGAGGATCTGGGTGGGCACAACCGTGGGAGTTGCCTCTCCTACTGGTTTCCTAAGTGTCTCCTGGTGCCCAGCCTTAGCATGTCTGTCCTGGATTCTCAAGCAATCTGGAGTTGCTTTCACTTTGAGCCTCCCTTGGCTTGCTCTGCTCTTTTCCTATGCCGCATCTATAATGAACATTGCATTTGCATCTTTGTTTCTAACAGGATAATGACTGTTACAGAGAAGGCAATTGATAAACGTTTGCTGATGGCTCAGTGGTTAGGGACATCTGATAATCTTGTAGAGGACCAGGTTCAGTTCCCAGCACCCTCACGATGGTTTACAACCACGTGTAACTCCAGTTTTGGGGGATCCGATGACCTTTTATAGCCTCCGTGGGTTCCACATACACAGTGAGCATACAGACACATACACAAGAGTAAAAGACTTGCACACAAAAATAACCTTTAAAAATTAAAAAGAAATGTTTGCTGGCTGACTGAGCATAAATTTATGCCTTCACAGCAAAATGGAAAGGCCTGAAAAAAAAAATCAGATCAGAGTTGTAGTGATGGGTACCTGTAGCAATCACTTAAACACAAGAGTCTCGGGTAAGTCTGAGCTCCATTGTTAAGACCCTATCTCAAAAAAGTCAACCTGTGAAAAGAACATATGTAGGAGCTAGAAGATAGAGCTGGGGAAAGACAGCTATCAGCCAGGTGCTTACTGCAGCTGTTGACACATACTCTGGGCAGGCTGTAAGAACAGGGCCCACCCAGGCATGGGGCGGGCAGATGAAGGAGGGGTGGAGGGACTCTCTCACTCGCTGCTGAACCATTTGCTATTAATAGATACAGGAAGAGGGTGAGTTATTGCTTTCCTGTGTGTATCCACTGGTGACCTCACCAGGCTCCAGTGGACACTTCTGATCTCAAAGTCACACAGACAGACCTGGCTAAACTAAATGGGCCACAAACCAAATCAAAAGTCATGAATCTAGGACAGGGACTGAAAGGGAAGGGAGTTATCTTTAGGATGTGAAAGAAAGAAATAAGGGTAATCAGAATGCATTATATACATCTCCAAGTAATAAAATTAACTTTTAAAAAGGAAAAGCACATTTCTCTCTTCTCTCTTCTTCTCCTTCTCCTCCTCCTCCTCCTCCTCCTCCTCCTCCTTCTTCTTCTTCTCTCTCTCTCTCTCTCTCTCTCTCTCTCTCTCTGTCTCTCTGTCTCTTTGTGTGTATGTGTGTGTGCGTGCTCGTTCTCTCTCTCTCTGTCTCTCTCTCCCTCTTTCCCTCTCTCTCTCTCTCTCTCTCTCTCTCTCTCTCTCGTTTTCAAGACATAATTTCTCTGTGTAGCTCTGGCTGTCCTGGAACTCAGCAAGTAAACTAGACTGGTCTTGAACTCAAAGATCCACCTGCCTCTGCCTCACAAGTGCTGAAATTAAAGTCCTGCACTGCCACCGCCCCTATCATTTGTGTTTTGTTGTGGTTGTTGTTGAGAAGGAGGAAGAGGAGGGTGTTTTCAAGACAGGGTGTCTCTGTGTAGCCCTGGCTGTCCTGGAATTCACTCTGTTGGCTGGCCTCAAACTCACAGCGATCCACCTGCCTCTGCCTCCTGAGTGCTGGGATTAAAGGCGTGCACCACCACTGCTCTGCTCATTTGTGTCTTAATGAAAAGAAATTAGGGGTCTTTTGTGGACCTTCTGTAGTGTTATGCCATCTTTCATAATATAAAAGTAAAAGGCAAACTAAAGCGTTTAAGTCAAGTAATAAGTACATACCACAGAAACTAATGTGAGTGTTATTTTAACTCACAAGATCTCTATCAAAGAAAATTATTCTTAAAAAAAAAAAAAATAAGAAATATCAGAAGCTGGAGAGATGGCTCAGTGGTTAAAAGTACTGGCTGCTCTTGCAGAGAACCTCTTCTGTCTGTGGGCACCAGGTATGCTCCTGTGCACACACATACAGTCAGGCAATATGTTATACACAGGAGAATAAATAAGAATACTGAACAACCAGCAGTCAAACCAGCCAGTGTCCATGCTGGACACTTTCTGGGGCATGTTCCTAGGCTGGGGGTCAGTTTTAATTAAGGTAAATTTTCTCTTTTCTGCTTTCAGCCTTGGAAGACCTGAGTTTTGGGCCTCTGAGGAATTTGTTGCAAATAAGCTCTGGGGTTAGCTTCTCACCTGACAGGTGTTTCTTCCTCATTCCACTAACGGTCAAGCTGAGTGTGGCCTTTCTCAACAGGACAGCTTCCGGAGGCTTCTGTTTCCAAGGATTTCTGAGAAGAACCAGACCATCAACCCACAAAACATATTTTCCTTCTCTCAACCTCTTCTGTTTTCATGGTTGTTAATAATTAATATACAAATAGGAATGATATTTGATCCAGAATCCAGGAACCAACAGATGGGTATCAAAATCAAAGCAGATTTGAGTGTGAGGCTCTGCCCCACTGTGTTGTCTGACGCATAGATCATTGAACACTTTGGCTAGGGAATCAAGTGTGTCAATACATTTTATGTTAGCAGTTTTTTATTATATATTTTTATTATATATTTTATTATATATTTTATTATATTTCTCTTTTTACATACACATTTATATTGTTACATATATAATAAACTACATATAGCAACAAGAACCACAAACCAATCAGGAATTATATAAATGTTACATTCATAGTGTTTTGACTATTTGTATTTGGCAATCTTGAGGAAAACATCTTTCCTATCTTGGTGAGTCTAAAATTCTGAATGATGGTCAATATCTATCCTATCTCATCTCTATCAATTTAAAACATCTATCTAGACCTAAAAACATCTTAACCCCTAAACAACTAAGCTTAACTGTAAGACGAAACTATCTGGCCTTCAACCCCATCAGAGACTTGAGAAGGAATAAAACATTTTAAATGACTGTTCTGATTACAGTTTCCTCGTAAAAAGAACCACTGGTGCGGAAGGGTTTCCCATCCCTCTAAACAGGGCTGGCCTTTTGCAAAGCTGCCCCAGAGGTGACCTCACCGCCTTGTATCCCTTTGCCATATTCCTGCTTTCTCCGGTCCTCTCCGGCACCAACCGCCTCTTTAAGAACATGCTGGCACTAATGAATTAATTCAGTAGTTGAGTATTTTTTAAAATGTCATTAGACAATTACTGTTCTAGACTAAAGAGGTTCAGTGACGAAGCGCTTCTTTGGTGGACTCTAGCCCTTCCCATCATCGGGCCAGGCTATGAGGGAGGGGAGACACCGCCCCCCCCCGCCCCCGGGAATTTAGCCTTCCTTAGAGACCACTTCTGCACAGGGAGAGCAGCAGTGTCAGGAGTTAACTACAGAGAGCAGTAAAGCGGGGGAAAGGAAAGAAAAATGTCAGGTGAATATGGAGTTGAGACATAAACCTGAAAAGAAAAAAATTAAATTAAATAAGCTTGTATTTGTTTCTATTTCTTCAAAACGTTGATCTCTCTCCCTCCTTCCCTCCCTCCCTCCCTCCCTCTTCCCTCCTCTCCCCCTTTAATCACTTGCCCGTCTCCTGAATGCTGTGATTAAAGATGTGCATCACCACACCTGGCTCTGCTTACATTTTACGTTGGAGCACCCTTTATCCCCGATATAGCCGGAAACAGAAATAGAACCAGACAATTGCGGCACTCCACCACCGCCCCCCCCCCCCCCCCCCCCCGCAGCTCACCAGAGTCTCATGGATTGGGTAAAAAAGAGGACTTTTTTTAAAAAAAGATTTATTTATTATTATGTATACAGTGCTCTGCCTGCATGTACATCTGCAGGCCAGAGGAGGGTATCAGATCCCACTATAGATGTTTATGAGCCACCATATGGTCGCTGGGAATTGAACTCATGACCTCTGGAAGAACTGAGCCATTTCTCCAGCTCCCAAGAGAAGGACTTTTACAGAGACGGGTTCCTAAACCTAGCCATAATCTGCAGCCCCACTACCACCATCTCCCTATCCACAATCTTCCTGTAGTGCTTTTCCAGTGCCAACGCAAGACTTACCTCTAGGCTTATCTTTTCACCTTTAGAAGACCTATGCAGGGCTGTTATTTGGAGAGCTGGCGCACAAAATGGTTTCAGGGCTGGTTTGTTTGTTTGTTTGTTTGTTCCTAAAGACATGGACTCCAACTCCCTAGGTCTTCAGGAGAAAAAAAATCATCAGATGATATATCACAGTATACATTTAATCAACTGGAACCCCGCCCGTTAACTAGCCTTGTCAGATGGTGTGTCCTCGCAGGCATTTGACTAACCACGACCCCACCCAGGCTGTCTGCAGGGTGGAGGCTCACCTGCCTGCGAGTGAAGGGCCAGGGAAGCCCAGAGAAAGGAAGAGCAAATAAAAGGGCCGAAGAGCTAGATTAGCCAACAGCTCGAAGGCCAGCGAGGAGTGGAGGACGGCGGCTCGTGAGCCCACAGAAGAAGCTGCACAGCTAAGGGCAAGCAAGTGCATGTTTCTTTGCACGGTCTTTTGAGCAAGATGTTGCTAGACTCACACACAGAAAACGGGTTTTTGTTTTTGTTTTTTTTCTTCCAAAATGTGTCTGAGAAACCTAAGGGCCGCGTTTTCACTTTCGACTTGACAGTACGGATTCAGCAGTTACCTTTAACATTTCATACATTATTGGTAGGTTAAGATTATTTTCCATGAAATCCCAAGAAGAATTCAAATTGATATATTTCTCTTGCGTAAGCTTTTTTTAATTTATTACTTTTGAATAGGCTAGGAGTAATTTTCTTTGTTGTCACCATATTTGGACTTAACATACTTTGGGTTTTTGTTTGTTTTGCTTTGCTTTGCTTTGTTTTTTGTGAGTGCTTCTCAGGGCTTGTGCCGCCTGCTCTTCCAAAGGTCCTGAGTTCAATTCCCAGCAACCACATGGTGGTTCACAACCTTGTGTAATGCAACATGATACCCTCTTCTGGCCTGCGGGCATGCATGCAGGTAGAACACTGTGCTTTCATTGTTGCTTATCAAAGAGAGATGCATTTTCTCCATCTTCAAAACATAGTCCATCAAAAGGAAAAGAGACCTTGTTGCATGTAAACCCATGGTGAACAGGAAGTAAGCCAGTCGCCGTAAAACAGAAGCTATAAGTGACCACTTACATCAAGTTTCTAAAATGGTCAAATTCGCGCAAACAGGAGGGGCTGCTTGACAGGAACCCGGTAGCAGGGACGTGATGAAGAGCATGAGGTCGATGTGGAGCTCGGGTCTGCCAAATGGGACAAGAAGAAGGCTCTGGCCATCTGCTGCACCACAGCCTGACCACATCTAACACCGCCGAGCTGTACGAGCTGTACACTTAGAGGAGGCACGGTGACCCACTAGGCTGTGTTTTCTCTCTCCATCCATCACTTGGCATACGTGTTGGCTTTCATGAATGGAGCAGCGGTGAACATAGATGAACAAGCATCTCTATGGCAGGACATAGACTCCCTTGGGTATATGCTGAGGAGTGGTATAGCCTGGGATACATAAGGTAGCTCCATTTCTAGCTTTGTGAGAACTCCACCAACTGTGAATAAGGTTGCCCTTTCCACACACCCACGCCAGCATTTGTGTCATTTGTTTTCTGACTGGGGTAAATGAAGTCTCAAAGTTCTTTTTCTTGTTTCTTTGTTGTTTTTTGTTTTTGTTTTTTGAGGCATGGTTTAGCATTGGCTGTGTGTACACTCTGTAGACCAGACTGTACACACAGAGATCTGCCTGCCTCTGCCTCTCAAGTGCTGGGATTAAAGACGTGCGCCACCATGCCCGGCTCAAAGTATGCATTTTTCCTGATAGCTAACAATGCTGAACATTTTAAGGAATACCTCTTAGCCATTTGTAATCCTTTTGCAATCTTGCTAGTCAGTGTCTTAGCTCACTTTTAAAACCGCCGCTTGCTTTTCCTGATGTTTCGTTTCATACAATGGGATTTTATTCAGCTGCAAAGAAAATGGAATGAGGCAAATGCAGGCAAATGGGCGGAGTGGAATAACCGTTCTGAATGAGATAATTCATCCCCACCGTGACAAGTGCCCCTACTCTCTCTTATAGGTGGATTCCAGTTTTGAATCTTTAGCTTTGTGTGTTTACATCGGAACACCTGTATTAAAGAAACAACAACAAAACCATTTTCATAGACGAGGAAGACACAGCGATGATGAAGGCGTTGCCCGGTTGGTTACTGAGTCTCTCCCTTTACTGTGCAGTTGGCTGCCTTCCTCCTGTGTCCTTACATCCATGGAGTAACCTCTGCTTCTCCCTCCTTTTCACAGTCCTATCAGATTAGGGTCCTACCTTTATTGTCTCAAGGCCTCAAGCGGTCGCTTCAAAATACTCTACCTCTACTACAGTAGCACTGGAGACAGAACTTCAATACATATGAATTTGAGGGGTGCAAAGGACCCTGTGTTGTAGTATGTCTATACTATATGTCACTATAGACTCAGGGTCAACCCACACTGGGCAGCTGACAACCACTGTAATCCCAGCCGTAAAGAGGTGTCTGGCCTCTGTAGACACTTGCATTCACTTGTGCCTGCAGTGTACATGTGCGTACACAAATGCACACACTACAACATTTTTAAGTAAGTTTTTTTTTTTTGGTTTTTCGAGACAGGGTTTCTCTGTGTAGCCTTGGCCATCCTGGACTCACTTTGTAGACCAGGCTGGCCTCGAACTCACAACGATCCGCCTGCCTCTGCCTCCCAAGTGCTGGGATTAAAGGTGTGCGCCACCACGCCTGGCTTAAGTAAGTATTTTTTTTAAAAAGTGAATCCATAAGTCCAACATATCACCATGGTGAGGAGACTCTACTGGTGTGGAAAACAAGTATCAAACAATTTTTTGGATATTACCCTGAAGATATAAAAAGGGATAGTGAGAAAGTGAAATATACAAGTGCAAGACAGAGAGAAACTACCCTTTTTAATAATAGGATTCCTTAAAATAGAAACCTAAAGCAAACACTGAAACTCATAAAAAGATTAATGAAACAAACAAAAATGCTTATAATTCACATACTGAGTTAGCACATTGCATAACTAAGAAAATTTATCCATAATTGTTAACACCAACACATGTTTAGTAAGCGTAATGATTCTGAGAGAGAGATGCCGAAAGGCGTAAGTACTGCTAAGGGAAAGGAGTCTGGCTGCCAGGAGATGTTCCAACAGCAGCCAATGTTTATTTCAGAGAGTGGACTGCCTCCAGGGCTTAGGTCTTGCCACACTATTGGTTAAGAGACAAGTTGTTGCCAGGCAGTGGTGGCACACGCCGTTAATCCCAGGATTTAGGAGAGTTCGAGGACAGCCTGGTCTACAAAGTGAGTCCAGGATAGTCAAGGCTACACAGAGAAGCCCTGTCTCAAAAAACCGAGGGGGGGGGGTGTGACTCGCGTTACCGTCTCACCAGCAAGAACGACGCTGCACACACACGATCCTTCTGCAGTAAAGCTTTAATGTGTCTTAAGAGGGAGAGCATAAGCTTACGACAAGTAAAATGGAGACCCCAAACAGCAGAAACCCATCCCTTATATAGGAAACTGTTCTCCGCTTAGGATGTGTCAGTCCCTGATTGGCTGTTACTCATCAGGTGATATGACGCCACAGGAGAGGCAGAGCACAACAAGTGGAAAGTTCCTTCGCACATGCGCAGATTACTTGTTTACCAGTTTGGGACACAGGATGTCAGCGCCATCTTGTAATGGCGAATGTGAGTGCGGCCTCTCACATCTCCCCCTTCTCTTTTAATTAAAGGCCTAACTAAAAGAAAAGGTGAAAACTGGCGCCACATCGGGTTCGCAGCTCGCTACAGTTTGTTGTATGGGCAATGAGCTTAGGAAAAGGAAATGGTCCGATCAAGGCTGGAGCATGACTCTGGACCAACCAATTGAGGACCATTTTAGAGGTACCACTCAGTGCCATCCCACGTGCAATGGGCAATTTTCCCCGCGGGGTGCAACGGCCACTGGGTGCACGTAGATATAGGGTGCCTTTCGACGTGCAATGGCAACGAGGCCCAGTCGAGTGCAAAGGCCACGCAAAGAGAAGAAAGAGAGAGAGAAAACTCATTGCCCTTATTTAGGACTTAAAGGCTGCCCGCCAAGCCGCCGTCTCCCCCTATTCCTTTATTTAGGAAGCAATAAGATACCCATTAAAGAGAGTGGAGACAGAGGTAAATAGCTCATATTGCCACAGAGCCATTTTACTGCAATGCCTCACTATGCAACTCTCCAGGGCTGCTGAAACTTACTCACTCCACCTCGTGCAATGAGCTGAGACTCTGAGGGTGCAGGAGCTGAGCAGCCAGCGACTTATTGCTTAAGCATGGATAGCCATATATCAGGGAGGTCCCACTTTCTATTGCTGCAAGTGCTTGGGCAATAACCACCTTGTCTCTTTTTGTTTGAGCCCTGAGTTTACAGACCAACCATAGGGTCAACACTAACCCACAGCAGATCGCAGCTCCAAATAATCCAACCCCAACCCATTCCTTAAAGAAGGAGAAAGCCGAAGATATCCATGACGAAAGTCCCTCTGTAAGCAACAGATCCAGGCGTGTGGAATTAAATTGAATGATGGCAGTTCTTAATTCTCTTAATGTTTGCTCGAATTCTGTTGTCCAATTCGGCATCGGGAGTGGGAATGTTGACATGATCCCCCAGCGTTGTTCCCCCTTTGTTATTATCACTTGGGTCATCACCAGGCTGAGTATCAGCATCTTCTGGAACCGTCTGGATTTTTCTGGTAAGTCTTTCTGGTACCCAAAACGGATTGTCTTCATCCTGTGGAAAAACGCACACAGCTCCCCTGGATCTTATAAGAATAGGATCCGGTCCTTTCCATTTGTTACTCAGAACATCCTTCCATTTGACCATTTCTTTTGGCCTGCTGGGCTCTAAATAGTGTCTTTCTGCCGCAGTATGGCCTTTATCATCTAGATTTAAAAAATTTAGGGTAAAGAGTGCCATGGAAATGGCCACTCTTGGTACTGAGGGAAGAACGCTCTCTATTCCCCTTTTGAAATTGAGAAAACTCCTTTTGGACTAGAACATAAAATTTGAATCTCTGTAGAGTGTTGATTATCTACGATTCCAGGATACACTATTAAGCCTTGTAAGGTAAGTATGCCTCGACCCAGTATGAGGGCCGACAGTTCCTTGAGGCAAAGGTGTAATGGTCTCTGTAGGAACTGGTTGGATATTCATTTGTGGCATTAGTAAGAAGTCGGAGGCGGCACGCAGGTCCACTCTGTTGTCCTCCTGGGCTTTGACAAACCGGTTCCCATATCTTTGAGGGCCCTGGGACCGAGGGCCCGACGGCCCGTTTTTTGGCGCGTTGGTAGCCTGGCTGTTATCCACAGTTTGATTGTTAATAGGTGGGAGGAGTCTCCCCTGTACATCTCTCACCGAGCGGCATTGGCTAGTCTTATGATATCCTTTGCCACAACGGTTGCAGAGAGTCGGTGTTTCTCCCCTTCTGTTTGAGTTTTTGCAGTCCTTTTTAAAATGTCCAGGCTTGCCACAGTTATAGCAAGTCCTCTGGTTGGTTTTACCAGCAGGGCATTTTTGAGACTGGAGGATAGCAGCTGCTAGGCCCGCATTAGTAAGCGGTCCTCCGAGGTCTCTACACACTCTGAGCCAATCTTGTAAGCCCTTATTTTTTCTAGGGGCTATGGCGGCTTTGTACTCTTGAGTGGCTTGTTCAAATATCAACTGTTCAATAAAAGGTTCCACCTGCTCAACATCTCCAAAGATACGTCCTGCTGCTTCCGTCATTCTGGCCACAAAATCGGAAAACGATTCCTCAGGGCCCTGAATAATTTTTGTAAGGCGCCTATTAGCCTCCCCTTTTTTAGAAAGCGCTTTCCAGGCTTTAATAGCTGTCTGTGAAATTTGAGCATAGGCTCCCCAATGGTAATTTGTCTGATTCACAGTAAATTGACCTTGACCTGTCAACAAGTCAAAGGTCCAGTTTCTCTGTTCAGGAGTAAGGGCAAGAGCATTGGCCTGGGCTTGTGTTTGAGCGGCCTCATACCAGAGAGCCCTCCATTCCATGTATTGACCCATGTCTGGAAGTGCGGCTTTTGCTACCATCTGCCAATCAGAAGGAGTTAAGGTGCCAGTGCCAATTCTATCCAACATTACCAGGGTAAAATTTGCATTAACCTCGTATTTGCGGACAGACTCAGCCAATTCTTTAATTAGGTTATATTCGACGGGGGCATGTACCCGTCCCCCGTTCTCTGTTTCAAAAACAGGAAAAAAAAATGTATAATTTTTTACGAATCTTTTCCGGCCAAAAGGAAAATCCAGACCGCAGTTCGTAGGGTGGAGGAGCGGTGGGTGTTACCCTACGAGAGGAGTTATGGGAGGGTTTTTTATTATTTCCTCGTTCGTCTGGGTAGTATCTCTCCTCCTCATATTTGTCTGCCTCCTCCTCTAACTCTGCTTCTTCCTCTGAATCAAGAGCCTCATTGTCAGAGGCATTGGGGCTAGAGCTTGCAGAGCTATCAATATTTAATGCCTCAAGTTCCCTTAATGGGTAAAGTCCTTGTGATGTCCCTTCTGGGGAATCAGGGGACTGCACTCCTTTTACAGGAGGGTTCTTAGCTTCTTTCCTTTTACGGGTATCCCTTTTCTTGTGCGCACCCAACCTCTCACTACGTTCGGTTTCTGACATGCTATCCTGAACTTCCTCTAGGGCGACCTGTCCTTCCTCTACTGCCCTCTTGCAATTGTCATCCTCTAGGCAATTTTTTACAAGTAAAAAAATAAAAAATATCACTCCTAGAATCGGCCCAAGAAATTCAGAAATATGCATACCTCTCCGAACTTACCTATCCCTGCAGTTCTGAATCCTCCTTGAAGTCAAGGGGTCTCCGAAGGTGCTGACGATGGTGTGGTCAATTTCCCGGGTTTCGGCACCAGATGTGACTCACGTTACCGTCTCGCCAGCAAGAACGACGCTGCACACACAGGATCCTTCTGCAGTAAAGCTTTAATGTGTCTTAAGAGGGAGAGCATAAGCTTACGACAAGTAAAATGGAGACCCCAAACAGCAGAAACCCATCCCTTATATAGGAAACTGTTCTCTGCTTAGGATGTGTCAGTCCCTGATTGGCTGTTACTCATCAGGCGATATGACGCCACGGGAGAGGCAGAGCACAACAAGTGGAAAGTTCCTTCGCACATGCGCAGATTACTTGTTTACCAGTTTGGGACACAGGATGTCAGCGCCATCTTGTAATGGCGAATGTGAGTGTGGCCTCTCACAGGGGGGAGAAGTTGTTGGGAAGGAAGAGGTAATTGTATTCAACCTGGCAAGAATGAAGAGGAACTCCCCGAGTGGCAGGCAGTAAGGACAGGAGCAGCCAGTCCATTCACAGTGAGAAACAGAGGAAGCCCTTATGGGGGATAGCTCACTAACCTGAGGGAAGGGAAAGATGGGTTAGGAACTGAAGAGTGCTGAGTTTCTGCCAGAACTCATGGATGAAACTGTAATAAGTACAGAAGACAGCAAGTTTTGAAATAAAGGAATAAGTTACAATCAATGCGTTAGGATTAATAAGCAGGATCAGTATGCAAGGATCAGCTGAATTTCTGTACACTAGCAATGAACAAACCAAAGATGAAATTAAAAAAGCATTTTCATGTACAGTAAAATTTTTTTAAAAGAACAAAATACTTTGAGTAAATGTTTTTTTAAAAAAATACTTAGCTGTAGCAGGGAGGTGGCCATAGTGGTGCCACACACCTTTAATTCTAGCACTCAGGAGGCAGAGGCAGATGGACTTTTGAGTTTGAGGCCAGACAAGTCTACAGAGCAAGTTGCAGGACTGATAGAGAAAAGGCAGAGGTCGTGAATTTGAGAGGGAGTGGAGTGACATAGGGATGACTAGTGAACTGACATGCTCTTCTGGCTTTTGTGGGCACTAAGCACACAACTGAAGAACACACACACACACACACACATGTGCAGGCAAAATATCCAAACATATAATGTCATGGATAAGAGGACACGTCATAGAGGCTTTGCTTGACAAAGTTCCAAAGGCCTCCAGCTGATCACCACTGCCCTTTAACATGAAGAATGGTCCAGGTGTAATTTTACCTAAAAACTACTTTGAAATCTACTTTTTTTCTCCTAAAACTGCCTTTTCTCTATTTATCAGTCCTAATGAAATTCACACTGAAAATTTTTCCCACAGAGGATGTTGAAAGAAGGCATCTGGCCAAAGGCTTGAGGCAATGAGAGCGTCCTGGCTCTGACTATTGTGAACAACCAAGCAGAAACTGACAGAAAAGAAGATTAGAACTTCGGCATAACAGTACCTGCTTAGATATTGTTAGGTGTAGAAATATAAAACTTGTTTTTTTAGAATCCACTTTGAAAGCAATAGAAAGTGGGACTGGAATATCATGCCTTACAGATATTTTACAATAGAGGGCTCCTTGGCAGTTAGCCTAGGCTTGGATAGCACACATGTTGGTTTGGGACTGGAAGTAAGTCATGTTTATTTCTGTGGTAATGACCTTTAGTTTCAAGCTATGTTGTTATGACAATCATGTAAACACAATGGCTTTCACCCAGGGACGTTTATGATTAAACTTTCCCACATATTGTTTAAGAAATAATAATCAGATCATGCTGACCATTGCTTGGAAATTGATTGATTTTTGCTATGTGCCTTATTGTAGATTATACAGAACTGTTTGTATATCTTTGTTAGATTGTTTTCTTGCTTTGTTGATTTTTAAAGGCTCCATTGATTATAAAAGATGAGAAAATCATGATGTAATTTGTAATTTTTTTAAAAACCTGATTTTAATTTTACATAAAGTACTGGAGTTAGCCCAAGGAAACAAGGAACGCAGAAGAAAAATAAAGTGCTCCTGGGCTAGAAGACCTTTCAGTTTGCATCACAATTTATGACTGGACTAATATTTTTTTCTTCTTCATTCCTCAATCTCTTCTCGACAATTAGTTCTTCTAGCTAGTTGTTCAACCAACAGTTGGTTTCCCTTAACCAGCTGTTCCTTGCCTGCTCAATTCTCCCCACCCCAAACCACCAAGACTTTCTCTTCTCTTTTCCTGGAGCTGGTCTGAGGGAGTATAGACAAATAAAAATAATAAGTTTTTAGGGCTGGCTAGATGGCTCAGAGGTTAAGAATACTGGTTGCTCTTCCGCTATGTGGCTCACAACCATCTGTAATGAGATCTGGTGTCCTTTTCTGCCATGCAGGCATACATGTGGGCAAAACACTGTACATATAATAAATAAATAAATCTTAAAATAAATAATAAAAATTTAAAACTTAAAGGCATTGAATTATATAAATTAAGTTATTAAATTGCACTTTGTATGGTTTATATATCAATTAAGCTTTTGCTAAAAAGTGAAGCAATTATTAACTACAGGGAAAAAACCAAAAATATATGTTTATGATTAAATTGTATTAGTCAAGGTCTTCCAGAGGAACAAAACGTATTGTGTCTGTGTGTGTTTGTGTGTGTGTGTGTGTGTGTGTGTGTGTGTGTGTGTGTGTGTTTATGTGTGTGTTGGTCCATTCTAATCTGGCTACTCCAACAATGGCTGTCTACCAACAGAAGGTCCAAGAGTCTAGCAGTTGTTCAGTCAATGAGGATGTCTCAGCTCTTCCTCAGTATACACTAGTATCCCAAAGAAGTAAGCTTTAGCGTTGCTAAAGAAATGGACTTGCCAGGCAGAGTGAGGGCTTTACATAGGCTGCCAGAAGAAGGTATGGCCCAGATTAAGGTGGATCCCAAATGAAATAGCTGGATTAAAGGTGTATCTTCCCACCTCACAAGTTCTGCATTAAAAGTGGGTCTTCAGTGAGGGTGGGCAGTGGCACACACCTTTAATCCTAGCACTCGAGCAGGCAAAGGCAAATGGATCTCTGTGAGTTCAAGGCCAGCCTAGTCAAAAAATTGAGTCCAGGACATCCAGGGCTACACAGAGAAACCCTGTCTTGAAAAAAACAAAACAAAACAAATAAAAAAATCAAAAAAATAAACCCAAAACAAACAAACAAAAAAAGTGGTTCTTCCCACTTCAAATGATTTAACTAGAAAAAAAAAATCTGAAAAAAAGAAAAGAAAAGAAAAAATCCGTCACAGGTATACCCAGACACATGAGTTTTAGTAAATTTCATATGTAGTCAAGTTGACAACCGAGAATAGGCACCACAAGTTCACCTTTTGTCAACCTGACAGTCATATCTCCTTAGATCATGCTTAATTTCCAAATGAAAACAATAGCCAGGTCATGTTAAACCTAACATGGCATAACTATTCCACATACAATTGCAAATGTGTTATATATGTAACAGGCCATAATTAAGCCCAACATGATACAACTATCCCCTGTATGACTTCAAACACATTAGAGATTTTAGAATAGGTGGCGACATCCCTTCAGGGGCATTCTTTTAATATTTCAAGCTCAAGAATGATAGCCACTGATAATCTCCTAATTGATGTTAAATTACATGATAAGAAAACCAAGGAAAGAAAACAGGTGATCTGTACAAACACATTCTTAACAAAACATGACAGGAACACTCATGTCAGTTATAATACTTGTGTCTGTAACTGGTCACATGGCCTTAGCTGCTCTTTATAACTGCCCTCCTCTACTACCCACTCTGTATTTTGTCAAAGTCCAGCTTTGACACAGTCAGCGTGATCTAAGGAGATATGTTAGTGGCCTTTTTTAAAATCATGGTGCACAACAAGATTTGTGACCTCATCCCTCGATCTAACCTAGAATGAATGTTTTTCCTTGATCATAAATGTGTCCCAAGCCTGTTCTTCTTCCTAGTGCAATGTATGTGCTTGTAACACACAAAGGTGCAGCCTTCACTGTTCTGGAGGAGGGCTTAAAATTACCTGAAACAAATCAGGAATTTTATGAAATCATTACCAGGAATTATAAAACCATCAAATCATCCAAACAATATCATTATATGGAAGTAAATCTTTATACTGATTTTGCAGGAAATCTGCCCAACCAGAGTGGGTAATTACCCAGGAAGGAGTAGGCAGGGAGAGTTCCCTCACACCCAATTACAGCATGTCATATATAAGAGGCAAGCATGGAAAGGCATATCAGCATCCTGGGACAAAGCCCCTGTGGTCCATGCCTTCCAGGGAACAGCTATCTCAGGCCACACAAAACAGTGGAGTGCCTCCAGGAAGCTCACTTGCTAGCTGAAGCCTTGCCTACGTGGCTTCTGGCAGTATTTCCTCCACCCTCAGCAAACACTTCAGCAGGTCTTGGCTGTTTTCCTAGAGAAGTGACCCATGCCTTCCCTTCTGTGTCACTGTGCCTGGATTAGGCTGTTGTAATTTTCCATTGACTTTAATCACAGGACATGGTAGCACTGACTTCCTCAAGGATCTCCTGCACTCTAGACACAATCTTTTGTGGACACACCACCATCCTAGAGAAGCAGTACAATTTTCCCTTGGTAATCTAGATCAACCATTCCTCCTAACACTGTTATTCCTTTTCTTAGCCTATTGGCTTAAGGACAACAGAAGCCCAAAGTGGCCAAGGAGAAGTCTGAGCTTCCAGTTCAATGGAATGTTTGCTGTGGCTCCTAGCAGTAGCGCTCCCACCTCTACCAAAACTTCTAGGCCAGCAGAACAAAAGGTCAGAAGAACAGGAGCCAAAAATTCTTCCTTGTGGATGACTAGGGGTGAGAGTGAGTGGAACTATCCCCTTCTCCACCCCTTGGATGCTGGACCCATGGACCCTGGCTAGGGGATAAACCACACCATATATTGGATGCCGATCAAAGCATATACCAGCCTTCTGGAAAACCCTATCCCAGCCCTTCAGGCTGATGCTACCTAATTGATGCTAAAACTGTGTCTTCAAAAGGCCATTCCATCATTCTATCAGGCCAGATGCTTCAGGAGGATGAGGGACATGGTAAGCCTCACTGAGTCCATGATTGTGGGCCCACTGCCACAGTTTGCTGACTGTGAAGGGAATGCCTTTGTCAGAAGCAAGAGTGTATGAAATACCATGACCGTGAATAGGCATTCTGCAAATCCATGGATGGTGGTTTTGGCAGAAGTACTACATGCATTAAAAAAAAAAAAATCCATAGGGTATCAAGTCTCTTCTTGGTAGCCTGCTATCCTTCCTCTGAGTGCCACCCGAGACCTGAGAGAGGAGAGAGAGAGGAGAGACAGAGAGGAGAGCTGTTAGGATTCTGCTTCAGTCTGCCTACCTGTGATGTCACTGCTTACCTGCCATGGGGGCGTGGCCCTGCCCAGGGCCATATAAAAGGACAGACCCTCCACGTGACTCTCTCTTTCTTCTCTCTCTCTCTCTCTCTCTCTCTCTCTCTCTCTCTCTCTCTCTCCCCTTCCCCCTGTTCTTTCTGCCCCCATGTCATTAATCTTTAATTTTTATATATGCACCTAGGGATGGTTCTGGGTGAAATATTAACCCAAAATGAGCTGGGCGTGGTAGTGCATGACTTTAATCACAGCACTTGGGAAGCATAGGCAAGTGGATCTCTGTGAGTTCGAGGCCAGCCTGGTCTACAAAAGTGAGTCCAGGAAAGCCAGGACTGTTACACAGAGAAACCCTGTCTCAAAAAACCTAAAAAACAAACAAACAAACAAAAACAAAACTGAAAACACCGAATTGGCCTTTCCTATGTGCTACCGTTGATGACAGCCTCGGGGAACACCCGCTTAGCTTTCTTGCTCTTCTCATTGACAGTGCTTCTGGGAACAGAAGTAAGCTCTAGGCCTCTCTCATATGATGGTCAGTGTTCATTGTGAACCCAAGGGATGTAGAGTGACCTGGGAAACAACTCTCCACAGCCAGGGGTAGTGTTTAGAGAGGTTTAAATGGAGCGTGGGGGCACTGTCTTCAGTACCATAGGCTGGGGCCTCGAAGAACTAAAAGAGGGATTTTGTTGTTACTGTTATTTTTAAAATATTTGCAGTCATTTCCCCTGATTCCTTTCCCTTCCTAACTGAAGACAAAATGACAGGCACCTGTTGTTAAAATTCCTTTCCTCCAGCTAAAGCCCCAACAACAATCTGAGCCATGATATAGCTGCAGTCCATTGGGCTTCCTCACAGAGCACACAGAGAGAGTCACCTGCGGGTGAGTGGCTGCTCGTCCCCAGCAGCCTGCATTTGTCCTGCAGGGTGAGGGTTTCCCTCATTGGCCTGGATGGAGCCCCCCTCCTTTTTCCTCCCTGGCCTGTGTACCCTGGTCTCTCCCCGAGGCTACGCGTGATTAATACGGCGTTATGTCCAACAGGTGGTAGGGGGTGGTTGGATACTCAGGTGAGGGTCTTATGACCCCTCTTTTGCCCCACCCCACCCCCCCCCCCCCCACCACCACCACCGTAAAAAGATACAAATAGCCAACAAGCCCAGCTTGGGAAGTCTTTTTGTAAGAGGGCACAGCTGAGTCCCCAAGATGGCGGTTGCGGCCTGGAGGACGGCCACTCACACCAGCACCTCGCATCCTCATTGCCAGCCTTCCTCAACACGATGGAACCTTGAGACAAAACACATGCCTCTTTCCTTAAGGTGACCAAGGTGCCCCCCCCCCCCCCTCAAGAGCCGGACTCTCCTCTGCACAGGAGCTCGCTAATCACTGTCTTTGTAACTAGCTGCTAGTGCTAACCGTTTTTGCTCCTTCCCCTTTGTGTCTGTTCTTGTGGAGTATGGGGTGCTCAGCTTACATTCAGCATCTGAAAAGCATGGCAGGATATGACGTGATGATTGCTGAAGCTCCAGAGATGTAGCATGGAGGTAACGTACTCCGAGTGCATGAAGTCCTGGATTCCATCCCCGTGACCCACAAGGGCGGTTAGAGAAAGGCGAGGTGCTGTGTTTGATGACTAAGAGCCAAGGTTTGAGGGTCCAGGCGTTTTGGTGAAAACAAAGTAACCTGGAGTTACTAACAGTAACAACAGGGTTCCAACACCTTCCAGGCATCCGGTGCCCTCATTTTCCTTTGCCAGAAGTGCCAAACAGCAGAGAAACCCTGAGCTGCAGGAGGCATCCCAAGGAGTGGGGAGTCCTCCCAGCTCTAGGAGTCATCCTGAGGAGTGTGGAGTGCTCCCAGCTGCAGGAGTCATCCCGAGGAGTGTGGAGTGCTCCCAGCTCTCAGAAACAACTTCGTTAAAGACCCAAGAGGGACCCATCAGGAGTGGACACTGGGCAGAGCACATTCTGGTGCCTTGGCTGCCCCCTCACTTCAGGCGCGCTGCCTGGCCAGAGACTCTTCCAGGGAATGAGTTTCTGTTACTGGGTAAGCAGAAGGTGTGAGTTAGGCCCTTGGTTTGTTGGTGGTGACAGTAGGACAGGAGGCATGGCCTTCATGGAAGGCTTAGTTTGTTTCTTTTCAAACTGATCTCCTGTCGACTGTGACCAGGGCTCTTTGCACCCCTCAAGTTTACCCACACTAAAGTCCTCCTCACCTTACCACATACCCAACTCCACACCGTATTTGTTTCTCTTTATAAACAAAACAAACCAGAATTTAAAGAAAAAGAACCGAGGCACAAGAGTTATTGACACACAAACACAGAAAGAAACTCCACAAAACACTAAACCAGAAACCATAGTATACGAGCAAAGGACCAGTAAGATGGGGGAGGGGAGGGGGGCAACAAAACAACCAATCAAAACCAACAAAAACAACTACCCAAACAAAACAATATGAGACAAAAGTTTACAAAAATACCACTGAATTTTTTTTGTGCTGGCCATCTACTGCTGGACATGGGGCCTACCCTGAAGTATAGTTAATACACTCAGTTAGACTCCATTAGATGCCACTAGAGAAAGCTGGTTTTTCCTTTGCAAGCGGATGTCAGTTGGAGACAGCTTCTTGGTTAGGGATGGGAGCTTGTGTCCCTTCCCCTCTCAGCCCTGCAACCCTGTCTGACTTGAGCTTGTACAGGCTGTTTCTTCCACATGGCTCCCTGGTCCCTGAGGGGAGTTTGAAGACACCCCACTAAGGAGTGAGGGTTTCAAAGCCTCTCACTCTCTGCATATTGTCCAGTTCTGAGTGTCGTTCTTAGTTGCCATATACTACAAGAAGTTTCTCTGATGATGTCTGCTCAAGGCACTGCCCTATGTGTAGAGCAATATGTCGTTAGGAGTCATTGTGTTGCTATGTCCCTTTAGCAGAACAGCAGTAGTTGGTTTTGTCCGAGGCCATGACCCATCTAGTCTCAGGCTTTTGGCCACCTGAGAAGTGTCAGGCACGAGTTCCTTCTCATGGAGCTAGCCTTAAAACCCAATCAAAGAGCGCTTGGTTACCCTCACAACCTTTGTGCTTCTGTTGTACCAGCATATCCTGCAGACAGGTCACCATTATAGACTGAGGAGTTTGGTGAAGGGCTGGTGGTTGCCTTTATCCTCTGGTAGTGCAGAGAATTCCTTCCAGTACCACGAACAGTAATCAGTAGGGATGAAGGCTGTAGCTAGTCACCAGCTCAACTTCTCTGTGTTCAGTGAGATGTGTGAGCGTCGCCTTTAGCAATAGGCCTTACCATTCAGCCTAGAGAGAGCAAGCAATGCCTTGGCAATAGCCTAGGTTGCTCGGGGATTTCCAGGGGACCCCTTTGGCCAATAACTCAACTCAAGTGACCCATTCTCAGCACTGGACGTTTCACTTATCGAGGAAAGAGAACTTACCGTTTTGTAAGATTCAGAACTGTGTCTTCTGGAAGACAGACTGCTGCCCAGATGGACCCGTTGCAGCTGTGCTGCCTGCACTAGAGCAAGGCAGCCGACATTTTAGCATGGAGGGGAAGGGGCTCCTGACACCCTAGCTGGCGAGTTAATGGCCATCGATGGCTTCTAGGAATAGGAAAATCAGTTTCCTTTACGAATAACTAGGCCATACTCCTGTGATGACTCCATGCCCATAAGTAGAACAAATTGGACTTGATGGGTTAAAAAACAAACAAACAAAAAACCTCAAAGAACATGAAGTTGGAACAGGGCAGAGTAGATCTGAGAGAAGTTAAAAGGAAGAGTGAGGGGTAACTACAGTCAAAAAAACATTGCGTGCATGTATGAACTTCTCAAATAATTCATAAAAATATGATATTCTTAAAGAATTTTTAAAGGAGCAAAGTAAACATACTTGACCTAGAACTATGGTTTTTAAAAGGTTTGTTTTACCTTTGCAATGGAGCTTTTATACTGTTACTGCTGCTACTGTTCCTAAAGCCAGGCACACAAACACAGAAATGCACAGGATCTGACCAAATGCACGTGATGTTGGGGAAACATGCCCTTTGCTGTGATTTCATCCTTGAGACGAGGAAGACAACAGAAAGGCAAGGAGACTGCAAAGAGAGGAGACTGCCAGCCAGCCTCAGTCTCTCTTGTTCCATCCTGTTCCACGTGGGTGCTTGATCTTAACTCTCCCCTCAGGCTGTCCCAGCTACAGAAGCTAACAAGTAAAAAGACATTTCCCAGGTTCTGATGTGGCTTGGTTTGGGCTAATTTCTTGTATTTGTTCAAGCCTTGGCTTAGCAACTGAGGAGAACAATCTCCTAGCTCATTCGGCTTTTACCCCCCAAGGCATGGCAGCTGATTCTGGTTTAAACAGATAATGTCTCCATCACTTTCTTGGTAACCCAGTCACCTAGGGAGGCTTTGGGAATTCTTTCTGGAAATAAGGCAGAGAAGCCATTTTTCTGTAAGCCATCAGTTACAGTGCCTATACTTATCCCATGAGACCCATGACATATCATTTTTTCTACTTAATCGAGCCAGAGTGCATCCTGGCCTTCGCTGAAGAACCTTACCTAATGCCCTAGAATGCCAGGTGGTCAGAGTGGCTGGAGGAGGTGGAAGAGCCATCAAGGCTCCTTTCTCGTCCTGATGGACAATTCTACCACCCCCTCCTGTCCTTTCCTGTTCCGCACGGACAGTTCTCCCATTTCCTCCTGTCCCACCCTTTTTTTGCCTCACATTTACCACAAGCCTCCACTCCTCAGAACCTTAGCCTAGAATCTTCTTTAACAATTACCTCTGTGTTCTCTATCCTGCCAGACAGGAACATCTGTACAAAAGAGCCTTTGCCTGAGGGACATAATGCCAGTGTCTAGCAGTGTTTTGCCCAAGGCCGGACACCTTAGTGAGCAGAATTAGAACGAACACAGTCTTCCTGTTTGCTCTAATCGCATTGCCTTTAACGCAACACCCATGGCCACTGAGGCTTGGAGAACTGGCCTGTGGTAGCTTAATTGCTTCTGCCTGGGCATGACATATGTCACTTCTATGAACATTTCACTGGTCAAAGCAGACCATAAGGTCAACCAAATTCATAAGGATGGTGTAGGACATGGGTAACTATAGGCAGAAGTATACAACAGAAGTTGGGGGTTGCAGCCTCCTCCTGCCCAGGAGGGAGAGAAGCCCCGGTAATTCTGTAACTGCTGGCTTGAGCTCCTACCTCCTGAACCAAGCACGTGGTTTCCTTTGCTCTATTGCTGTCACCTAGCACGTATTGTCAGGCATTTTTAACTTGGCAGTTCTAAGCACTGGGCTTTACTGGATATATCTCTATGAGCATGAGCTTTGGGGCTAAAACAGAATTCGCTTATGCAAGCAGGCTGGTCAACTAGTCATTGCTTTCACCAGAATGGATTTAGTTCCTTTGTCACACATGACCCGTGTTTGTACCAATGTTCCCGTTCTCTGAGCCAGAACACAACTTGCATCAGCAACCAATCACAGTTTATTCAATATATGTGTGATGCCGATTCTTGGTTGTCGACTTGACTACATTTGGAATTAACTAAAACATCTGAGTACATCTGTGAGGAATTTTTTTTTTTTCTTATTTAAATCCTTTGAAGTAGAAAAAGCCACTTCTGATCCGGTTCTTTTGAGTTGGGAAGACTCATCTCTGGTCTGGGCCATACCTGCTGCTGGCAGGCCAGATAAAGGGCGTGGCAGGAGGAAGCTTGCTTGCCCTTTGCCTGCTTGCTTTTGTTCTTGTTAGCGAGTGCATTCCCTCACAGCCATTGGAGCCTGCTTCTTCAGGACTCTGGTGTACAATGAAGACCAGCCGAGACGTCCAGCCTCATGGACTGAACAACTACTGGATTTCTGCAACTTTTGTTGTTAGAAAGCCTTTGTTGGAGTAGCCAGACCACAGCCTGGAAGCCGTTCTAATAAATAACTTATCTTTCTAGATAGATAGACAAATCGACAGACAGACAGACAGACAGACAATAGATAATCATGGCTCTTGCCCTCAAGGAAGTACCTTGACAGCTGAGGAAACAAGTTGTATACCCTGCCCCAGACTGCCTATATTCATGGCTCTATGCATTTTAAATATAGGTAGTATCAGTGGTCAGGAAACAAAATAATTTCAGAGGTAATATCAACATGGTATGTATGAAATAGATAGCATGATATGCATGAAATATAGCTTTATTCATCCACAAAGAAAAATGAAATCATGGTGTTCGCAGGAAAATGCATGAAGCTGTGAATAAGCATGGTAAACTGGACTCAGAAAGATACATGCAGTATGTTTTCCCTCACATGAAAACCCTAGATTTTTTTGTGGAGGAGATGAGCACAGGCTAGCAGGCCACAGCATGCATATGGAGCTCAATGGAAGAACTCAAAGGAGAGATTGCTTCAGCACAAACTGCAGGTGATGAACCACTTAAAACTGTCCACTACCCCTTACAAGGTTCCTACTCTGTAAGGCTCCCCAAGTTCTTATATACCCAAAAGTTCAACTAAGCAAAATTTATATGCTTAAGTTGAAATAGAAATTGTCAGGGGAGAACTTTTTCTTTTGTTCAAATTTTCTCTCTTTCTTTTTCTTTTTCTTTTTCTTTCTTTCTTTTTTTTTTTTTTTTTTTTTTTTTTTTTTTTTTTTTTTTGGTTTTTCAAGACAGGGTTTCTCTATGTAGCCTTGGCTGTCCTGGTCTCGCTTTGTAGACCAGGCTGGCCTCAAACTCACAGCGATCGGCCTGCCTCTGCCTCCCGAGTGCTGGGATTAAAGGCGTGCGCCACCACGCCCGGCTTCTTTCTTTCTTTTTTCAAGGCAGGGTTTTCCTGTGTAACTGTGGCTGTGCTGGACTCACTCTGTAGACCAGGCTGGCCTTGATCTCACAGAGATCCACCTTCCTCTGCCTCCAGAAGGCTAGCATCAAAGGCGTAGACCACCGTGCTCAGCCTCAAATTTACTTTTATACCTTTACTAAAAGAAGGAAGAGAATGCAGTCACCATTTTAAAAGCCAAATACTGCTTTGGGTCTCGAATGTTTTTAGAGGACAAAAGTCTGTGAGGTCAGACACAGGAACAGATAAGAAACAACAGGCAGAGCCACACTGGTTCCAAACTAGGCACACTTTCTGATATCTCTTGCTTTTAAAACAGGATTCAGATTGATATGCACGAACATTTGCAGTTTAGATGAATATTACAACAATTTGATGTTTCCCCTCATTTTTATTTATTTTTCCTTCGTTTTCATTTTATGTGCGTGGATGTTCTGCCTGCATTATGTCTGTGCACCACATGTGTGCAGTGCCCACAGATGCCAGAAGAGGGCATTAAAACCCCTGGGAATGGAGTTACCAATGGGTGTGAGCTACCATGTAGTTGCTAGGAATGGAGCCCAACTCCTCTGGAAGAGCAGCCAGTGTTCCTAACCATGGAGTCATCTCTCCAGCCCCTTACATTTTACTGTTTAAATTGGTCAACACAGAAATGCAAAGAAGAACCCGCTCCTGATGATGAAGCCAAATCTAGGAGCATTGGAAAGCAAGATGAGTCAGTAAGTTAAGGCACTTGCCTGCCACCAGACCTGGAGGATCAGACTCAGGCTAATCAGGCTTGGTGACAAGTGCTTTGACTTATTGAGCCATCTTGCTGGCCACATCTGTTTATTCTTCAGCTCCATTTCCAACATAGAAAGGATCACCTGCTCTTGCTTGATGACTTTCTCTCTCTCTCTCTCTTGTTTGGGGCATGTACCACCATGTCTGGCTGTTCTAATTCTTTTTAACGAGGTCAAACTTGTCCAATTTCAAATGCTACCCTCTCAGACAGAGGCCATTTTCTGATCCTGTAGGTGGGAAGCCAGCCTCATAGGTACTCACAAGAGCAACTCAGGCCTGCTCACCAAACTGCTGGATGTTTACAGAGGCTGGTGGGGGGCAGGGTGCTCTAGGGATTTCAGCTGACTCTTGGCAGGAAACAGGGCTGTGAGCCCCAGGCTCCTCAGGAGGCCAACAGTCTGGTCTCTTTTATGACAACTGGCTTCTTACCAGGCGAAGGTCTGCCATGGCTGAGGTCTTTCTCTCTGCTCTACTGAGTAACTGAGAGAGCTGCCCCAGTGTCCTCAGAAGAGACTACTATTTTTAGAACATAATTTAATCTTGACCTAGTAACTTACAGTTTTTGCTTGGAGATAGTTCAGAATATGTACAGCATATTAAATCACAGGGTAGACCTGTGACTTATAAATATGTAAACAAAGTGAGAGATTCATTCTTTAAATATATGTTTATGTGAAATATGCGTGCATATTTCACACATTGGATATTGAATTTAGAGTCCCACACAGGCTAGGCAGACATTCGACTGCTGAACTGTATTCTCCGTACAAAAAGGAAAAATATTTTCTTTTAGGAAATTTTCATTAAACACTTGTATACTGTAGCTGGTCTTTGCTACTTTGTGGGTTCTTCTATTTCCTACCCTTTATTCCCCTCCCCATTTCACCCCCTAACACTAGATAGGAGAAAAACAGGCAAAGGGGAGAGGCATCAGGAAAATCCCTGAATCTAATTTCTTTCCTTTTGTTTCTTCTTTGACGATGGCTACTAACGAACTGCAATCAACCCCCCTACATGACCAACAACCACCGACGCCTCCTCTCAGGGCACTCGCATTTATGTATCATCTGAAAAGTCCCCAGAATTCCAAACATCATGCAATCACAGAAATTATCTACAATGGGCAAACCCACGCATCTGCTAGAGCACGAGGCAAATCACAGTTAGCTACTACAGACAGTTCAAAGCAGCCCCACAACCCTACACCTGGGATTAAAATAAAAGCACATTCTTATAATATTTCTGTGTTGTTTAAAGAAACCAAAATTCCATAATTGTCACTACGGTCTACTGGTCTATGAGCTGACCATCTCCAAAGAATCTGTGTGTCCTTCTCCACAAAATACTTTAAAAATCTTCACTAGGGCCGGGGCTTGGTGGCCCACGCCTTTAATCCCAGGACTCAGAAGGCAGAGGCCAGCCTGGTCTACAGAGTGAGTCCAGTACAGCCAAGGCTACACAGAGAAACCCTGTCTCGAGAAAAGAAAAAAAAAAAAAGTCTTCATTAGGAAAACCTAATGTGAAACAGCTTCAAATGGCTGTTTTCTTAACTGCATTTCAAGAAAAATGAGGAAGAAAAACAAGAGTTTAAAAGAAAAACCAAGAAACATAGACCAAGCACAAATTAGACTTTTTTTTTTTTTTTTTTTTTGGATTCTCATCCAAACAAAACAACGTTATTAAACAAAAACCAAAAAAACCAGGCATGGTGGCACACTCCTGTAATCCCAGCACTGGGGAAGCAGAGGTCGGTGGATCTCTGTGAGTTCGAGGCCAGCCTGGTCTACAGAGCGAGTCCAGGGCAGCCAGGGGTACACAAAGAAACTCTGTCTCAAAAAAACAAACAAACAAAAATCAAAAGCAAGAGAGAGACTGACTCATTCATTCTAACGTACCTCCATGAACTCCATGAAATATTATCCTGGCTGGTATTTACTTCCATATGATCCCATGGGGTCAGGAGACAAAGTCTAATTTATAAGAGTGTGCCTGTTGGTGTTTACGATTGGTGTAGCAACATAATTTGTACATTCGACTTCACTGTTGGAATTTGTCTCTTTTAATTAAATTATCCATAATAAAAGTGGAGTTTTCAGCAAGGAAAAAAAAAAAAAAAAAAAAAAAAAAAAAAACCAATAGGCCGGGCGTGGTGGCGCACGCCTTTAATCCTAGCACTCGGGAGGCAGAGGCAGGCGGATCGCTGTGAGTTCGAAGCCAGCCTGGTCTACAAAGTGAGTCCAGGATGGCCAAGGCTACACAGAGAAACCCTGTCTCGAAAAACAAAAAAAAAAAAAAAAAAAAAAACAATCAATAAATGGACTAAATCAATTGACAGTTCTCACAGGGTGAAATACAAATAGCTAAAAACGTCCAACCCACTACCCTTCACAGGAATGCAAATAAAAAGTACACTGATTTCCACCTAACCCCAATCACAACAGCAGTCACCAAGAAAACAACAGCAAAAGCTGGCATGGAGGGTGACAAAAAGGGACACTTATATACTGCAGATGGGAGTGTAAACTTGCCTGGCAACCACAGAAATTAGCATGGAGCGTTCTCAAAAACCTTTGGCACATGACATGTGCCACAGCTGGGCCGCACCTGGTTGTGTACCCCATTGCTGTATTACAGCTGGGTTGCACCTGGGTGTGTGCCCCATCACTGTGCCACAGCCGGGCCGCACCTGAGTGTGTACCCCATGGCTGTGCCACAGCCGGGCCGCACCTGAGTGTGTACCCCATGGCTGTGCCACAGCCGGGCCGCACCTGAGTGTGTACCCCATGGCTGTGCCACAGCTGGGCCGCACCTGAGTGTGTACCCCATTGCTGTGCCACAGCTGGGCCACACCTGGGTATGTAGCCCATCGCTGTGCCACAGCTGGGCAGCACCTGGGTGTGTACCCCATCGCTGTGCCACAGTTGGGCTGCACCTGGGTGTGTATCCAATCACTGTGTCAGGGCTGGGCAGCACCTGGGTGTGTACCCTATCGCTGTGCCACAGCCGGGCAGCACCTGGCTGTGTACCCCATTGCTGTGCCACAGCTGTGCAGCACCTGGCTGTGTACCTCATAATTGTGCCACAGCTGGGCCACACCTGGGTGTGTACCCCATCACTGTGCCACAGCTGGGCCACACCTGGCTGTGTACCCCATCTCTGTGCCACAGCTGGGCCGCACCTGGGTGTGTACCCTATCGCTGTGCCACAGCCGGGCAGCACCTGGGTGTGTACCCCATCACTGTGCCACAGCTGGGCAGCACCTGGCTGTGTACCCCATCACTGTGCCACAGCTGGGCAGCACCTGGCTGTGTACCTCATGATTGTGCCACAGCTGGGCCACACCTGGGTGTGTACCCCATCACTGTGCCACAGCTGGGCCACACCTGGCTGTGTACCCCATCACTGTGCCACAGCTGGGCCACACCTGGCTGTGTACCCCATCTCTGTGCCACAGCTGGGCCGCACCTGGGTGTGTACCCCATGGCTGTGCCATAGCTGGGCCGCACCTGGGTGTGTAGCCCATCACTGAAAGTGCACATAAGTCAGGGATACTTGAACAACAATGTTCGCTGCAGCCTCACCCACAGTAACCAAGTCATGGGACCAGCCTAGGTACCTAGCAACGGGGGAATTTTCCCAGCCAAAATTCAAAAACAGTTATGTCATCAGTAGGAAAGGAATACAACTAGGGACAATAAATTAAGCCAATCAAAAAATGACAAATCGTGGCATATTTTAATCTCATTTATGAGTCTCAGATTTTACACAGCTACATGAAATCATGTCAGCATGCGTGACAAGAAAGTAGAAGAAAACAGAGGAGTAATGGGGGGGAAGGGGCAGGCTGGAGAGGAGGCTCTGAGGAGGGGGTCCGGTCAGTGTATAGTACATGCGTGTTTGTATGATAACATACTATGTAATACAGAGTCATGAGCAATGGGCAAACACAATGGGGAAAAAAAATCAGTTCTTAAAAACCTTAATGGCTAACAGCCAGTAACCAGCTTCTTAATCATGCCAGGGAATATATTCCTCAGAAATAGCACAGTGAAGGCTCTGGTGGAATCCAGCAACAAAACTAGGTCGAGTGGACCTATTAACCACCGTGTGGTCTCATATCTGAGGAAATGTCAAGAAAAGAGAGAATGGCTGGGTAAGACCTTGGTAGGCAAAGCCCCGGCAGGGCCAGCCTGTTGACCTAAGCTGACCCCAGACCTCACAGTAGAAGGTGAGAACTGACTCCTGAAAGTTGTCCTCTGACCTCCACATGTGCCCTATGACATGCACAACCACACTTACACACACACAATAAATAAATAAATAAATAAATAAATAAATAAGAGACGGAACAATAGTCTTGATGACCGCCTTGTCCAGGACGTCCACTTTAGAAAGGAAAGCAAGACCATGCTGGATGCGTTCGGTTAAATACTGTGCAGGAACGGTACAGGCTGAGGGCATGATACTCTGACACTTGCTGAGGTTCACCCACTTCACTTTGCTTCTGCGGGACCAGGCCAGGCATCAGTGCTGAAGAGCACTTCCCCAGGTCCCATTATTTAAAAATAAATGTGCATCTACAAAAGCGAGTCCAAGACAGCCAAGGACACAGAAAGAAACCGTGTCTCAAAAAACAAGCTATCTGTATGGCCAGGCCACCTCGGGCTGCCCCAGACTCACTCATTCTCCCCATGCCCTTATTTTGAGCATAGTTTCTCAGTCAACCTATAGAATCCATCTTTATGGAAGAGCTCACACGTGCTTTACAAAGAGTTTCAGTGTAATCGTGTCTTAAGCTTTGTCGTACATAGGGCACTGAATTAATTATCACGAGGAGACCCTTTCCCAGATTGTACTGTGCTTAAATACACCTGGAATAAACTGCTGGTATCAGACTCTAGAAGTTTGAACCAACACCAGCTTACTGAGTTGTTTTGAATTAGATTTCCTTCTTGTCTCACATGCATGGACCCAATGCTGGCCAAGGTGTTTGGAGAGACCCCTCTCCCCTGGCCCCACCCTACCCCTGCAGTTTTATATGTTTGTTTGTTTGGTTGATTTAGTTTTTTGAGGCAGAGTTTCCCTGTGTACCTTGACTGTTCTGGACTCGCTTTGTAGATCAGGTTGGCCTCAAACTCACAGAGATCCTCCTGCCTCTGCCTTCCCAAGTGCTGGGACTACATTGTATGTGCCACCACACCCAGCCTTCAAGCTTTTTTTAAATAGAAGTCATTACCGCTCACTCCAATAACCTTATTGTCCGAGCTTAATTTCTTTGGGTTTTTTGTTTCGTTGGTTGGTTTGGCTTTTGGTTTTGGTTTTTCAAGACAAGGTTTCTCTGTATATCCTTGGCTGTCCTGGACTCACTTTATAGACCAGGCTAGACTTGAACTTACAGAGATCTGCCTACCACCTCTGCCTCCCTGAGTGCTGGAGTTAAAGGTGTGTGCCACCACACCCAGCTCTAATTTATAATGCTGTGATTAACTACCCCGACAAAGGGCAACCTGAGGGGAGAAAGGGTTTTATTTGTCTCATAATTCCAGGTTACAATCCATCACTGAGGGAAGTCAAGGCAGCAGAAACTTGAAGTATCTAGTCACATCTCATCCACAGCCAAGAGCAAAGAGACTGGATGCGTATGTGCTTGCTTGCTTGCTTGCTTGCTTGCTTGCTTGCTTGCTTGCGCTCAGCTCCATTTCTCTGGTCTTACGTAGTTCAGAACCTCTGTCTAGGGAATGGTGCTACCTGCAGTGGGCTACGTTGTTCCACAGCCATTAACTTTAATTAAGACAATCCCCCACAGACTTGCCCTATAGAAAAACCCAGTGTAGACTAGGTCTCATTGAGACTCAACTCCAGGTGGTGCTGACAAAAATAAACATCACAACATTCTTAACCGTATTACGTCATCAACACACGATCTCCCAGAGAAGCTACATGCTAAGATGACTCGTGTTAGAACTTCAGCACACAGATGGGGGAGGGGCACAATTCAGCCATGACACTGATCTCTCTGTCCCTATTCAGGGCAGTCATACTAGCCTGAACTTTCCAGATAGGTTCCTGGGTTACAAGGTCTCCTTGTTTGCCAGTAGCCTCCAAAAATAACCCACCCGCTTGGCTTCTGGAGCTTCCTCAGCCCTGCTGGGATTAGTGACACCTGTCCTGGCTTTAGGTGGCCTAGTTTGTGGCTGCTACCATCATATCACTATATTTGTGCTCTCAGCTCTCTCTTCCTTCAAAGCATCCTCTAAAAGCTGAAGACGTTCTCCACGCAAGCCTTTGGAGCAAGTCTTACAGGACATTTTGTTCCCCGGTAGCTTGCTCCTCTCAGGAACATTGGGTACATTCCTGAAACCTATAGAAATGGTAAGGCAGCGAGGATTCATGCATTGCTCTTGAACTCTTCTCCCAAGGCCTGCTACGTTTTTCTCCTCTCCTTCAAGGCACACTGTAAGTCTTATTTCAAAGTAAACCAGCTGCTCAAACTGCTCCTGTGTTTGTCACATTTTTCTCTGCGGTTCTTGATCCTGATATTTGAAGAACATGTAATTACTGAAGTTCATTGTCCTGTTTTTGTTTTTGTTTTTCTGAGGAGCTGGGGGGCTCTTGTCAAATGGGACAACACTGATAGCCTCAGTAGTAGTTGGGTTTTCGTTTCTCTGTAGGACAGGTGCTTAGTAGCTCTCTGGACAGGTGGGAATTATGTTCACAGCAGTAGCAGCCCTGATGTCTTGGAGTCTGAGACTAACCAAGCAAAGGCCTCGCTGTACTCTTCCAGATATATAAAGTAGACTTCTGGCTGGTTCGGCATAGGGGCAAAATAGACTAAGTGTCTAAGAAGCAATAGCTACCATTATTGCTGTTTCTATATTAAATCTGGGTGACCCTTTGTCTGCTGAAGGAGTAGGGTTAACTCCTTTGACCTTAGCTGCCTCCGTTCATGAACAAAGAATTTTCTCTTTCCAAACTCATGTTCACGTGTTCTGGGCAATGTCAGCTTATGAAAACCTGCTGGTGCTTCTGTAATACCGAGATCGCTCAGTGTGATACTGAGATCACCCAGATCGCGAGACCCCCAAAAAGACCACCAGGACTCGATACCAGTGCAACAAACACAGGGTCCTGTATTACAGGTTCAGAGCTTCAGATCACAATCCCTCCTGATGCAGCAGGACGGGAGAGTGACCCCGAGCTTCAAGGGCAATGGGCTTATAGAGGGAAGAGGGTGTGGTAGGTCCCAGGAATGTCTACCCTTAGGCAGGTTGGGTGGAGTCTGGATCTTCAGGGAAGTTGTGGGTCACAGGAATGTTGATCTTTAGGCAGGTTGGGTGGAGGCTGAGTCTGGAAGGGAAAGTCTTTTGGCTCAGAGGAACACTGGGATCTAATTATATGTATTCGCTCCAGTGGAGTTTCTGGGGACTGCTGGCAGGTGTCATTCCCAGAACGCAGGGAGAAGAGTCACCTGGAGGACAAGCTCTCATACAGACCATCGTTAATTGCAGAATATACATTACATATAGAAGATGGCACTGATTTTGCCCTTACACTTCTTCCAAAGGCTAGAATGGGTCTGCTTGGTTTCTTCAGCATTTGGAAGATAAAAGCGCATTATTCCATAGCTACGCTTCTTTTTTTTGTTGTTGTTGTTTTTTACTTTTTTAAAAAATTAATTTATTCTTGTTACATCTCAATGGTTATCCCATCCCTTGTATCCTCCCATTCCTCCCTCACTCCCATTTTCCCCTTACTCCCCTCCCCTATGACTGTGACTGAGGGGGACTTCCTCCCCCTTCATATTCTCATAGGGTATCAAGTCTCTTCTTGGCAACCTGCTATCCTTCCTCTGAGTGCCACCAGGTCTCCCCCTCCAAGGGACATGGTCAAATATGAGGCACCAGAGTATGTGTGAAAGTCAGACCCCAGCTACACTTCTTAGTTACTCTCACTCCACCCTTCGACTGCTCAGCAGTAGCTTACCAATTTCAACCAATATAGCTAAGAACTATCTCTCAGGAACAAGGCTGGAAGGCCGAACGGCTCTTTCCCTGATTGATGGCCCTGTCTTAGGAAGCCTTTACCAAGGCTAAAACTCCCACTGCATGACAGAAACTCCCACTGTTTCTGAGACAGGATGTGATGGCCAGTCGTCATTGTTAACAAGACTGGGTTTAGAATCGCCATGGAAACACATCTTTGGGTGTGTCTACAAGGCTGAACTAAAGAGGGAATGTGGGATCCCTGCAAGAGTCACAACTGGCAGCAAAATGATCTGCTGAGCCGCAAGAAGGAAACTTTGCCTCAGCTAGACTTAGCCAGGCTGGTTCAACCTTCTGACACCAGGCAGTTTGTTTTAGACATATTTAAGTACAGTATAATTTTGGAAAGAAGTTTCCAGGTAACAACCATCCCAGTTCCAGGTGCACAATAAAGCTTAAGGCATAGCTACATGGAAACTCCTTTCCAAAGTACATGTGACCTCTACGAAGAACATGGGTCCAGTAGCTTAGGGGATCAGGTGTGGTCTCTAACCAAGATAACATAGAGGTCAGCAGCCTATAAAGTACGTCACATGACGTCTTCCCCAAGGATTGATTCTATTGACTGAGAAACAAAGCTAAAGATAAAAGTCTGGGGAGGGAGAGTCTGAAGATAAAACCTTCTGGGGGATTTGGGTAAGGGATGTCTCTACAGATAGCAAAGGTCATCAGGTCATTAGCTTCATCCACAGCTGGCTTTCGTTTCCTCCACTGAGGAGACAACCCTTTACCAGGGAGCACTCATGCCTTTCGTGGGCTTTCCAAGGAGAAAGTGAGCTAAGCACCAGCATTTCTCTCCCTCTGGTTCCTCTATGTAGCCTTGGCTGTTCAGGACTCACCTTGTAGACCTGGCCCTAACCTTCATGGCTTTTTGAAAGGGCAACAGGACGTAAGCAGGAAGGGGAAGGGTCTAGCAATTTGAAAAACTTAAAGCTCTTGTTTTTTAAAATAAAAAAGAAAGAAACCACGTATTTTTGCACTATACAGAAAGAACCATACAATTCACAGAAGACATGAGTGGACATCCTAGCAGTTGTTTGTGCTTTTGATGAACTGGTTTTGGCAGAAACGCTGGAGGCCTGGTTACCCAGGAGCCTCTTTGAGGCTTTTGAGAGCTGAAGGAAGCCACAGCGCTCCTATGCTCATTGCAGTGACCAGCCGAGAAACTTGTTTTCCCCTCCGAGGAGCATTTTGTTGTCCACAGCATGAGCCAGGGTTTGTGGCCACAAGGTGTGACACAAAGCATGTGACTTTGATCAGAGTTTGTCTCTAGTGAACCAAGGGACATTTTGTTTAGTTAAAAGCTGGAAATACCTTGTTGTTTTTTGTGAATCCTGGCTGCATTTTTTTTTTCCTTAGAAGGGTAGGGAACACAAAGAGAAGATTTGTATGTAACTGTGGCTGAAATGTTTGGTCAGGAGCTGAAGGAGTTGCTCACAGGAGGCAGACGGGAGGCGGGGGCTCTGGGCTTGTCAAGTGCTGCTTTTCCTGAAGCACTTCCCAGGCACTGTTTCAGACATCTGGTCTCTGGCCGTTTCCTGAGAAGCCACAAAGCAGAGGCTCTAAAGCTTCCTCTCTAAAAATAAGTCCATTTAATGTTTTTCTGAAAACATTATTACATTTTAGTGTGTGTGCATGTGCCTCTGTGTGTGTGTGTGTGTGTGTCTGTCTGTCTGTCTGTCTATCTCTGTGTGTGTCTGTTTGTCTGTCTGTCTGTCTCTGTGTGTGTGTGTGTCTGTCTGTCTGTCTCTGTATGTATGTCTGTTTTTCGGTGTGTGTGTGTGTGTGTGTGTGTGTGTGTGTGTGTGTGTGTGTGTGTGTGTGTATAGAGGTCAAAGGACTAATGGCTGGAGTCAGTTTTCTTCCACCATGTAGGTCACAGGAATCAAACTGGTCAGGCTTTGCAGCAAGGGCCTTTAAGCACTGAGCCATCTTGCCAGGCTCTGAACATGTCTGACAGGAAGTGGAACAGATAGCACAACAAATGGCTCAGCTCCAGCTCCTGGGACTAAATTACAAAATATAATGTCACAGGGTGTGGTGCCACATACCTTTAATCCCAGCACTCGGGAGGCAGAGGCAGGCGGATCGCTGTGAGTTTGAGGCCAGGCAGATCTACAAAGTGAGTCCAGGATGGCCAGAGCAACACAGAGAACCCCTGTCTCAAAAAAACAAAACAAAAGTCTTTGGCCATGCAGATAATATGTTCATGAGTGTCTTTAAAACTACAGTGTGTGGCACATGTAAGCCATGCTCTCCCTTTCTCTGCCAGACAGTTTTATTGTGCAATTGTCTCAACATCCATTTTGTCACTGCAGTGCTATGTAACTACAAAGTGTCTGGTACCCTAGGATGTCCCTTGGAGACAGAGGCTATTGTGTGACTCTAAGGTCATCACTGCATAGGTAGCAAGGTACCACTCTGGTAGGGATGTTGGTAGCAGGGATAATTATACAGGAGGTGGGCATACGTACCTGGGAGATTTATTTCCCTTTTAAATTTTTCTATGGATTTAAAACAATACTCTTAACGGTAATTCCTTGTTGGAGATTCAGGTAGCAGGCCATTTAACAGTGCCAAACTTCAAACATCTTCACCTACTCCTAACATCATACTATGTGTTCTTGAAACAAATTCAAACAAAATCACAACTACTATCCAGCCAAAGCCTGTCCGTATGGTTCACCAAAATGTACCAATGTGGGCAATCTGAGCACACAGTGGATACTGCACCCAATACATAATCCTTTCTTACACCCCAAAGCCATGCCAGTGGTTAGTGGTTAGTCCATGTTTCTCATGTCTGTAACACTGTGAGTTGGTAGACATGAGAAAATGAGGCAGCTGGCAGAGCTGTGGGTATAATTATTCACTCCCTGATGCCAGCCAATACCCCCTAATACTAATTCCTTATACTTAGAATACTTCCCCATAGGTTCGATTTGGTGCAGTACATTCAAACTATAAACAGACAACTCCTTCAGACTCATCCCTCACATCTCCCTCAAATACATCACTTGAACAGAGTCTTCCAACGGGTAGGAAGAGGACCAAGAAGCCTCCAAAGCAGCCAGAGTTCTGTCACAGAGTTAGACACCAGGACGTGTGGGTCGGCTGCTCTTGATACATCTAGTAGACCAGTGACTGTCCCCTGTGCTCTCCTCAGTTGCTGGTAGAGAGAGTCCTTTGTGTCCAGTGTCACATCTTGCCTGCATATCTCAGGGAAGAGATGTTACACCCTCGTGGCATGTCAGGAGCATGCTGGCTCTCTGCTCTCAGCTTGCCCAGGCCTGTGGATCCACCATTAGGTCTTTTGCACAGTCTCCAGTGCCAGCCAGTGTCCCTTCCTTTTCCAGATCTACTGATACACTTTGACGCAGGAAGCTGGAAGTAGTTTTTCTATCTGATGTAACCCTTTCTTAAATGGTGGCATGATCACAGAAAGAAAGGATAAAATGCATGTCTAGGAGAATATAATTTTCATACTAAGAGCTCAGTTTATTAACTTACAATTTTTGACTTTTGATTGATTACTTTTTTCAGTTGAAATTGTACATCCCTTAGCACACAATTACACATGAGCACAGAGAACTGTAATTCAGTGGCATGATGGTGAACATCTTTTCCTCATACCTAATTTCCCATTTTTTTTTTCTTCCTTTTTACTGTTGACATCACAGGGTTCTTGTAAGCCTTATCTACACGAAACCACTTTCCCTCATGAAGGAAAAAGGAAAAAAAAAAACCTGACTTCCTCTTTTCATTTATTAGAACTTGCTGCTATAAATCATGGCTGTCAGAAACAACAAAGAGATGACCAGAGATCACAGGTTCAGTATCTTCATTTTCTTACTCGGAGGAAGTGGCCAGCTCAGATCCAGAGTTTCTAAGCATTGTCCTGAGTTTAAAATGCCATGAGCTATTTAAAAAGATTCTTCAGCTGGGAGGTGGTAACACATGCCTTTAATCCCGGCACTAGGGAGGCAGAGGCAGGAGGATCACTGTGAGTTCAAGGCCAGCCTGGTCTACAGAGAGAGTCCAGGAAAGCCAAGGCTACACAGAGAAACCCTGTCTCAAAAATAAAAAAGAAAAAAAAAGAAAAAAATCATCAGGATTTAAATAACTCAAAATTAGTCATAGATATAAATATGAGCTAAAACCATAAAATTATTAGAAGAAGACAGAGGAGATGGTTTATGTTATGAGATTTGGAAATTATTTCTTATGTAACTTCAAAAGCAAAGACAAAAAGTAAAGTTAAGTAAATTGGTCTACATTAAAAATTGAGTCTTCTGTGTATCAAAGGACACAATCAAGTGAGAGGGCAGAAAATATTTTAAAATTCTACGTTTGACAAAGGGTTAATATTTAGCTTCCAATTCAACAACTAGAGCCAAAAAGCCTGACCCACAACTAGGCAAGGCAACGGAAAGCTTTATCTCCAGAGAAACTCTAACAACCGTCAACAAGCCTGCGACTAGTTGTTGGACATCAGCAATCGTTAGGGGACTGTGACTCGATGGCACAATGAGATGCCAGCTCTCACACACTGGAGTCACAGAGCTGGCAGGGATGCCGAGACACCAGAGCCGCGTGCCCTGCTGTAGGGCATGTAAAGAGGATGCAGCTGCTGCGGAAAGCGGCACGGCAGCTCCTCAAAACTTAAAATAGAATTCTCATATGATCCAGCAATTCCATTCCTGAGGACACATCCAAGAGGACTGAAAGCAAGGAGTCCAAAAAACATGTGTGCCTCGGGATCATGCCAGCTAAACACCCATGAAGGAAGGAAGGAAGAGAGGGGAAGGGAAGAAGGAGGGAAGAAGGAAGGAAGAGTAAATAAGAAAATGTGACGATACATGTACATAAAGGAATTCAGCCTTATATAGAAAGAAAATCTGATATGTGTTCCAATATGGGTGAACCCCAAGGACATTGCGCTGAGTGCAATAAGCAGTCACGAGGAAAAACACTGCACAGTTATGTTTACATGTGCTACATAGATTAATCAGATTTCTGCAGACAGAAAGCAGAACGGGGGGGGGGGGGCAGAGCTGGAGAGGTGGCTCAGTGGTTAAGAGCACTGCCTGTTCTTCCGAAGGACCCAGGTTCAATTCCCAGCACCCACATGGCAACTCACAACTGTCTGTAACTCCAAGATCTGACACCCTCACACCAATGTACATAGATTAAAGTTAAATAAAATATTAAAAAAACAAAAACAAAAACAAAATTGCAATCAGAAAGCAGAACAGAAGTTCCATGAGGCAAGAGAGAGTTTAACAGACATGACATTTCAGTTTAAAATGAAGTTCGGGCTATCTACAGCAATGTAAATGTACTTGATACTGAGCTACACACTTTAAAATGGGTGCAAATGTCATGGTATTTCACTGCAATAAAACACCAACTAGATAGGTCATGCCCTGTGGCACTCATCACAGTGGCCTGCAGTATTGCCATCAGAGGTTGGCTTGAAACAGGCTACAGCTTAAGCAAGTAGCCAGAGAGCTCACAGGAGCAGGAGATGCTAGGGACCACTTGTGTTCTCTCCCGTGACCCGCCGTGCAGGAAATACAACCGCTGCACCATTGAAAAATCTGGTCAGAAACTAGTGCTGCTTCATAAAAGATGCTGGGTGCCATGAGTGCTACTTATGCGCTGCAGAAGCCCTGTACCAACAGGAAGATTTTTTTTTTTTCAGGAAGATTTTAAGTAAAGAAAAAAAAAAGCCACCACTATTTGTGTTGTTAATCTACTTTTGTAAAAATGGTCTGATCACCGAAAAGAAATGGATCTATTTAGCTGAGCTAAGTATCTACTAATGACATGGCCTTTGTCCCAGCAAACACTACCCAGCTTCCAGAAGCCAAGCCTTAAAAGCTTGCTTTGTACAGCTGTTGAAGGCTGTCATTACATGGATTTATTTTGGGCACTGGATCCTGGAGCTCCTGCTAATAGCAGTCAACTAAGGTAATTCCAGCTTAATTTGGCGAGTGTTCTAATGGCAGTAAAATATGTCACTCGTAAATTACAATGGCACCCAGAAGGAGCTTGCTCTGTACAGCCACAGATGCCTGGCAGCCACAGTCCCCATCTTCCCTAATCATCCTTTGCTGAAAACATTTTTTATTACTTAGAAAAATGAAATGGAATCTTTTGGAAACAAATTCTGTTACAGTTTAATATCCACACAATAAAAATGTGTTTGTTCAATTCCAGACGCCAAGATTTAAATTTGCTGGAAAGTATTTGATGCTGTGATTTTTGTTTCATGAATAAATGAACTTTAACATGTATTATTTTGTATTTACAGAGTGCCTCTTCAAAGCATCTTTACTATTTTTCAGACCTTCTGTCCATGGCAAGCCTGTGAAGTTCACCGAAATTCACCCCCAGCCAAATGCCCCATAAGAGAAGAGTTAATGAAAATTATCTTTTTAAAAAAGATTTATTTATTTATTATTATGTATACAGTGCTCTGCCTGCATGTATATCTGCAGGTCAGAAGAGGGCACCAGATCTCATTACAGATGGCTGTGAGCCACCATGTGGTTGTTGGGAATTGAACTCAGGCCCTTCAGAAGAGCAGTCAGTGCTCTTAACCTCTGAGCCATCTCTCCAGCCCCATGAAAATTATCTTTAAAGAAACTGTCAAACCTGGTGGCACTCAGAGGAAGGACAGCAGGTAGCCAAGAAGAGACTTGATACCCTATGAGCATATACAGGGGGAGGTAATCCCCCTCAGGAACAGTCATAGGGGAGGGGAATAATGGGAAAGGGGTGGGGGAGGAATGGGAGGATACAAGGGATGGGATAAACATTGAGATGTAACAAGAATAAATTAATTTAAAAAAAAAAAGAAACTGTCAAAGGAGCTAGTGGTAAATCTCAGTGGTTGAGTGAGGGTTTAGCATGTTTTGTGAGACCTTCTGTTAAATCCCCAGCACCATTTAAAAAAAAAAAAAAAATAGTGCTGGCATAAGACCTGTTAGCTATTGACACAGAGAGACTGAGCTGGGCCTGATCTGCAAATGCCCTCCCTGATGCCTAGAGTCCACAGTGCCAACACAGCCTACACGAGCAACTGGGGGACAAACGCCCTTGATGGCTTTATCCAGCTGTGAGCCCTGCAAGCTATAACGCCAACTTGCTAGACAAGGTGTGCCCTCTGGCGCAGTAGAGGCATGAAGATACGGGGCAACTCACCACTCTAGGCAGGGTTTGAGGTCTCCACCGCTGCTGGACATTCACAGCTGCCCCAGTCCATGGCTGGGGAAGGCCCAGGTCACTGGGTGGAATTTACTATTGTTTTGCTAAATGAGCACAGTGTCAATCCACCACCTAAATATTTGCTTATGCCCATAGTGAAGCGTTGATCTCGGCTACGCCAGGACTTCTGTTTTGCAATGGGTTACGGCTAATTTAGAGACTCATTACTGGTCAAAACGCCCAGAACACATGACTTGAGTGCTCCCCCCCCCCCCCCCCCCCACACATGAAACCTAAATTCAGAGTCAACAGAAGTGCCATTATAATTATAACGAAGTTCACCAGTGTAGTCATGGGCATGATGTAGAGCGTGTTCATGGTTTCTAAGTCAATCATCCCTATAAGCAAGCACTCCAAGCCACACAAGGCTTATGCCAAATATAGTATAGCTGGAATCACTGTAAAAATGGCAATAACAGGGGCTGGAGAGATGGCTCAGAGCACTGCTCTTCCAAAGGTCCTGAGTTCAATTCCCAGCAATCACATGGTGGCTTACAACCATCTATAATGTGATCTGATGCCCTGTTCTGGCCTGCAGGCAGTATACTGTATAAATAATAAATCAATCTTTAAAACAAATGGCAATAACAGTTTTATGACTATTTATTGCCACACTATTTTAAAAATCATAATCTTATTGAGCTAAAGGTTTTAATTATTCACTGTTTACTGTTGTAGTTGGCACCATGAGCCCGGGAGAACAGAGCCTTAAAATGAGGCAGAGTAAAGTCTCATGCAATAGCTGACTTTATTCAGATCATCAGACAGTTTATACTCGGAGGGTTAAAAAGAGTCATATGATGGGCAGATCTGGGCCCAGGGGTCCCGCTCAAACTACGGCACCAGCCAAGGACAATACATGCAGTAAACTTCAAACCCCTACCCAGATCTAGCCAATGGTCAGGACATTCTCCACAGTTGAGTGGAGAGTGGGATCTGACTTTCACAGGAACTCTGGTGCCCCATGTTTGACCACATCCCCTGAATAGGGAGACCTGGTGGCACTCAGAGGAAGGATAGCAGGCTACCAAGAAGAGACTTGATACCCTATGAGCATATACAGGGGAAGGAGGTCCCCCTCAGTCACAGTCATAGGGGAGGAGAGTAGGGGGAAAGCAGGAGGGAGGGAGGAATGGGAGGATACAAGGGATGGGATAACAATTAGATGTAATATGAATAAATTAATTTTAAAAAAGAAGAGTCACGTAAGTAAGGTGTAGAATGGCAAGGACAAGCAGCAGGTGGCAAGAGCGGGTTTTTCCACAGAGGCAGCTGAAGTAAACTCACTCCTATCTGACACACCTGAGAGGGGCCCAGAACATTCCAAGAACAATCCTCTGTTTTGAAGAAACTGATTTCACTAGACTCTCATCCTGATTTCTGGGAGTTTTCTCACAAGATCGCAGGGTTCCCCCACCACGACTCCATTCTTGGACTTTGTGTCAACAATTCATAATATAAGTAAATTTCCCAGTTTGCTTAAATCAAGAAATAATCATCACCTGCAATCAATAATAAGAAATAAATAGATCCTAGCGCACTGAATTTCTAAATCCACATGCTTATCTCCTGGCAAAGGAATACTTGGTGGTACGATGAAAATCCATTTTAAATGCATGTGGGGCCGGAAGTGCCGGAATCAAAACGAATGACTCCGGAAGACCCTAAGCATTCTTCAGAGCTCAGCGTGTCCTTAGCCACGTCTACCAGAAGTCACCGACACAAGAATTTTAATTGTAACCAAAACTGAAAGCTAACCCTGTATTTTACATGGTAATGCTATGTGATATGACAGCCTTTCTTCTGATAGCTCAGAGATGCAGCCTGAAGGTTGCTGTCCCAGTAAGGTGACAACTCCAGTCACTGAAAGAGGCTAGGAAAGGGGGGGGGGGGGGGTGCAGACTGATTTTGGTCTTATGTTTGACTTCTTCAACTACCTCGTGGAGACCTTTGTCCTTAGAATTAGTCTTGATGGAGACTGGGTAATTTGGCTCCAGATGACCCCAACTGGTCAACAACTCAGGAGCCAGCACTAGGGATCCCACAGTTACACCTCTGCCTGAGAAAGGCTGGAGGAAATGCCGACAACTATCCAGACCGCTTCAGGCCAAGGGCAGCTGGGCGAGGGGAGCAGAGACTTCTTCGCCTTGACTGGCTTTTGCCCCACATCAGACTCTGGTTTCCTGGAAGCACAGGCCTGGGGCAGTCACCCTGGGGCAGTCACCCTGGGGCAGCCTCCGGTTGTTTGTCCAGGCAGCCAGCCAGCCTTCATTAGCTTCCCAGAGGCACACTGGGTGCCAGAGATCCACAGTCGCTCCCCCACACCCTTGGGTTACATAAAAGGAGCAGAGAGCATCTGGGAAGCTTGCTAAGATGGCACCCAATGCTGGGGCAAAAATAACACTGTGGCCAAGAGCTATTTTTTGAACCACGTAAACCAGAGGGGGGGAAGATGATGCCAAGTAAAAAGAACCTTCTAATAAATACACTATGTGATGAGTGAAACCAGTGCCAGGGCAGGCAAGGGACAAGGCACAGCTCCTCAGCAGTATCTAGTGGCCCTCTCCCACTCGCTCTTCCCTACAATATAATCCCAATCTCTCTCTGTCTGTCTCTCTCTCTCTCTGTCTGTCTCTCTCTGTCTCTCTCTCTCTCTCTCTCTCTCTCTCTCTCTCTCCTTCCTCCCTCCCTCTCCCCCTCTCTTTCTCTTTCTTAAACCGAGGCTCATGCATTCAAAGCTAGCCTCAAACACACTCAGGAGAAAGATGACTCTGAATTCCTGATCCCATTGCAGGCATGGACCACCATGCCCAATTTATGCAGTTGGCGGGTACCAGGCAATACTCTAGCATCATTATTAATTACTTGTGCAATATGCTAACCACCTTTACCTCACAGACACCACTACAAAAGAAAATGTTTACTTTGGCTGACAGTTTCAGGGAGATCTGTCTATCGTAGCAGAGAAAGGGTACAGGGCAGAGGCTCCATCTGTTAGCAGCAGTGTGAGAGGCAGGGGCTTGTTCCCCGCAGACAGACCGGAACAAGAGGATGCTTTAACCTTCAAGCCCTGACTGATCTTGACCTATTCTCAACAGCCAGAGCCTACCTCCTAGTCCTCCACAGCTTTCTCATATTACCCCAAATGATTGCTTGTGCTCTTCCTAAACAGCCCTGGGAGGCCTGGGAGCTCTCTGCTCCCACTTCAGTAGCTTTGATGCTCAGAGATCTCTTCAGCACTCTGTAGGAAGATCGTAGGAGAGCCTGCAGCAACTGGGCCGGGGACTCTGGAGACTATCTTGTAACCAGAGCAGAAGAATTTGTACTTGGACAACGGCAGCATAGCATGACAATCAGAGCCAGGTGTCTCTGGAAGCTTCTGTCTCTCTCACCTACCACAGTTCCCTTCTTAACAGACTCAACCATCCTGTGAGTGGGAGCTGTGTGGGCCGTGAAAGACAAAACACCCAGGAGTGGGATCTTGTGAGGAAGATGAGGCCACAGTGATTTAGAGTTTGGTCCTGAACTTCCTACCAGTTGGGGAGACGAGAGTGACATGTACCTACGTGACTCATGTTGTTCCCGACATCCTGTTGTGGCCTTATTATTTTAAGAATAACTCAGCTGTTCTCAGGAGTACAGGCAAGGGAATGGTTATTTTCTGGATCTTCAACAGATAGCTGCAGTTGAAGAGCATAACGTTTTATGTACAAGTCTCCGATATTTAAGATCATTGGCTGGGCTGGGAGAGAGCTCCGTGGTTTCTCACAGACCGAGGCCCTGAGCTATGCCCAGAGATACTTTGGTGAAGCTGGCCCTGGTAGCCAGCACAAAACGGATTCGGTGGCTTTTGTGGGCATTTTGTTTTGATATTTTTTTTTGTCTTACTGATTTACTCTCTTAAAGTTTGTCTATGTAGAGTTTCATTTTGGATTTTGGGTTTTGTTTTTTGTTTCTGTTTTTGTTTTTTCTTAGCATTGTTTTGGGTTTTTTGTTTTGTTTTTTTTTTGTTTTTGTTTTGTTTTGTTTTTAGAGCAAGGGAGCTGGAGACGGGGGTGGTGGGTAGGGAGGAGGAGAAGATCTGGAAGGAGTTGGGAAAGGGTGAAGAATATGATCAAAGTATGTCATATGAAAAATTAATAAAAATGAAATGATGATGATGAATGCTAGTCCTGCGGAATCCCCACTGTAATCCCAGAACTGAGGAAGTGAAGACAGGCGCGCTCCTGAGGCTCACCCTGGCCAGTCAGCCTTGCCTTCTGGGTGAGTCCCAGGAAGTGAGACCTCATCTCAAAAATAAAGTGGACAAGGATGTCGTTGGGAGCAATACCTGAAGATGACCTTTGACCTCCACACATATTTATTCTTATGTGTACAATGTTCTACCTGCACGTGTGCCTCCCCACCAGAAAAGGGTACCAGATCTCATTATAGATGGTTGCGAGCCACTATGTGGGTGCTGGGAATTGAACTCAGGATCTCTGGAAGAGCAGCCAGTGCTTTTAACCTCTGAGCCATCTCTCCAGCCCCTCCCCTACTACATTTTAAAAAATAAAATAAAAGCAATTAGTTGCCTGGACTAGAAGAAGACTAGAATCTGGACTAGAAGGAATTATCTAAGAATTTTGTTCACACCACTGCCTCCGTTTCTCACAGAGAGCTCTGTGTGGCTCTCCTGAGATGAAGAGACCGAGTCGCAGTGACTTATCCAGGTCACAGAGCTAATAAGTGCTGCAGCTCGCACTTGCCTGCGTCCTTTGTGTCCCCACAGCTGAGCACTCCTTCAGGAGCAGTGCCTATGGTAAGCGCAGTAGTTAGCGTCAAATCCTGGTGTCAACGGTCTTCAAACTGGAAAACAAAGCATCATATGGACAAGAACTCTGCTTTTTATATTAAATTCTAATTCAGTGCTTTGGCTATGGCCAGCTTATATATTATAAACTACATTATAACCTGTGCTATGTTGTCAGAACAAACTGTCTTGCCTTTGCTCAGCGGTTCCGGTGGCTGTGCATGAACCGCAGATGTTTTTTGTCAAGGCTGTCAACGTGTCTGAAGCAAATGAACCAGGACATGCTTTACAATGTTATGTCCTCTCTTCCCTTCGGAGTGCCAGCTCTCACCTAGCATGCAAAGGCTTTCCTCCCTGCCCGTGAGAAGGGCGGCGCTTGTGCTTCTAGGACGTCCATGCTTTAAATAGTGCTGCTGTGCAGAAAACAACAGTCCAAGAGTACCGTTCCCGCTGGACGCCCGATGGAAAACAAATGAGAAATAATTGTGTTACCGACCCGTGGATGTTTTCCTCGTCCATGAAACGGACCGGTATTGGATGAATGCCTGCAAAGCGTCTTAAAGGCTAAGGAAGGATTGTGCTAAAGGCTAAACCCTGAGGTTTATGTACCATGCCCTGCACTTTCCTCGGGGCTTAGCACCTTTCAGCCTATCTGTGGAGGATGCAGGCGGGAGCGTTGCTGTTGGGAAACAGAATTAAGCAACTTAGCTGAATTCGTATTTAAGGCAAGGTTTGCCTTCATTAAGACATTTCAGAAAGCTGTAGGCTGCGAGAGCTTCCGTGCCGCACACCAGAGAAGCTGCTCGCGGTCCCCACGAGGGCGCTGCCCAAACCAACCCTTAGAGAGGATGTAAGTACGCAAACCTTACAGCTCTGGCACTTGAGCCACTCAAACTAGCTTCGCTTAGCGAAACGTTGCACACGAAAAGCAAAAGGACATTGGATCCCACAAATTGGTTAAGTTTATAAATTCCACTGGGTTTGTACTAGCAGTCTGGCAGCTCAGAAGTAATGATTTAACTGAATTGGCCATTTCTGCCAGATAAACACTGCCTGGCTTTGTGTGGTTAAATGAAGTCAGAAGTAGGAGGGGGTTTTTTGTTTGGCTTTTTAAAGTAAGATAATTTCAAAACTGATTTATAAATTTAAGCATTTTAACGCTTTCAAACAGTCCCCTCACGTTCCTGCTACTTTTGTTTTGTTAGCATATGTTGTGTGTAATAGTAACGTTCACTGTGACCGTCTCACATATGTAAAGTCCTTGGAGCATGTTAAACACCCGCCACCCTCCCCAGTCTCTTCCCACTTTTGCTGAACCCTTCTTCCCAAACTGGGCCCTGTCTACTTCTGTGTCTTCTGTGTGAGCGAGACAAAGAGTTTAATTGGGGGTGCTTAGAGGAGCATGAATGAGGGGCTATTTACAGGAGGGGGGACAGTTTGCCAGAGGCTGTACTGCTGAAGAAAATGTGTGCACCCCTGTCCTGCTGTTATTGATTGCCTACAGATCTGAGGGGAGCATGTTCTTGCTTCATTGAGACAGTGTTGTGTTGTGTGTTCTAGGATAGTCTCCAACGCAGGAACTTCCTGCTTCTGATTCAAAGTTAGCGATTTCAGGCATGTGCTGCCACACCCAGCTTTATATTATTTTAATGGCCTCCATTGCTATCGTTAAGTACATTTTTAAAATTATGGTGTGTGAAGCACAAACTATCGGATTAGAAATTTTTCAGAAAAACATACTATGGAGCAATCAGTGATCACCAAGAAGAAAATCTATGTTGATAATTCTGAATTCATTCTCAAACTAAAATACCTAATATTCAAGTCAACCATATGAATAATTTTATAATTTCAAATTAGTATACATACAAACTTACAAACACTGCACTTTGCTTCACGGAACCTAAGTTATATTGAATCCAAGCAGAAAAGTATAAAATTTCTACTTGGTTAGCGATGATAAAGGTTTATCTTTTTTCATTTTAACTGCAATGGAGTTTGACAGTTCAAGAAGGCATGGATGTTTCTCATATCAAAGAACTTTCTAGAGGGCAAAGAAGCAGAAGAGATTGAAGCATAGGGGCAGCCATCTGTTTTTAGCACTCCCCAAGGTACATGAGGTGAGATGCGCTCAGGAGAGTGCTGAAACACATGCTTCGTGGAGGGGACCTTCACCTAAGAGCCACGCTAGGTGTTTCAGTATTCACTGCCCTTGGTGGTGATGCTAGTCATCACTACCATGATAACTTTTCTTCCTTTTTTTCTGTGCAGGGAATATCAAAGAAAAGACTTACTGTTATTTCGGATCACTTTTAAATCTAGTTGATTTTGATTTTTGAAGTGAGTGTTAGTGATATAATTCAAATCAGTGGGAAATAAACTTCTAGGGGCTGAGGAGATGGTTCAGTCAATAAAGAGATGCTTTTTAAGCTTGAGGACATAAATTCAGGCCTCTGGCACACTGTAGTGGCGTATGCTTGTAACCCTAGCACTGGTGGCAGAGTCATAAGGAATCCTGAAGCTCATTGGTTAACCATGTTGGCTTCGATGAAAGACCCTGTCTCAAAAAATAAGTGGAGAACAATCAAGAAAAATAGCACCCAACATCTTCGCATGTGCACACACACAGTATATACACACAGCATACACAGAACACACAAAGAGCATGCACATACACCACACCCACTACACACACACACACAGCACATATACCACACACACACAGTCAGATTCAGGATGTGGGACCTCAAACCTCAGAGTTTAATGAACAATTACAGTTCAGTCAATGGAAGACAAATACGCTCAAATTGTGTACAGCAACTGGGCACTGAGCACCATTCAGTAAGAATCTGCTGATTTAGCAAGGGTTTGGCTCACAGAGTGCATGTCTTGCCACTGCTGCCCTGATCAGTTGAGACAGAATTAGCACTAGGTAAGTCGTGTGTGTGCCTTGGGAGGGGTTTGTTGAGGGTAAGCGTCTGAAGGCAAGGCTTAAGGCATCTTCATCCTACTAATGTGCTGGCCATCCAGGATTAGAGCCCTGGGTCAGGGAAATCCACCCAAGTGCAGACCTCAGCACACAGCACTCCCGGCTTGGAGATTAGCAGACACGCTCTGCTCCGCACTGAGACCTACCTACCACCTGGTCTACAGCTCCACTCAAGAGCTTCAGCCACCGCAGCAGTAACCTTGTTCACAGTCTGTCAACACACGTGCAAAAGAAAAGAGAATACCTCCAAAACGCAAAAGGTTTTTTTTTGTTGTTGTTTTGGGTTTTTTTGTTGTTGTTGTTTTTGTTTTTTCGAGACAGGGTTTCTCTGTGTAGCCTTGACTGTCCTGGACTCACTTTGTAGACCAGGCTGGCCTTGAACTCACAGCAATCCACCTGCCTCTGCCTCCCGAGTGCTGGGATTAAAGGCGTGTGCCACCACATCTGGCTTTAAAAGTTTAATACATAAAAGCTCATAGGTTCACCAGAGAGCTTAGCACCCTCCAAAGTGCTGGTTTGGGGACCACATGGATTTGAACTTTCTAATGTGTACCTTGAAAATGTTCTGGCTGCATCTGCTCTACCATATCGCTTGATTTGGGGCAGCACAAGGATTCTATGAGATTGCATAATGGTGGTTACATGCCTTTATGTTTCTGCCACGACTCACAGAATAGGAACCAAGAGTGAACCCTACTGTATACTATGGACTTTGTTGGTTTGGACACATGGTACAAGGAACGTCATGTTAGAAGACAATGCTTTTATTAGTATGCGCTCTGGTGTGTGTGTGAGAGGGCACCCAAACACTACAGTGCACTTGTCAAGGTCAGCAGAAAACCTTAGGGAGTCAGGTACAGAAATACATTAGAAATAACCAGTCAGGAAGAACTTTAAGGCGGGCATGGTGGCGCACGCCTTTAGTCCCAGCACTTGGGAGGCAGAGGCAGGTGGATCGCTGTGAGTTCGAGGCCAGCCTGGTCTACAAAGCGAGTCCGGGACAGCCAGGGCTGTTACACAGAGAAACCCTGTCTCAAACAACAAACAAAAGAAAAGGAACTTTAAGAAGAGGGAAATGGCCAGCAGATCTGAACCCGGGAGGGCTGCACAAACTGTTGCACCAACCAAGGACGTTGCATGCAGAGAACCTACACCCATTCTCCACGCTTGTCGGGGGAGTGGGCATTGCCTCTGACAGGAACTCTGGTGACCAAGATTTGATCACCATGTCTTGGTGAGGAGGCCCTGCACACACTCAGAGGAAGGGGAAGCAGGCTATCCTGATGAGACCTGATAGGCTGTGGTCACATGGTGGGGAGGAGGCCCCTTCTGTCAGAGGTCTAGGGAGAGGGGAATAGGGTCGGAGGGAGTAGAGGGATGGAGGGCGGGAATGGGAAGATAAAAGCAAGGGGATTATAATCTGGATGTAATGTAAATAAATTATTTAAACTTTTTTTTTTTTTTTAGCTAAAAAAAGAGGGAAATGGAGGGAGAATGGATCTGAGGGGGAGTGGGAGTGGAGGGAAGGGAAACTGTAGTGGTTTTTTTTTTTTTTTAAATGGGAGAAGAATCTATTTTCAATTAAAAAATAAATAAACAAATGGCCAAAGCTAGTGACGGTGACCCATCCTTGAACTTCCCATATGATAGGATTTGTATCTGAAAAAGAAATTAAAGAAGTGATAGCATCGTTAAATGCTGTTACATTTTTGGTTTTCAGACCATACAAATGAGTTTATGGATATATTTTTTAAATCAAACTAGTTGACACACAAGAAAGAAAAGAATGAGAAAAAAAAAAAAAACATGTCTCCATGGAAATCAGAGACTCTCCTAGCTTTCTTTACTGTTTTTCTTGCATGATGGGCACTGAATCCAGGCCTCATGCACAGTGGGGAACTCCCACTCATTTTCTTTTTTTTTTTTTTTTTTTTTTTTGTCTCAGATTTTTTAAGATAACAATTGAGAATGAAAGAGAAACAAAAATGACCTGTTTAATATTTAAAATTATTCCAAGCATACTAACCATAAATGAGAAACTGCGAGGCAGCAGCAAGCATCCCTCTAACCACAGCTCATCTGATCACTTGGTGCTGAAGGTACCATGTGCTGACATGTGTTTATACATACATGAACAGAATTTGGTCCCTTGTCCCATTTAAGCCGTCTCAGGCAATCAGCCCACATCCACCCTAATTAGATATCGTTTTAGCCGTTAAGAGGATTCTCTCTCCTGGTGTTCTGCCTTAATCTTATCAACTATATAGGAATATTTCCCCCAAAGCCTGAACATATGGCAGGGTTTATACATTGCCACCTCTGGGAATAGCAAGCATGTAGCTAACTTGAAGGAAGCTGGTCTCGCTGGAATCTTAACAGGGCTGGCTGGTGCTGCTATTCTTGTGAGCCGGTGTAGACTGTGGGCTGTAACAAGTTGCAGGGGTGCATTTATAAAACGGGTGCTACAGATATTACCAGGCACTTCCTTCGAGGGCGCTTTTGTAGAATTGTATATTTGAAAGCTTGGTGTGGTTAATCTTTCCAGGTCTTGTGAAAGAGGTTACTGTAGGTGGTGGGGTTTTGGCTACTTTATTGGGTTGTTTTGTTGTTTTGTTTTTCGAAACAAGGTTTCTCTGTGTAGCCTTGGCTGTCCTGGACTCGCTTTGTAGACCAGGCTGGCCTCGAACTCACAGCGATGTGCCTGCCTCTGCCTCCCGAGTGCTGGGATTAAAGGCATGTGCCACCACGCCCGGCTCTTTATTGGGTTCTTCTATCTACCGTCCTTTTCCACCCTACGACCTTCCAACCCCCACGCTAGGTTAAGTGAGAAAGAAGGTTAGAAGGGAAGGGGCTTATAGATTTCTTTAAACTACTTCCTGTCGCTCAGAGTTGAGTTCCTCCCGGCAAGTTTGACCTTTCCTGTCAGGATATTCTGTTTCTTCTTCTTGTCTCCTTGGACACGACTTCTTGACAAACAACAAACTGCAACCAGCCAACACCAGCGACAGCCACATCAGCTGCAGGAGGAGCAGCAGCCTCTCCTCAGTGCTCCTCTGGCCACTCTGGGATCTGGAATTTATCCCCTTTGAAAAAAAGGTCCCAGAATTCCAAACGTCACACACATAGAAACTATCTGCAGCTGGCAACACCACACCGCTGAGCGCACAAGAGCACACGGCAAATCATGGTCTCCTGCTGGGAAGCGCAGCTGTGGACAATCTGAAGCCGCCTCATAACCCACGCTTAGGATTAAAACAAAAACATATTCACATAACTGAGTTTAAAAAAAAACAAAAACCAAAATTCTCAGCCGGGCATGGTGGCACACACCTTTAATCCCAGCACTTGGGTGGCAGAGGCAGCCTGGTCTACAAAGTGAGTCCAGCACAGCCAAGGCTAACACAGAGAGACCCTGTCTCGAAAAACCAAAATTCTCATTACAGGTTGTCATTATATTAATAAGAATTCAAAATAATTCACAAAAGTGCAGGCACGAAGACCAGAGTTCAATCCCTAGAACCAACCAACATAAAAACAAAACAAAGCCAAACCAGATATAATGATGTGTGATTGTGATCCGGGCTCTGGAACAACAAAGGCAGAAGGATCTCTAAGCTTCCCTGGCTAGCCTCGGGTCCTCAAAACATCCACGGCTGACTGACCTTTGGCCTCCACACACTTTTCCTGAATGGCTATACACACACATAGGAAAGTATTTTCCAGTAGATTACTAGTTAATGTGCCTATCTGTTTCTTTTCAGAACTCCACCAGAGTTGAGAGTGCTGAGGACAAGCCCAGTGATGTCTATAAACCCTTTATTGGCAGCATCAGGACAGCAGAGGATCCCATTGGTTCCCTCACCATTTGGGCCTCCAGTTGTGGACAGGTATTTTTCTCCAATCTAACAGTCCAATGAGAAGAGAGAATAAATCATCACGAGAATCTGGAGAGATGCTAACATTAGATGATAAAACAGCACTGGGGCTATCTCAGGGTACTATAACCCATGGTCATCTGCTGGTCTAACCTTAAGGCACTACTTTCCCTTTGAAGCTTGTTTGACCTACTAACTCATTAAGTAATCACATTTACTTGGAATGTGATAGCCATTATCAAATGTAAAAACTGCTAGATTAGTTTTCGAAGGCTACCGCAATAAAACACAGAGGACAGTTTGGTTTAAATAATATACATTCAGGGCGAGAGAGATGGCTCGGTGGTCAAAAGCACTGGCTGCCCCTTCCAGAGGACCAGGTTCATTTTCCCAGCATGAATATAGCAACCATCTGTAATTCCGGTCCCAGGGGGGTCCAACACTGTCTTCTAGCCTTCCTGACTCTGCACACACATGGGGTACAGACATACATCAGGCTAAAACATCCATAAAGTAAAGATAAAAATAAAAAATATTTAGGTCTCAAGTTCTGGAAACTATTGTAGTCCAAGAGTAGGCATACAAACCACTCAGACACTGATCTCAGTCAGATATTGATGGTTTATTGACCACATACCCCAAGACTGATTGTGATCAGGAGGAACACAGTGGACTGGGGACCCAAACTGTGACACCGAGTTGTTCTCAGAGTGAGCTTTTAAAGGAAAAAAAAAAGAATCAATTCTATTTCAGGCACATTGTGCCTAGGTAGCTAGACAAAGTATTTCAGCTGATCTTTAAGCTGATTGGCTGAAAGGTATAGGGTAGAGAAACTAGGGACTTCCCAGTTCCTTCTCCTGGGCTGGAGTCTGGGGACCATCCAGCTCCCGACCATTCCCATCAGGAAGAAACATAGCAGGGTATTGTGGTTTTGCTCAAGCAGAACATACATTTACCATTAAGTAGGGCACGCATTTATCATCTCTGTTATTATCCTATTCTGAGCAGCAAATGCTGAATTGTGCCCTAGGGAAGACAAAATGGCTGTTCTTATGTTAGGCAGGAAGGCCTGGACATGTCTAGTCATATCTCAACAATGGTGTGCCTCAACAGAAACTCATGGTCTTGCCCAGTTAGTTTCCCGTGAGTCCTACTTCCTGGATTAGAGATGCCATCTCCTCACTGTGTCCTCACATGGCCTGTCCTCGGTATGCATATGCAGGGTACCCTCCATGTGCATCTGTGGGTGATCTCCAGACTCTGCTCCTCTTCTCAAAAGAGAACCAATTCTATCAGATTAAGACTCCATCTTAATAAGTCTGTAACCTCTGGATCCCCTGGCCTGCTTGTCACTAAATCATTCCTTCGATAGCAGTGAAATTCTAAGTATTTTGGTTGCACATTCTGGCAATATTCTGCTTTCTCTTCTTTAGAATATTTTGACATTCTGAAGAGAAATAAAACCCGCTGTTTCTCCTTGTTCATGGAATGTAGACAACAAAATTGGACTCTGAAAGGCCGTTGTAACTTGCAGAATAAGCAAGTTGCCCAGCGGGGCAGTCAAGCATTTATCCTAGATGGCCAATGCCACCAAAGAATCATGAAATAAGAACAGAGTGTGTGGCCAGAGCACAATGCCCATGATAAATACTCTGACCATGCATCACTTAAACAGGTCTGTCCCTGAGATAGTCCTAAGTTATTTTGCTTCCAGCAGCCTTGCCATGCCTTTCTATAGTCAGTGGGACTTCATTTTAGTATTTCATTTGCAATGGAGTCCCAAGTGGGTATTAAAAATCCAGTACCTAAGGGAATCAGTTACTTTTGTGTTACTGTGACCACAATACCTAATAGAAACAACTGGGGCGGGGGGGGGGGGGGCGATTATTTTGGCTCACATTTCCAGAGGGCTCTGTCAGTCACGGCACGGAAGGCTTACTATAGCAGAACAATCAATATCGTGCTAGGTCAGAAAAGGGAGGGTGCTGACCTTTCTCCCATGGGAAGCCACATCCGCACCTCCTGCCCTCAGTAACTTTCTCTCTCTCTCTCTCTCTCTCTCTCTCTCTCTCTCTCTCTCTCTCTCTCTCTCTCAGTTTTGGTTTTTGGCAGGTTTTTTTGAGACAGGGTTTCACTGTGTAGCCTGTCTCTGCCTTCCCTAGTGCTGGGATTACAGGCATGCGCCACTGTGCCCGGCTCTCAGTAACCCTCTTGAAGTGCCCTCATGAACGTGTAAAAAAAAGGGTGCCTCCGTTCTAGATGATTATGAATCCAGTGAACTTTGATCATTACCCTAGGCAATAGAAGCTCTCTAAAATTCCAGCCATACTCTACCTGTTTCATGTCTTTCCTTCCTCCTAGGGATATGTTGTCTTCCAGTATTGCTCCAACTGACACAAGCCAGTTTTGTGTTCCTTCCCAATATGGATCGCCTATTCTTCCGAATGCAACTATGCCAAACCCGCTGTCGGGTCACTTCTATTCAGGTAGGAAGAGTGAGCGCCCAGCACCAGTCTGTGGAGCCCTGTGTACGATTGGCTGCACTAAATGCTCACACTGAAGAACTGGGTGGTGGTTAAGGCCCTGCAGTTTGTGCACTCACTCTCTCGGTTGAGCTTCTGGTGCTACCACTGTTCGGGCAGGGTGAGTCGCTTGGCTCCTCCAGGCCTTATCAGTTCAATCACGACCAAGGGAAGACTTGCAGGATCACTGTTGGTCCTGTCTTCCATGTGAAGAATGGAGGCGCTTCAAAGGGAAGTGATCCGAGAGTTAGCGTCTTGGGAGTCTATGACTTAGGACGAGGATACAGTATAGCTCCCTGGCAGGACACCTGATTTGCGTGCATGAGGACCTGGATTCAGTTCTAAGCACCCCAAACCAACGACACAGCACAGCACATGGTCTCACAAGCTGTAGCGAGAACCAGTTTTTATTCTGATTTTACTCTGGAGGTGTTTAATACAGGGTAGTTAGTAGTCATGGTTTATAATAATCTGTTACATGCCTAGAATTGCTGATGTCTATACCATAAAAATGATAAATATATGAAATGGTAGAGATATTAATTATCTTTATTTAACCATTCTTCCAACCTAAGCATGTATCAAAACATTGCTTTGTACCTTAGAAATGTAAATATTTAAAACAGGACAAGAACAGACAGGTCAAACTCTGGTTTTCAGATGTGGCAGCAAGCACTTTAATTTACTGAGCCATCTTGGGGCCCCAGAAACATGATTTTAATAGGCCTTTGTCTTCCTTTTTTGTTGTTGTTTATTTGGTTTGGGGTTTTTTGTTTTGGTTTGGTTTTTGGTTTTTGTTATTTTGGTTGGTTTTGGTTTTTCAAGACAGGGTTTCTCTGTGTAGCCTTAGCTTTCCTGGGCTTGCTTTGTAGACCAGGCTGGCCTTGAACTCACAGTGATTCACCTGCCTCTGCCTCCTGAGTGCTGGGATTAACAACGTGCACCACCATGCCCAACTTCCTTGCCTTCCCCTTTGGAGTATAACAGGAAAATATCACCAGTCACAAGACTGACAATTCAGGGAGAAAAATGAAATGTTATCTGCTGTTAATCTAGTGTTTATTGGGTTCTCAGCAAAGATTCTCGGATTCGTAGCAGCAATGATCTGATACCCTTTCCCACATTCCATCCCAGTTTAGGGGTTTCTGCAGATTCTGTTTTGAATTCTTTTATTATTTTCAAGTGCATGCTTATACTTCTAATTTGTTTGTGATTCTCTCTCTCTCTCTCTCTCTCTCTCTCTCTCTCTCTCTCTCTCTCTCTCTCTCTCTCTCTCTCTCTCTCTCCCTCTCCCTCTCCCCTCAAGGCTGGGGCATTTTACCACCTGAACCCATAAAGGCAATGACCACAAGGAATGAGATGATTGAAAGACACCACGCTGCCAGGTAACTTAACAATATTGTTTGATTTGTCTTCTATTCATTCCATTGACCATTTGTTCATCAGAGTTTGTTTTAAGAAAATTAAATGAATACATATAAATATAATAGATATGTACATAATGGATATGCTAAAGAAAACATGCCATCTATGCACAGCACACACACACACACACACACACACACACATCATTTACAGAAAGTATATCAGGTATATTATAGAATAAATTATGCAACCATGTATGCAAGCATTTTAATAATAAAAGGAAGATTAAAAAGCAGACAGTGGGACTTGGGGATTAAAAAGTTTAGTAAGAACACTTGCTCCATAAACTTGAGGACTTGAGGTCAGATCCTCGACCTCTGCATCAAAGCTGGGTGTGATCACACAGGCTTTTAATCTCAGGGATAGAGGTGCTTACTGCCAAGCCTGACAACATGAGTTTGGTCCCCGGCAACGGAAGGAGAAAGCCGACTTCCTCACACTGTCCTCTGACCTCAGCAACAGTGCAGGATGGCATGTGTGTGCCCTCACACACAAAACAAATAAATAAACGTAAAAGAAAAAGTACATTTCTAATGATTGTCTGTCTAATGATGGTATAAACTATATTATTTTGGTTTTAGGGCAGAAATAGAAATGTATTCTCTTTACCAGCAACGGAGAATGGAAAGAGTTAATCCCAGGGGACTCTCTGGCCTGGGGATACCACTCTTTTATGGGTCCAGTTGCCTGGCTGGTCCCGCAGGCTTCCAAGGCAGGAACGCATTGCCTGCCAGCGATCTGCATGTGCACAGAAGCGCCCTCAGACACCTTCAGGGAAACCCTATTCTGCTAGCAACTAGACCACACTTGACCGAGTGCTGGGGTCAGAAATACCGACTCAGGAGAGGTTCCATGTACCAGAAGCCTCTAGAGAGTGACACTGAGGGTTTCAAAAGTCATGGAGAAGAAAAAAGCTCAGGCCAGATGGCCGCGGTGCCCTGTGAAGAGGAAGAGTGTATCAAGGATCCGGAAGTCGAAGTAGACAACCAGCCGCAGCAGCCAAGGGAAACGGATGAAAAGCCGACCACAGCCCTCACCAACCCTGGAGGCGGAGGCGAGCTCCAGCCAAACCAGAGAACCCCCTCTTCCCTGGAGGCAGGGCCGTGGGATGGTGGAAAGTCCTCTGAACAGAGCTGTGAAGGCTGCGGTGAAAAGAATGGGCTTTACCTGCCAGTTTCCATACTGCCTCTGCCAGGTCCGTGTCTGGGCTCGGGGTCAAGTGCTCACTAGCCCCAGGATGACCCGTTCTTCCCCCCCGGAGAGGGAACTGTGACAACCATGATTATTTTGGTCTTTGTTCTCGTTTTCAGACCCTATGTCTATCTCTCTCTAGCCTCCATGTTTTAAAAAGTACTTGTTTAGTGTGTGTGTGTGTGTGTGTGTGTGTGTGTGTGTGTGTGTGTGAATACACATTTTACATGTAGGGGTAAATTGCCTGTATGTATCTAGGTGTACCATGTACATATGGACAGTACTCGCAGAGACCAGAAAAGAACACTGAATCCCCTGGAACTGGAGTTACAGGTGGTTATGACCTGTCACGTGGGTGCTGGGATTCAAACCCAGGGCTTCTTTTTTGTTGTTTTGTTGTTTGTTGTTGTTGTTGTTGTTTTTCGAGACAGGGTTTCTCTGTGTGGCCTTGGCCATCCTGGACTCGCTTTGTAGACCAGGCTGGCCTTGAACTCACAGCGATCCCCCTGCCTCTGCCTCCCGAGTGCTGGGATTAAAGGCATGCACCACCACTGCCCAGCTAAACCCAGGGCTACAAACCACTGAAGCATTTCTCTGCTTCCCTCCACTTCCATTTGCTTAATACTCTTTTAAATGACTTCTTCTTGAAGTCACTTTGTTATATCACTTCTCATCAGTCATATAAGAAACACTAGTTTCTTCATATTGCTGTACAAAAACCATTCGACACAGACTGAGAGGATATGTACAAGTAGGAAGGTTTTTAACTAAAATCTTAATTTAATTAATTTTAAGTTTCTTTAACACAAACTAGAGACCTTTTCTTTTAAAGTATAAATTCTATTTCCCTAGTTTCCAAGTGTAGAAAGCAACAACAACAAAATCTCAGACTTTCAGTTTTACAAGTATGAGGGTGCTACAGAGAAAACCCCATATTGGATAGCTCCCTAGAACTTGATAGAAAAAAAAAAACATATTAAAACACAGAGATTAGACCCGGCCCTGATTGCTGCAGCATCCTTTCCTTACTGGGATAAAACAGTGTGACCAGAAGTAACTTAAGAGAAGAAACTCTATTCAGTTTACAGTTTGGGTCACAGGCCAACACCCAGGGAAGCCAAAGTAAGAACCCAAGGCGAGCAGGAGCTGCCTGCTCTTCCACACAGCATTGCCTCCGAGGAGGGAGTCCACTCCACAGCTAAAGAAATGCATCAGGAACCTTGAAGGATACTGTTTGCTGTCTGCAGGAAGGCTTATATTCCCTAGCTTTCTTATGTGGTTCAAGGTCACCTGCCTAGGGGGTGATAACGCCCACAGTGGCTGGGCCCTCCCACATTGATTAGTGATCAGGACAGCTCCCGCACCCCAGCCCTACCTGCCCCGCACACTAAGCTGATTTAGTCAACGCTTCTTCTATTGAGATCCCTTCTGAGATAATTCTAGGTTGTGTAAACCTAAGAGTGAACTAGGGCACTGCTGTGGCCACCATACCAACTGCTCCCCTATGGGGCCCTTGGCTCATGCGCACATCATGATGGTCTCAAGAGACCATGTACCATTGCATTGCAGCATTAGCATGGAAAACAGTTCACAGCGCTTTTCTATGAGCACGTCCGAGATCACGGAGCAAATCTGGGACCACTTGCCAGTGAGCCTGAGGCTTCAGGGGGTTCAAAAACCGACCTATATAAACGGAGCACCCCATGGTGACAAAGATGTTAAACACAAACCTGTATTCTAAGCGTCTCCTTCTGAGTGGACAGTTTATACCACGTGATAATTTTCTTTCCATGTTACAGGAGCACACGAGCTGGCTGCACTTCAGGAAACACGTTCTCTGGCTGATATTCAGAAGTGGACAGTCGAAGACGTGCGTAACTTCATCAGCAGCCTCCCAGGCTGCTCAGACTATGCCCAGGTAACTCCGTAGTTTCGCAATAATTATGAACGGTTGAAACTATTTGATGCACAATGAACTTTGTCAAATTTGCGCCTTGCCCCTGGAAAGAGTGTCTACTAAAATCCCCATTTTATGGCACTGACTCTCACTGAAGTGGTGTCTATGACTGGTGGACACAGGTGTCAGAGAAGGCAGGGGACACCATAGGTTAGCTTTATTATCTGTCCTGCCTAGACTTCTCAGAAGGTGAGTCAGAGGCTAAATATCCAGAAGAAATGAGAAATATTTGCTACAGTACCTAAAGAACAGAAATACGTACTTAGTCCTGAAATGGACAATAGGGTCTAGGGAGATGGCTCGGTATACAAAAAACTCGTTGTAAAAGTGTAACTGCCTGAGTGTGGCTCTCCAGTGCACATAAAACCAGATGCAGTAGTGCACATCTGTAATCCAGTGTGCCTAAAGTGAGACAAGGGAACTCTGGAAACACTTGAGCCAGTTACCCTGGCATATGCATCAAGACCCTGTCAAGGACAAACACCAGGCATTGCCCTCTTACCTCTACACGTGTGTTGCATGGTGTGCATTTCACATTCATACACATGAATACATATGTGCCCATGCAGGGAGAGAGAGAGAGAGAGAGAGAGAGAGAGAGAGAGAGAGCGCCAGGCATACTGGTGCCTGCTTCTAATCTCAGCGCCGGGGTTTGGGGATGAAAACAGTGGAGCTTGCTGACAGCCAGACTAGTCTACATGGCAAGTTACAGGCAAGTGAGAGACCCTGTCTAAAAAAAAAAACCAAAGCAGATGGTATAAGAGAAACCGCATCCAGGGGTGTCTTCAGGCACACACCCGAGCAAACACAAAACCAAGGAACCAAGAACGGTGATATATATTGGTAATCTCAGCACTTGAGAGGCTGAGGCGAGAAGAGGATGAATTTGTGGGCACCCTGAGCTACATAGTGAGGCTTTGCCTCAACAAACAAAGGAAGAAGACATAGCCTTGCTCCTGCAGCAGCATTACACATACTCTGTCCTTTGTGTTAGCTGCCCCTTGTGGGTAGACAGAGTCATATAAACATCAGCACCTCCAACTTTGCTGGCTCACTGTCTGTCACCAGCAGGCATCAGTAGCCCAAGAAATTCTACCACTTCATTCTAGAAGTTTCTCACATGCATTTAGGATGGCCACAGTTGGAAGTCTTCTCCCTTTGAGCTACTGCAGGTGACATCAACTTCAAGACCCAGTTGCCCTGGAAGCACTCACTGCTGCTTTCTGCAGAATGACTACAGAAAAGAGGAGGTGCCAGTGCATTCTGGGTACACAGGACTGTTTCACACACAGTTCTCACAGAGAACTTTACCAAAAGTGTCTCCTTGACTTTTATTCACAACTCTATACTTTGATTTTTTTTTTTTTTTTTAACTTCTTGGGATTGGGATTGGTCAGCTTCGCACCCACTGCCCTTTCCTGAATAGTCCTCCTCCCCCAATCTTTTCCCAGCCTTGAGCAAATGAAGTTTTTAAAACATATCTAGTGAAGCCAGGCACAGTGGCGCACGCCTTGAATCCCAGCACTCAAGAGGCAGAGGCAGATGGATCTCTGTGAGTTCGAGGTCAGCTTGGTCTACAAAGTGAGTCCAGGACAGCCAAGGCTACACAGAGAAACCCTGTCTTGAAAAAACGAAAACAAAAACAAAACAACAACAACAACAAAGCACATCTAGTGTCAGGTGTGACGTCAACACCTTAGATCTCTACACTGGGAAGTTGAGGCAGACAGACTATGAGTTCAAAGCCAGACTCAGCTACGTAGTAGGACCGCCCCCCCCACCCCCCCCCCCCCCCCCGGCTCCCCATCTGAAACAAACAACAAAACCTTGAGAAAAGCAAAGGGTTAAATTCTTTAAATCATAAACACTTTGTCAATGCTTTGCTACTTCACACTTTATTGTAGTTTGTTCTTTTTTTTTTTTTTTTGGTTTTTTGAGACAGTGTTTCTCTGTGTAGCCTTGGCTGTCCTGGACCCCCTTTGTAGACCAGGCTGGCCTTGAACTCACAGAGATCCACCTGCCTCTGCCTCCCAAGTGCTGGGATTATAGGCATGTGCCACCACGCCCAGCTTTTGTAGTTCGTTCTTGTTATATTCTTTTTTGTTTTGTTTTGTTTTGTTTTGTTTTGTTTTGTTTTTTGAGACAGAGTTTCTCTGTGTAGCCTTGGCTGTCCTGGACCCACTTTGTAGACCAGGCTGGCCTTGAACTCACAGAGATCCACCTGCCTCTGCCTCCCGAGTGCTAGGATTAAAGGCGTGCGCCGCCACGCCCGGCTCTCTTGTTATATTCTATATGAAAGAAACTTTATCAAAAAACAAAAGTAATAAAAGAAATGGAGATACAGTGAAAAGTTTGGTGGCTTAGCCATTTAGAGATGACCAGGAAACACTTCAACTCTTTGCTCCAAGTAAATGTCTAGTTCAATGAACTTAGGAGATAAAATATTCACCTCTAAAAATATCTGAAATTGCTAAAAAAAAAAAAAAAAAAAAGTACACGTTTATAATAGACATGGCCCCGTCTGCACCGACGAAAAGGGCAGCCCAGGCCTACCATGTGCAAAGCACTGTGTTCAATGCCCAGAGCCACATAAACACCAGCATGGTGGCACTAGCCTGTAATTCCACTGGATCAGAGAGTATCAGGGTCATCCTTGACTGTGCAGGCAGTTGTGAGGCCAGACTGGGCTATGTGGGACTGCCTCTCACAAAGGAAACAAAGCAACAAAGCGAGGCACAGCAAAGAGGAGAGGTTGAGACTAAAGGGTTCCCACTGTGAGGGAGGAACGGAGAGAGGGAGGGAGGGAGGGAGGGGCCACAGCACACAAGCCGAGATCAACCCCTCTTGTATGAATCAGGAAAATAGGAAGTATCCGATTCTAGGTCTGTTGTTCAGGTCTACAGGGAAGGCTACCTACTGTTTTCCTTTATTCTTTCTAAATTGGATGGTTGTCTGAGAATGAAGGAGAACCCGGTAAGGTCTCAAATCTGAGGAGGGCGGAGAAGAACTGCAGCGGAAGCTCAGAAGTGAGTGCAGAAGGCTTACGAGCAGGTTACACTGGGACATCATGAAGCTAGACCATGACAGACTGGCACATCTCTTCATGTCCACTTCTTCACCTCCTGGAGACTCCAACCATCAGCAGCCTTCATCATGGCAGCAACTAGAGCCAGAGCAGGACCTGCTGGAAAGACCCAATGGACAAGCCTTACCCATGCCCTTTCCTGCACGCAACAGTCATAGGTGCTGCATCTGCCTACACGAGGGACGGTGTCTGCGGTGGCTCTTGCCACGCTCCCTTTACTCCACCGTTTCCCCACTGTTCACCCAGTGGATGCGCACACCACAGATGCTGCCCTCGGAGGATTACCCCAGGCTGGAGTGAGTCCAATAAGCAGAACTACAGAGGACGGTAACATGGTGCTGGAGCCCAGACAAACCAGCAGCTACACAAAGGTTTCCATAGCTCTGGTGTCACCTTCAAACAGGCTTATATATGCAAATAGTCCTACCAAACTATCTGCATAGGAAACTTGGACTTGCTGCAAGACTCAGCAACCAGGCTAAGGCTTTTTGTGTCTCTTCAGGTATTTAAGGATCATGCAATTGATGGAGAAACACTGCCCCTTCTCACGGAGCAGCATCTTCGAGGCACCATGGGACTGAAACTGGGGCCAGCACTAAAAATTCAGTCTCAGGTATGGTGACTGTACACAAATACACACACACACACACACACACACACACACACACACACACACACACACACACGTATATAGCAATGATGAGAAGCCCAAGAGAAATGAGTTAGCTAATGGTACTGTGTAATATATAGAATACTTATTTAATCTCCTTTTTAGTCTTTCCTCCCCTGTAACTGGGAACGTGATACAAGTTAGGAAACCTAAAAGCACCTGACGAAGGTGGTACACATTTCCAGATGGGGTAGGAGGCAATAGGTGGCTGTGTGCTGGTCAGTAGTTAGCAGTTCTGTCTCTTTATAAAGAAAAACAGACCCTGATTTGTCACACTCATAGTATCAATGGCTACCACTGTAACTGACAAATTCCTAATGTCTCTGGACACAGAATTGGGAAACGACACATGACAGCACCTCATTTCAGAGGCGTACACCATGTATAACAGGCATACTGTATCTCAGGTGTAAATAGCCCTGAGAACACAGATAGCAATAAACAATAATGGTAAACAAACTAGATTTAAAGCAAAAGGCAGTGGGCTCTAAATATTTATTTCTTTCTCTTTGCAAATTATATATGCAATATAATTTACTTAATCTTAGGCTTATTTAAATTTGTTTTATTTTGGGTTTTTGTTGTTGTTGTTGTTGTTGGTTTTTTGTTTTGGTTTTAGTTTTTTGAGACAGGGTTTCTCTGTGTAACCTTGGCTGTCCTAGACTTGCTTTGTAGACCAGGCTGGCCTCAAACTTATAGTGATCCGCCTGCCTCTGCCTCTGGAGTGCTGGGATTAGAGGGGTGCGCCACCACGCCCGGCTTATTTAAGTTTTAATGACGACATGTTTTAACAACCTGCTTGCAAACTTCCTAAAAAGTAAAAAAAAAAAGGATAATTGCCTCTTGAGAGCCGGGTAGGCCAACTCCAGAAGTATTGATTGGCACTGGATGGCCTCACTGCCAGATTATAGCCTCTCTTTCTCCCTGTTTCTCTCCCCAAGGCAGAGTTCCTCACACAGCAGGGAAAGGGCTTGTCTCGTCCCTGAGACCATCATGTCTCTCTCCTGCTGCAAAGCCTGGAGTAGCTCCCCAGTTTCTTCAAAGTCAAAGAGAACGGCCATATCGTTTATGTTCCTGGCCAGCACTTCCATCAGCTTGCCTCATCTTCCGCTGCCCACCAGCAGCACCTCTAGGCCTCAGCTCACTTGCTCCCAGTGACTCCCTGAGAGCTGCAGACAGACACACTCTCTGTGGGAGCGCCTAATGTCCTCACTCTTTGCTCACTCATCTTTTGGGGGAGGTTTGTTTGTTCGATTTTAGTTTCTTATTTCTTTTGGTGGTGGGGTGGTTCAGGCTTTGTTTGATTTTGAGACAGGCTCTCATTTCAGTGTCCCAGGCTAGCATCGAAGTCACAGCAAATCTCCTGCCTCAGCCTGCCAAGTGCTGGGATCACGGGCCAGAGCTACCATGCCTAGTGCGTACCTTCATCTTTGCTCAGTTATGCCTCACTGAGGCTTGTTCTTCTCACCCTATGTAGAACCCCACCCTACCCAGACCTCACAATACTGCCTATGTCTCTTTCCCTGCTCTTTTCTCCTCATAACACTTATGACCCAACCAAAAATATAATTTATCTACTCATTATGTCCAGGGTTAGTTGTTATTTCCATCTGGCCCCATTAGGATGCAATTTTCATGAGAGAAGGAATCTTTATTCTTTTGTGGGCTTACAGCACACAAGTTCCATAAAAGACCAATGTTTTGGTTTTTGTTCTTGTTTTTTTGTTTTTGTTTTCTTAAGATCGACCTTACAAAGTGAGTCCAGGAAAGCCAAGGCTACATGGAGAGACCCTGTTGTCGAAAGAAAGAAAGAAAGAAAGAAAGAAAGAAAGAAAGAAAGAAAGAAAGAAACAAGAAGAGAAGAAAAGACAAGAAAGAAAAGAAAGAAAGAAAGAAAGAAAGAAAGAAAGAAAGAAAGAAAGAAAGAAAAGAGTGACCTGTCTCAAATGAGACAAAGAAACAAAAAGCAATTAGTTTGTTGCCAAATTTATACAAGACTGCACCTGTTTGCCAGAAATACTTCTTTCAAGGCTAGAACTGCAGAATGTCCTTTCATGGCCAGAAAGACAGCTTGGTCGGTAAAGTGTCACCACACAAGCGTGAGGAACTGAGTTCAGATCTCAGCAATCGTGGGAAAACGGGAAAGCTGTACCTGGTGACAAGGGCCTGTAATCCCAGCACTGCAAACACACAGGGTCACTGCAGCACATGGCTGCCTGGCCTTACCAAATCAGCTGCAGCTTCAGCGAGAGATTTTTTACAAAAAAAAACCACACAAACAAAAATGGTGGAAAGCAATAGAAGAAGACAGTCAATGTGAATTTCTGGCCTCTTATGTACCCCGTCATGCACATAAACATGTACACACATACATATACTACACACACAGACACACACACAGCTTTTTAAAAAAAAGAATATCCCATCGTTATCATTTTGTTTAAAACTTTTAGGATTTGGAAATTCTTTTTTTTTTTTTTTTTTTTTGGTTTTTCAAGACAGGGTTTCTCGCCGGGCGTGGTGGCGCACGCCTTTAATCCCAGCCCTCGGGAGGCAGAGGCAGGCGGATCGCTGTGAGTTCGAGGCCAGCCTGGTCTACAAAGTGAGTCCAGGATGGCCAAGGCTACACAAAGAAACCCTGTCTCGAAAAACCAAAAAAAAAAAAAAAAAAAAAAAAAAAAGACAGGGTTTCTCTGTGTATCCTTGGCCATCCTGGACTCACTTTGTAGACCAGGCTGGCCTCGAACTCACAGCGATCAGCCTGCCTCTGCCTCCCGAGTGCTGGGATTAAAGGCGTGTGTCACCACGCCCGGCTTCTTTATTTTTAATTTCATGTGACTAGGTGTTACTTCGGCATGCATGTCTACGCACCATGGATGTGCCTGGTGCCCATGGGAACCAGAAGAGGGCGTCAGATCTCCTGGAACTGGAGTTAGAGACACTTGGGAGCTGCTTGTGTGGGTGCTGGGAATTGGATTCAGCCCTCTGGAGGAAAATGAGTGCTCTAAGCCACGGAGGCAGCTCTTCAGCCCAGAAATTACTCAGCAAAGCATGATGGCACCCACCTGTAATCCCAAGACTTGGGATACAGAGACAAAAAGACAGCAGGCTCAAAGCCAGCCACAAAAATAGAAAAGAAACAGAATGCTTCTACTGCCAACAACTCAGCCTTTAACGCCTTCTTCAGTATTCTGTTGCAGGTTTCTTTCTTTCTTTCTTTTCAACCTTTTTGTTCTAAAATAATTTTAGAAGTAGTAAAGTTGGGCCAGGCGATGGTGGTATGCCTTTAATCCCAGCACTTGGGAAGCTGAGGCAGGAGGATCACTGTGAGTTCTAGGCCAGCCTGGTCTACAAAGCAAGTCCAGGACAGCCAGGGCTACATAGACAAACCAGGTCTTGGGGGTAAAAGAAAAAAAAAAAAAAAAAAAAAGACAGAAAGTTTACCCTGTTCTTTCCAGTGTTAACATAACATCTTATGTAACCGGATGCATTTGTCAAAACTAAGAACATTGTTACTATAAAAAACTATTTTTAAATGATTTCTTTTTCTTTATTGAGGATACTGTCTCTCTCGGCATACTTCCAAAGACAGTTCCACAGGTCAGCTCTGTTTGACTTTGATTTGCTTCTGGCTTCCCATGTGAGAGCTTCCCCTCACTAACACCCAGTGGACCCCAGGTGCCATCTGCCAGCAAGACCAGACTGCTGGGGAAGGCCCTGGTTAACACTTGGGAGTTCAGAGGCCAAACAAGCAGAAAACTGCCATTGAATAAGATAGGAAAGTTTGGGTATCCGAGATGGAAATTGAGGGCAATCCCCGTGGTAGAGGAGGACATGATGGAGAGGAAAGACTTCTCCCATGCCAGGACAGAACCCTAGGAGATGGATATGAGTTAGGCATGCAATGGAAAGAGTGGGACATATGGATGGATGGATGGATGGATGGATGGATGGATGGATGGATGGATATGCAGATCACTGGCAGCTTTGGATTTTGAATCATGCAGCTGTGGCCTGGTTTCCATCCAGGGCCAAGTTTATTCCAGCAAGGGCAACAGAACCCCAGAGGAAGAACCCAATGGTGACCATCAAAGCCCCAAGTCCCAGAGCAGCCTCATGTGCGCTGGTGACCAGCCATGTGCTAGAGGTGTTTGAGGAACTGTGGCCTGGCCCAGGGGAAGCCCTGGCTAGCTTGTAGCACTGATGTAGCAGAGTGGAAAGGTAGGATAGACCTCAAATGAAATTGGCACAGGGCCAGATGGGCCCCGGCAGAACCAGAGGATATATAGAGATTTGGAACTACTAGATAACCAGTTTTACAGCTGCAAACTTCGCCTGATTCTGTTTTGCTTTTTTTTTTTTTTGGTTTTTTCGAGACAGGGTTTCTCTGTGTAGCCTTGGCTGTCCTGAACTCGCTTTGGGGACCAGGCTGGCCTCGAACTCACAGCGATCCGCCTGCCGCTGCCTCCCGAGTGCTGGGATTAAAGGCGTACACCACCACTGCCCGGCCATCACCTGATTCTGAAAGACAGAAAAGGCCTACCACACACTAGAAGTGTGACCTACATCTATATAGATGCTCCATATCGGAAGCTACCTCAGCTTCCTTGCCCCTCCCCCGCCATGATTAATGCAGGGTTATCAAAAGAATTCACAGGCTTAATAACTATAATTATTTTGTCTTTAAAGGTATCTCAGCATGTGGGAAATGCGTTCTGTAAAAAAATTCCTTCAGTTCCCACCCATTCGAGGCAAGCATTTGATCAGCCAGCAGACATGCCCCCTGTTTTGGATATTAATTCCTGGAGTGACGGTTTCAGTGTTCCTGATTCGCAGGATATAATGATTCCTAAAAGGACTGAGCAAGAGAGTATGAGAAACTAAAAAAACCCCTCAAAGCCACCTAAGTCACTCCAGGTTTTCTAGAGTTGCAGATGTTACCAGCAAGAAGTTCCTGGGACCAGGTAGGTGACAAGGAGAGTGAGACTGTGTTCATGAAGTATGGAAGACTCTCACCCAACAGCCTTCCTGCCAAGCTGAAGTGACCCAAGCACCAAGGTTCTGGACAATTCCCTTAGAAGAAAACACCCACGGGGAGGAGAACTTACAAACATCTTGCAAGCTACAGCCTGGTGCTTCTGTGAGGGAAACTCTGAAGAAGCCGAGCGCACAGACTGAAAAGGAACGCCTTCTCCTCACCTCTTCCATCGCCCAACCCTGACAGAGATGCAGGCTCTGCTCTGAAGAGGCAGAGAGGAGCTGAGCACAGCCTGCCGCCCAGGGAGGACAATGAAGTTAGGATGTACGGATTAGAACAGGAGAGAGAGAGAGGTGATGATTAAGGTGGCTTTTAAAAAAAAAAATTTTATTTATTTTATTTATTGCATATGAGTGCTTTATCTGCAGAAGAGGGTATCAGATTACATTATAGATGGTTATGAGCCACCATGTGGTTGCTGGGAATTGAACTCAGGACCTTTGGAAGAACAGGTGGCACTCTTAACCACTGAGCCATCTCTCCAGCCCTGATTAAGGTTGCCCGATTAAGGTGGCTTTGTAGGCTCCATATGGAGTCCCAGTCTTACATCATAACATTTGACAGAACGGCTCTAAAAGGACTCCAAAAAAAAAAAAAGGCAACCGTTCAATCAAAGAGGGGACTGGGCAGTAGGCAGAAGGCAAAGTCTTATTTTGAACGTTCTGAATTGAAAACCATAAGAATGTGTGTGTATTTTTAAAATTCGCTGTTCCAGTGAACAAGCCCCTAACAGGAAGCCCTTCCGATAGCCCACAGTCCCATTGTCCAGCGTGCTTGCCCTTCTGAGTTCTGCCCCTTAGAGTGCACTGGACAGAAGAGTTCTGGCAGCGATCACGGCTGTGGCTGCAGTTTCCGTCACCCAACAGCACTAGCCAGAGAGCCCCACCTGACTAACCTTGACAGTGGACAGCCTGGAGGCTGCCAACAGCCTCGGGTCATTCATGCTTATAGAAGTGCCCAAGTCTTGGCCCACAGCCTGATGCCCGGCTCACGAGACCCTGTCCAGGCTCACTGCCAAGGCCCTGCTTGGTGTCTGACCACAGAACCTAGACCACAGCACAAACATGATTGCATTCTGGAGCTCTTTCACAGCCGTACAGAACTTAAACACATATTTAACTTACCAATGCAAAGAGCACACCGCTGACTCGGTTGTTGTTTCATCCGGAAAGCCAACTTCCAAAGCCCTTTTCCCCAGAGTTCTTCTGATATAGTTGAGTTCTGCTGATTTTGGGGTTTTTTGGTTTTTTTGTTTGGTTGGTTGGTTTTGTTTGTTTGGTTTTTGGAGTTTTGTTTTTAGTTTTGTTTTTGTTTTGTTTGTTTGTTTTTACAACAAGTGATTTTCTTTTTTCTGGTATAAAACTAATTTATGCCATTTGTGTGTACACGTGGGCATTAGTGTGGGTTTGGGCAAACAGATACGGAGGAATTCAGTCGAGGACAACGGACATGTGTGATGTGGGCGGAAAGGAGGCTTTTAGGAGAGGGACAGGAAAAGGGGATGGAGAATCAACAAAAATAGTCTTTGTCTGAAAATCTTATTATCAAACCTAATACTTTGTGTGTTAATGTTAAATTAATTTTTAAAAGTCCTTCATACCATCAAATATACTTATAAATTTTTAGCTTAGTCTCTTGATCGCGTTGCTGAGGGTCAGTCAGAAAGCAGACAATCAGGCAGGGCTTGGTGGCACTCCCCTGTAATCCCAAGCACTTGGGAGGCAGAGGCAGGTGGATCTCTGTGAGTTCAAGGCCAGCCTGGTCTACAAAGTGAATCCATGACAGCCAAGGCTACACTGAGAAACCCTGTCTGGAAAACCAAAACAAAAAATAAACAGAAAGAAAGAAAGAAAGAAAGAAACCAGAACATCCCACAAACTTCAAATTTTTACTAATTTTTCTTATGATGGCATAAGCTGGTAGATAACATGTTTTGGGGGTCTTGGGGTTTTGATTAAAAGTAACTTGCAAAATGCATCAGTCTCTTTTCTCTTTTTCACTCACCTGACCCCCAGTAAGTAGAACTGTCTGCACACATGACCCCCTACGATTCCCAGGATGTCCATGAAATGCCCACGGAGGTTAGCAGATGCTGAGAGTTGGCACTTCCCTTGTACTCGCATGTGCTAAAGGGGCCACCTCCTTTTTTTCTCCACATCACCCATTTCTGACTCCTGACAGGTCTGAGCAGATGTGAGTCAGTGACACTCAGAGGAAAGCGCTCTCACTGCCAGCCGTCGACCATCACCTCGGAAAGCGCTGTGCTTAATTTTAAATCCATGCCATTTAAACAAGGAATCAGAAGATGCTAACAGAAATCCTGGCTCTGAGGTCTCATAACCAAAAGAGGAGGTTGAAGCAATTTGCCTGTGAACCTTTCTGCTCTCCAGTTAGAGACTATTGGGTACTTTATATATATATTTTTTAAATAAGTTTATTCATTTATATATATGTTTTTCCTGGATGTACATATGTGCACATGTGTGCGCCTGGTGCCCACAGAGGTCAGAAGAGGGAGGGTATCACATGCCCTGGAGCTGGAATGATGGACGGTTGTCAGCTACCATCTCTGGGAACGGATTTCCTGTTCTCTGCAAAATCAACAAGTATTCTTAATCCCTGAGCCACCTCTCCAGCCCCTACTAGGTACTGGTTAACCAAAGGGATACTTCAGTGACTGGGACCATTCTGAAGAGTGAAATGTTCACATATATCGTTGTCTTCGTCACTATTTTGTTGCTATGAAGAGATACCATGTCCTCGGCAACTCTTCTAAAAGAAAGCATTTAAAGGGGGGGGGGCTGGCTTATAGTTTCAGAGGTTTAGTTCATTATCATCATGGCGGGGAGCAAGGCAGCAGGCAGACACAACGCTGGAGGAGGAGCCCAGAGTTCTACATCTGGAATTTACAGGCAGCAGAGAAAGAGACACTGGGTCTGGCTTGAGTTTTTGAAACCTCAAACTCCACCCCCAGTGACACACTTCCTTCAATAAGGCCACACAGTCTAATCCTTTTTAAATGTGCCACTCCCTAATGACCGAGCATTCAAATACATGAGCCTATGGGGCCATTCTTATTTAAAGCACCACAATTATCAAACACAATTTTTGTTTTGTTGAGACAAGGTTTCTCTATGTAACAGAGCCCTGGCTGTCCTGGGCTCGCTTGGTAGACCAGGCTGGCCTCAAACTCAGAAAGATCCACCTTCCTCTGACTTCCAAGTGCTGGGATTAAAGGTGTGCACCACCATGGCCAGCCTCAGAAAATTTTTAATTTTAATATTGCATAACACTTCTGTCTATCTGTCTGTCTGTGCGCTCATCAAGGTGTGTGAGTGAAGGTCAGAGAGCAACTTGCAAGGATCAATTTTCTTCTTTCTACCATGTGAGTGTTGGAGCTCACACTCACGCCGGTCAGGTGGTCAGTGTCTTTACCTGCTGAGCCATCTCACTGGTCTGGTTTTTTTGTTTTGTTTTGTTTAGTGTATACATTGCTCTGCCCACATATACACCTGCACACCAGAGAAGGGCATCAGATCCCATTATAGATAGTTTTGAGCCACCATGTGGTTGCTGGGAATTGAACTCAGGACCTCTGGAAGAACAGTCAGTACTCCTAACCTCTGAGCCATCTCTCCAGCCCCAAAAGGTTTTAATTCCTTTCGTGCTCTTTTGGCCTTGATCAGACTTCATAACCATAAAATCAAAGACAACCACAGCTATAGAAAACCTCCTCTGCTTGAGAGCCAACCACAATGAGTATTTGATTAACGGGATGTTATTACTTATGAAATATTTTGCTCTGAGGAGTTGAGTAAATCCTTCTAAACACAAGAGGCCTGAAGAGAAGTAAGAGAGGGTCTCGCTATTAGGCCAGTCTGCACCTGAGTTTGCAATCCTTCCCGCTAAGTCTTCAGTTCCAGGACTGCAGGCGCATCCCATCACTTCCCGAAGTGGTTTCTCAGTCTGCACACAGTTGTTTCATTACAAAGGTAAGAAAGTTTTGTGTGAAGAGAGCTGTGGGCATTCGATGCACACGTCCAGCCTTCTCTCAGGATGGATCCCTCTCTACACAGAGCCATGAGATGTCACAGCATGGCTGTGAGGAGCTGATTTCACTAAGGAGATGCTTCACATGGACACCTTGGGTATCATTTTTTAAATGTGCTTGTAGACTGTGCACACACTTCTAGATTTTTTTTCCTTTCTTGTACATTTACGATCTTTGGCTCATTCTCCAGTGGTTTTTATTTTAATAGCTTCTTTTTCTTTTTTTCTTTTTTTTTTTTTTTTCTGTTAGTTAGTTTGTTTGTTTTTTGAGAGAGGGTTTCTCTGTGTAGCCCTGGCTGCCCTGGACTCACTTTGTAGTTCAGGCTGGCCTTGAATTCACAGAGAACCGCCTGCCTCTGCCTCCAAGCATGCACCACTGCACCCAGCTATAGTTTTAATTTTTTGTTTTGGTTTTGTTTTGTTTTTCGGAGACAGGGTCTCTCTGTGTAGTCTTGGCTGTCCTGGACTTGCTTTGTAGACCAGCCTGGCCTCGAACTCACAGCAATCCACCTGCCTCTGCCTCTGCCTCCCGAGTGCTGGGATTAAAGGCGTGCATCACCACGCTCGGCTTTAGTTTCAATTTTTTAAGTGTACTAACTGACTGTTAAGTTAAGTGATTGTTTTACTTCTAGTGCTAAGAAGGCATTTTCATAAAACATAACAAAGTAAGAACTTCAAACATCTTTTCACTGCTTTAAAAAAAATCTTATTCAGAGAAACTCTGTCTCGAAAAACCAAATTAAAAAAAAAAAATCTTACAATTACAGTCTCAGTTTAACCTTTTGTTCTTGGTAGGAAAACAGGAAAACAAACTACAGTGTATACATTTCTATTTGTTTTCAAATTATTTAAGGGAAATATTATTGACACATTTTCCCAAAACAGCTTAAATTATTGGTCTGGGGATGGGGTGTAGCTTAGTGGTAGAATTCTTACTTAGTATCCTCAAGACCCTCAATTATTAGTACTTAAAAATGTTGTACTAAAACTAAACTAAACATTCTGTAATAACTTCTTGAATGTGCCTTTTTTTTAATACATACACACTATCAAGTCTCTTTTCAACACTCTCAAAAATAACTGGGAAACCGTTAGTGTTGCTGGCCTGCAGCCCATCCATGCCGTAGAGACTTGGAAGGAATCTGTGTGTTGGGGTCAGTGCTTTAGGACAAGGATGAGAGAGGAGCAAGTGGATCCTACCTTCTCGGAGCTCCAGAAGACTCATGTATCCGCACATTTATTATAAGTAGTAATACTAGAGGCAGACAGATCTCTGTGAGTTCGAGGCCAGCCTGGTCTACAAAGTGAGTCCAGGACAGCCAAGGCTACACAGAGAAACCCTGTCTCGAAAAACCAAAAAAAAAAAGGTAGTAATACTGTGTGTGCATGCGTGTGTGTGTCTGTCTGTCTGTCTGTCTGTGTCTGTGTCTGTGTGTGTGTGTGTGTGCACACGTGTGAGTGTTTAGCTAAACCAAATTTAAGGAAAAGAGTATCAGATAGGCTCAAATCCTTTCTTCGTCTATCCCCCTCAGTCCATTCTCAATTTTTGTTTGTTTGTTTGTTTGTTTGTTTTTGTTTTTGTTTTTGTTTTTTGGGACAGGGTTTCTCTATGTAGCCTTGGCTGTCCTGGACTCACTTTGTAGACCAGGCTGGCCTCGAACTCACAGCGATCCGCTTGCCTCTGCCTCCCGAGTGCTGGGATTAAAGGCGTGCGCCACCACGCCCGGCTCTCAATTGTTTAATAACTAATAAACTTGATTTAGCAATCTCAGGCACCTTTGTGTGCTCCTTCAAAAATTGCTAGGCTTCTACACATTTTCTTTCCTGTTCACAGTTGCACTCCTATATAGAGAAATAGCCTGTTTCACTTCAGAGATGGTGAGAAAGTTACAGAAAAGGTGACAAGCAGTTGTCTTGTCTAAAAAAGAATCTTAAAAACCCTACCTCTTAACTTAACATCCTTCCATCTCCCGACTAAAAGCTTGCCTGGGAAGCAGAAGAGAGTAGGCCTCACATTCCTGCCCTAGAATCAGTCGCTCACTGAGGGTGCTCTGACCTGGAGGCCTGCCCCCGTAGCCACCAGGAATCCTGCTCTGTTCTCACAGGGTTTGCCCTTCACTGGGGATTACATGTGTGACCCCCAAGGGTTGTTCACTGGGTATTCATGAGTCTGGGTCGGAGAAAGAAGCCTCCAAGGAAAGCAATCTGTGCACCGGCTTCTGCTTGCAGCAAAAGTTCCCTTTGGGCTTAGCATCTCCAGCCCATCTGCGTCCAGACCAGAAGCATCCAAGAAAGAAAGCTGTGAAAGCAAGACAGAACCAAATACAAGAAACACAAAAGAAGTGGGCCCCTTGCTCACCTGTTTACCGCCTGGAGCAACAGCAGAGCCAGACATCTTTGGTACCCATCACCTAAATAATAAGTCTTTAAGCTGATTCCAACCACCAAAGAGGGAAAAGAACAGCAAACTCCCTCATCCACAGGGTTTGTTCTGTTCTTGCTCCCTGCCTTGGCTCATGGCTGGGGGGCTGGGGGGTGGGGGTTGGGGGCCTGGGGGTACAGTGGGCAGGCTTGTGATGAGAAGCCAGTGGAGAAAAAAAGTTGCTTCAATTTTACTTTTTCTAAACGTACCTCAGGATACCTGGCAGCTGGTCATCCATTCGTGGTGCCTCCCTGTGGTGCCAGCCACACCTCCTGAGGAATCCTTGCAGGTCTCCTAACTTAAGAGTTCTAAGTTCTGTCTGTATTTCGCAAGCAAGCAAACACTGTCCAGAGAGCTTTGCCCAGTGTGAGTCTTTCTTAGAAGACTCACCAGTCTCACCCTGTAGAGGGATGGTTGTCCCTATATCCTCCACTCAGTAGTAAGCACAGTTCCATTGCACTGCCACATGCTGGATTCAGAGTACGCCAGTTTGTCGTGTTTATGTAACAGTAGGATACCTATTCTTTCTTCTAGATGATTCAGCTTTCCTGTAGTGGCCATCTCAATAAGTGCCTTGCTCTTGGCCACGCTGTCTGGAGAAACATTTGCGGATGGACTGAAGGGCACAGGATCCCTTGCTCAGGGGCATAGACGTCTTCAGACACTCAAAGATATACAAGCTGGGAGCCTGTATTTATCATTGGGAATGAAGTGGCCTGTCTTTTGTCACTGTAAAACCAACTTTCTGCTTCTGTTGACTTACCTCGGTTTTTTAATTCTCTGCCTTGTCTTTCTAGGTTTTTCTTTCATTTATACTTCTATTTAATTTTTTAAAAATCCTTAATTAAAGGTGGTGACGGTGCATGCCTTTAATCCCAGCACTCAGGAGGCAGAGGCAGGTGGATCTCTGTGAGTTCAAGGGCAACCTGGCTTATGGAGCTTGTTCCAGGCCAGCCAGGGCTACATAGAGAAACCCTGTCTTGAAAAGACCAAGTAAATAAATAAATAAATAAAAAGGAAAGACAGAAAGAATCCTTTGCACAGTATCTACAAGACAGACTTATTCTTTTGCTTTGTTTTGTTTTGTTTTTCAAGACAGGGTTCTCTGTATACAGCCTTACCTACCCTGGACTTGCTTTGTAGAGCAGGCTGGTCTCAAACTCACAGAGATCCAACTGCCTCTGCCTACAGAGTGCTGGGATTAAAGGCGTGCACTACCATGCCCAGCCAAGTTATGAATTCTTATATTATGACTTGAAATCTGTTTCTATTCCAAGATGGCCTGTGCCTCTAGCACTTTGGAACACTGACTAGAACGCCCACCTTCTCTCTGAACCTTGGAAACTGCATAAAGTTGCAGATGCCTCTGTGCACGTCCATGGGCCAGGCTGCCCCTTGGCTCAGGGTTCCTTCCGCCTGTTCTTTGGCATTTGTGTGAGGGAGCTGACCCGTTCTGCACAGGTCACACAGAGTTTGCTGTTGGGCTTTGATAATGGGGCTGTGCTGCGGCTTTCACCTGTGGAGTCAAGATTATGGGCTTTACAAAAGGCACCAGTGTGAGGTAAAAGCAGTTGAGCACAGTTCTCTGATAGTTCCAAGACTTCAACTGGGGTCCTCTAGCAGTACTGGCACTTTCTTTTCTGACATGTATGCATGTAGGTCACCCAACAGATGATGAAGATGATGATGATGAAGGGGTGGGGCGAGTCTCCTTTGAAGCAGAGAAAGAACCTTAACACACAGTCGCTTCTGTCCTTATCGGAAAAATGATGACCACACTTCAGCATTGTGGCACTGAAGCTGCCACCGCAGTCTCACAGTAACTTCAGGGTCCCCTAAAGCTTACTCTTCCCTCTGTGGTCAAGTCGGCTGTCTGGGCTTATCACAAGCCCACTCATTTAACTGAGCACGTAAATAGGTAAATAGATATCCAAACCATAGGAAACAGAATGAATTAGTCAACATTTATTTACTAGTTCACACGGATGTCACCAGGAACTGAAGTGTGGTTCTTAATGGAACAAACACACATCTTCAGGCCTGGAAGAGTATTAAAAAAAAAAAAGTCATTATCTAGGCCTAAAGATTGTTCTTGTGCTAAAGGCATAAAGTGCAAAGATTAGTAGAACTTTTTTTTGTTTGTTTTTTGTTTTTTGTTTTTCAAGACAAGGTTTCTCTGTGTAGCCTTGACTCACTTTGTAGACCAGGCTGGCCTCGAACTCACAGCGATCCACCTGCCTCTGCCTCCCGAGTGCTGGGATTAAAGGCGTGTGCCACTACGCCCGGCTTTTTTTTTTTTTTTTTTTTTTTGGTTTTTTGAGAAAGGGTTTCTCTGTGTAGCCTTGGCTGTCCTGGACTCCCTTTGTAGACCAGGCTGGCCTCGAACTCACAGTGCTCTGCCTGCTTCTGCCTCCCGAGTGCTAGGATTAAAGGCGTGTGCCAGCACACCCGGCATAAGATTAGTAGATCTTATTTCTACCAACTGTACAGACAAACGACATCCACAGAAGTATTCAAAACAGTACTTACTATTCAGAACATCCCCTGCTTCCCAGAGAACATCCCTTTGTGTGGTTTGCTTTCTCCTGCAGGTTCCTTTTTTTTTTTTTTTTTCCCCAAGAATGGGGAGATGAAACTCAGGACCTCACATATGCTATGCAAATGTTCTACCCCTGAGCTACTCTGTCCCCATCCTAAAAACTTTACCAAGTGAATAGTTTGATTGCGCTACTTGTATGAGATATTAGTTACTGGCACCTTAGATCATAAACTGTGGTTTTATTTTTTAATTAGGATTAAGATAATATGGATTTTCTTTTTTAAAAACTGGCAAGCATTGGCATATGAAAGAGAACTGAGTCTCTGTAGATGCTATAAAATACCGTATCTTTAAGAAGATTGTTTTTAACTTGAAGTATCAGCTCTTGGTTGTTACCCATTGAAAGCAGTGACTAACTTCTAAATTCTTTGTACTTTTTCAAAATATCTATTTAAGCCGGGCGTGGTGGCGCACGCCTTTAATCCCAGCACTCGGGAGGCAGAGGCAGGTGGATCACTGTGAGTTCGAGGCCAGCCTGGTCTACAAAGTGAGTCCAGGATGGCCAAGGCTACACAGAAAAACCCTGTCTCGAAAAACAAAAAACAATCAAAATATCTATTTTTAAAAAAACCCAAAAACTAAATATTCAATAAGTGAGACTGACAGCCTGAACAAGGTAAGGTGATCATGATGTGTTCTAATGACCATAAAAGTCATTTCTTTAAAAACCTCATGTAACATCTCACAGCTCTTTGTAAAACCATGGAGGAGGATCTAGAGCGGTGAGGTGTGCTGCCCACAACCCTTCCAGGTTCTCTGTCCATCTTTAAAGCCTATGAGACCATGTCATGTAGCCTCCCTTTCCTCAGATTCCACTCGGGGAAATTCCAGCTGTGGGAAGCAACAAAAGACAAAGGAAGAAGGAAGAAAGAGAAGGGAAGTATTAATTCCCCAGGCCCACTCTTCGCTCTTCATAGAGCTCACAGCTCCAGCCAAGGGCTGTCTCTCTGGTGCTGACAGCTACACTTGCCCCCAAGTCCTAGGTTCTGGTAAATCAGTCCCTCTCCATAGCCTTCCAGAGCTGGGAAAGCTCCCAATCACAGCTACATCCCAACACCTGTGAACATGTGCGCTGCTTGTAAACTGCCAGAGCCCTGCCTCTGCCTGCAGTTAGTAAGGCTTAGATAACAAGTAGCTTATTGAACCACGTAACGGAAAGATGCTGGCATCTGTCTTCAAACTAGTAGAGTAGCTCAAGCGACGGGCTCAAGGCTATTAGAACGGAAGGGGACGTTATCAATCTTTAGCCGGTCACTTTAGTGATAATATGAGTAAGTCAGTGCACCCCTTATTTCAGCATAGCCAGGGGTGACAGCAAGAGGCTGACAGCCCTGAGAATGGGTGCTAAGTGTTTGCTTCTTGTCCAAGAGGTCATAGATCTGGCCATACAGGGTAACCGAAGGTGGTGACAACCTCCCTCTTGCATCCTAGTCATTAGCCAACTAGGACTTCATGAAGCCACAGCTGTAGACCAGAGGCCCCAAAGACACATCAGCCTCAGTCACAGGGATCCCTGAGCATGGACGCATAGGTGTTTCGGTCCATCAGTGGCACTATAGCAAAATATCTGAGTGTGGGTGCTTGATAGATAGTGATTTATTTTTATTTCTCACATTTGGAGAGTTTGGAAGCCTGAGACAGAGGCTCCCATGACTTTGGGTCTCATAGGGCTCTTTCTTAGCTTCCTTCTTGCTGTGTCCTCACAAGGACAGACAGAAGACCTTCGGGCATAAAGTCCATCAGAGACAGCAGAGCCCTCGTGGCCAAGTTTCGTCAAGTTGACAACCAATATTAACTATGCCTCCATTTTTTTTTTCATATTTGTGAAATGAAAGCCTATAGCACATCTAGCCATCAAATTTTTATGCTATTGTTATCTACCTACATGCTTGTATACATTTATTTATAAAGAATAGAGGCAGGGACATGAGCATTGTGCTACTGTGACAAAGTCTGGTCTAGCTCAAACGTGCTAAACCAAGAACATCTTACAGGGAACCCAGCCTGTGTTTTTCCATCCCTGCAAACACTTTCTGCTGAGTTTAGAAAATTAAAAGCAGAAGGGAGGCAGAAGCAGGCGGATCGCTGTGAGTTCGAGGCCAACCTGGTCTACAAAGTCCAGGACAGCTAATGCTACACAGAGACCCTGTCTTGAAAAACCAACCAACCAAACAAACAAACAAAAGGCAGAAAACTCAACAAAGAACAACAGAAAATAATAATAATAAAATACTCCCCTGTATCTATGGCTTTCCTTGCTTCTAACTCTATTCTCAGATGGCAGCTGTAATTCTGTCTCAAGTTCTCTTTCTTGTCGTGTGGTTTTACATTGCTGTATCATGCCTTTACACTGTGGCATGCTATTTCTTTTTTTTTTTTTTTTTTAAGATTTATTTATTTATTAAGTATACAGTGTTCTGTCTGCATGTATGTACACCTGCAGGCCAGAAGAGGGTATCAGGTCACATTATAGATGGTTGTGAGGCACCATGTGGCTACTGGGAATTGAACTCAGGACCTCTGGAAGAGCAGGCTGCGCTCTTAACCACTGAGCCATCTCTCCAGCCCGTGGCATGCTATTTCTGCAGCATTTCCACGTTCTGGGTTACAAGCAGAGAACAGATCTTGGTTGCCTTGTGAGCAATGGCTTCGGTAACAGACCCTAGTAATCGAAGGAAAAGAAATCCTAACACCAGAGCAGATCTGAGTGAGAAAATACTGACAGCTGGAGTGTCTGGCTGGAGAGGCGTGAAAACTCTCACCGTGCCCACTCTCACTGCTGCCTACCAAGCTCAGCGCCATCTGAAACCCTACACAGATGGAGACCCACACCTGGACACCATACAGAGAGTGAGAGACCATGGAACACTCAGTCCTAAACGGGATGTCTTCATCAAACCTGTCCCTCAGGGCTCCAGGGAGCTACGTGGAACAGGATGCAGAAAGAATGAAGTAGCCAGAGGGGATGGCTGACTCCAAGGAAACAGTCTTCCAGAAACAACAACAATGACACACATGTGAGCTCGCAGAGACTACGCAACATGCACAACATCTGCTCCGGTACAAGCCTCATGGGGCCCCAGCACTGAGAGGCGAGGGGTGGGGGGGCAGCAGGGGGACACCAGCTCCCACCCCCAACCAAGAAGCTCTCTGCAATTGATACCTGCTGGCAAAGGCGAATCCATGTTCTTCAAGGGAGCCTCCCTGGGTGTATTAAGCGCAACCCAGGGCACGCCCCATGCCCAGAAGCAGCTGGCCAACACAAAATGAACTCAACAGTATTTGTAGATTTCTTGTCTCATTTTGCTTTGTTCTGGTTTTTTTTTTTTTGTTTGTTTGGTTTTTTGTTTTGTTTTTGTTTTTGTTTTTTTGTTTGTTTGTTTGTTTTTCTCGAGACAGGGTTTCTCTGTGTAGCCTTGGCCATCCTGGACTCACTTTGTAGACCAGGCTGGCCTCGAACTCACATCGATCCACCTGCCTCTGCCTCCCGAGTGCTGGGATTAAAGGCGTGCGCCACCACGCCCGGCTGTCTTTTTTATTTTTAAGAGAGGGTCAGAGAAAGAAAAACCATACACTGGGTTGATAGTGAGGCACGGAGAATCTGAAAGGGCTTGGGGTCGGGAAGTATGATAAAATACATTGTATAGAAAAGATATTTTTTTCAATTAAAAATTTTAACAAAAATAAACTAATGTCTCCAACATATGGGCCAAGCTGATTTGCTTTCTCTGCCTACACTGCCCCCACAGAGGGAAGACGACATTCTAAAGGGAGCCAAAGGAGTCAAGGTTGGCAACTCCTACTCCCAGGATGCTGACCCACTTACCTACACACTCACTCTGGAGCACACCTGCTCCAGTGGCCAATACACACAGGTTTATTTGTTCCCGCTAAGGGTGGCGTGCCCCATTCTTACTCATTTCTCTAGCTAGGAAGATTTTTGACCCACTGCTAGGACACCGCAGTGCCTAACACTGTTGAATTAAGTGTTGTCCTTCATTCCTGAGGGTGAGGCCAGGCTCAGGTGTGACTTCTGCAACCACCATAGAGATCTGCATTCAACACTTGAGTGTCTGAGTGGGACACCTCAGCAGGTAGAAGCATCCTCTGGCCCTCAGTGGCACTGGCTGCTGCACTGCACATAAATTGTTAGCCCCCAAAATATCAGGACATGTGGCCATGGGACCCAGAAAATACACACAGAAAAAAGCCCATACCCCAACCCTGCCCTGCAGCCATGCCACGCCTTTTGGGCGAAAGTGGGCATTGCCTTGTGTCTTCAGCCTTCTGCGTCTAAGCTGAAATGCCTGCCACAGGGTACATGCAGGGGTTTTTCAGCTCTTGTTTTGGGACATCGAAAGTCCAAGATAGAGCTTGAGGGCCGCTGGCTTGCCCTCTGACGGGAGTAAATGAGTGTATCATGGGGGGAGCAGCACACATCAGAGTGAACAATTAAGCCCCAAACTGGAGGGGAGAGAGAAAGAGCTGGAGAGAGACAAAGAGTACATGAGAGAGATGTATCCCCCGACCCTCTTGAAGAGAATGACCCTGTGACCTAAGGACTCTGTCCTAGCTCTGCCCCTTAAGGCCCACAGCATCTCCTAGTGCTACCAAGTGGGGAACAAGCCTTTAACACGTGGACCTGTGGAGAAAAAAAAAATGATTTGATTTGATTTTTTTGTTTTGTTTTACAAAACAGGGTTTCTCTGTGTAACAGCCCTGACTGCCTGTCTCTGCCTCCCAAGTGCTGGGATTAAAGGCATGCACCACCATGCCTGGCCTGTGGAGGAAAATTTTACCTCCAAACCACAGCATTCTTGAAGAAGAAGAAGAAGAAGAAGAAGAAGAAGAAGAAGAAGAAGAAGAAGAAGAAGAAGAAGAAGAAGAAGAACAGAGTCTCACTAATTAGCTCCAGTTGGAACTTACTATGTAGACCAGGCTGGCTTGAAAATGAGATATCTCCCTGCCTCTGCCTCCTGAATCCTGGGTTTAAGGTGTGAGCCACCACACCTGGCTGGCAGCACACTTTAATAAATGAGAAAAAATTCAGAACAGCCGGGCAGTGGTGGCGCACGCCTTTAATCCCAGCACTTGGGAGGCAGAGGCAGGTGGATCGCTGTGAGTTCGAGGCCAGTCTGATCTACAAAGCGAGTCCACGACAGCCAAGGCTACACAGAGAAACCCTGTCTCAAAAAAACAAAAAACAAAAACCACTAACACCAACACCAAAAAACAAAACAAAACAAAAAAGCTGCCTCAAACATGGTCTATTTAGTTCTCTGCTTCTTTTCCTCCTTTTATTTATTTATTTTTGTTGTTGTTGTTAGATGTGCATACAACCTCAGAAAGGTAAAAGTATGTCTATAGGACATGTTCCTGAAAATCATATACTGAGCCAAATAGACTTGCAATTACAGTTTTCATTGGCATTAATGTAATACCGAGATCGCTCAGTGTAATACTGAGATCACCCAGACCGCGAGACCCACCCCTCCCAAAAAAAAAGACCACCAGGACTCAATACCGATGCAACAAACACAGGGTCCTGTATTACGGGCTCAGAGCTTTAGATCACAATCTCTCCAGACACAGCAGGATAGGAGAGTGACCCCGAGCTTCAAGGGTAATGGGCTTATAGAGGGAAGAGGGTGTGGTAGGTCCCAGGAATGTCTACCCTTAGGCAGGTTGGGTAGAGTCTGGATCTTCAGGGAAGTTGTGGGTCACAGGAATGTTGATCTTTAGGCAGGTTGGGTGGAGGCTGAGTCTGGAAGGGGAAGTCTTTTGGCTCAGAGGAACACTGGGATTTAATTGTATGTAATTGCTCCAGTGGAGTTTCTGGGGACTGCTGGCAGGTGTCATTCCCAGAACGCAGAGGACAAGTTCTCATATAGAACATTACTTGCCGAATATAGAATATGGCATTAATGTTGCCTTTACATTACAAGCAGGCATTCCACATAGATTTCACTAGTGTTCAATCTTGCCAGCAAGGTGAGTGTCCACCTCCTCCACCAACAATTTCCCAGAATTATTGTTCTTCCTTATCCTGGCTCAAACTGCGACGCCAATGGATTGGACCCTGTCACAGAGTGCTGGATCCTCTGCCTCCTAGAGAACCCTGCCTGTGTCTCCTCCTCAGGTAGAAGCAGCTGGAACCTACCCCATGTCTATGCCCTAGGGACAAGCTATGGAGTTGACTGGAAAGACACATAGCAGGAGCTGCGATCCTCAACCAAGGGCACAGCCCTGCCATTGCCTCCTGGCAGAGAACACTCAGACTGGAACACTGTGACCTTAAGGCCCCGCCCACAGCCTCTCCCAAGGCCCCGCCCACAGCCTCTCCCAAAGCTTTTTTCTGGCTCAGCCTGAAGGCCAAGGGGACACTGATGCATCCAGCTCCCTACCTGTCAGCCACTGCATTAGGAAGCAGACAGAGAAGGTCAAGAGAGGTCTTCAGGGACTGCCCTCCAACGCGGGGTGACACATTTCTTTGAAATCTGATCTCCGGATTCTTTGCTTTGATTCTTGGCCCTAAGAGTCATGATTGCACAAGCTTCCTCCTAGATTTGTTTCCTGGTATGTGGCTGTTCCTCAGCAAAGAAGCTACTGTTGCTTGGGGATTACTTATAAATATATTAAAGTTCATAATCAAATTTTTGGATATAGTTTATTAGTATAGATAGAACCGTGAGGAAAAGAAAGGCCTGAAGAAGGAGACATTAATACTCATTTGCAGTATGATTTTTTTCCCTACATTTTACTTTATTTACTTGTCTGTGTACAACGTGTATGTACATGTGTGTGTATGCATTTGCATGTTTAAATTACACATAGAGCTATTAAAATGTTAAGGAGTTTATCTGAGCGAAGGACAATTCATAGATGGGGCAGCATCCAGCGCCAGAAAAGGGTCACCTCTGCTGCATCCGGGCAGGCAGCAAGCGCTGCAAGCCGAAGGTAGAAACATAACAAAGAATACATTTAACTGGGTAGATGGAAAGATAAGTTAATTGGAAGTTTCTGAATCGTAGCCTCTCATTTCTTGTTATGGTTATAATGGGTGTCAGTTTGATTAATTGAAAACTTAATATTCTGGAGCCACTCTAGTTTACAGGCCCTCCTACTTTTTTTTTTTTTTTAATGTTTTTTGAGACAGTGTTTCTCTGTGCAGCTCTGACTTTCCTGGAACTCTCTCTCTCTCTCTCTCTCTCTCTCTCTCTCTCTCTCTCTCTCTCTCTCTCTCTCCTCTGTCTCTGTCTGTCTGTCTGTCTGTCTCTCTCTCTCTGTAGACCAGGCCAGCCTCAAACTCAGAGATCCATCTGCCTCTGCCCACCCAGGCCTTTTGCTTTTTAGGGCCTCCCTACTTTTAAAAAAGTTTTGCTTGGTGTTGATGTTCAAATCTCCGTAGTATTCCATTCCCCTTATTCAACTATGTGTAAAAGGCCAGCTATGTTTTCTTCCTGTTTGGCTGGTTGGTTTTGGTTTTTATCATGGTCCCTATTTCTGGACATGTACTTACAGATGCTTACAGTCATGGTCATTGTCTGCTTGTCTGGGAGCTGCCTGGGCCTCTCCAACCTCAAGGCCAGTCAGTCTCACAGAGAAATACGTCAGAACTGAAGCTGCCCAGTGCCCATGGTGCCCTCTGGGTACCGAATCAATGGGAACTAACCCTTGCTGCTGTGCTGGTGGAAGTAGCCCAGCATGCTGACCTGGAGGCTAGTCAAAGCGAGAGGAGAACACTTGTGATGTGCACCTACCTGCAGTAGCACAGAGCCCCACTACAGGGATGCTTGGACCTAAACTCCTAAAACATTCATTCTTTCAACTGAGGGACATATAAATTGCCAGAGATCTATGCTGAGGTAAAATAATTCTCGCTTCCATGTCCATGTCACACGTGGTGCAGTTTGGCCATGGATAGACACTTATAGTATCAATACATTGTAAAAAATACAATAGATTGATGCATGGTGAGGCTTTCTACGTTCTCTCCACAAAAATGTGCAAGCTCTTTTCCAGGACCCACCCAAAACAGGGACAAAAAACACCTCTGCAGAGATGTCACCAAAGGGGACCGTGCCAGTTGGGTGAGGTGAGAAGTTCAGTACAAAGGTGGCCGTATCAATTCTCACTCACAAACTGCTCCCAAGTGACCATCTCTAGATTAAGACAAAATGAAGTTTGATAATAAAATAAATGAATATACTTTCCCCTACTGTAGTGTCTCAAATTAATAAGTATAAAAAGGTGATAGAAATAAAATTGTAGGCATGAGGTTATTATACAATTCAAATGCTGATTTCTGTACCCCATATTTGTTTGCAATCCTTGTTCTGAGAATCTCCTGTTTCAATGTTATGTAAACACTGCTCCCCATTTGTTCCCTGATATGTCAATAAAACAGCTTACAGCCAATCACTAAGCAGGGGAGAGAATATGTCTGGACTTCCTGCCAGCCAGGAGAGGAGGAGTTAGAGGAGGAAGTAGGGGATTTGGCCATGGGAGAAGTCCAAGAAGGGAGCAAGGAAAGCTACAGAGTGCAAGTGTCTCTGGGATATATGCTGGGAGAAAACCAGATTAGTTTGGAGAGTTAAAAAACAGAGAAGTAGCCAGGCGATGGTGGCACACGACTTTAATCCCAGCACTCAGGACACAGAGGCAGGCGGATCTCTGTGAGTTCAAGGCCAGCCTGGTCTACAAAGTGAGTCCAGGACAGTCAAGGTTACACAGAGAAACCCTTTCTCAAAAAACAAAAAACAAAACAAAAATAGAGAAGTAACTACTCAGTTATTGTGTTGTGGAGCTTATTAAATAATATAATAGAGTCTCAATTATTTGTGTGATAGCCAGGCTAAGAGAGAAACTAGGAAACAAACACTGTTTTTGTAAAATTAACATTAACAGGGCTGGAGAGATGGCTCAGTGGTTAAGAGCGCCGCCTGCTCTTCCAAAGGTCCTAGGTTCGATTCCCAGCAACCACATGGTGGCTCATAACCATCTGTAATGTAATATGGTGCCCTCTTCTGGCTTGCAGGAGTACATGCAAGCAGAGCACTGTATACATAATAATAAAAAAAACGAATCTTTTTTTTTTTTAATTAACATTAACAGAGAAGATCGGCATTTGGCAAAACCCACAGGAATGATGAGTCCTGACAATGATTAAAGATGCTAGAGTCAGTAAAAGACAAATGATGAAAAGCTGAATATTTCCATCAATCCAGAATATCCCTTCATAAGATGCTTAGTCAATCCAAAAAGAAGAACTGAACAGTGATAAGTCCAGGACAATGCCAACTGCACAAGGTGACCGGCTGTGTCCCCCTAACGTGGGAAGCACAACATCCTTCCTGAATCATATAACCTGAATTTAATCATAAGGAAACACCAGGAAATCCAAACTGAGCAGCATTCTAGAAAATAACAGCTGGACCCTCTCTAAGAGTCAAAGTCATGAGAGAGAAAGGCAAACTGAAAAACCATCCCAGGAAATGGAGATCAAAGGTCCAACATGGCTACACGCAGCTTCGGAGTTCCGAATTCTGCAAGGGCCTCACTAGAACAACTGGCCAACCCTGACTGCGGTGCACGGATTAGTTAATAAGCTGTGGCGAGGATAATTTCTCATTTTGAAATGGTATAAGCTATTGGAATCTATCTGTAGAATCCAGGTTTTCAAACCTAAGGCGCATATGGGAATTCATCACACTTTAAAAAAATTTTTTTTGCCACTTTCTCACATTCTAAATAAGTCTGAAAGTATTTAAAGTGGGAAAATTGGAAATGATTAAAATTTAATTTAAAACATTGCAGCTGAACCAGATGTGGTGGCAAACACCTTTAATCCTACTACTGGGGAGGCAGAGACAGATCTCTGTGAGCTGGAAGCCAGCTTCGTCAACATAGAGAGTTGCAGGTCAGACAACTCTACAAAGTGAGACCCTCAAAAAAAGGAGGAAGGACAGAAAGGAAGGAAGGAAGGAAACAAGGGAGGAAGGAGGGAGGGAGGGAAGGAAGGAGTGGAAAAGTACAGCTGAACAAAATTCACTTACTACAATATTACTTTATATAGAGTTTAAATACATATTAATTAAAATAAATATCTTTACTCTTTAAAAACATTTTAGTTATTTATTTTTTGAGATTCTAATATAATTATGCCTTTTCCCCTTTCCTTGTCCTCTCCCCAAATATTCCCACAAACCCCTCCAAGTTCATGGCCTCTCTTTTCATTGTTGCTGTGTGTGTGTGTGTGTGTGTGTGTGTGTGTGTGTGTGTGTGTGTGTGTACATACACATATATACCTCAGTCCGTATAACATTACTTATACATGCGTTTTCAGAGTTAAACATTTTGTGTTGGACAACCAGTTGGTGTGCTTTTCCCTGGGGAAGACTATTTCTCCAGCTCAACCAGCGCTCCTTAGTTGTCTCTGGGTCTTTGGGTTGGGCTGAGGCACGGAGGGCTTTCCCCTACTCACTTTTCCAGGCCTACTGCTGTCGTCCTTGCTCGGCCCAGGCAGCCATGTTGGTGAGGTTTTATGGGTGTAAGCTTCTGACATTCCTAGGAGATACAGCCTCACCCCAAACTCCTCCAGCCCTTACTACCTTTCCCTCTTTCCTGATGATCCCTAAACCTTAGGTGTGGGAGGTGTACTGCAGATCCAACCTGGGCAACGGGATCCACAAATCTGTACTTTGATGAGTGGTGGTTCCTCAACGAAGGGTGAGGGCTACACTTGTCAGGGATTTTTCTGGTTTAATAAAGTGATAGTTGTAGGTTCTCCTTCAAGAGCCATGGCTACACCAGCCCTAGATAGCTGTCTGGGTTTCCAGTACCAGCCACCATTTCCCTCTTGGTGACAACCAGAATAGGCATGCCAGTACTGCACTGTTAGGGTTACTGTGTCCTCCTGGTCACTGTGGTTCACAAGCATCACAGCTGGGTAAGACTGCTGGTTGCTTCCCTCCTTGGGAAGTTGGCACTTAGAGTAGACAAATAATCATTTGCTTTGACTAATCACACGTTAAATTATATGGACATTTAAAAAAGCATATTCTGGACTTTCAGCTTTTATTACAAAAAATTGAAAGTCCAAGATAGCAACTATATGTGAAAGTACTTTAGCAACCCTGGTCTCTAGTGGCCATGTGAGTGGATCCCTCGAGTGACTGCTGCGTACTAAGTATAGCATCTTTCAAATTGTCAATTCCCAGGAGGAAGATATATAGGGGAGAGACTCTGTCATTTAGCTGATACAAACCTCAAGATCTCAAGTCCCTTTTTTTGTTTGTTTGTTTGTTTGTTTGTTTTTCGAGACAGGGTTTCTGTGTAGCCTTGGCCATCCTGGACTCACTTTGTAGACCAGGCTGGCCTCGAACTCACAGCGATCTGCCTGCCTCTGCCTCCTGAGTGCTGGGATGAAAGGCGTGCACCACCACGCCTGGCTCTCAAGCCCCCCCCCCTTTTTTTTTTAAAGAGTTACAGAAAAGCAAGGGGCTAGAGAAATGGCTCGTCCATTAAGAGCCTGTATTGCTTGTGCAGAGGACCTAAGATTTGGTTCCCAGCACCACTGGGTGGCTCACAACTGCCTGGAACCCCAGAGCCAGGGCATCTGATGCCCTTTTCTGGCCTCCAGGGGCACATGTACTCACCTTCATACATTTATAATTAGAACGAATGTCCTTAAAAAGTGTTACATGGGTGTCATGGGAACAAAGCCATGAGCAAGAAACACTGGTTACAGAAAACTCCCTTCAACATATGGTTTCCAGCAGTGGGTACATAATCCAAGATTAGGACACTAGATTCAGGCGTTAAGCCAAGAGTTCTGGACACAGAAGCCGGAACAGAAAGCCAGGCATGGCCCCTTTTAAGAACCACTGGCGCACGCCTTTAATCCCAGCACTCGGAGGCAGAGGCAGGAGGATCCCTGTGAGTTCGAGGCCAGCCTGGTCTACAAAGTGAGTCCAGGATGGCCAAGGCTACACAGAGAAACCCTGTCTCGAAAAACAACAACAACAAAAAAGAACCACTGCTAGAGCCAGGTGTGGTGGCTCACGCCGCCCGTAACCCCAGCACTCAGGGAGGCAGAGGCAGGTGGATTGCTATGAATTTGAGGCCAGCCTGGTCTACAAAGGGAGTCCAGGACAGCCAAGGCTACACAGAGAAACCCTGTCTCGAAACACAAAACACAAGAACTATTGTGGGAGGCGGAGAAAGAGAAACTGGAGGCTGATGCAATTTGCTAGCCAGACAGGAGGCCTGATCTCATTAAAAGAGAGCGAAAGCAGACTGGAGCCTCAGGCACGCCCCGGGGGCGAGAACTTTTCCAGAACTACAGCTCTGAGCAAAGGCTCCACAGCTGGCCGGAGGAACACAGAAGCTCACTGTAGCCCACATCAGGGCTAGAGACACTGAGGATTTGCAGAGGAGACGCAGCAGCTGGCTTTAGCCACCTTGCTGGGAGAGCTAACTCAGCGGGCAGGTTCCAAAGGTGCATGGCCTTTTCTCTCAGGTTTTCGCCAAAACAGAAGCTGTGCCTGCTACTCAGCAGGGGTGGGGCATCCAGCGACGCTCCCGCGCCTGGAGCTGCGGGAACAGCCAGCCTCCTCCGCCTCTTCCTAGTGAACCGAAGAATTGGGGCGGGGCCAGCAGCCCACCTGAAAAACTAGCCGAAAGGCTGGGGCGGGGCTGACAGCTTTGCAAGATACAAACTGGGAAACCCCAAGCATCTGAACTGGTAAAGCAATGAGTTTGGAAAGCAATAAAAGAAAAAGGAAGCTAGGTATTTAAAAAAAAAAAAAAAATCAGCCGGTGTGGTGGCGCACACCTTTAATCCCAGCACTCGGAAGGCTGAGCAGGCAGACCGAGGCCAGCCTGGTCTACAAAGTGAGTCCAGGACAGGCAAGGCTAACACGGAGAAACCCTGTCGGTAGGGGGGGGGGGGGGGGAATCATAGGAGGAAGTATTTGGTTTAAATATAATAAAGTCTTTAGGGAGAGATTTTGAGATATATTTTTTTCTATGTCAAAAATGGAGGAAAACAATGGCACAATGCATCTGGATTCTATGATCTTCTTTCTTAGCACACAAATAGTTTTTTTCAGTAACGATTACAAGTTTGCATATCCTTTTTAGGAGAGATCAGAATAAGGCTGACTTGGAAAAAGAAGAGACATTGGGTGCTGAGTTGGAAGCCATAGAACAGATGTTGGCAGATTCTGTGAATCAAAACAGGGTCCCTTCAGAGGAATTCAGCCTGAGACTTAACAATAGCACCAAGGGGGTAGGTCTGGAGGGGAGAAAGCACAAAGCCTTGAGGAGTTGGAGCGGCAAGCCACAGAGATGCAATATTCTGAGCTGCGAGTCTAGGTTCAGCTTATCGATGCTACCTTAGAGCAGTGGCACGCCACAGGTTATGCGTTTCATTTCGTAGAGCTCGGAGAATTAAGATATGCACATATGTCGACGAGTCATACTGTTGATGCATATTCAGAGTTCCACTGGGAGTTTGCCTTGGATTCTGAGGAGGCTGACTCTGGAGATGATGGCTATCTTGGAGATGCCTTTACAGATCAAAGCTGATGATGCTTCAACGTAGGTATCCATTAGAAGACAACCAACATTTGGCATTAAAAAAAATGTTACAAATATATCTTATGATTTTTCCAGGACAAGCAATTATGGAGAACTCTAACAGGCTTTAAGGAAAAAATGCTGTTAAAGAACAGAAAGAGGATATGGAATCTCCCAGGGATAGAGTAAATATTGCTTTGTTGACTTTAAATGTTTTAAGTATCAGTGAGACAAGTAGCACCGCTGCTGATATACGCCAGAACTTAGAAAGAACTGATGACTTAGGTCGGCACATACACGTGATACCCTCAGAACGGAAGAAAGGAAATGTGTTGAGCGTTGGGGAGGAGATTTTGCATTTCTTCCCATAAGAGAAAACAAAAAAAAACTATGCATCCCATCCAAATTGTTGGAATTCAGATTTGACTGGGGGAGACCCCTGGAGGTCTTGGCTACAGACAGGAAAAGGGAAACCAAGAGAAAGAACAAGACAGGTAGAGTATGCGCCAATCCTGCCACATGGGACCAGCGTTGAGACTGACTGAGACATGACTGGCATTTCCTATCACAACTGTCTGTAGCTCCAGTTTCAAGGGATCCCATCCTCCCTTCCAGCCTTCACAGGGTCCCAGGTGCAGAGATATGCATGCAGGCTAAACACCCATGCACATAAAAATAAATCCTAAATAAAAGAATATAAGGCATTCTAGTTTCACATTTTCCTAAATAGACCCTCAATGGAACCACATGAATAACTAATAACTTAATTTGAGGGTAGGTCAATAATTACTAATTACTTAGGTAACTAGGTAAAATGTCCCACCTGTGTGGTTTCCTGTCCTGCTGCCCTCCACTCCTGAGATATGACATTACTGTATACTGTATGCCAAGTGAACATCAGCACTTGGGCAGAAGTCAGGGACTTATGTAAGAAAGATGAAAGGTAACAATGTTAATCTTCAGTTGATGTCCAGGTCTAGACTTACTGGTTTTCTTGGTGCTCACAGCTTCTAAGAACTCTGTGCCAGTTGACCGTCTCCCATCTGTCCCGCCATATTATTGTAGATGTTTAGTTTGTGCAGAAGACACGTTCTAGATTCTACTAACCTATGAGGGTCTTTTCTTTTCAAAGACACTGCTGTGATTTAAGATCTCCAGACCTTGCCTCTCCTCTCAAGTTTCTAGGGAGAAAGCAGGCTGGTAGTTGGATCTCCCCACAGGTCTCCGCTCTCGCGTGAGTTTAGACTGCAGGAAGTCAAGCAAAAATGACCGGTTCCCAGACGCCAGGATTTTTGCACAGTGAAATATTTCTTTAGCCTCTTAAAATGGTTCTTTCTAAATTCTCCGAAGGGTCACACAGACCACAGAGCCTTGGATAATATTAAAGGCCTCCCAAAAGAATGAGTTCTGTTTTCTAAGAAAAAAAAAATTGACTGAAGCGCCAGAGGATATTTTTATCATTTTTTTTTTATTCTCCCACCAATACTCATTTAGCTGAGCCAGATGACAAGTAGGAAGGGAAAAGGAAAATATCAAAATTGCATGGTCATGAAAGTGCATATTGCAAGAGGATCCAAGACTTCAAATGTATCCCTAGGAGAGAAGAAAGGTAGGGGGGGCGTGGGGCCGCTTTAAGAAAGAAATTGTGGCATTGGGTACAGTGAAGTGGCACTTGACAGAATGTGGAAAGCCTCCCTCTACTTCCCAGGCTGCCTTTATACTTCTAGATCTGATAAAATCAGAAGACTACTCACAAATGAGGAGGGGTCCACTTTCTTATCTTTGTGGGAGAAAGAGCAACCTCAAAGGTGCTAGAAGCAAATTTCCAAGCTTGGCTCCGGGCTAAGTGGATCACAGCTTCTCAAAGCAGAGTCCTGAAGCCACCACCCCCTATCAGCTTGCTTGCTTTTATATCCCAGGACCGCCTGCCCAGGAATGGCACTGCCCTCAGTAGGCTAGGCTCTCCCCTCATCAATCACTAATCAAGAAAATGACCCTCAGACAGGCCCACTGGCCACTCTGATGGAGGCAGTCCCTCACTTGAGGGTACCTCTTCCCAGGTTGTGTCAAGTTGACCAAAAAAAAAAAAAAAAAAAAGAACCAGCATGTTTTGTTTTTCAAAGGCAAAAAGAGAAAAAGGGACTGGCCATTGTTTACATTAAGGTCTCATCCATATTTGTTAACCACATAAAATAGTCCCAGCAAAAGTATTTAAAACTAAGTATTATCACTTTGTAGATGGTCTAAACCCATCAATGGGAGCACGGCCCTGTATTACTCGCTTCTGCGTGCTGAAATGGTATACCCTCAAAACCCGAGCTTTCCAGCTTCCCCTCTCTTCTTCAGTTATCCAGAATAGAGATTTAGACTGGAGAGTTTTGTTTATCAGAGCATGGTAAAGAGATGTTTAACATTCGAAAGCATTTTTTTTTCTTGGTTTTTCGAGACAGGGTCTCTCTGTGTAGCCTTGGCCATCCTGGACTCACTTTGTAGACCAGGCTGGCCTCGAACTCACAGCCATTCACCTGCCTCTGCCTCCCGAGTGCTGGGATTAAAGGCGTGCGCCACCACGCCCGGCTCGAAAGCATTTTTAACCAAAGTCAAGTCTGAAAAAAATGAAACGTCTCTGTTCTGTGAAAGCTGGGGAAGTGTTCAGTTTTAGAGGAAGTCTCATAACGAAGTGACAGGAAATTCTATATGAAGTAACAGCGTCCAGAGACACAAAGAGGAAGTCGCCTCACATGAAAAATGTCCTGGAGAAAGTGAGTAAAGAGCAAGGGGGCAAGGGTGATGAGGAGGGTCAACAGGGATGGCCAGGAGAGTCCTGGATAAGAAGACCTACTATGGGCAGACCTGGATAAGAAGACCTACTGTGGGCAGACCTGGATAAGAAGACCTACTGTGGGCAGACCTGGATAAGAAGACCTACTGTCGGCTCTCCAACACTGGAAGGAGGAGCAGGAGAGGAAACCCAGGAAGGAAAAATTGAAAAGAAATGATTAGAGTGGTAGAAAGAAAAGCAGAAGCCCATGAAGAGTCCTGAGGAAAGGAAGCTCCCTTGTGTTCTTGTTCTTGAGTTTCAGTAGCATGTACGCACTTGTTATCCTGTAGAACCACAGAAGCAAGTTCCTCTTGCCCTCTTAGATTCGATGATGAGGGCCTTTGATTAAAAAAAAAAAAAAAACAGAAACAAAAAAACTAGATTAGCAGAAGAAAATTCCAATCAATCATGAAAAGAAGTGAAAGCATCGCCATTCAGTTCCCAGCACTCCCCTCACCCAAAAGATGGAAAATCAAGCAGTAATTACACTTGGAGATTTTAGTTATCCTTTTAATAAAGAATGACAAAATTATGGAGATTGGGCAAAAAGGGTCAAGACAACGATGGGAGGTAAATACTTATGGGTTTAGATAGTCCTCACTAAGAATTGCCCTTGTAGACTCATCGCCAGTCAGCTAAGGGACGCTTCCCTTCCTTGTACGGGGCAAGGGAAGGACGGGCCATCAAAGAACATGCATGCCCTGATCTTACATGTGGGTAATAGAAGGGCAGAGAAGCTTTCCAGTGTCTACATTTTTGCAACTCTTTCATGTCAAAACACTCAATATACCAATATGGTACCATTGATCCATTCCCCATTTCTCATATAGCTAGCCGACCACCCACATATCCACTCAGGTCTTCACTAGACTTCCCGACAGCAGCAGCACACTCAACACCAAATGCCCATTCCCAGCCTTCCCGCAGGAAGCCCTCTTCCAGTCTTATCTCTCTCACCGTAGTGAGTCGAAAGCTCATTCTTCTAAACCAAGCCAAACATCTGAGCTGTGTGTTTTACACAGAGGAAGGTTATTCTAGCATAAGTCAGAAACGCTGCTGGCTACACTCTAAAAGTTGCGACACTTTACACTCATTGTGATTCTTCTTCTTCTTCTTCTTACTGCCCCCCTCAGGATCAGAACCTAGAACACAGCATTTTCTACCACATCTACAGCAACCACACAACGTAAGCCCTCACCTCTCCCAAGGTAGAGGTTCCTTCCTTCAATCCTGCATCTGCTCCCATGCTCTACTTCCTATGCATATCATGTCACCCCCCACACCGTAATTCACAGTGACAAACTCACTAATAGCCCATTAGAGTAAAACCCAAAGTCCCTAAAGTTGTCTTCAAAATCCTGTGCAATCTAACTCCATCTCTTTCAACCTTGATCCCTGACTCCACCCTTTTTTTTTTCTTTTTTTTTCTTTTTTTTTTTTTTTTTTTGAGACAGGGTTTCTCTGTGTAGCCTTGGCCATCCTGGACTCACTTTGTAGACCAGGCTGGCCTTGAACTCACAGCAATCCGCCTGCCTCTGCCTCCCGAGTGCTGGGATTAAAGGCGTGCGCCACCACGCCCGGCTGACTCCACCCTTTTTTTTTGGAGCTACTCCAGCCACCTATTTCCTTATCATCACTCAAATACAGCCTGACTCTGCTACTTGTAGGTTTTGTATGTTTGTTTTTAATATTTTATTAATTTATTCATATTACATCTCAATTGTTAGCCCATCCCTTGTATCCTCCCATTCCTCCCTCCCTCCCGCTTTCTCCCTACTCCCCTCCCCTATGTCTGTAACTGAGGGGGACCTCCTACCCCTGTATATGCTCATAGGATATCAAGTCTCTTCTTGGTAGCCTGCTATCCTTCCTCTGAGTGCCACCAGGCCTCCCCATCCAGGGGACATGGTCAAATATGAGGCACCAGAGTTTGTGTGAAAGTCAGTCCCCACTCTCCACTCAACTGTGGAGAATGTCCTGTCCCTTGGCTAGATCTGGGTAGGGGTTTGAAGTTTACTGCACGTATTGTCCTTGGCTGGTGCCATAGTTTGAGCAGAACCCCTGAGCCCAGATCTGCCCGTCATAATGTTCTTCTTGTAGGTTTCTAGGACCCTCTGGATCCTTCTATTTCCCCATTCTCCCATGCTTCTTTCACCTAAAGTCCCACTAGGATGTCCTCCCCTCTGACCCACTTTCCTGGTATGCGAAGACTTTCATGGGACATATCCTTTGGGCTAGTGTCCAGATATAAGTGAGTATATACACCATTTGACTCTTTCTGCTTCTGGGTGAACTCACTCATTATGATCATTTCTAGTTCAATCCATTTGTCCACAGATTTCGGGAAATCCTTGTTTTTAATAGCTGAGTAGTATTCCATAGTGTAAATGTACCACAGTTTCTTTATCTATTCTTCTACTGAGTACTTGTAGGTTTTTATAAGTATTGTTCATTCTGCCTCTGGTTGTAGCTTCCTCAGACACTCACTGGCTTTACTCTTTCATGTGTTGATCTGCTCAAGGACACAGTAGGACCCTTTCAGTTACACTGTGCTCTTATAAAGAAAGAAAATCCCAATCACTTGATTTTATCAATGAAGGAGCCAAATGCTGGGGTGAAAACCTGCTAGCTCCAAGAGTCAGAGAAAGCCTCCAGCTGACTTTCCTACTCCACCAACATCCCAGAAGGAAAAAGCCTTTCCTACTCAGCTCATGTCCCAGTCGGCTCCTTCAACTCAGTGTCCCTCCTTTCTACTTCCTGTGTGTCTTTTTATCTGTCCTCCAGACTTCCTCTTGCTCTCTATGTTTTTTTCCTACGTTCACTTCATGTCAATCTGGTTGCTTGCTATGCCTTTTGACCTGGGGCTAACTTTATTTAATGCTGTTTACAGAGAGCTCTTGGATTAAAGGTGTGTGCTAGGGCTGAGCTACACCACAAGTACTTGTTTATAGTAAATAGAAAGCTCTGGGATCAAAGCCTGAGGCATACCACCATTAGGATCAGGCTTTTACAGTTCACAATCCCAGGGTTCACAATGGGACCAAATATCCTGCAACAGCATTGTACCCTTCTTCCACCTGCAAACAGTTCTTTCATGTTTCCAAATTTTGTCTGTAAGGCTTTTAAGAAACTTCACAACTTGCTTCCTGTATTTATCTGTCCTTCTTCCTAAAATATAAGTTCTATGAGGCCAGGAATAGTCATCCCCGAGTCACTATTATATTTCTTGGTGCTTAGGAAAACACTAGCAGCAACCCCTTAACGAACACTGAATAAATCTCTTCTAAAAAAAAAACTTGCACTAAGGTCTCTTATAGTTTTGTTTTAAGGGAAAAATTAAAAGGAAAGAAATGCTATTTATTTGAGAGAGAAATGACAGCCAAACACGAATGGGACTGCAAGGTCAGGACAAGAAACGGCTCAGAGGAATTCCTTTTTTTTTTTTTTTTTTTTTTTTTTTTTTTGAGACAAGGTTTCTCTGTGTAGCCTTGGCTGTCCTAGACTCACTTTGTAGACCAGGCTGGCCTCAAACTCACAGTGATCCGCCTGCCTCTGCCTCCCAAGTGCTGGGATTAAAGGCGTGCGCCACCACGCCCGGCTCAGAGGAATTCTTCACAACCACCATCAACGGCATGAACAGGCACCGAGCTATTTTGTATGAGTAACGAATCAAAGAGGAGATTTAGAACTTAAACTCTTAGGTTATTTGTGGAAATATCGTCCATTATTCATATTGCTATACACAATAAGGGGCAATTTGGGGGGGGGGTAGTTATCAAGAGTATAAAGGGTGGCACAGTGTGTAGAAAGGGTAATTGAGGACAATTAGGAGGCTGTCACAGTAATTGTTCATCCAGTAACCAAAGCCTGATGGAGACAATGATATGGAGGGGAAGAATTCCAAACATCTCAGGTGTCCGATGAGCAGGTTGCTGAGTGGCGAACAGAAAGGCATGGCTGGGCGCCTTTCGAGGTTTCTAGCATGACTGAGCAAACAGTGCAGCTAACATTAAAGATACGTAATGAAGTGTAAAGGTGCTGCTGGGGAAATGGAGATTTCTAGTTCAATACCCAGTGCAGACGCCCAGAAGAATGCTGAAAATGCATATTCACGTAGTATGTTAGCATTAATCTGAAAGGGTGCCTGAGATTCTCCAGAACATGCAAAGAGGAAAGAGAAGCCAAAAAGAATAAGGAAGAAATCTCTATAGGTTAAAAGCTCCTTATCCAAAATTCTCATGAACATAATTGTCTCAAATTTTGGATTTTAATGGGAAAATTGAATCTTTGTACATACCCGAGCTATATTAGTTTCAATTACATCTGGTACTCATAACTAGAAATTAATTTTATACAATATTTTTAGTGTGCTTGCATTTTTCCTACAACTCATTACATAAAGTCAGATATGTTCTTTTTCAAATTATTTGAGATTTTGAAGCATTTTGGATTTTGGGATTAAGGATGACAAGCTTGAAATTCCAATGCCATCTTGGTACACAAACCCAGTGTGTTTATCTCGCAGAACATAGGACTGGAAAGTAGACTAGGCAAAAGATCTGGGGCCTCTGTGAAATTTCCCTTGGCTCTCACATCTTGGGAGGTATCTGCCTAACTCCAAGAAATGTTAAAGGCAAGCAACATAGGATGTTTCATAAGAGAGATAGGTCTAGATAGGCGAGGAGCCTTTTCTTCAGACCCCTAGTAAAATGAAGTGTTCACACTTCTATCATCTATACTTTGCCTTCACAAATTTTCTCTATACACATAATCCTTGTATTCTTTGTTTCATCTAAATTGACCCTTTAAATGTTTTTTTTTCTATTACTACTACAACTGAAATATAAGTATCACTTTTCAAAGACAGCATACTGTTGCCTGAAGACGTCTTTGAACCAAGATTTGGTTAGAAAAAAAAGGGGGGGGGATGATGCTGGAGAGATGGCTAAGTGGTTAAGAGGACTGGTTGTTCCTCTAGAGGGCCTAAGTTCAATTCCTAGTAACCTCGTGGTGGCTCACAACCATCTATAATGGGATCTGATGCCCTCTTCTGTCATGCAGATATACAGGAAGACAGAACACTTGTATATATAAATAAATCTTTATAAAACAAACAACAAAAAGGGGGGAAGAATAGATTAAAGACATATATTGTATCATAAAATGCCAAATATGATGCTAGCAGAAAGAAGATACTGAACTTGAGAAATGAAATATTATGAACTGGAGAGAGAGAGAGAGAGAGAGAGAGAGAGAGAGAGAGAGAGAGAGAGAGAGAGAGAGAGAACACCAAATTGTGGTCTAGCATGAATAGCAAGGAGAACATGAGGACAGTAAATTAAATCATTAATTCTCTTCTGAAGGTAAAAAAAAAAAAAGCTTTAGTTTGAGGGGGAGCTCATAGTGGTTGGTCTTGGTATTCTACTAGGCTGAACCTGGAGGTGACTAAAAGGCAAGCCACTGGACACATCTGTGAGGGATTCTCTTCATCAGGTTGTTTGAGATGGGAAGACCCACTCTAAATGTTGGTGGTACTTTTTTGGGGGGCAACCTATGGGGAGCCATGCTAAATTCAGCCATGTTAGAAATCCTGTGCTTAGGCTGCACGCTGTGACCTTTGAGTTGTTGACCCTTGCTGAAGGAGGTCTTGTGTTCTAGGCTATCTTTGGATTGTCTACCCAGAGAAATAGGGAAGTTCTTACAGGCAACTACCCAGAGGATTAAGGAAGTTCTATTCAGGCGATTGTATTCTTGCCCAGGGGCTAGGGAAAGTGGGATTAGAATAACTCCTGTTGACCTTGCTATATAAAGACTTACTCATATGCATTAAAGAGAGCCTTGATCCGAAATTTCCAGACTTCACTCAATTTTCTCCCATCTCTATCCCCACTTTCAATCTGCACCCCCTTTCAGGTGAACCCTGGTTCGATTTGTCCCTCAGGCCGGGACAGCAACCCTTACAAACAAGGTAGAAGGAAGCTTTTACTTTGCCTGCTTTCTTTCACTACCATTGGGAGGCTCATCTGCCTTATTGATGCTCCGGCTGCCTTAGCATTCCTTCACTGCTATCAGGGGATTCTTCCAGGTTTCACCACTTACCAATCCACCTCTAGGAATCCTCCAGGCCTTCAGCGCCAGAATTCTACATGCTTAGCTACTCAGCCTCGCCGACAGAGCAGCTACCAAGGTTCTCATCCTCTCCAGTGTGAGACAGCCATTGTTCGACAACCCAGACAGTATAATATAATTACCTAATATAATAAAAATCCCCTCTTAATATATATTCAACTGATCTGGTGCTCCAGAGAACCCTGACCAATGTAGAGCCACAAAGTAAGTTCCTTTCCTCAACACATATTGTACTAACCTAACCTTTTGAATTTAGTAAGCCCCCAATCTCTACTAAATAAAATAGTGTTTTCATTTACAGACTAACTGTACTATACAAAAAACTAAACCAAACAAACAAAACCAGTCCACTGTTAGCAGTGATGGTGCATACCTTAGCACCCAGGAGGCAAAGGGAGGATCTCTGTGAGTTCAAGATCAGCCTGGTCTACAGACCTGAGCTCCAGGGCAGTCAGGGCTATAACACATAAAAAAACCCTGTCCCAAAAAACAGAGCAGTTTAGAGTTTTCCAAATAAAACAGTACAGAACAGAACCATTATTTGGGTAGGAAGGACTAGAGAAACAGAAGATAGTTTGTCCCAAGGTTTGGGTTAATTGTTAACAATTACTTCTCCCTTGAGAGTGGAACTGCATAGTTGTTTGTTTTGTTTTTTGGGACAGGGTTTCTCTATGTTATCTTGGCCATCCTGGACTCAATTTGTAGACCAGGCTGGCCTCGAACTCACAGCAATCCTCCTGCCTCTGCCTCCCGAGTGCTGAGATTAAAGGCGTGCGCCGCCACGCCCCGCTGTTTGTTTTTTTAAAGACCTTCAGCTATTTTACTTTATAAAAAGATCCGGCAGGCCGGGCGTGGTGGCGCACGCCTTTAATCCCAGCACTCGGGAGGCAGAGGCAGGCGGATCGCTTTGAGTTCGAGGCCAGCCTGGTCTACAAAGTGAGTCCAAGATGGCCAAGGCTACACAGAGAAACCCTGTCTCGAAAAACCAACAAACAAACAAACAAAGAAATAGAAAACGTCAAGGATTTTGAAATTATGTTTACAATGAATATTTGGGGATAGAAAAATTGATAAATTCAACATGCACGCACCCCAAGTATACACAAAATGGGAATAAATGGCAAAAATTAAAATAATTAACAGACCAGACCTGATTGGTAGAATTCAACTTTATTGTCTCTACCTCATCTGTATTTTCTCAACTACCTACAGGTACAATGGTTTGCTATTCCCACAATGTCACTGGAACTTGCATCTAAGCCCTTACTACCCAATCTCACTGGTCTAGAAGGCTCTAAAATAACCACAGTCATATAGTAAATAGCAGCCATAGTATGCGTGGCCTACGGTCTACTTCATCCCAACTTCCCTGGGCTCTTCCTGACTTGTGGATTCTAAAGATGAGTTATGAGGCGTCACGTGAGGCGCGGAGCAGCCATTCCAAGCTTTGGGCCATGCAGCGTCGCAACCCCTCACACTCATTAGAGGAGTCTCTCCATCTCTGCCTCTGAGGTTGTTTCTCGTGTCTTTTTAAGTGGAATTTCACGGAACTGAAGTGAGGGGGCGCGACGGGGCTGGCTGCGGCAGGAAGCGCCACAGGTGAGGCTGCGGCCCCCGCGGTCCAGGTGTCCTCCTCCTCAGGCAAGGCCTCGCCCCGGCGACGACGGTGACTCTGAGGGGCGCGGCCGGGGAGTCTGTACTTTAGAAGCCATTCCGATGACTCCGACGTTCAGTCAGCCCGGGAGCCGACGCCTCGTCCCAGTCCTGCGAAGGGGAACCACTGCCCGAACCCCGCCGCCGCCGCCGCCGCCGCCAGCCCCTAGCCCGCGGCGGGTTACATAACGGGCCGCGAGCCGCCGCGCTCTCGCGAGATTTACCCCGCCGCCACCCCTCTCCACTTCTCCCCCCCCCCCCTCCCTTCTCGCTCCACGTCAGAAGGAACCGGGCGGAGCGGCCAACATGGCGGAACGCAGGCGACACAAGAAGCGGATCCAGGTAGCTCGGCGGAGCCGTGGGGCCGGGGCCCTGGGCGCGCTGGGAAGAGGAGGCAGAGGTGGGGCGGGGGATGGAGGGGAAAGGCCGCGGGCGGGAGGGCGGCGGGAGGGTGTCTCCGCGGGGTCGCGGCGCCTTGATGGGCCCGAGGCGGGGCGGTGCTGGCGGCCGCTCGCTCGCTCGCTCGCTCGCGGGGTCTGCGGGGCGGCGGAGCGGGGGGGGGGGAGGGAAGGAGGCGCGGCGCTCGGAATCCCGCGGCGGCCCGCTGGGGGGCTCGCGCGGGGAGGCCAGCCTCCTCCCCTCGGGAGCGCGGACGATGGCGCTCCCGAAATTAAGGCCACTGTAACTGGGGGAGGGGGGAGCGGTGGGGAGGGGACCTGGGGCGCCGCAGCCGGTTCTTTGTGCTTCCAGATGGTCCGGCCTCCGGGCTCCCCTTCCAGATGTGCAGTGGCGGCTGCCACCCCCACCCCACCCCGTAGTTCTTTTAACCGAGCGGTGTACTTGAAGCTTGGCAGGCTTTCCTCCAGGCGACGCGATGTAAACAAATCCTGCCCGGTCGGTGCTGCAATGAGCCGGTGGCACCCAGAAACCTTCCCCGTGTGCCAGCCTCGCCAGCCTCATGCCCTACATAGCATGCCGCCCTCGCCCCACACGATGTCACCTGTGCATCTAGTCCCCGCAGTTTGCTCCCAGCTGCGCGCTCTTTGTGTGTTCAAGGTTGGAGGCGAGCGCCTCAGGCAGCTCACGCAGAAGAAACCCAACGGCCTAAGTTGTTACTGTGTCAATCATAAGTTGTTAACGCTCATTCTTGTCGGTGTGGTCCTCACTCGGGATGACTTGCGATGTTCGCTTTATATCCGTTTTGAAAGGCTTACCTGTTCATCGGCCTCCAGGCCCTTTGGACTGCGTTTTTAAGTTATAGGTGAAAACTTTTTAAATACTTCGGGAGAGACACCAGTGTTCAGTTCGTTTGGAATTTGGCAGGCTTTACAAAGTAATTTTGAAGAGGGTACAGAAGGAAATTAGAGGCAGGTTCCAAGTTCACAAAGCCTTTTATTTAAACTAGGGTGTCGAGACTATAGAATTTTCTAATTATGCTATGCCTATGCTTTTGAGATTTCGCGTTACTGCTGAACATGGGTAGTTAGTTAATTACAATTTGTGTTGAGTTGTTAAATTGTAGTTAGTTTATTACAATTTGTATTGAGTTGTTAAATTGTAGTTAGTTTATTACAATTTGTGTTGAGTTGTTAAATTTCTACCTCCTGTACTCCTATGCTCACCCTCGGCAATACAGATTTGTACGTTTTTGTTCTTCAATGCACGTTATTTTCCAGTTTTATCTGATCTTCAATATTTTCATGAAGATGATATAATGTACATTTTAAATGTCTGTTCATATTTCAGTTATGAGTTTATGTTAAACAACTGTAGGTAAAGAGGGTTTCATGCTACAGCAAGGGTATTGGCCAAGAGCTACAGCTTAGTTATCTTTTGCCTGCTTGTACTTCAGCTCCGCGAATTAGCAAGGACTTTGAGTTTTGGTGGGTTTTGTTTGTTTTGGTTTTTCGAGACAAGGTTTCTCTGTGTGGCCTTGGCTGTCCTGGACTCACTTTGTAGACCAGGCTGGCCTCGAACTCACAGCGATCCGCCTGCCTCTGCCTCCCAAGTGCTGGGATTAAAGGCCTGCACCACCACGCCCGGCTGTTTGTTTGTTTTTTAAACTTAAGCTTTTTCATTTGTAAGGATTGCTTACCTTAAAAAAAAAAAAAAAGAAAACTTTTTAGGCTTATAGAGTTGGTATGAAAACAGTAAGTGAATTAATGACTTACTAAAGGTTATTTAAAATGCTTGATGAGTCCAGGACAGCCAAGGCAACACAGAGAAACCCTGTCTCCAAACAAACAAACCAACCAACCAACAAAAATGTTTGGTGCATAACTTCCTTCTTTCCCTCCTCCACAGAATAAAGAAATTAGGTTAGGTTATATTGGTTTTTGATAAGTACTCCTTAATAAGTTTAAAAATAATTAATAGCCATGTATCTAGTAAATTAACCATTAGGATGTAAGTTATATGGAATGTTGCTATTTACTTTTTGTTTTTTTCAGAGTCTAGTGATTAAAAGTCAGCTTGGTATTATAAAATTAATTTTCCCCATCCTCTAAATAAGTTTTTATATGGCAGTATAGAATGTTCGTGGAAGATCTTACAGTACTACTTTTATATAGCCCAACAAGTTTTTACTGTTTATTTTTTGGTTGTGTGTCTTCTACGTGCAGTTATGTGTGCTTGGGTGCGGGTATCTGTGGAGGCGGGAAAGGGTGTCTGCTCCCCAGAGCTGGCGTTAAGGCTCCTTGACAGTGGGTGCTAGCATCCAACTGAGGACTTTTGGAAAGCAGTACTTAACCACGGAGACATTTATTCAACCTCTTCCAGCTATCCTAGGGAATTTCTCACTTCTTTTATTCCTGTCAAGAATCGAAAACTCTGATACTGGCATCACTTGAGATAAAAAGAGCAAATGTAATGACAAAGTTCAGAGATTGTAACCAAAAAAAAAAAAAAAAAAAAATCTATTCAAAGACCTTTAAAGCTATCTTTTGAGTTTCCTGTTGTGATTTGATGTTTTTGTTTAGAAAAGATTTTTAAGTCAGATTTGTTTGACTTTGAATTACAGTGGCTGTTTTGGAAGGGGAGGGATGTTTGATACAAAGTTGAGAGTTCTATTTTGGTCTTGGAGCCAACTTTTCGAGAACAGAATAGTTTTAGAATCTGGGACCTCGATCACATTCTTTCTTGGACTCAGATTGGGTCACTGGAACCTCACAGTGAGCTCACGAGTTCATTGGCTTCATGTTGTCACATCTTAATAACTAAGACTCTTAGGCCAGAATGACATCGTCAAAACTAGTGAAATACTTGTCTGATTTAAGAACAGCAATTATGTATTTTCAGGAAATATGGTGACTTTGTAGATTAACTAGGAAGTAGAAGCATTGACTTAGAGTTCTTATATCTTAAGAGTTTACAAATGGAAAAGAACCCGATAGAACGTATTTAGAATCCTCTGTCTACGTTCAGTCTCAGGAGGTAAGATGGCTCAGAGGGCAGAAACACTTGCCTGGTGGGTTGTGTTTGATTTCACAAGGTGGCAGGAGAAAACTGACCTCTAGAATTGGCCTGACCTCTACATGCACACATTCACACGTATGCGTGCAATTAAAAAAAACAAAAAACACCACCACCAACAAAATGTTCAGCCATATAGAAACAGTGGTAGGCTTGGAGCTTACAGATCTTGCCCTCATTTTACTGATAGACTGATGTCCAGTGAGGTCACCTGACTTGAACTAGGCTTGCCTTTTAAGTTAATAAAGTGGGGCTGGAGAGATGGCTCAGAGGGTAAGAGCACTGGCTGCTCTTCCAGAGGTCCTGAGTTCAATTCCCAGCAACCACATGGTAGTTTACAATTATCTATACTGGGATCTGATGCTCTCTTCTGGCATGTAGGTGTGTGTGCAGATACAGTCCTTACATAAAATAAATAGATCTTCCACAAAAAAAAAAAAAAACTTAAAAAAAAAAAGTTAATAAAGTTAGATTTAGACTAGTCATCTGATTCACAGTGCAGTGCTCTTTCCACCTCATCATCATTGACTGGAAAAATAGGTTTTGAATTATTTTAACCCCAAATTTATATATATTACATGTGTATATCACATATATGTAGTTATAGTTACAGACAGTGGTTGGCCATCCAACGTTAAGTGCTGGGTCCTCTCCAAGAGCAGTGTGTACTCTTAACCACTGAGCTATTGTTCTAGCTCCCCAAATTCTGAATATAAAATTTCATTTAAGAAAGATTTAGTGTGACTTACTCCTGCTCAGAGAATCATTCCATGAAGTGTTATGCTTGTGTGTGGAGTCTAGTTCAGTTTGAAATCTTCAGGTGACTTCTCTATCTTAAGACTTGTATAGCCTCCATCAGTTATTTTTGTTGGACCCATCTGTCTTCCTGGAAGTAAACTCCTGACATATACATGGGCTTGTATGCCTCATTTCAGGAAAGAGAAGAAAAATATTTGGGACTGTTCAACCAGACTGTTCAACCAGGTCTCACTTCTTGGAACCGTCTGAAGGAAAGAAAAAGAATCCAAAAATCCCTAAGTCTGAAAGTTCCTCCTACTACCCACTACTTCATCCCAGAATACCGGGCTTAACAGAATTTTGCAGTTACATAGCAAACCTTTTGCCACAGGAAATACCACAGAAGCAATTGTAGATGGTACTACTGTTAGGTTACAGAGCTGTGTGACTTTAAGCAAATAATTTAAGATCCCGTCTAGCTTTCAGAGTATTTCCTATTAACCTATCATTTGCATTTTTATAAACATTTATATTACTTTTTTGTACTTGTATGCAAAAGCTAAGACCTTTTCCATTCATCTTATTATTGACAGACTAATAAGTTTATTTCTATTCAGTTGTAAATTGTTTGGAATTCTGTAAGAGTAAAGCCCATGGCTTGCTCTGGATGCTTTGCTTCTTTCTTTCTTTCTTCCTTCAGAAGACTACAAATATTACCAGACTTCCTGGTTAAGTAATTTTAGGTTGTGATTAATAGTAGCCAGCAGATTGGTATTGATGCAAAGAAAAGGCAATCTAGCTTAAACTTGTTGATATCTTCATTCAAAGACAATTGTTAGAATTCAAGGAGTTAAAAAAGTTCTTTTCGTTTGAGTTGATGAGCTAGGTTTTGTATGTTTTGTAAGCATTCATAAATACTCTCAAAAGGCTTTCACTTCTGGTTAGAAGTCTAGCACAAGCATTCTGTTCACAGTAAAAGGGAACAAATAGGAGAGTGTGTACTATAGTCTAGTTTGTAAGCAAGGTTAAGACCACACGTTAGGCCCTGTTTAGGCTGCAGCAGGGCGGAAGTCACCCAGCATCTCCTGTGTAACCAACTTGTGCTGTCCTTCCTGGTGCTACTCTCACAGTAGTCTTCCTGGTACTAAACCCCGCAGGCACTGCAACACTACACTGTTATTAACTAGTAGCAGTCACTTTAGGAGAGGACTAGTAGACAACTGAATGCTGTGTCCTCTTGAAAAAATTACTCAGATGTCTCTTTTGTGGAGTTTTTTGTCCGTTGTTGTTTAGTAGTGTCCTTACCAAGGAAAATAAAGAGTTAAGGGAAAAGTTGATTAACTTAATTATTAAGTGAAATTTTAAAAAAATTGAAGATACTTAATAGTGTCTGACTTACTGTTACAAAATTGACTTTTTTGAGTTTTTTTATCTTGACATTTACCAAATTTTGTATGTGATGCCTTGATCAGCATTTAGGAACTTAGCACATTTCTCTGTGATCTTTAAATGGTTTAATTGAAGATTTGTATAAGTATTGACATACCATACCCAAATGATGGTCTCTATAATCCTTACCCATCCTTCCTTACACATTTCTTTTTATTGAAAACTACCCCTTTTAAAAAATAACGTTTTGAGCATATTCACTCCAGGTCCTCCCAGAGCCAGTCCTACCTCTCTGCCCACCCAACTTTGTGCTTCCTTCTTATTGATTAACATAGCTTGTATCTCCACATTGCATTTACTCTTTACCATTAATCCTTGGGACTCTACATTTGAAATGTTTCAGATATATACATTTCCTTCCTGTCTTAGGCCAATGTCACGTCACATTTACTTGACTGTTACAGTAGTCTCCTAACTACTTTCCTGCTTTGCATGTTTTCCCCTATTCATCTTGCCTACAATCATAAAAATATTATTTAAGTTACTTTCTTTTTTCTGTTCTATTAAAAACAGTCATCTTTTTTGCTCCTTATGGAATAAAGTTAAAATATTTTTATTCTCTTTGTACAGATTTAACATTCCAGTACATTAAAACAGATTTCTATGAGAGTTGAGTGTTCATTCTCAGCCTCTTTGCTTATGCTGGTCATTCAAGTGTACTCAGAGCTTGCCTTTCAAAATCAGACATCTTTTCCGTACCCTTGTTCACTTCTACTTTGTGTACTTCTAAAATATTTTTATTTATTTTTCCTGTTTGGAAAATAGTAATTGCTGCTTAGCATATTTATGTAACAAAGTGCAGGTGTCCTACCTTACCAATACACATAGTAGTGTCCAAAGATGATAGGATAAGCACTCAGAAGTATGTATGTGATTGAATGACTTACATTTATTGAGGCTTCTTTTTTTTTTTTTTTTTTAACAAGAGCACAAATCCACTTTTATTATTTACTTTTCATTAGTTTAAATCCGAGAAGGGTACAGCATCACACGGATTCTGTGTCCAGTCTGTGGCCTTCGCAGGAAGGTTGCTTCGGAATTTGGCACGAACCATGCCACTGTTTCCATGGGTCCGAGTTACTTTTCCCCAGATCACTCTGGTTTTGTTCGGTTTGCCTCCAGGAGTCACTGTGTTGTTTTTTGCTTTATACACGTAAGCACATCTCTTGCCTAAGTAGAATTCAGTTTCATCCCAAGCATAAACACCTTCAATTTTAAGAAGAGCTGTGTGCTCTCTTTGGTTCCAGAGACCTCGTTTGTAGCCAGCAAAAATGGCTTTGCACCACAGCCTCCCAGACATAGTCGCGTTTTAGAAGTCGTTTTAGAAGTCCTGTTCCCAGCAGGCCTGCACAGGCGCCAAGATGGCGGAAAGAGCGAGACTTCTTATTTAATCAGGCTTCCTTCACTTTGAAATCAAGTTCATCGCAATGGCAAGTTACCAGTTAGATGAACTTTAAAGTTGACAACAGATACATTGAATGAGGAAAAAGCAGTTAGTATATGTTGTTATTATAAAATAAAATTGGCCGAGAAGAGACTTGATACCCTATGAGCATATACAGGGGGAAGTGATCCCCCCAGGAACAGTCATAGGGGAGGGGAATAAGGGGAAAAGGGGAGGGAGGGAAGAATGGGAGGATACAAGGGATGGGATAACCATTGAGATGTAACAAGAATAAATCAATAATAAAAAATTAAAATAAAATAAAATAAAATTGGTCTCAAACTCCCAGAGATTGCCTGCCTCTGCATCCTGAATCTGGGATTAAAGGTGTGCACTACCATGCCCTGCTGGACTTTTAATTTTTATTACTACAATTAATTATGGCTGTGTAGCCAAGTTTGTCATTTTAAAAAAGGGAGCCGGGCGTGGTGGTGCACGCCTTTAATCCCAGCACTCGAGAAGCAGAGGCAGGCAGATGGCTTTGAGTTCCAGGCCAGCCTGGACTGCGAAGCGAGTCCAGGACAGCCAAGGCTACACTGAGAAACCCTGTCTACAAAAAAAAAAAAAAAAAGAAAAGAAAAGAAAAGAAAGAAAGAAAAAGGAGGTGGGGAGCAATAAGTAGAGAAGGAAACACACATGAAAGGATAGAGCAGTTTTCCCAGAGCAGCTCTCGCTACTGCACTACCATTAGCAGGAATAACCCTTTCCACAGCCCCACTGGGGAGAGTCCCAGACAGCGTCTGTGATCCTTCAGAAAAAGGAAAAGACTAAGTGCAGTCACCAGCATCTCAGTTCTTACGGTTACTACCTTGGAGCTGCTACCCTTGGTTGATTTTTTAACAAACTCTTTATAAACTGTTATCCATATGTTTGACTATGGTTATTACATTTCTTTATGACACCTGTTTCTACTGGCTTTGACATTTAGGCAGTCATTATTGGCAACATCTTATCTTTTAAGTTATTGCTTGGTGAATATTAAAAGAAGCCATAAAAATTGAAGGAATGCTATACAAAATAGTTAATATGCTGGAAAAACAGCTTAATAATACTCTGTAGTTTAGGCCAACATGTAGGACAGCCTTTGGCCCTGTGGGTTTGTATTTATAAAGTATTACGTGTGTCCATTTTGTCTTTCATATGCATTATCAGGTTTGCTCCAAGGAAGCTCTGAAAGAAGCAAGCCCAATATAACACTTGAAAAGATTTAGAGAATAGATGTACAAATTACGCTTCAGTGCTTGAATTTCTCATACGTAACCACACTAAATTAGCATTTCTTTGTTGCAGGAAGTTGGTGAACCATCTAAAGAAGAGAAGGCTGTAGCCAAGTATCTTCGATTCAATTGTCCAACAAAATCCACCAATATGATGGGTCATCGAGTTGATTATTTTATTGGTATGACTACGACCCTAGCCTTATTTCTGTACAAGTCCTATGAAGTTACCTACACTTGGATGCATACAAGTTATGAAGAGCTTCCGTGTGTGGTTACTGAATCTGGGTGATGGGTATATGGCAGTTGATTATCCTAATCTTCCTTTTATGGTTGAAAAAAAAGGATAAATGCTTTATAATTGGTTTTATTGGACATTTCAAAAACAAGACTTATTTTCAGTGTTTGCTATAAAATACTACCTTTTGTTCAGATAGTATGATTACATGGAGCTAATTAGGAACATTGTTCGCATATTATCCATTCAACCTCATGAAAGCTGATACCATCTATGATATAGTCCCCAACCGCTTATAAGTGATGGTTGTATTTTTTGTCTCAATAACTAAATTTGAATGCTGGGCATGGTGGCGCACGCCTTTAATCCCAGCACTTGGGAGGCAGAGGCAGGTGAATCTCTGTGAGTTTGAGGCCAGCCTGGTCTACAAAGCGAGTCCAGGACAGCCAAGGCTACACAGAGAAACCCTGTCTCAGAAAAAACAAAAAACCCAACTAAACTTGAACGTCTATATACAGAAGAAATTTCTTCTTTTTATGATATTAATGATTTTGCTACTCACTAAAAGTTTAGAAAAATCGGCATGCTAATCTCTAAATCTAATGTATTTATTTGCTAATACAGCAGTAGATTATTCCATGATTGTTCTGAATTTTCACTACCATTGAGGGAAGTAGGAAGTGTTTGGGTTATTTTTTATTGTGATTATTCAGTGATTGATGGTTCCATACAAATAATTTTGAGAGGATTTTTTTGTTATAAATATTTCCCCATTAGTTTATTTTGCTTTGAGTGATATTTACTTGCCAACATTGCTGTCAAGATGTTTATCAGTGTATCTCACAGGTTGGCATTGTAAAGAACGTTAATGATAGTCATTAGACTTGATACTCTATCCTGTCTTTATTTCTGTTGTCAGAATGTTGACATTGATAACATGATTTCATTAGACGTAAGTTCACATGTACTAAATTTTACATAACAAATTTCTTCTGTAGCTTCAAAAGCAGTGGATTGCCTCTTGGACTCAAAGTGGGCAAAGGCCAAGAAAGGAGAGGAAGCTTTATTTACCAACAGGGAGTCTGTGGTTGACTACTGCAACAGGTAGTGTTTCTTGGTCAGGATAACAATCAATAATGCCAACTTTTCCCATAGGGCTGAAGCCTTTTAACTGTTGTTGTTACTAACTGTAATGAGCTTTTATATGTAACCTGGATTTTATCAGCATGCAGATGCTTGTTCTTAGACTTACTGTATTTTAAAAAAACTTATTTATTTATGTATTTTATGCACATGAGTGCTCTTTCTTCATGAATACCAGAAGAGAACATCAAATCCCATTACAGATGGTTGCGAGCCACCGTGTGGTCACTGGGAATTGAACTCAGGGCCTCTGGAAGAGCAGCTAGTGCTCTCAGCTGCAGAGTCATCTCTCTAGCCATCTATCTTACTATATTTTCAATTGTGTGCATTTTATAGCTTTGGTCTTTTACTCTTGTGTATTCACCCAAGCTACTGAATGAAAGAATCAAGAGAAAAAAAGCATAACCATGTCTACAGTGGGCAAGTTCTGTGTAGAAATAGTCAGATTTTTTTTTTCCAAGTTTTTTACATGGATGATGGTGGTTAATTCTGTTTCCTTTGCTTTTTAGTAGCTTTGCCCTGGACTGTAAGCCCAACTTACTGCTGTTTTCAGTGATTGCTAATATAGTATTTCTCTTAAAATTAAACCGGTTCACTGCCATTATAGTCTCTTCTTGAAGATTGCAAGATAAAGTACATGCACCTTGGTAACATACACATGTTTTTCATTTAGGTACTTTTTCTTTATAGAGAAGCTTTTGTTCACTAATTTATGCCTGAAAACAAAAACAAACAAACAAAAAAACCAAATTACTTTCTTCTTTCTGTTTAATACTTAAGTAGCATACTTACTAACCTGTATTAGTTAAATTTTGCTTTTATGTACCAAAGTTTAAAAACATATTTAAGATTTTAAATTCCATGTTTGTTTGGGACGTATATAAAGCATTTAATGACTGTGCTTAGTAACACTTTTAAGTGCTTATAATGCCCCGTTGGAGAGATGGAGGCAAGATGATCAAGAATTCAAGGTTATTCTTGCCTACAAGTGAGTTGGAGGCCAACTTGGACTGCTTGAGACCCTGTTTTAAGAAAGAAAGGAAGGAAGGAAAAGAAAAGGAGGGAACGAATGAACAGTATTGATCTGAGAACCCTCTTTACTAAATGTTTAAGTTAATAATTATCAAATTCTTAGTTGCTAAATGACTATAGATGACTAATTAGCATTTCAGAAACAAGTCTTTTTTTTTCTTTTTCATTAATTTATTATTTATTTATTTATTTTGGTTTTTTGAGACAAGACTTCTCTGTGTAGTCTTGGCTGTCCTGAACTCGCTTTGTAGACCAGGCTGGCCTCGAACTCACAGTGATCCGCCTGCCTCTGCCTCCCGAGCACTGGGATTAAAGGGGTGCACCACTATGCCCAGCCAGAAACCAGAAACAAGTCTCATTGAGGCTAAACTAATAGTGATACAGTTTATATTTACTGTCTTGAGAATTCAGGATGTAACCTTCCCTCTGCTGTGTGTGTGTACATATAGATATACATACATGTTTATGTATGCTATAATATGTTAACAGATACTACACATGCAGGAACTGGGATATGTAGGCAAAATTAAAATCCTTGTCCAAGATCATATAACAAGTAAAGGTAAAGCTCTAAATGCAGCAGTCAGGTTCCATACTGTCCACCTTTGGACCATAACTGTGTCCTCCGTGGCAAAAGTCAAATCTGTATCACTTGCCAGTACTAATGTTAGGGATATTAAATCTCTCAGGAGAGTAACCAGTATTAGTTCACACATTGTGGCCTTTTAGGAACCTTAATACGTTGTTATGAAAAGTGTTAAAAGGTATTGAGGCTGAAGAGATGGCATATGGGTTAAGGGTACTTGCTGCTCTTACATTCCAACCCAGTTTGTTTCCCAGCAGCCCTGTTTCTCCAGTTCCAGAGAACCCGGTGCCTTTTTCTGACCTCTGAGGACACCAGTTATACACTCACAATCTACTTACATAAACAAATCACACATTTGTGAAAGTTCCTAGAATGTCTGACATAAAGTAAATATTAAGTCTGAAAAAAATTAAGACAGCAAAAGAAATATACAAATAATTTCTAAACTTAAAAAAACAAAAACAAAAAACCTGTTCAGCACGAATTAAATAAACCCCCATTGCAATGCTAGGCCTTATAATAACATTGGTTACTATGACTTGGTCACTGCTTCAGAGTACATATTCTCATCTGTTAAAAAATTACAGGTAGTAATTTTAGTTGGAGAAACCTTCAGCAATGACTTCACAGAGGAAAATTTTTAAAATATTTATTTATTTATTATGTATACAGTGTTTTGACTGCATGTACCCCTGCATGCCAGAAGAGGATACCAGATCTTATTATAGATGGTTGTGAGCCACCATGTGGTTGCTGGGACTTGAACTCAGGACCTTTGGAAGAACAAGCAGTGCTCTTCACCACTGAGCCATCTCTCCAGCCCCACAGAGGAAATGTTTTAATCAAAATTTGGAACTTAAATAATTGATTATCCAAAAAAACAAGAGAAAAGCATTTATTCCCAGGAAGAAGCATAGAACATACTCAAATAGGGCCATATTAGTAGTTCTGTGCAAATGCCTGAGTGCTGTGTACTTACGACTTACCCTGTAGCAGTTAATCAGCATCACTTTTGTAGGCACAGAATTAGTTGCATAGACATTCTCTAAATACTCACCAAGGAGACAGTCAGTGATTCTACTTACTATAACATAGAAGAATGTAATGACTTATTTGTTGGGTTTTTTGTTGTTGTTGTTGTTGTTGTTTTTCGAGACAGGGTTTCTCTGTGGAGCCTTGGCTGTCCTGGACTTGCTTTGTAGACCAGGCTGGCCTCGAACTCACAGCGATCCACCTGCCTCTGCCTCCCGAGTGCTGGGATTAAAGGCGTGCGCCACCATGCCCGGCATTGTAATGATTTATGAATCTTGTGTTTGCAGAACTATAAATGGAAGGTTTTCTCATAGCAAAAATAACTATCACTTACAAAGTATGTGTATGCTAAGCACTAACAATTTATATGCCTCTCATTTAATCCTAAAAATTGTATATGATGAGTACTACATAAAATCAACTTACTGGGGCTGGAGAGATGGCTCAACAGTTAAAAGCACTGGCTGCTCTTCCAGAGGTTCTGAGTTCAATTCCCAGCAACCTCATGGTGGCTCACAACCATCTATAATATGATTGGATGCCCTCTTCTGGCTTGCGGGTGTACATGCAGGCAGAATGCTGTATATATGTATACATAATAATAAATAGATAAATCCTTTTAAAAAATCAACTTACCTAGTTAAGTGGCAAAGGCAGTATTTGAATGTTTGTAACTAAAATAGTTTAAAACACTAATTTGACTGGGTGTTAACTACATACTTTTTTTTCCTCACACAATATACTCTGATTATGATTTCCCCTCCTCCTCTCACTTGTCCCCTACTTTCCTTCCTATCCAGATCTACACCCTTTCTGTCTCTTGCTAGAAAACAGGCATTGAATGAGTAATAATAAAAATACAATAAGTAAAAATAAACAAATTGGAATAGGACCAACAACCAAACAAGAAAATAAACCAAAGGAAAAAACACAAGAAATGCACTCCCACTCCCAACTTGATCCCCCAGTTCCGACCACCCCATCGTTCCAGAACTATTTCATTTCCCTTTCCTAACAAGATTTACCTGTCCCCACCCCAAGTCCCTTACTCCACACCTAACCTCTGTGGTTCTATGAATTGTAACTTGGTTGTCATTGACTTAACAGCTAATACCCACATATAAGGAAATACATACCATATTTGTCTTTTGGGGTCTGGAATATATCTCACTCAGGGTGGTTTTCTTTTTCTTGTTCTTTCTATTTACTTGTGAATTTCACGATTTCTTTTTTTCCTTTTTTTTTTTAAGATTATTGTTTATACAGTATTTTGCCTGCATGTTTGCCTACATGCCAGTAGAGGGCACCAGATGTTATTTATTATATATGGTTGTGATTATTATAGATGGTTGCTGGAAATTGAACTCAGGGCTTTTGGAAGAGCAGCCAGTGCTCTTAACTCTGAGCCATCTCTCCAGCCCATGGTTTCATTTTTTTAATAGCTGAGTAATATTTCCTTGTGTAAATATACCCCTTTCTTTATCTATTCTTTTATTACTGCATATCTAGGTTGTTTATAATTTCTGGCTATTGTAACTAGAGCAGCAATCAACATGGTTGAGCCACACTGATTTCTGTAGTGGCTGAACAAGTTTGCACTTCCACAGGCAATGGAGGCGTGTTCCCCTTATTCCACATCTTCTCCAGTGTGAGCTGTCTTTTGTTTTATTGATATGGCCATTATGTTTGGTGTAAGATGAAATCTCAGAGTAGTTTTGATTTGCATTCCCTTGATGACTAAGTATGTTGAACATTTCTTTAAGTGCTTCTCAGCCACTTAAGTTTCTTGTTTTGAAAATTCTATTAGATCTGTACCCCTTTTTTTTGTTTGTTTTGTTTTTGTTTTTGTTGTTTTTATGTTATTTGTTTTCTTGATGTCTGGTTTTTAAGTTCTTTATGTATTTTGGTTATTAGCCCTCTCTCTATATATAGTTGGTAGAAGTCTTTTCCAATTCTGTAGGCTGCCTCTTTGTCTGATTGACAATGTCCTTTGCCTTACGAACTGAAAAGCTTTTCAGTTTCATGATGTCCTTTTTAAAAAATAATTTATATATTAAACTGTAAGCTTACACTTGTAAGCTGCCACATGGGTGATAGGAATTGAACCCAGGTCCTCTTTAAGTGCAGTCAGTGTTGAGGTCCTTGACCCATTTGGAATTGAGTTTTGGGCAGGGTAATAAATATGGATCCTATTTGGATTCTTCTACATGTAGGTTTTTATTGTTTCTTTGTTGTTTTCACAGCTGTCCGTAGGTGTATAGATTTACCTGGCCCTTCAGTTAGATTCCATTGACTGATGTTTCTGTTTTTGTGCCAATACCATGGTATTTCCATTACTATAATTATGTAGTACAGTTGGAGGTTGGGAGTGCTGATACCTCCAGCAGTTCTTTTATTATTCAAGATTATTCTATCGTGTGTGTGTGTGTGTGTGTGTGTGTGTGTGTGTGTGTGTGTGTGTGTTTTTCCATATGAGCTGAAAATTGTCCTTTCAAGAATTGTGTTGGAATTTTCATGGGGACTGAGTTGAATCTGTAGATGATTTTGGTAGGCTGGCTATCTTCACTGTATTAGTTCTACTCATTCCTGAGCATGGGAGACCTTCCCAAATTCTGATGTCTTCTTCAATTTCTTTTTTCAATATCTTAAAGTTTTTATCATACAAATCTTTTCCTTTGCTTGGCCAAAATTATCCCCAAGATATTTTATATTATTTGAGGCTGTTGTGAAAGGTGTTGTTTCCCTGATTGTCATTTGTATATAGGAGGGCTACTGGTTTTTGTAAGTCAGTTTTGTAACCAGCTACTTGTTACAAGTGTTTATCAGCTGTAGGAGTCCCCTGGTGGGATTTTTAGGGCCATTTGTGTATGCTGTTACATCACCTGCAAATAAGGATACTTTGACTTTTCCCCTTCCTGTTTCTAACTGCTTGGTCTCCTTCAGAGATCTTACTGCTCTAGCTGGCAGTTCAAGTACTGTATTGAATAGATATGGAAAGGGTGCACAGCCTGGTCTTGTTCCTGATTTCAGCGGAACTGCTTTGCGCTACTTTTCATTTAAATTGATGAGGACTTTGGGGTCCCTGTAAAGTGCCTTCATCATGCTGCAGTTGCACAATTTTGCTCTGTTGTGTGTGGGCAGCCATACAGGAGGAGCAGCAGAAGCAGCAGTCCCCCTGGTTCTGTGCCTTTTCTAGCTTCTTACTGAGGAAATAGTTGTTTCTTAAGTAATGATTGAGAGCAGTTTTTTCCACAAAGTAAATTTAAGCAAAATAAAGATACAAACTAATGATGTAGAAGAAATTCTAAAATGACAGTAATACTACTTCATAGGGAATCACATTATTATTTGAGAAGTTTTAATAATATGTATATTTATAATATAAACTAAAAAATTAGGGGTTTTTGTTTGTTTGTTTGTTTTTTGGTTTTTCGAGACAGGGTTTCTCTGTGTAGCCTTGGCCATCCTGGACTCACTTTGTAGACCAGGCTGGCCTCGAACTCACAGCGATCCACCTGCCTCTGCCTCCCAAGTGCTGGGATTAAAGGCGTGCGCCACCACACCTGGCTCAAAAATTAGCTTTTTTTTTTTTTTTTTCATTAAAAATTACATATTTTGATTCAATGTTGAGTGCTAATATAAACAGTATATCCTCTTTAATAATTTTTCAAGACATGCCAAAGTAGAACATTCTTCATATTCAAATAGCCCACTAGCCTACTACTCTTTTTTTTCCCAGTTTTTTTTTTTTTATTATTAATTTATTCTTGTTACATCTCAATGGTTAATCTCATCCCTTGTATCCTCCCATTCTTCCCTCCCTCCCATTTTCCCCTTATTCCCCTCCCCTATGACTGTGACTGAGGAAGATTACCTCCCCCTGTATATGCTCATAGGGTATCAAGTCTCTTCTTGGCTACCTGCTGTCCTTCCTCTGAGTGCCACCAGGTCTCCCCCTCCAAGGGACATGGTCAAATGTGAGGCACCAGAGTACGTGAGAAAGTCATATCCCACTCTCCACTCAACTGTGGAGACTGTTCTTACCATTGGCTAGATCTAGGTAGGTGTTTAAAGTTTACCGCCTGTATTGTCCTTGGCTGGTGCCTTAATTTGAGCGGGACCCCTGGGCCCTAGCCTACTACTCTTAAACTCCTTTTTGTATTAACAAATAGTAATCATTAAAGTCACATTTAAAATTTTTGTTTATATCTTATCAAACAGACACAAATGTCATTTATGGGGGGGGCAGTTGGAACATATCTCAGAATAATATCTACTTCTGAAGAAAAATGAGGAACTCTTGACATTAGCTTTGTGGTGGGGTGCCCATGAGCTGGAATTAGTTGGGCATCACATGGAAGCCCAGTCAAGCAACAAACAATATAGGTGCCCAGAAGTCACAGAATCATCTGGACAGAAAGGGGAGGAGACTTAGCAAACAAATGAGAGTGATCATGCTTGGTTGGGTACCAGGGAGGTGTAAGCAGAAGAGTGAATAGTCACCATTAGGGACAGAGGGTGTTAGTGACATATAGCTTCTACACTGTGCTGTAGCCAGTGTATAATATGTTACCAAGATAAGAATGGAGAAGAATATCAGGAACTTTGAAACTAGAACATGAGATTTGAAAAGATGGCTCATAGCTAGCAGTGGTAGGACTAGAGAGGAAAAAACAAAACTAAACAAAAAACCAACCCAATGAGATTGACTTAATAAGGGATCAGCTAAGCTTCTGAACTCATAAGATAATTGAGGTCTGTCTTTTGTCTTTTAGCAGTCTAAGTCTAGGAAAGGAGCAAACATACAGTAAATAGTAATGTAAGTTAATAGGTGAGTGCTGTTGACAAAATAGCAGAAACTGAAAGAGGGTGAGGTGGGCTGACATTTTGTAAGCAGGTATGGGTGTAACTCAGAGAAAACGTGAAGAAAGGAAAGTGAAAACTCATGCCGTTTTTGAGGAAGAATATTCCGTGCAAGGGGGCAGCTTTACTATATCTAGGGAGAGACTACTGACCTAGGAATACAGTATTATGCCTAAAACATTGCATGCGTTTTAGATTGTCCTTGTGAGAATCTTTATCAACGTACTATATGTTACTGTTCATCCCTACTTGATACTTTATCACAGCAGTAGATTGAACGATAAAGTGCATGTAGAGAAATAAGTTCCATAGAACAGTGTTAGTTACTGTCAGTGTATCTAGGGAGAAACTATGTGGATAAGTCTCATTTTACTTAAAAGTCAATTTTGACAGCTTTTACATAGTCAAATTGGCTATTAGGATTTTGTTTTTTGTTTTTCCTTTGTGGAATTCTTTATTTGGTATCTTTATATTTCACTGTAATTTTTTCATAGGTTTACTTATTATAACTATAAGTTGATAGTTCACATCTTTCTTTGCTCATTTTATTTGGATTTTAATATTTTTGCTTTTTTGAGAAGTCTGTGTCTTTGTAATTGATGGGGATTGTAATACTAGAACTATCACTTTTCCCCTCGAGGCTTTTAAAGAAACAGTTTTATCATCGGGCCCTAAAAGTAATGAAAATGAAATATGATAAAGATGTAAAAAAAGAAAAAGATAAAGGAAAATCTGAAAGTGGGAAAGAAGAAGATAAAAAAGGCAAGAAAGAAAGCATAAAAGAAGAAAAAACAAAAAAGGAAAAAGAGAAAAAGAAAGATGGTGAAAAGGAAGATTCCAAAAAGGTAAGTTTCCCTCAAGTTAAATTTAAAATGCAGAAATCTCTGTGGGGATTGGAGAGGCCGCTCAGAGGCTGTTGTACCAGAGGACCGATGTTCAACTTCCAGCACCCACGTGCAGACTCATACCTGCTAACTGCAGGTCGTGGACAGCTCGGGCCTTCTTAAGAGTGCTGCGTGCAGGAGAAGCATTACATACATGGATGACAAATTAAACTGTCGTGTTCATGTGATCTTCATTGTCTTCTGATTACAACACTTTAACAGTCACATGAGACGTTGTCCAATTGCTTGTAAATACTGATCTGAAGGATTTTTGCTAATGTGAGAAATAGAGAGAATTTTTCACTTCATGGAGGTCACAACTTTTTCTTGTCTTGAGTGTTTTATTCTATTCACCTGTCCTTTTATAGGAGGAAACTCCAGGAACTCCAAAAAAGAAGGAAACTAAGAAAAAATTCAAACTTGAGCCCCATGATGATCAAGCTTTTGTGGATGGAAATGAGGTGAGATTATAGTACTGGTTTCCAGTATCACAGAGCTCCAGTTTTCATAGAAAATCTGAAAAATATATTTGATACCATCACTACAAAAAGAAACAATTTAAGCCGGGAGTGGTGGCACACACCTTTAATCCCAGCACTCGGGAGGCAGAGGCAGGCGGATCGCTGTGAGTTCAAGGCCAGCCTGGTCTACAAAGTGAGTCCAGGATGGCCAAGGCTACACAGAGAAACCCTGTCTCCGGGGGAAAAAAAAAAAAAAAAAAGATAACTTTGAAAAAGCCCACTTGTCTAACCTAGTTTTGTGAAAAGTTAGGATTGGATCTGACTGTATGAATGAGATGAGGCCTGAAACTGCAGTAGCTTAGTACAAGTCAGATCCTCTCTTTCTCATGCGTGTGCTCGGGGTGCGCGCACAGGCATGAAGCTCCGTAGCAGGCACAAGCTTCTCCTTTCTTTTTTCCTCTGTTAGTCTTCTTGCCGAGGTGCCTCATGGTCTGTGATGGCCATAAAACTATTTTAGCAAACCATCATCTTATGGACACTTACCCTTGGGTTCACTATGTTGTCAGGCTTACCTGAGATAACATCTTGAAAATGCACTTTTTATATTGAGGATTTAATTTTCCCAGTTAAAGTGCATAATTTCTATTATCATCAAGAGAAAAAAGAACAGGGTGGTTCATGGGGATCCCCTATTATCTATGGCTTTTCATCAGACATCTCTTGTTTGTTGTTTTCTAGTTTTTCGAGACAGGGTTTTTCTGTGTAGCCTTGGCTGTCCTGGACTCACTTAAGACCAAGCTGGCCTCGAACTCACAGGGATCCCACCTGCCTCTGCCTCCCGAGTGCTGGGATTACAGGTGTGCGCCACCATGCCCGGCTGACACATCTCTTGAAGAGTGTGAAATTTTCAATATTACTAGTACTTTGCACGTGGCCTTGTATGAAGACTGTTACAGCAGTAGGCACTTAAGTGCCGCAAAAATAGTAGCTATGCCCTAGCTGCTGAGTTGTTGGAATTTCAAGGCATATTCTTCTTTCTTGATACATTTATACCAGTTATCTGATATGTAAAAAACAGTGGATCCTAGGGCTGAGTGTTTGAAACTCTGCAATTGAAGAGCGCAAACATCTTCAGTGTTAAGCATGTCAGGATGCTTAAGCATGTCATGGGTGCTGGAACTGACACGGTAAAATACAATGCAGTTCTCTACAAGGAAGCTTCTATAGTCAGTTAAAGTCAAGGGCCACCTACGCATCTCTCTGTGTTAATGCTGTGAGAACACCATGTAGGTATGCTTAATTTAATTAGGAGGGATAAGCAGAGTCTAGAGACCATGTGCGTTTGACTTGAGCCTTCAGAACTGACTGGCACCTTGCCCATTGTACAAGGAAAGGAAGCAAGGCAGACAAAAGCCTGCCGCCTTGGAAAGGGTAGGTCGTACACATAGACACGAGAATCGCCATGTTTCCAGGCTTTTCAAATTGGAAAAAAAATTTTTTTTAAAATAGATGGGTGTGGTGGTGCTCGCGTTTAGTCCCAGCTCTTTAATGCCCAGTGGGCAGAGGCAAGTGGATCTCTGTGAGTTCAAGGCCAGCCTGGTTACAGAGCAAGTTCCAGGACAGCCAAGGCTATTTATGTTATACAGAGGAACTCAGTCTCAGGGGGAAAAAAAAAAAAGAAGCCATAAGGTTTTAGAGGGATTTTTTTTTTGTGGTAAGTAGCAAAACTAATGTTTTTAAATCTAATTCCCAAGGAAGATGTAAATATTAAAATAGAGGTTGAATCAGAAACTCAAATGTTAGAAATATAAATAAATCAGAAAACAAAACAAAGCAAAAAAAACCAATAAAGGGTGTTGTTCAAAATAGAACTAGGAAGTGGAAGAACACTGTACTTTACAGAAACTCAGCTAAAACTAGGGTTGTAATGATTGAGTATAGTTGTATCAGAGAGTTGTTAGTGTGTTCAGAGGTTGGGGACTGCGTTTGAGGAGCTACGGTACAGAAGTAAACTACTTACTCATGTGACCTTAGAACTTTTAAGCACTGAGGTTTCTTGATTCTTCTAGGTTTATGTGTGGATCTATGACCCAGTTCACATTAAAACATTTGTCATGGGATTAATTCTTGGTAAGTAGGAGGATATAAGTAGCTTTTTAGTGTAATCTAAAGCTTAGGGGGTGGAGTGCAGCACCCCCAAAAAATATTTCTAAATTTAATATAAAGTAAGAACTGCCCAAGAGGATACTTTAAATAAAGTTAGAAGATTAAGTAATAAACTAAAATTATTTGCAATAACTAAAACAAAGATATTTATAGTATTAACATGGTAGAACAACCTGGCTAAAATATGATAAAGAGTTAATACAGAGTGAAGTGACAAATACTAAGATTACAAAAGTTAACAGTGGAAGTCCCGGGGTGGAGGGACCACTCCTGACTATCGATGGTACAGTTCTTTTTACTTTATAGCAGGCAGTTTGGCAATACCTTTCAAACTGTAGATGCAAATGCATTGACCCTGTAACTCTTGCAGGAATTTGTCTTACATTCCTCTTTGTGCACACAGTTGAACGAAGTATATGCACTTACTCATTTGCTATGTTGATCAACATACCTCAGACTTCATTTGAAGACAACAATCTATCAAATAACCTTCACATTTTAAATGTGTGTGTCTTCTGGCTACCAGTTCATTGAAAGAATTAATTGTCGTGATTCTTTCAGTGTTGTTAGGTTTTGCTTATTGTTACAGTGTCTAAGATCAAACCCAGGGTATTACACATGCTAGGAGAGCACTACTCACTGAGCTACACCCCCAGCCGAGAATTCACTCTGTTAGGGAGTCCCAGTCATGCATTCATTGCACGCGTTGCAGTACTGTCTCTTACCATGCAAGTTCCTCAGTAGAAGAGTGAAATAATGCCTGTGTGATAGAGTGTCATGCAGCTTTTAAACAATGAAAAGAAAACTGCCAAAGAGTGAAAAGTTGCATAAGTTCATTTATTTAGAAAAAGTTATTTGTAGCTAATTTTTATTGTACATAAGCAATCTTTGACTAGGATAAGCTTAATAGTGTTTACCACTGAACAGTGGAACAAAAACTGGATGAAGATTTCATCTTCACTATAGCCTTTGACTCATTTTTAATATAGGCATTAAACTTATTTATGTAGTTTTCTTAAGTTTGGAGGCAAAATGGGTGGGAAATAATAGTTTAACAAATAGTAAAACCATACTAGCTAAAATATTATTGGTGAGTAAGACATTATAGGATCCCATTTGGAGACACATACAGTAAGAGTTGAAACATATTTAAGCCCAAAAGACTAATGCTATAGATTGCATATAGTGTAGTAGTCACTTTGTCATAAATGCCTTCTCGTGTCTCATTCCAATAAGAACATGTCTTACCAAATATAAGGTAAATTAGCTTTGGAAGGGTTACCTAGCTTATGCATAGTGCTCAAATCCTGTTCTTAATGTTAAAGACTTAAAGGCCGGGCACGGTGGTGTGCATGCTTTTTTAATCTCAGCAGTCGGGAGGCAGAGGCAGGCAGATCTCTGTGAGTTTCAGGCCAGGCTGATCCACAAAGAGAGTTCCAAGACAGCCAGGGCTGTAACACAGAAAACCCTGTCTCGAAAAACAAAACAAAAAATGATAAAGACTTAATAACCAGGCTTCTCATTTCTAAACAGTTTTCTAAGAGACCCTACTATAAATGCAGGAAAAAAAAACCCTAGAAATGCTTTTATATAGTTTGTCTAACCGCTCTGCCCATTAAAAGACAACAGCCTCAACTCTGTGAATCTGATTCCCCTGGGGTGGGAGGTGGGGTCTTCAAATTTTGGGAGTGGGTGTTGTTTGGTTGTTTTGTTTAAGCTTCTCTATTCCTAATTAAAAAAAAAAAGTAGTAGCTTCAAAATGACAGTAGTTGCTGACTTAAAGAATAGTTTTAATGTCTAGATGGTATTCTTATTAATTAAATGTAATCTAGACTTTTGAAAAATGCTAACCTATTTAAGAACAGTATAAAATGTTATGTTAAATAACATGAAGTTGCTGATAATCATCCCTACATAGATGGTGCTTTTTTTCTTCAGCTATTTATCAGTCCTGCCCCCCTCCCCGCCCCCCCCCCACTGTTAATTGTAATCGAGCCATTAAAATATTTCTTCTAAAAGTTACTGTGTAACTTTGTCATTTCTTGTTGCAGTGATTGCAGTAATAGCAGCCACCCTCTTCCCTCTCTGGCCAGCAGAAATGAGAGTAGGTGTGTATTACCTCAGTGTGGGCGCAGGCTGCTTTGTAGCCAGCATTCTTCTCCTTGCTATTGGTAAGTGTCTCTAATACTACGGCTCTTGGTATAAGGTGGGTATGAGCACTCAGACTTCACCCTGGAGCTCCAGAGAAGCTGAGTAGCAAAATCAGTATAGACAGCAAGGGTGTGAGCCTGTGTTGTAAGTCAGAGCGCAGAGCGCATTACGTTGGCTCCGATCTAGCATTTTCTATGTCTTTTCAAACTTTCATGTTTTATTTATACTATGTTTTCTATACAGTATAAAGCATGATTCAATTATTTATTTTTATATATATATATATGGGGGTTTTTTGCATTGTGGAATGATTAAATCAAGTTAAAATATCCATTGCCTTGCCGGGTGTGGTGGCGCACGCCTTTAATCCCAGCACTCGGGAGGCAGAGGCAGGTGGATCGCTGTGAGTTCGAGGCCAGCCTGGTCTACAAAGTGAGTCCAGGACAGTCAAGGCTACACAGAGAAACCCTGTCTTTAAAAAAAAATCCATTGCCTTGTTAGCTATCATTTTTTACGGTAATACACTTGAAATTTATTCTTAGTTATTTTGAAATATATAAAATATTACTATATCTTAATTAATATTAATACATTCCTGTATTTTAATCTGCATGTAGGTGTGTTTTAAAATTAGCTATAGTGGAGATTTATTTTTGCAGTGGTGAATCATTAGAGATATTTGAGGTAAAGTAAATATAACTTGTATTAAATATTTTTCTATTTACATATTCAGTTAAAATGATTCAAAACAATTTGTCTGCCGCTTAGGGACAATTATAACTTTTCACTTTCACCTAAATTCTAGTTGAACTAAGGAGTTAAATAACTAAAAACCAAATAGGAAGACAAAGTGGATGGTTTTTAACATTCAGAATTATTGAGATCTTTTATACATTTTTTTTTAAAGGCAGGGTCTTACTACATAACCCTGGCTGGCCTCAAACTCAAAGAAATCCACCTATCTTTGGCTTTCTAAGTCTTAGAACTAAAAGCGCATGCCACCATTCCCAGCCTAGAGCAGGTACTGCTTTATAGAAAAATAAATCGCCTCCAGTATTGATCTAGTTTCTGCTGTTAGAAGACAGAACTTTGGCCCACAGTAACTAAACTGGATGCATATTATTCTCTGGTAGGTAATTAATTTTTATTTGTATAGTTCTAAACAGTTTGTGTATTCGCACCTTCCCTGGTCACCATAGGTCCTGAGTTGGCCACCATTCACACGAAACCAAGAGTTCACCCACTTTTTTTAAGTCTACCGTGGTAACAGGCCTCCCGTTTGATCTGTGCTCTCATTAAATGAGCCCTTTTCACCTAACTCTGATTTGTTTTCTTCCTCTAGCTTAGTCACCTTGAGAACACCTCTTACTGCTTCTGCAGACAGCACAGCACATTTGTAGGCCAAGAAATAGTAGCCAGTCCTGTTAGCAGGCACCTAGTGTCAGTCTAATGCCTGCCTGTCTCAGGGAGGAAAGCCGTACATTTGAACTCACAGGAAAGAGAATAAGACTGACCCCCACAAACTAGTGAAATTCACAAAAATTTCTTGAAGCTTTTCAGCAAAGGATTAATTCTACTGAGTAGAATTATTCTAGTTGCTATATTTTAATTAAGCCAGTGTACTATAATTTATGTTAGATTGTTTTGACCTTTAAAATGTTGTTTTGAATTTTGAAAATAATTTTCCAGGTTTATACATATAAGTATTAGGGATAGTCTTACAAATTAAAGAAGCAAACCCAACATGTAAATACAAGTATATATAATGTGTGTGTTGTATATATAATATTTTAAGGTCACATGTAACCCAGCTAGCATCAGAATTGCAGTGCAACAGAGGGTGACCTTGAATTCATGGCCCTGTTGTACGGCCCGAGTGCTGACATTACAGGCATGCATCACCTTGCCTGCTTATGTGGTGCGAAGAATTAGACCCACGCTGCCTCCTGCCTGCTAGGCAAGCACTCCACCAACTGAGCTGCATCCCACCCTCCACTTTGTTTTTCAAATAGTTTTGATCTATACCCCACTTACAAATACTGTGGTATAGAATTACTCAAATTTTTTTGGTGTTTTTCAATATGCATGGTTAATATCACCACTTAAAATAAGATGTGACACTTTTCTAAAATTGCAGCTTTTACTGTAAGAATGGTAGGATGGTACATGTCATAGTTTTTCTGTGGTTCATCCTTTTATCTTTTGCCATATAGAGAAAAACTGGAATTATAATTCTGTTTTGCCCAGTTTACATGTGGTAAGAAATTCTGTTTGTTTATGACCTTTTTATAAGTAAGATTATTTGTAAATCCTGCCTTATAAACTACGGCATATATAAAAACCATATCCTTTGATTTATCCAAAGTACAACAATGAGAAAAGCATGGATCCTCTATTTTGTAAGCTATTTTTTAAATAGTTGTACATAATTTTAAGGAAAACAGAATAAAACAAAACTGTTTACCCTAGAACATTTGTATAGTCATTGTGAACTTTTAACATAATAAATAAAACCAGATGTGGTGGCCCATGCCTTTAGTCCCAGCACTCAAGGCAGAGGGGGACAGAGCTCTTGACTGAGGCCAGCCTGGCGTACAGAACAGGTTCCAGAACAGACGGGGCTACCTGTCTCAGAAACAGGAAAGAAAGATCACTAATCTACACATATTGGTAAATTAATGGAAAACCATCTGAAATAACCAAAGTTTGTGACACTGTACGAAGAGTGCTCTCCGCCAGGTGTGATTATAAGCATGTGTGATCCCAGCTACCTGGAAGGCTGAGGCAAGAGGATGGAGAGTTAAGGCTTGCCCATCTCAAATTTAGCCCATCCCAAGATGTAAAAGGTTAAGAATGTAGGTTTATGTTGCCTAATGGACAGGCCACCGTGGATTCCAGCCCAACCCCCATCACAAACAAAACCAAGAGTTACCTCATAAGCCATGTGTTTGAGCAATCTTTCTGTGTTAGCATTGTGGGATTTCATTGGTTTTTATTTCTTTTAGTTTTGTTGCTGTTGTTTTGTGTGTTTTTTCTTGTTTTTGGTCTTGTTTTCAAGAAAGGGTTTCTCTGTGTAACAGTCCTGGCTGTCCTGCACTCACTCTGTAGACCAGGCTGGCCTCTGACCTTGAGAGCCACCTGTCTCCGCCTCCGAGTGCTGCGATTAAAGAGCTGCACCTCCACACCCACCCCTTTTAGTATTTTGAGATAGGATTCTGATGTGTATCTCAGACCTTGCCTCCCAAGTGCTAGGATTACAGGCATGCAGCACTATACCTAATTTATATTTAAGGTACATAAACTTTTTCTTAATGTTGAGGCAATTGGTACTTAAATAAGCATAATTTACCTAATTAATAAAACAGTTCTACGATAGAAATTTCCTAATGCCTGGACTCTTTTTTCAAGGCTGAGCTGTCTTTTAGACAAGTTAGCACATGCTTTAGATCCGCAATACATATAAGAGCCCACTGAATTGTTTGTATTTATTTTAAAATCAGAAATAATAATATATATGTTTCTGTGTGTACACTTTTTCAGCATTATAATTGCATTTATTCTGTATTGTATGTTGAATGTAGTTTTAGTAATTTTTAAAATCCAGACAAGTACATAAGGACTAGATTGATTTTCCTTTTCGCCAGCTGCTTTCTTACAGTTGGTGTAACCCTTGCTCATATGCTGTTCTTTCCTTACACCATGAGCTCATGAAGGCTTCAACTTGCAGCTGGCCGCGACTTAATGAAGTACAACATCTCAAAATGCATGCACCCAGATTTTAAAAAATAGAAGTAATGTTTTGAGAGTGGCAATAACATTTGTTCCTGAGTTCAGGGCAGAGTACTCTTAAGATACTTGCATCTTCTAAGCTAGTCTGACTAGATATCCTTCTTTATGGTGCATAAAATATGCAAATAAGGCTAAATATTGTCTCCGTTTCTTGTTGATACAGTTTCCCTGTAGTTGATTCATTTATTCAGAAGAAACTTTTGTTCCCACAGCTCGTTGCATTCTGTTCCTCATCATTTGGCTGATGACTGGAGGAAGGCACCACTTCTGGTTCTTGCCAAATCTGACTGCTGATGTGGGCTTCATTGACTCCTTCAGGCCTCTGTACACACATGAATACAAAGGACCAAAAGCAGACTTAAAGAAAGATGACAAGTCTGAAACCAAAAAGCAACAGAAGTCTGACAGTGAGGAAAAGTCAGATAGTGAGAAAAAGGAGGACGAAGACGGGAAAGCAGCACCAGGCAGTCATGGAACAGAAGGCTCAGGGGGAGAGCGGCACTCAGACACAGACAGCGACAGGAGGGAGGACGACCCGTCACAGCACAGTAGTGGAAACGGGAATGATTTTGAAATGATCACAAAAGAGGAACTGGAACAGCAGACAGATGGGGATTGTGACGAGGAAGATGAAGACAAAGATGGAGAAACGCCTAAATCTGCACATGAGAAATCATAATCTGACTATTGGGGACTGACGAGTGCAACAGGTTGGCTTTTCTGTGTGCTGGTCACCATAGTGTACACATGGCATTTGTAGCAGCCTTTAAATTCATTTTCCGACATGTATTTGACTTTCAGTTACACCAGCCTTTTGTTTTGTAGAACGTTGGTACTATTACTGGCACAGTCAAAAGCCATTAATGAATTTTATCCATCTGATAATTTTACAGTAAGTAGGCCTCATTTGGATAGTCATCAAAGATACATTGTCCACAGTGACATTTAGATTAAGGGCATTTTTGATAGTTGTATGGCTTTTTACTGTTAGACTAATGGAAATCACTAAAGAAACTGCAGCATTTCCAATTATGCATAAGTAAATAGCCATTTTGCAGTTTCTTTAGGATGAAATGCTTAAACTCATCACTCTTGGTAGTTATGCCTTTTTTTGTCATGAAATTATACCAGAAAATTCCTTCTTTAAGGTTTTTGAGTTAGCAGGGATCAAGAGCATTTTGTGGAAACAAACCAGCTAGTAACAGTGCAGCACCACTTTTAATTCAGCTACAGAGTCTCCTTTTTCAGCTTAGGAAATCCAAACTGAACTGTACACTCAATCCAGAGAAAGGTGGCCATCTCCAGCAGAAAGTGAAGAGCTCTGATTGGAGGGCAAGGGCTCTTCCTTCTTCCCCGTCTCCTTGTCATAATATAAAATGTATTCTGTACATAATTTTCAAATAAAGCATTTTATTTTAATTGTTCCTTATGATTTAGAAATTTCTCAATACTTAAATTTGTAAAACAAAAACCATGTAAGGTATGTTTCTAGACAATTTCAGTAACCCACAGAACATTGGATCTTTTACAGCAGCTTCAGTTGTGTGCCAACATTCCATGTATTTTAATGAGTAAAATTATTCTTATTAAGTAAGAACAGACTTAAAGTAGCTGTTTGTATGCCTTAATGTTCATTTTGATTTATTTTAAATCTTTACATTTAGAAACGGCGACTATGTTATCAGACCAGAAGGCACTGCTGTGAAAGATAATTTGCTGTTCTAAAATACCAATTAAAAATAAAGGATATAAAAGAAAACATAGAAAACCATTGGACTCTCTAATTGCTTCAAATTAGTTTTGCTTTAATCACAAACCCCCTTTTAAAATTTTTGTGTATGTACACTCATTCCTTGGAGATACATTCTTACGCACTGATTGTGAGCATTGATTTTTTTTTTTTTTTTTTTTTCAGTCACAGTTGGAATGGTTTTGCTTTGTAGTTAGGAGATGGTTGGATGTATAGGTATTTATCTCTCTAGGCTGTTTCCCTTCTTAGTATTTGACTCAAGATGACCTTTAATTGTGAGGAAGCACATTCTCTGTATATTGACCTTTTATGAAATATGGCTTGATGATAGTCTTTTAAGGTTTTCCTCAAGGGGCTGCCTTGACGGCAGGGCCTGGGTGTGTCCCTTCCTACCCAGTTGGCAGAGCTCCATTGCTTCATTTCCAGTGAGGAAAAGGATGATTGCAGCATATGAACCTGTTAGTCACCAGTAGATTACTACCTATGTGGTGTGTGGAAAAGGAGCCAAAATGTTTTATAACAATAAAACTGTTGGGTAAATCTTACTACTGTGGTATCCAGGCATCCAATATTGGTCTGCAAGTTTCTTTATAACACGTATCCTGTGTCTAGTCTAAAAACTGAAGAGCACTAGCTACAAAGTCCTCTTAACTGATATGTGGGGATTTCTACAGAATGCTAGTAAATTTTTTTATAAATATTAATGACCTTTGGGGGATATATTCTCATAGTTAAATATGAGCTAGAAATGTCAGCTTAGTTTCTATTGTATGCTTTCAAGGTTGAACACTTTAAACAAATACAAAAATAAAAATGCTTCTTCTGTGATAGTCTTCAGAAGTCTTTGTTGGCTGACTAAATATCCTTGTGTACCAGCATGGAGAATTGTTTACAATAGCCAATGGAGTGGCGATCCTTAAAACGTGAGTTCTTAATGCTGCTGTAAGTAGAAGCACAAAGCTTTTGAGTAATGTAGGATTTATTATGGAGTGTGTGTACATTGGCCTAAGTAAGATTGAGCTAACCAGGGCTGAGTCCTGGTGGAAGAACAGTGCATATGTGGATGTTCTCAAAATTAACGTATTAAATGGGGTGCTTTTTCTTTTCCCTCCTACTGGATTCTCTAATTTTTAAATGATAAGGTCTTCTAGAGAATGTTAATTGATAACTTCAATGAATAATATTCAGAAAGTAATAAATTTTAATATATTACATTGAATTATGCAGTAGTGGTGGATTTTGGTGTTTTCTCACTCTTGTTTTTTTGTTTTTTTGTTTTTTTTATCATGAATACAAATTAGATTCTGCCTAGAAAAAATATGTCATATGTAAGTTTTCCTTCAAAATTTGTAGGAATTGAAAAACAGTATGTACCGGTGGTTTTCATTGTGGTTATATTCTGTGAAGTCTCTGGAATGCTTGATTCGCAAATCCTGAGCCACCATGTCTAAAGGAAACACAGGGCTAAGTTTCTTTAAGCCTCTGTTCCCAGCGTTCAGCCAACCACTATATACAACTACCGTGTTGTAGCTGTCTCTTTAGAAGCCATGTTATTGACTCCTAACATTGGCTCATGACCAATAGAATACTAACTTCTGCCTGAATGGAGATTTCCTGCTATTTTCTCCAGGAGTCAAACCACTGCACTTTTGCCCTTAGGGAACATAGGATGGTATTTTAATACTACCTTTGGTGACCATTTTAAAGTCAGCAACAAAAAGCACAGAAATGAAAAGCAGACATCATATACAGCAAAAACGCATTGCAAGGTCTAGAATAAGACATCCTGTCCAACCGCAGCCAAGATTCTGCATGGGGCAGTCAGGTATTTTGCTGCCCAGCACTTGGCTGTAAAAGTACTACAGGCAATTTCACAAATATGTCCTCCCAAAACTTAAGAACCCAAAAATAATGACGGTTGACCACATTTGTAATCATGACATTTAATCCGTAGAACCGTATTTAGAGTCTCATTGTACAGCCCTGACTAGCCTAGAACTCTACAAAGACCAGACTGGCCTCAAATTCAGAGATCCTCCTGCCTCTGCCCTCCTGGAATAGAATTTATTGACAAATCCTGCTCCGATATTGAGTAATATTTTAAATATGTTCCCTGCCTGGAAATAAATACTTCCTAGTTATATCATTGATAAGTTGCATTTTCTGTATTCATTGATTCAGTAATACTGAGGACTTCTGTATGTCAGAGCTAAGGCACACCCATGCTGAAAGTCCAGTGCTGCCACCCTGGAGCCCTTAGCATTATGGTGAGTGTCAGATGTGTTGGTTGTCTCTTACCTGCCCACCCAGGCGGACCTGAATGGAGATGTGCGTCGGGCTCCTGTCCCTTCTGGCTTCTGTGCAGCTGTAGCCCAGAAGTGTCATGGCCAGAAATCAAACGGTCAGTTTGTTTCCCTTCATCTCCACAGTGAGACTGCCTCAGCTGTCAAAAGTCACCCCTTTTCCAAAATTCCCTTCCCTTGGGAAATGGCTGTTGTGATGCTGCCTGCATCCCAGCTTCCTCTTTGTGCCTCTGCTCCCACACTTGACAGACTGCTAGTGTTGTCAGAGCACCCATATAAAGGCGTTTCCTGTTGGAACTAGAACCAAGACAACCACTTGAGTGTCAGACCCTCACCACTGAGTGTTAGAAAGGAGTCCAGAAACTGTATGTTCAAGCAGGACGCTATTTCTGCAGCTAACTGCAGTTTCATTTGGCATTTTCTACCTTCAGCATTTATCTTATATAACAGATAAATGCATCAATACACTTGAACCTAGTTGAGAGTCCCTTCGAAACTTAATTAAATGGCTCTTCTACCCTGCCATTTCAACATGAAGAATATATCTATCTGTAAGTTTGCCATTTTAGAGTTAGAAATAAAAATAATTTCTTTCATTTTAGCATATGTGTGTGTCTCTGTGTATGTGTGTGTGTGTGTGTGTGTGTGTGTGTGCGCGTGTGTGCCATGCGCATGTGCAACATGTGTTGGGATACCTGTGGAAGCCAGCAGAGGGTGTAAGATCTGGAGCTCCAGTTACAGGTAATTGGGAGCCACCCAACGTGGGTGCTGAACTCTGGTCCACCACTGAGTCCCCAGCTCCTATGGTCTAACGTGGGTGCTGAACTCTGGTCCACTACTGAGTCCCCAGCTCCTATGGTCTAACGTGGGTGCTGAACTCTGGTCCACCACTGAGTCCCCAGCTCCTATGGTCTCTGTTATGATATCAAAGCGGGGGGGGGGGGGATAGGCTACTTCTCAAATCAAATCATCATACTTTGGCCTCATTTTATTTTCAGGGCATACCTGGACCACTTAATTACCCTCCCCCTTTTATTTGTTATGTATACAATGTTCTGCCTGCACATACACCTGCATGCCGGAAGAAGGCACAAGATCATATTAGAGATGGTTGTGAGCCATCATGTAGTGGCTGGGAATTGAACTCAGGACCTTTGGAAGAACAGCCAGTGCTCCTAACCTCTGAGCCATCTCTCCAGCCCCACTTCACCTTTTTTGTACCATAGCCCCTATCTTGAAATAAGATGGTTTTAGTTTTTTGTTTGTTGTTTTTAAGACAGTGTTGCATTTAGCCACATATGATGGCAAAGTATGGGCTTTGATTATAATTCTGACCTATGTAATCAGGTTTGTTAGTATTCGGTTCCAAAAGCCAGTGCTACTTTATTTCATTTAATTTAACCCTTAATATTGACACCCATGTCCCCATTACCACCAATAATCAATTTCTTGTGTGTTTATTTTTTTTTAAGATTTATTTATTTAAGTATACAGTGTTTCGCCCACATGTATACCTGCACACCAGAAGAGGACACCAGATCTCATTACAGATGGTTGTGAGCCACCATGTGGTTGCTAGGAATTGAACTCAGGACCTTTGGAAGAGCAGGCAGTGCTCTTAACCTCTGAGCCATCTCTCCAGCCCAATGTGTTTATTTTTAAGTAGACGGTATCTTTTAGAGAATAGCAAAGATTTTCTTTGTAGCAAGGTTTTAAAATAAGGGATGAAGTCAGGTACCCATCCTGAGATGATTCTTCAGTCATTCACCATACATCCCCAGAACAATTACTGTTGCCAGGCAGTGTGTAATCACAGAACTCAAGGGAGCATACTCATGCAGTCAAAACAGAGGGACATGTGATGGTAAGGGTATGTAGCTTGCCAGTCCCATCGCATGAATAAATGCCAGTGCAGGCTGGAGAGACCTGGAAAGGCTTCCCCCGGGCTGTACCTTGATCTGAAAGGATGAGGTAAAATCACCAGGTCAGAAATAGAGACAATGCATGAAGATGTATGTCTGGTTAGTGTTACTGGTGCTGAAATGACCCAAATCCACCTGGGGAGGAAAGGAAAGGCTTTGTTTTACCTGGCGTTGTAAGTCCGTTACTGAGGAAGCCAGGCAAGGAACCTGAAGGCAGGAACTGATGCATAGGTCATGGAGGAATGCTGCCTCCTGGCATTCTCTCTACGACTTGCTCAGCCTGCTTTCTTTTTTTTTTTAATTATTATTAATTTTTGAGATTAAATTACATCACACACGCGCATGCACACACGCATGCACACACACACACATGCACACACTCACATGCACACACACACGCATGCACACACACGCACATGCACACACACACACACACACACATGCACACACCTTTCCTTTCCTCTTTCCAAACCCTTCTCTGTATCCCTTCTTGTTCGTTTTCAAATTCTTGGGCTCTATTTTTATTAATCTTTGTTACACAAATACATTCCCAAGCCATAAGCAAACCCTGCTGTCTGTCTAATGTTACGTGTATGTATGCTCTCCGGGCGGGCCTCTTGGTTCTGGATAACCAATTGATACGTTCCTCTCTAGGGAAGGCCATTTCTCCGGTTCTCAGTTGCCTGTGGTTCTTAGTGTAGGACTGAGACCTCATGCTCTTTCCCCACCCCATGTTAGCGTGTCTGTTCTCTATGCTCGGCTCATGCTGAGGCAGCCATGTCCATGAGACTTGACGGGTTCAGCTCACGTCACTGGGAGACACAATCTCACAGCAAACTCCCACCTCCTCTAGCTCTTAGTCTTTCCACCCCCTCTTCTGCAGTGAACCCTGAGTCTTCAGAGGCAGGAGTTATATGGGACAGGGCTCCGCAGTTCTTCATTTTGATTGGTTAAGACTTTCTGTAAAGCTCTTCATCACAAACAGAAGTTTCCTTCTCTGTGGGTGAGATAGCTCAGCAGTTAAGAGCACTGACTGCTCTTCCAGAGGTCATGAGTTCAATCCCCAGCAACCACATGGTGGCTCACAACCATCCACAATGAGATCTGGTGCCCTCTTCTGTCCTGCAGGTGTACATACACTGTGCATAATAAATAAATATTTTTTTAAAAAAATAGAAAAAAAAAAGAACAAATATTTAGAGTGTAGCTAGGGTTTCTGCTCATTTGAAAAGTAGCAGTTGTACATTCTTTTCCAAGATCCATGACTTTACTTTAGCCTTGGGTAGTTGGTTAGGTTTCTGGTACCAGACATGATTTCCTTCTTGTTGAGGGGTCTTATGTCCAGTTAGAGAGTTGTTGGTTACCTCCAGGATATGCCTGCTGCTACTGCATCCGTAGGACTATCGTGCCATCCATGTCAGTCATTGCCGTGGCTCATAGGCATCACAGCTGGGTAGGACTGTCCAGTTGCTTCCTTCTTTGTACGCTTACATGGCAATTTCTGGTACCATGAAAGTTAGTCCTCATGGAGAAGGTGTTCAGGTCAGTTCCAGCTCAGGAGCCTCTGGGCCCTGTGTCTGAAGGACATGGTGTCTTCAGCAATAAAGACGTACCTTCCACCTCTGGTGGGGCAACCAAGAGTGATAAAATAACCCACAATCTTTTGGGAGTCTCTTGGCTAACCAAAAATCACCTTTTTTTTTTTTTTTTTTTTTGGACAGGTTCTCTCTGTGTCAACTTGACTGTCCCAGACTCACTTTGTAGTCCAGGCTAGCCTCAAACTCACGGCGATCGCCTGCCTCTGCCTCAAGACCAACAATTTAGAATACTTCTCATTCCTGATGTTGGGTTTTTTTTCTTAGATAGTCTTTGGGGTGGTGGTGGCGGCGGCGGCGGTGGCGGTGGTGGCAACAGCGGCACACACCTTTAATCCCAGAACTCCGGAGGCAGAGGCAGGTGGATCTCTGTAAGTTCAAGGCCAGCCCGGTCTACAAAACAAGTCTAAGTTCAGGACAGCCAGGGCTCTGTTACACAGAGAAACACTACTTCAAAACAACAACGAAAAACCCAAACAAGCCGGACGTGGTGGCGCACGCCTTTAATCCCAGCACTTGGGAGGCAGAGGCAGGCGGATCTCTGTGAGTTTGAGGCCAGCCTGGTCTACAAAGCTAGTCCAGGAGAGCCAAGGCTACACAGAGAAACCCTGTCTCCAAAAACCAAAAAAAAGAAAAAAAAAAAGAAAAACCCAAACAAAACAAAACAAGATAGTCTTTGGGTCTTAGAGAGAGCATTGTCAGCCCTGATGGGGAATTTTCATTCAAATTCTATATATTTACTTACACACCGACTTAAGTATATTGTAGGTGTTCTTAGGTGGAGAGTTAATAGTATGATTTTTTATGACATTTTCAGAATCCTTGTTGTTATTTCACCCTCCTCCCTTCTGTAAGAAATTCCCTACGCTCACACTCAAAGATAAAGGCAGAACACTTGAACAGCCCTCTTCCAGCCACAGCTGATGCCCAAGGAGAGCCAGCCTCAAATGTGAGGCTTTACTAACTTCTATACAGCTTAGGCTGTGCATTATACGTATGCTGTCATTCTTAAATCTCTCTCAGATCCCACCCCCAGGTTACACTTCCAGCAGTTTAGACAGAGACAGGAGACTGCAAGTCTGGCCACTTGGAAAGATGGGAGAGTTACACAGCAGATACTGCCAGAATTAGTTTTTAAGTTTATCAGTGCAGTTCTTTTCAAATGCTTGTTACCCAGGGCCATTTTGCCCACCTGGCAGAATTATGTTTTTTCCTGATAAGAGTACAGAAAAGTACAAACTAGGACTTTTTTTCTTTCTTTTTTAAAAATAATTTTTATCTTTTACATATATGTTTATATTATTACACATATAGACAATAAATCACCTGTAGCAAGAAGAACCATGACACAGTCAGGAATTATATAAATGTTACATTCTTAGTGTTTAGTGTTTTTGGCTATTTGTATTTGTCATCCATGAAGAAAACATCTCCAAACCTAAGAATGTAAGATAAAGGAAAAGAGAGACATCTATGAGTCTAACCTTGTTTTCTCTCTAAATAAGACAAACAATAACTTGTAACCAACTCCCGTTGATAATAACCCTCTATAGCCCAAGAAAGCAACCAAAAACCTACCCGATCCTCCTTAAAGGAAGTGGGCCATCGTTCTCTTAAGAGACAAATAATACCTTTGTAGGAGCCCAGATAAAATTGGGGAAATGGTTAAACAAGCTAGGAATAGCGTTTATGGTCTAGTTTTTAAGTGTTGAGAAATTCCAGGATTAATTAGAGTCCTGTGTAGGACAGTCTAAAATGCTGGACCAAGTGTGATTGGAAGCTTTCTTTGAAGCTGTCCTGGGAGCTGTCTTGTTCTAATGAGGAACAGCAACTGAAGCACTTGGTGCTGGAACATGAAGGATGCAGATTGCCAGTGTCCATCCAGCAGGCTGAGAGGAAGGAATCCTTTTAGGTCTGATCCAATGTCAGTGTCGGGTTCTGCTGTTCTGAAAACATATAGTTTCTCACAAGCATTATGCAGTCCTAAAATTATACATGTGTAAGGTGTGCAGGGTGCACAGAACAATTAAGGCTGATTTTTTGCTCTTTGTATGAGCAGAAAAAAAAGACAACCGCAAATCTTCATTGACGCCATGTGAAGAATGGCGTCTAATAGTAATTCATAGGCGTTCTGTAGCCAACAAGAAACATTGTCTCATCCAGAGCTAGTCCCATATAGTAGGATTATCAATGTAAGTTACCTGCTTGTTCTGCAGTTTAAATTCTTCACATCCCAATTGTATCCCCCTCCCTCATCCCTTCCTGATCTTCCTTAGTCCTCAGAAAGGGAAGCCCTCCTCCCCTCACATCTGACATCAGCCTATCCAGTCTCATCTGGACTACCTGTGACCTCTTCCTCTGTAGTCTGGCAAAGCAGTTCTACTAAGGGGAAGTGATGTAAGTTCAGGGGCCAGAGTGCATGTCCGAAAGTAGTCCCTACTCTTCACATTATGGGACCCACAAGGAGACTGTACTACTACAGCTGAGCAGAGGGTCTAGGTCCACATCATACATGGTCCTTGATTGATGTTTCAGTCTCTGTGCTGTGGTGTAGTTTTCCTGTATTATATGCCTAATATCTGCTTATGAGTAAGTATATACCATGCGTGTCTTTCTGGGTCTGGGTTACCTCACTCAGGATGGTCTTTTCTAGATCCATCCATTTGCCTGAAAATTTCAGTATTTCCTTGTTTTTAATAGCTGAATAGTATTCCATTGTGTAAACACACCACAGTTTTTTTTTTATCCATTCTTCTACTGAGAGACATCTAGGTTGTTTGCAGATTCTGGCTATTATGAACAGGGCTGCTATGTACTTAGTTGAGCAAATGTCCTTCTGGTATGGTGGGGCATCTTTCAGGTATATTCCCAGGAGTGGTATGGCTGAGTCTTGAGGTAGAATTATTCCCAATGTCCTGAGAAAGCACCAGATTGATTTCCAAAGTGGTTGTACAAGTTTGCACTCCCACCAGCAATGAAGGAGTGTTCCCTTCCTCCTCATCCTCGCCAGCATGTGCTGTCAGCTGAGTTTTTGATCCTAGCCATTCAGATAGGTGTAAGATGGAATCTCAGAGTCATTTTGAGTTGCATTTCCCTGATAACTAGGGATGTTGAGCATTTCTGTAAGTGTTTCTCAGCCATTCGATATTCCTCTGTTGAGAATTCTCTGTTTAGTTCTGAGCCCCATTTTCTAATTGTATTATTTGGTTTGGTGGTGTTTAATTTCTTGAGTTCTTTATATATTTTGGATATTAGCCTTTTATCAAATGTAGGGTTGGTGAAAATCTTTTCCCAGTCTGTAGGCTGTCACTTTGTTCTGTTGACAGTGTCCTTTGCCTTACAGAAGCTTCTCAGTTTCAAAAGGTCCTTTTTATTAATAGTTGATATTAGGGCCTGAGCTGTTGGTGTTCTGTTCAGGAAAGTGTCTCTTGTGCCAATGAGCTCAAGACTCTTCCCCACTTTTTCTTCTAACAGATTTAGTGTGCCTTGTTTTATGTTGAGGTCTTTAATCCACTTGGACTTGAGTTTTGTGCATGGTGGTGAATATGGATCTATTTACATTTTTCTACATGTAGACATCCAGTTAGACCAGCACCATTTGTTAAATATGCTATCTTTTTTCCATTGTATGGATTTGGCTTCTTTGCCAAAAATCAAGTGTCCATAGGTGTGTGGGTTTATTTCTGGGTCTTCAATTCGATTCCATTGAGCAACCAGCCTATTGCTATGCCAGCACCATGCTGTTTTAATTACTGTTGCTCTATAGAACAGCTTGAGATCAGGGATGGAGACGCCTCTGGAGGATCTTTTATTGTAGAGGATTGATTTAGCTATTCTGGGTTTTCTGTTTCTCCGTATAAAGTTGAAAATTGATGTTTCAAGGTCGATAAAGAATTGTGTGGGTATTTTGATGGGAATTGCATTGAATCTGTAGATTGCTTTTGGTAAGATGGCCATTTTTACTATGTTGATTCTCCCGATCCATGAGCAAGGGAGATCTTTCCATCTTCTGAAATCTTCAAATTCTTTCTTCAGAGATTTGGAGGTGTTTTTTTGTTTGTTTGTTTGTTTGTTTGTTTGTTTTCTGATAAGTCTTTCACTTTCTTGGATAGAGTTACACAAAGATACTTTATATTATTTGTGGCTATTGTGAAAGGTGTAGTTTCCATAGCTTCTTTCTCAGCCTGTCATTTGTATACAGGAGGGGTTTGATTTTTTTTTTTTTAGTTGATTTTGTATCCAGCCACTTTGCTGAAGGTGTTTATCAGCTGTAGGAGTTCCTTGATAGAATTTTTGGGCTCACTTATGTATAATATCATATTATCTGAAAAATAGTGATAGTTTGAGTTCTTCCTTTCTAACTTGTATCCCCTTGATCTCCTTTACTTGTCTTATTGCTCTAGCTAGGACTTAAAGTACTATGTTGAAGAGATACACAGAGGATGGACAGCCTTGTCTTTCCCCTGATATCAGTGGAATTGATTTAAGTTTCTCTCCATTTAGTTTAATGTTGGCTATAGGCTTGCTGTATATTGCCTTGATTATGTTGCAATATGTGGTTTATATCCCTGCTCTCTCCAGGACTTTTAACATGAATGGGTGTTGGGTTTTGTCAAATGCTTTCCCGGTGTCTAAGGAGATGATCATGTGGACTTTTTTCTTTCAGTCTGTTTATATGATGGGTTACATTGTTGGATTTCCATATATTGAACCACCCCTGCATGCCCGGCATCCCTACTTGGTCATGGTGAATGATAGTTTTGATGTGTTCTTGAATTCGGTTTGCGAGCATTTTATTGAGTGTTTTCGCATCAATGTTCATAAGAGAAATTGGTCTGAATTTCTCTTTCTTTGTTGAGTCTTTCTGTGGTTTAAATATCAAGGTGACTGTGGCCTCATAGAATAAGTTTGGTAAGCTTCCCTCTGTTTCTGTTTTGAGGAATAGTTTGAAGGGAATTAGTCTTAGCTCTTCTCTGAAGGTCTGGTAAAATTCTGAGCTGAATCTGTCTGGTCGTACGCTTTTTTTTTTTTTTTTATGTTTGATGACTGCCTCTATTTCCTCAGGTGTGATAGGACTATTCAATTTGTTTTGTTTACCTGATCTTGATTCAATTTTGGTAGTTGGTAGCTATCAAGAAAATTGTCCGTTTCATTTAGGTTTTCAAATTTTGTGGAATATAGGCTTTTGAAATAAGATCTAATGATTCTTTGGATTTCCTCAGTGTCTGTCATTATGTTTCCCTTTTCATTTCTGATTTTGTTGATTTGAGTACTCTCCCTCTGCCTTTTAATTAATTTGGCCAAAAGTTTGGCAATCTTGTTGATTTTTCTCAAAGAACCATATCTTGGTTTCATTGATTCTTTGAATTATTTTCTTTGTTTCCAATTTATTGAGTTCAGCCCTGACTTTGATGATTTTCAGCCATCTATTCCTCTTGGGTGTGTCTGCTGCTTTTTGTTCTAGAGCTTTCAGGAGTGCTGTTAAGTTGCTAGTATGGGATCTCTCCAGTTTCTTTTCTTTTCTTTTTTTTTTTTTTTTTTAGTAATTTATTTATTTATTTTGGTTTTTCGAGACAGGGTTTCTCTGTGTTAGACTTGGCTATCCTGTACTAGCTTTATAGACAAGGCTGGCCTCAAACTTCCAGCAATCCGCCTGCCTCTGCCTCCCAAGTGCTGGGATTAAAGGTGTGCGCCACCATGCCTGGTTTCCAGTTTCTCTAAAAAAGCACTTAGTGCTATGAACTTTCTTCTTAGCACTGCTTTCATATAAGTTTGGGTATGTTGTGCCTTAAATTTCATTGAATTCTAGGAAGTTTTTAATTTCTCCTTTTATGTCATCCCTTACCCAGATGTCATTGAGTAGGGAGTTGTTCAGTTTCCATGAGTTTGTAGGCTTTCTGTTGTTTCTTTTGTTGTTGAGGTCCAGCTTTAATCCATGGTGGTCTGACAAGATACAAGGGATTCTTTCTTTCTTTCTTTCTTTCTTTCTTTCTTTTTTTTAATCTGTTGAGGTTTGCTTTGTGACCAAGCATATGGCCAATTTTGGAGAAGGTTCTGTGGGGTGCTGAAAAGAAGGTATATTCTTTTGTGTTTGGGTGAAATATTCTGTAGATACCAATTAGGTCCATTTGTTTCATGATGTCTATTAGTTTCCTTGTTTCTCCATTTAATTTTTGTCTTGATGATCTGTCTATTGGGGAGAGAGGGGTGTTGAAGTCTCCCACTATTAATGTGTTGAGTTTAATGTGTGATTTAAGCTTTAGTAATATTTCTTTTATGAATGTGGGTGCTCCTGCATTTGGGGCATAGATATTCAGAATTGAGACATCATCTTGGCATATTTTTCCTTTGATGAGGATGAAATGGACTTCCCCATCTCTTTTGATTAATTTTGGCTGAAATTTGCTTAAAATACAGTTTTCCAACCCTTTACTCTGAGGTAACGTCTATCTTTACTGATGAGGTGTGTTTCTTGTATGCAGCCGAATGATAAATCCTGTTTTTGCATCCATTCTGTCAGCCCATGTCTTTTTACTGGGGAGTTGATGCCATTGATGTTAAGAGATATTAATGACCAATGGTTTTTAGTTCCTTTTATTTTGGTGTTGGTGTTGGTAGAGTGTGTGTGTGTTTCTGTGTTTTTGATTTGTGGATATGGACTTATTTATTTCCTATGTTTTCCTGGGTGTAGTTAGCCTTCTTGAGTTAGAGTTTTCCTTCTAATACCTTCTGTACAGCTGGGTTTGTGGTTAAACTTGGTTTTGTCATGGAATATCTTGTTTTCTGCATCTACGGTGATTGAAAGTTTTGCTGGGTATAGTAGTCTGGGTTGGCATCTGTGGTCTCTTAATGTTTGTATGACTTCCGTCCAGGCCCTTCTAGCTTTCACAGTCTCTGTTGAGAAGTCAGGTGTAATTCTGATGGGTTTGCCTCTATATGTGACTTGACCTTTTTCTCTTACAGCTTTTAATGTTTTGATTTTTTTATCATTATCATTATTTTTATTTATTATTTATTTATTTATTTATTTATTTATTATTTATTCTTGTTACATCTCAATGGTTATCCCATCCCTTGTTTCCTCTCATTCTTCCCTCCCTCCCATTTTCCCCTTACTCCCCTCCCCTATGACTGTGCCTGAGGGGTACTTCCTCCCCCTTTATATGCTCATAGGGTATCAAGAATGTTTTGATTATTATGTGGTAGGAGGATTTTCTTTTCTGGTCGAATCTATTTGGAGTTCTGTAGGCTTCTTGTATGTTTATGGTCATTTCTTTTTTTAGGTTGGGAAAGTTTTCTTCTATGATTTTGTTGAAAATGTTTTCTGGGCCTTTGAGTTTGGAGTCTTCAAGCTATTCCTATTGTTTTTAGATTTGGTCTTTTTATAGTGTCCCAGATTTCTTGGGTGTTTTGTGTCATGAACATTTTAGTTCTAATGTTTCCTTTGATGTATCGATAACTTCGATCGTATCTTCCACACTTGATATTCTCTCTTCCATCACACCTGTTCTCTTCCCTATGTTTTCCAATGCTAAGATTGCCTCAGTGTCGGAACCAGGCCCAACTGGGCTGCCTGCCTGTCTTGCTGTTTCATGTCCTGTTTCTAGCAGCTTCCACGTCTGTGTTTATCTTGGTTAGCTAGTCATGTTTACTGCTCTGAGAACGCACCCCTTCCTTCCTCGAGACTTTTCCTCCTGTGTGCAATCACTTCTTGAGGGATTTCACCTGGGAGGAGGATTCCTGTTTCGCTGCCTATAAGAAGGCTCTTTGGAACTCTGAAAGGAGAACAATAAACCGCTGCCGTGGCTGCTGCTGCAGCTGCTGCTCTCTTAGCACGAAGAACCCGCTGTGTTATTGTGTGTGTGTGTGTGTGTGTGTGTGTGTGTGTGTGTGTGTATGAGTTAAATCCTCAGTCCCTCATCCTTGACTTGGCACTGCGGTGGCGCGGGCGCCACACCTCAGCTTGTGTTTTCTTTGTTCCTTCTAATTCCCTCTTTAGGTCTTGAATAGTCTTATTCATTTCTTTCTTCCATTTGATTGAATTTTCCTGTAATTCTTTATAGGATTTATTCAATTCCTTCATCTGTTTGGATGTATTTTCTTGTAATTATTTAAAGGACTTATTCAATTCTCGCATCTCTTTGGATGTATTTTCCTGTAATTCTTAAGAGGACTTATCCAATTCCTTCATCTGTTTGAATGTATTTTCTTTATATTTCTTTGAGTGGTTTATTTTCCTCTTTCAAGGCTTCTACCATTTTTATCACCTCAGATTTAAAGTCTTCTTGCACTTCATGGGTGTTCATACCTCCAGGGCTTGTTGTGGTAGGGTCACTGGTTTCCAGTGGTGTTATGTGGCTCTGAGTTTTGTTGCTAGTCTTCTTGCGCCATTTTCTAGCCATCTGGTTGTCTCTGGTGTTAGCAGGCATAGGGGTTCCTCCAATGAGGTCGCTGTCTGTGTCCCACGTGGGCTAGGAAGGTTGGGAGCAGGTAGAGAGAGCTCCAAGGTGAAAGTTGTTTGCTAGGGCTCCCCAGATGTAGGAACCAGGCCCAACTGAGCTGCCTGCCTGTCTTGCTGTTTCATGTCCTGTTTCTAGCAGCTTCCATGTCTGTTTTTATGTTTGTTAGCTAGTCATGTTTACTGCCCTGAGAATGCACCCCTCCCCTCCTGGAGACTTTTCTTCCTGTGTGCAATCACCTCTTGAGGGATTTCTCCTGCAAGTGGCATTCCTGTTTTGCTGCCTATAAAAAAGCTCTTTGGACACTGAATAAAAGCTGCTGCTGCTGCTGCTGCTGCTGCTGCTGCTGCTCTCTTGGCACAAAGGACCCGCTGTTTTAGTGTGTGTGTGTGTGTGTGTGTGTGTGTGTGTGTGTGTGTGTGTGTGTGTTAAATCCGAAGTCCCTCGCCCTTGACTCGGTACTGCGGTGGTGCGGGCGACACACCCAGAGGCCTCCTCTGGATGTTGGGCAGTGGGTGTCAGAGTTTGTACCCTGCTCAGTTCAGCTTGGTTCCCTGACTGTATCCCAGTTGGGTTAGGCAGGAGGGGAGTGGGCTGATGGATTTCCAAGCCCAAAGCAGCTCAAGTGCCCTATGGTCCTTTTTGAGATGGCAGTGCCCTGCCTATCTGCTTTGTGTTCCAGGCAGGCTAGGCCAGTAAGCAGCTAGGGGGCTGCAAGAGATTCAAGCATGAAGCTGCTCAGGTTTGCCACAGACCTTTTGAGATGGCAGTAAATGTGAGTCTTGACCTGTGCCAGACTCAGCTCTGCCTATCTGCTCTGTTTCCCAGATGGGTGAAGCTGGTAAGTAGCTGGGGGCCTGAGGGGGACCAGAGCCCAAAGCTGCTGGTGTGTTCTACAGGCCTTCTTGATATGACAGGGCTCAGCTTATCTGCTCTTTGCACCAGTTGGGCATGGATAGGCAGAGAGAGATTAGAGCCCAAAGCTGTTCACGGAGTGCCACCTAATGTGCAGTATGGCCTGCCCAGGACTCTGCTCTGTGACCTAAATGGATTGGGACAATGAGCTGCGGTGGGCAGGGTGAGATTAGAGCCAGAAGCTGTTAGTGGGTTGGCAGATAGTGCAGATTGTGGCCCATGAAGTTCTCTGCTCAGCCTGTCCTCTTTGTGTCTTAGCTGTGTCAGAGCAGTATGCTTCAGGTGGGTGGGCAGAGACAGGCCCAGGTCCAAAGTCGCTCACAGATGGCTGCTACTGCAGATTGTGGGTGGCACCTGGATTTAGCTCTGCTTGTATGCTCTGTGCTACAGATGGGCTGGGCTGGTAAGCACCTGGCGGGGGTCGGGGGGTGGGGAAGGGAGGGCGGCAGAGGGGCTGTGAGAAATGGGAACTCCAAACTGCTCAGATGCTCCACAGGCCCTCTTAAGATGGCAGAGTTCTGCCTATCTGCTCTGTGACCCAGCTGGGCTAGGCCAGCAAGCAGCTGGAGTGCTGAGAGAGATCAGAGAACAAAGGTGCTTGGGTGCCCTGCACTCTCTCTTGGGGAGCAGCTAATGTAGATTGTGTCTGGTTCCGGGACTGCCTGTCCACTTCCTGTCCTGGATCCAGCAAGCAGTAGACGGGATATCCCACAGTCCTTCTCAAGATGGCGGCTAATATGGGCTTTCTTCCGGGATTTTTTTGTAGGTTAGCTGGGTGGCCAGGGGTCAGACCCACCTGTCCTCCACACAGCATGGCTCCCTCACACCTGGGAAGCAGCAGCCCTAGTATTTTGTAGATCTCAGTTTGGTCTTTAAGTCGCTGTGCAGTCCTGGTTGTCCTGCTAATCAGGCGCAGTGAGTGATCGGCTCCGCCATCTTGGTTCCCCCAATGGCCCAGTAGGACTTAGTGATGGTTGTGACCCTGTGCTCTCCAGCTTTGAGCTGCCTCTTAGAGGTATGTCTTCAGGGATAGACCTAATGGCTGGTTTTAAGTCAGGGCTGTCTTTGTTATGGGAATACAGTCTAATAGCTGGTGAATCCTGTGGACAAACATTTTTACGTTCTAGAATCCTAAATTTTGCTTATCTCTAGCAGGCCTGGTCAGCACTACTTATGTGTGGCATATTTTGTAGGCAGTACCCCTTCAGCTAAGTTCCACTTGTGTGACTCGATGTCTTTTAAGCAAATTCATTCATAACTCCTCTATGTTGTTAATTATCTGTATTATCAGTAAATTATCAGTATTATCTATATTATCAGTATGCCTGACCAGCAATCAATTAAGACACTGACACTTGTTATATTTTAAAATAGCCTTAGTTAGCCTGGGGCAGGGCAGACATTAAGCCTCTAAACTACTTCCGATGGTGAGGCAGCTAGAAGCTACCTGCTCCAATCCCATGCCATCTGCTTCTAATAACTTCTATCAAGCTACCTCCCATCCATAATCCCAAATACTTGCTCATGTTCTTCATCTGGGCTGGATTCTCCATCCACACCGGCCATGTGCTTCTCCTCCATCTAAGCCATGGCGGCCTTCCTCTCTCCTCAGGGTCCTTCTTCTCTGGATTCTTCTCTCTCTCCCTCTAAGCCCGAGGAGCCTTGGCCACACCTCTGTCTCCTCTGCCCTGCCCAGGTGGGATGGCTTTTTATTAATCAAAAGGTGGGTCACAGAGCAGTAATTAGCATCAAAATACATCAGACTATCCTCCACCTCTACAACACCAATTTTATTACATTGTGTTCCGTTCCCTGGAAAGCACACCCTCTCCTCCTTAGCAGTCATCCCAATCTAATCCCAAATCATGGTATACCAGCCAAGCCTCTCCCTTCCTTGGGGGTTCTTGCATTCTAAGGACCCTGTGGAGCTGAAGGCATCAGTGGCAATGATGCCTCCCTGGGAATGAAACTTCTCCACAAGACAGCAAGAATGTGGTCTCTGAGCCTCCAACTTTAGCTCTGCTCAAAGCCCCCCAACCCTCCCACTCCAAGGCTTGTAAGCCAAGGAATGGTTCAGTTTTTTATCGTAAGCTACTTTGAATGAAATGTCTATATGCAACTGAAAGATGACTCTACACATGGCAATCCATTTTTTGTTTGTTTTGTTCTATTTAATTTTAGTTTGGGTCAGCTTTCATTATCTAGTCATGGCCCTTAACTAGCAATCCTGTCAGCCTCTCAAATGCTACGATTATAGGCATGGAGTGACTCTTGGAAAGAAAGTAATACTAATTTTAGTAATCATTAGTTTTACACGTTCTAACTACAATGACTATTCTGGATTTAAATTTTTTAAGTATTATTACAGAAAATACCTATAATTAAAAAATAAACAGGAAAACTCTTAACTGTCCCTCCAGAGACAACCACGTGTATTTTTAAATTTCTGTATGTACGATGACATGTGTGCCTGTGTTTTCACAAAGGTGATATGGTCATACCATGTGTACCTTACTCTGAGAGTACCAAAATGTTAGTGATCTGAAAAAATAGCACATAGGGAACCATAACCACCGGCTTCAAGCTCTGATATATGAACTCAAGTTAACCCTGGAATAAACGGATGCCAAATATAGACCATTACTGTGTTAGAGTATGTGTGGAAATCAGCATACAAAGATAGAATAGGAACTTTCTATGACTAACTCATGAACACACATTTTCCTTTTGTGGCATGCTGCAAGGAACACAGAAACATGTGTAATGGGCAAGCCGGGCACAGTGGCGCATGCCTGTAATCCCAGCACTTGGGGAGGCAGAGGCAGCAGATCACTGAGTTCAAGGCCAGCCTGGTTGGTCTACAAAACGAGTCCAGGACACTGGAGGCTACACAGAGAAACCTGTCTCAAAAAACCAAAAATAAATAAATAAATAAATAAATAAATAAAAGAAAGTTGTATAATTGGCATATTCTTTTGCAATTGAAGACAAGAGCTGTAGAAACTGATATTAGCAGAGTCTGAGCAATTCTCGAGAGACAGCACAGCTGTGCACAGCTGTTAAGTGTTAGCAAAGCAATGTGGACTCCTTCTGTTTTTACCTTCTTGTTGTCATTCCTTTGCCAAGTTTACAAAGTTGAAACTATTTGCTTCTAAGCTGATACTTTAGTAAGCATATAAGGTAATGGGTTTTTAACACATTGTTTCACACTTGTGTACTAGTCTACTTTGCTCATAACCCACCCCACCCCTCACACCACCTTCCCTTTCTACCTTTGGTGAGTTTGGCTAAGAGTTTGGCAAGCTGTGATATGCTGGTTTGTTGGGTTGTTTTGTTGTTGTTGCTTTTCCTTTCAAGAAACCAACTGTTTTGCTTTTTTTTTTTTTTTTTAAAGCATTCTTTTAGTCTCTCATTGATTGGTTTATTTCCTGATATTTCTTTGGTCTGCCCTTAGTTTGGGGTTGTTTTTGTTTTCCTAAGATGTTCAGGTGGGTTGTGCTTACTCTATCTAATGGAGGCACCTGCTGTGAAACCCAGAGACTCAGCATTCATTATGTACAGTTTAAGAAGGTGGGGTTAACCAGTCTCAGCGGGAGGGAGGCTGCTGAGGAGAGCAGTCTCGGCTGTATATATTCTGGAGTAGGAAGCTGTGGTCCTATACTATTTATACACTAGTCTTAGCTAATGGCCAATCATTGGTGAATAATACTTGGACTCAAGGAAGGCTTTGTCATTTCAGTAGATCTGATTCCTTAGGGTTATTGAGATAGAAAGGTCTATGTTAATAATACACATTCAGTCAGGATTTCTCTGCAAAAAGAAATGGAGTACCAGTTAGACTCCCAGTACAGCCCACAGGTTGATTCTTCAGGATACAGTTACAGCTCTGGAACACCAAGGCAGAAATCATCCTGAAAATGATACCAGGCCACCGTCCTTTCCTTTAATCATTTAGCCAACACTCTTCGAACCTCTGTTATGATCTGAACTATAAAGCTAGAAACGTGAGACCTTGTAGCCTCTAAACCCAGGAAGCAATCCAGGAAGGAGCAAAGAGCCAACATCAACCTCATGTGACAACAGACCAGGAGAAAATGCTCTTTTGCCCTGAAAGCTGTAATCCTTGTCATCTGAAAACTGCTCTTGTTAGGGATGTGGCAAGTCAGGTGCAGAGCAGAATCCTGGGTGCAAAGGTGGCCTTTAAGAGAGAATTGGACCATGAAGCAACCTTGGACAGGCAGGGGAGAACTGTGAATAGATTAGTGTTTAGTTTGGTTTGGTTTGGTGTTTTGGGGGGTTTTTTGTTTGTTTGTTTGTTTTTGTTTTTCAAGACAGGGTGCCTCTGTCCTGGCCTTGATTTATAGACAAGGCTAGTCTGAAACTCACAAAGATCCACCTGCCTCTGCCTCTCGAGTGCTGGGATTAAAGGCGTGCGCCACCACTGCCCAGTTTGTGAATAGATTCTTTAGCTGCTGCCACTCCTGACTCCCTGGGCTTCCTGCTTAGCACCAACAGGAACATTTTCCCTGACTTGGAATATCGCCTTCCAGGTATTTACACAGCCAAGTGAAAGATGCCCATGGTTTGTTAGAAAAGAACGCAAAGGTACAGAAGAGTAACTCAGATGGATCTCTTGGCCTGAGAGACGTCAACGCAGAGTCCTAACGTCTGGGACAATATCAGACAACAATTCTGTTTGTCTCTTAAGTATATAGGGTTTTTTTTTTATCACCATTAAAGATAAGCCTGTGTCAAATAAAATCATAACCTCAGAATAAACATCTGTTTCTCCTTTTCCTGCCACATTAAAAACAAAAAAGTAGGGGGAAGCCAAGAAGATATTGTTCTGTGCTGCCGAGAACAATCCCTTTTCCTTCCTGTTGGGTCTTTTTTTTTTTTTTTTTTTTTGTTCTGTTTTTGGTACAACATCTAATTACAGAATTTTTAAAACTTTCCAACAGATGTGTCCTTTACAACTCAGTGCCTCCAGTGGACATCAGTTTCTCCACCCAGGCAAAGGCAGCCAGAAGCCCACAGTGAAAGGGGTTGGCTATACGTACAACTTATTTTCTATTATACTTTGATATTCTGCTGCTAATGCAGCTTAATTGGGCAGTTAATTAAGAAATACTAATTAATATTTGTGTGGTACTGGTTTTGTTCATCAAAATTAAGCATTTAAAACATCTAATTCCAAGAAGAGACTTGATACCCTATGAGCATATAAAGGGGGAGGAGGTCCCCCTCAGTCACAGTCATAGGGGAGGGGAGTAAGGGGAAAGCAGGAGGGAGGAAGGAATGGGAGGATACAGGGATGGGATAGGGACTGGAGAGATGGCGCAGAGGTTAAGAGCACTATCTGCTCTTCTGAAGGTCTCGAGTTCAATTCCTAGCACCCACATGGTGGCTTACAACCACTTGTAATGAGATCTGGTGCCTCCTTGTGGTGGGCAGGCACATGTATGGACAGAATACTGTATAAATAATAAATAAATCTTTTTTTAAAAAAGGGATGGGATAACCATTGAGATGTAATATGAATAAATTAATAAAATTAAATTTTTAAAAAATCTAATTAATTTTCATTTTCTACTATTATCTTTTAAGTACATGACACATATACTGCACTGTTTTGTTTTGTTTGTTTTTGGTTTTGTACAGGGTTTCTCTATGTAGGCTTGGCTGTCCTGGAACTCACTCTGTAGACCAGGCTGGCCTTGAACTCAGAGATCTGCCTGCCTCTGCCTCCAGAGTGCTGGGATTAAAGGCATATGCCACTACCACCTGACTATACTGCTTATTTTTTTTTAAAGATTTATTTATTTATTTATTATGTATACAGTGCTTTGCCTACATGACAGAAGAGGGCATCAGATCACATTATAGATGGTTGTGAGCCACCATGTGGTTGCTGGGAATTGAACTCAGGACCTCTGGAAAAGCAGTCAGTGCTCTTAACCTCTGAGCCATCTCTCCAGCCTCTATACTGCTTATTTTTAATAAGCTTTTTAGATTGTTACCTTTATTGATTTATGTATTTGAAGAGTGGTGTGCACATGCATATGTGTGATGGTCAGCGGACAGCTCTCAGAAATCAGTTCTCTCCTTCTACCTGGGTTCCAGGGAATTAGGTTGAGCTGTCTGGCTTGTCTGCAAGCACCTCTACCATGGCGCTATCTCGAGGGTCTTAAATAAACTTAGAATAAGTTATGCAGACTTAGGTAGATGTGCACAAATATTAGCACAGTGTCCATGAGTTGTCACAAACACCTGAGTCAGACTTAGGAGCCCCCATGCCCTCTCCCAGTCTCTCACCTGAGCCCTCCCCACCACACTGACTTTTGAAATCCTGAAGAAGATATGCCTGTGTTTGAACTTGGTGCAGGTGGGATTGTTTTCAAAAGCCTTTGTGTACTTTTGCTCTTGTTTGTAATGCTGGACCTTTAGCCCAGCGACCTGTGCATGGTGTGCTCTGAGCTGTGTCCCACCCTTTCCTTCCCTGCCCACCCCACCACCACCACCACAAGAGATTGGACCTGGGACCTCATGGGTGCTAGTCAAACACAATTGCTCAACCACCTCCCCGCCCCTTTACATACTTTCAACTGTCAACACTGTGAGCTCTGTACCCTGGTGCTAGTGATCATCACTTCCCGGCTGAGAGAGAACTACCCAGATGGGTGTGAGTCCTCACAGCCTGGGGCTCCACTTACACCTTCATTTCCTTATCTTCCCCATCCACATGAATGCACAGAGCCATCATTGTCTACTGAGGGTTCGTTCCTGCCTGGAAGAATAATTTCCAGAAAACTCGGATCTGATTGTTGAACTTAGCCCTGTGAAGGATGTTCTTGCACTGGTCACTGTGGATCCCACCAGGGTTTGCTGAACCCTCCTCTGTGTGTGGTCTTAGCTGGCGATGCTAAGCAGAGGAAAGCTCAGATGAAAGAGCAGAGTTATAGGCCAGGATACAGGTTGTTCAGTGGCACAGTCTGACTAGAAATGGTAGTTTGAGAAAATTAAAGGCAGCAGAAACTCCCCTCATTTGTAAGATCAGAAAAACTCTGAGATGGTGTTTCGGCTGCGGAGCATCAAGGCAATCAACAGGATGATCTGGAGACATGATCCAGGCCAAGACTATTTCCTTAGTAAAACCTGCAGAGTGAGGGTGTGGTGACACGTGTGGGATCCCCACATTTGGAAGGCTGAGCTAGGAGGATCTTGAATTCAAGGCCAGCCTGCACTACATCTGACCAGCTTCAAAACCAAAGCAAACCAAACCAACCAACCAGCATGGATACCAAGAGACAGCCAGGCATATATAGGTAATATTAAATGTGCAGCTTGGCTGAATCAGAGGAGATACAGGGTGTAGGCCTGGAAAGCCAGGTGGAAATCTTACAGACGTACTCAAATGTCAAGATGAGGAAGGAAATCTGTGCCTACTCTTCTCTGAGTTTCTAAGCATGTTTAGACTCTCTCTTCCAACAGTTAAGTTCTGCCTACCTTGCTTCTATTTGAACTGCCAGTTCTCCTTATTTTGTAATTTTTTTCCCTTTTTCGATGTATATGTGTGTATGCTCCTGTCTCTGTCTCTCTGCCTGCCTGCCTGCCTGTCTCTCTGTCACTTGCGGGCTTGTGCTGGATCTAGCATTTATTCCCTCTGGCAAAGACCACGCCCCCTCACAAAGTAGTTCCCAGCTGGCAAAGATCACTGGACTTCTCTTGAGGTAGTTATCAGCTGTGGAGAAACTGGGGCAGCCCCCATATCCCACAGCTGGGATTAAAACAAAAACATGTTTGCATATCATAAAACCAAACAGTCGGGTGCTGCCCAGAGCCATGTAGAAACAAGAGAAGCTTCAGGAATTGAGGCTGACAGAACAGGGCCGGAAAAGACAAACTGGAGACGAGAGCCCCAGAGAGGGGGGCTGCTGCCTTGAGGAGCTCCGTCCGGGCCCGTAGATCATTTACCTGCTCACACGAACCTGTTGTGCCTGGCAAACATAACTGCCTGGCAACCTTAGCGATTAGTTGTTTGAGACACAGATATGACTGTAGACTGTGGTTACATTTGATAATGATGTGACTTAAATTGTATCTGGCGCTTGGGGAAACAGCCAAAGCCCTTGTGGTATCATTATCTACCATGACTATGTAGCTATTCTACTTACAAAGTGCGGACTTACAGAAGGAAAGAGTGGCGGATTACTGTGAGTTCGAGGTCAGCCTGGTCTACAAAGTGAGTCCAGGACAGCCAAGGGTACACAGAGAAACCCTGTCTCAAAACAACAAAACAAAACACACACACACACACACACACACACACACACACACACACACACACACTGGGAAGGGGGAGGGTCCTCCACATGGCCCCTGTACAGCAATTTTAACTTTAGCTTGGACTACCTAGCTACTCTTAAGATTGCCCAAAGTCTGGGCCTGATGCTCTCAGCTTAGTCTTAAGTCTACAAGTCTTAAAGGTGTGTGTGTGTGTGTCAGAGAGAGAAAGAGAGCAGGAGAGAGAGAGAGAGAGAGAGAGAGAGAGAGAGAGAGAGAGAGAGAGAGAAATTCCTTCTTACTGAAATGCTGAGATGTTTTTATCTTTTTATTTTTTAACTCTTTATTGATACTTTGAGTTTTACGCCATACACCCCAATTCCACACATCTCCCAGTCTCTTCACTTCCGCCTGCTGCCCTTGCAACAACCTCCCCTCAAAGACAAAAAAACAAAACCAAACCAAACCAAACCAAAACTCTCATCGTGAGAGCTGCGATGTGTCACAGTGTGTCCCACAGCACATCCTTTTGTGCACACTGCTTTACTTGCCAGTGCTCGTTGCAATGAATCACTGGTCTGGTTCAAGGCCTCTGGCTTCTGCTACACTGTCAATACCGAGTCTTCCCCAGGACTCCTCTCAGATATCCTGTTGTTGCCCTGTGTCCTGGAGATCCTGCAGCTTTGGATCTGCAGGACGGGGCCCCTTTAGATGAGGCAGATGTTGGGGTGGGCCAACTCAAAGCCCTGGATCTGGGCCTGCGTTGGAGCTGAGCTTGGTCAGCCTGCCAGCTCTCCTGCACCCACACCATCAGGACCAGCTCTCCAGCACCGCCCTGATTAGCTCACCCAATGCTGCAGCCATCAAGAGGCAGGGCCAGCTTGCCTACCACTGTGCCTTTGGGACTAACTCACCTGTCCTCAGCCGCCAAGGCCTGCTCTCCTGAGTGCTGCAGCCAGCGAGGTGCAGGGACAGCTCTCCTGCTCCGGTGACCTCAGGCCCAGATCTCCCACCCACTGCAGGTGGGGAGGTAAGAGGTGGGGAAGGGCACCTCTCTCTCACCCACAGGGGAAGACTGGTGGGACTTTGCCACAGCCTTGGGTGGCAGGGTAGGCTAGACACATCTGTCCATTGCTCTCCACTTCTGTCTTTTTTCATAGTGCTCAGACCATCCTATCCCATCTCTCCACCGCAAACTTGCACATTGTAGTGGCTCCTGCTGCAACTGCAGTTGGGCCACATGCCACATGGCAGGCCAGCCTCTGGTGTCTTCTTCCTGCTGGTACCCACATGGTGGGGGCCCGCCTCGTACCTCTTCTTTTAATTGAGAAAAATGCATCTGCCATAAAACTTCCTTTGAAGTTTTGACCTCAATATTTTAATATATAGCCGCATAATTATATGATTATTATCACTCCAAACAAGCAAACAACAGCAGCCAAAAGCCTTCTGCCATCTGTCCACAGAAACTGCTGCTGCACTTTGGATGTGCCGGCTTATGCTGTAAATTTCACATGAACAGAATCATGTATTGTGTGGCATTTTGTGATTGGCTCACATCACTTACCACAATGTCTTCCCTCTCACTTATCAGTAATCCCTTCCTTTGTATCACTGAAACACATCTCTCTCTCTCTCTCTCTCTCTCTCTCTCTCTCTCTCTCTCTCTCTCTCTCTCTCTCTCTCTCTCTCTCTCTCTCTCTCTCTCTCTCTCTCTCTCTTCCACTGAAGCACATTTCAAGCCATGGATAGTTCACATTCTGTTTATTCATCAGCTAATGGACAGTCGGAATCTCCTACTTTTGATAATCTAATAATCTGCCATAAACATCCATGTACACGTTTTTGTGTGAACATGCTTCTCCCACTCTCTCAGGTATATATAACTAGGCGTGAGATTGCCAGGCCACAGGGTGGGACTATGTTTACTTTCTGAAAATGGGGAAACTATTCACCAAACAGCTGGGTATTTTTCATTACTGCCAGTGACGAGTGAGAGTTCCAGATCCTCCATGTCCTCACCAACACTTCACATCACACTTTTTAATTTTATTATCATCATCATCATCATCATCATCATCATCATCATCATCATCATCATCATTTCTTTAGACAAGTTCTCCCTATGTAGCCCTGGCTGGTTTAAATATCACTGTGTAGACCAGGCTGGTCTGGATCACTGAAATCTGCATATCTCTGTTTCCCGAGTACAGGGATTCAAGTTGTGCATCACTACACGCAAAAACATGGTCTTTTTAAAACATCACTTCTTTTTTTTTTTTTTTTTTTTTTTTTTTTGGCTTTTTTTTTGGTTTTTGTTTTTTTTTTGTTTTTTTGTTTTTTGTTTTTTTCCGAGACAGGGTTTCTCTGTGTAGCCTTGGCCATCCTGGACTCACTTTGTAGACCAGGCTGGCCTTGAACTCACAGCGATCCGCCTGCCTCTGCCTCCCAAGTGCTGGGATTAAAGGCGTGCACCACCACGCCCAGCCAAAACATCACTTCTTAATATACAATAGGTGTGAAATAATTCTGATTGTAGTTTTGATTTGCACTTTGTTAAGAATAAATGATACAAGGTGTGTTTTCTTGGACTTCGTGCCCATTTCTGTGGTGGTTTGAATAAGAATGGCCCCCAGGAATGCTTGGTGACTAGGCAGTGGCACTATTAGGATGTGTGGCCTTGTTGGAGTAGGTGTGGCCTTGCTGGAGGAGGTGTGGCCTTGCTGGAGTAGGTGTGGCCTTGCTGGAGTAGGTGTGGCCTTGCTGGAGGAGGTGTGGCCTTGCTGGAGTAGGTGTGGCCTTGCTGGAGGAGGTGTGGCCTTGCTGGAGTAGGTGTGGCCTTGCTGGAGGAGGTGGGATATTGTGGAAGAGGGCTTTCAGGTCTCTTATGCTCAAGCTACACTCAGTGTGGAACACAGTCTCCTATGTGTTTCAAGATGTAGACCTGTTAGCTCCTCCTCCAGCACCATGCCTGCCTGCATGCTGCCATGCTTCCCAGCATGATGATAATGGACTAAACGTCCAAAACTGTAAGCCAGTCCTAATTAAATGTTTTCCTTTATAGGAGTTGCTGTGGTCATGGCGTCTCTTCACAGCAATAAAACCCCAACTATGACAGTCCTCCTAGAGGCTGTTTGACTTGTCTGTGAATTGCTATCCTCTGCTGAGCACAGCAAAATGAGACACTCCCTTCACCCACCCACCCACCCACCCACCCCCCAACATAGCTGCCCAACAAATGGCCCTAAAACCAATGGGGCCTGTTGATAATCTGCGGATAGTCCCCAACCCAAAGTTACCTGAGACGCCATGGTACAACTAAGAGGAAATAGAGGATACAGAAAGAAGAAATGGGACAGCTTGAACCCACAGGTTGGTGAAGGAGATCAGACAGAAAGGTCATTCTCAGAAACAACTGGCCTGACACTGGTAACTGACCTTCACCAGGCTACTCATCTGTAGCCCACAAAGTTCTCTGAGCTGCTCAAACAAAGGTATATTACACCCAGGCTAGACAGCCTAGCATGAGATGTCTCAGCCAGATGCCAGGTTTGTGTGCTAGTAAATCAAAACCAGAGCCCTTACCCAGGAAGGGGTCCAAAATCCCCAGTGAACTCTGGGAAAACTGACGTCACCAAGATCTGGCCTCCTGGAAGAGCCTAGAAGTACTTGCTAATTTCTATAGCTACCCTTTTCTGAGTGGGGAATGTGTCTACCTACCCAGACTGAAACTGTTCAAATAATAAATTTAAAACCTCCTCCAGGAACTAGTCCCCTGATTGACAATCAGGGCTCTGACAATGGCCCTACTTTCTTTCTTTTTTTAAAAAAATATATTTTATTAATTTATTCATATTACATCTCAATTGTTATCCTATCCCTTGATCCTCCCATTCCTCCCATTTTCCCCTTACTCCCCTCCCCATGACTGTGACTGAGGGGGACCTCCTCCCCCTGCGTATGCTCATAGGGTATCAAGTCTCTTCTTGGTAGCCTGCTATCCTTCCTCTGAGTGCCACCAGGCTTCCCTATCCAGGGGACATAATGGCCCAACTTTCATAGCCGAAACCGCCCAATTAATATCTAAAGCTCAAAGCACAGATTAAAAATTTCATTGTGCATATAAATCTCAGGTTTGGGTTAAAAAATAAACAGGATATTTAAAAAAACAAAAACTCTACCAAAACTCTCCTTAAAGTCCAGCAAAGGATGGATGGGACTCTTGCCTTTGTTTTGGCCTGACACAACCCATATAGGGAGGGATTTATGCCTATGAGATTATGTTTGGAAGACCTCCCCCACTGCTTCCCAGGCTCAGAGACCAGCAGTTGGGCAGAACTCTCTAACCGTTTCATTTGTGAGTCACTCCTGGTCCTCCAATTCTCCATAAAGGCTATGCATTGGGTCTATCCCAGAGGCACAGCTGACTTCCAAGTCCACCACCAGTTTCCCCTTTGAGTCTGGTGATACCACCTGCGTCAAGCAAGCAGCCAAGGGGGCTCTGAGACCTACCTGGAAAGGGATCTACAAGATGACTTCTCCACACCTCTGGCTGTGAAGGTAGCTAGTGCTACATCATAGATGCACCACCCTCAGTTGAAGAAAGTGAAAGCTACGGATGCTACCCAATGGACTATCTCCAGACTACAGACCCATTAAAATTAAGGTTTTATTAGGGCCCCAGGCCCTTCCACTTTCTTCCACTCTACCTCCTCCTGAATTTTATGTTTGGTATAAATACAGGATTGTGTTCCAACTCCCACAGCCATCAGGCCTGAACCTGGGAACTGAGGAAAACAGATACAAGGAAGGCATTTGCCTGTGTGACTACAGACCAGCATGCCATATTCATCTTGACCTTTACTTACTTGTGCCCACTTTAAGTATCTGGTTGTATTGGAGAAAACTGGGAGTTTATCTTTTGGGTTAAGAATGCAGAGTTTACAGTTCTATGGAAGCCCTGCAGCTGGGCCCCCCTGGTTGCCAGGAACAAGGGAGTTTCCACGGCAAAAAATTGGCGTTGGAAAACAAAGGCTTCCTGAAAGCACACTGATGAATATGTGGAAAGAAATCCCCCTCCCAAGAAATGAACAATAAAATAATATAATATAACGGTCATAAAATTAAAAACCTGAAAATTGCACTTATAAAGATTGTGGCCTTTGGACAAAAGGCATAACCTGGGAAACCAGACTCTTTGCCACAGAAAACAACCCTGGGGATAGAGTTAACCTTTCCAACCAGCCGGGCTCCAGGAGGCAGAGGCAGGTGGATCTTTGGGAGGCCAGCCTGGTCTACAAAGCAAATTCAGGATAGCTAAGGCTACACAGAGAAATCCTGTCTCAGAAAAAAAAAAAAATCCCAACCAAAACTCAGCCAGGATTGCTGGTTACGCTTAGATCCACAGGGGATAGGAACTAAGCAGACTGTCAACCGCTTGGCTGACAAAACTCACTATGACTGGGGCAGCCCACATCAGTGTTAGAGCACTTAACTGAGACACTTCCCCTTATTCTGAGGCCAACAATCCATGTTATGGGTTAACTCATCTAAATAAGACCAATATTACCGAAACCAAGACTATTTGGTGGGCACGTGCTAATGGTTTGACTAAATGTGCCTCTGCTGATGCTTTCCAAACTAAGTTGGCAGGTTGATCAGGACCTAGAGATAGTGAAAGTTTCTGTTTCTGAGACAAGACAACAGTTATATTCCCTTACAGAATGGTTCTATAAATGGGGACTACCTATGGCTTGGGGGAAACCTGTTGTTTCTATACTAAACTGATCAGGAGCAGTTAGAAAAATCCTGCCATGGTTGGGGGGAAAACTCAAAAAAAGAAAGAGACAAAGACATAAATCAAATAACTGGCACTACTCTCTGTTCCCTTAGTACCCCCTGGCTAACTACTCTGATTTCAGCACTGACTGGATCAATGGCAGGGCCTTTCTCTTAACTTGTAAATTAGCCTCAGTAAAAGTCATGGTCCTTAGGACCAACTACCTCTTTAGATCAGGATGAGTCCATGATTTGACTCCCCACTACCAGTGGGGAACGTAACAGGGCCCCAGACCTTAGTGCAAGTGACTTCATGATGGAAGTGCCACTCTGGCTGCAAAACTCAGCGTGTAGATGGTACTACCTGCCAAAATGAAAACAAAGGCCTCATCCATCAAAGTCCTGGGAATGTACTAACCTTGCCTTTTCGCTTCGGTGGTTTTGCTTCTGACTAACTGTTCTTGTTAACTGAAGTACATCAACGCAGAACATGGGTTTTTTTTTTTTTTTTTTTTTACTTAAAAGCTCACCCTGAGGAGGGCTTGGTGCTACACTGAGACCTCCATGTAGCCACTGGCCAGCTAATAAAGACTTCCTGTTGGTTTAAACCCATGTCTGAGTGGCCTTTTCTGGTGAGTACTCCACAACAAAATGGCAAGTTTTCAAAGGATAAGAATAAGTACAGATGAGGTAGTATTTTAGGAGGAAAGTTTTTTGGCAAATGTATGGAGATTGGATATGAATCTTACCACACAAGTTAGAATTTTGGCCTTCTGCAAACACAGCAAGCTTCCTCAAGTCTCAGATCATGCTGTTTTGTCCACCCAGCTACCAGCTACAAGTGATCTTGCTTTCTTTTAGTTACAAGTCAGATGTCACTTCTTTTTTTAAGTTCTTCCCACATAAGTCTAATCAGAGTGAAAACCACGAGGGATATGGAGCTATACCACATGTAAGATGGAAGCTTCTAGATCCTGGCTGCCATCTTGCCAAGCATAGTACCTGAGTATTAAGCCAACTCACAGAAGGGCAGATATGAGAGATCATGGAGAAAACTCCTCAAAATATCATTGAAATCTCTGGATGAAATTGTACCAATCTCTGTCAATTCATAGTCCAACTGTTGATGAACAATTAGTCAAAGAGAACTAATTATTGAGGAGAGATTGAGGAGCAAGACCTAGGCATAAATTGTGGTGCAAACTGAAAGGTCTTCTAGTCCAAGAGAACTTTATTTTCCCTTTGCTGTCTCCTACTGGGCCAACTCCAGTACTTTATGTATGTATGTATGTATGTAAAGTGAAGTTCAGGGTTTTATAAAGATTTATTTATTTTTTGTATATAGTGTTTTGCCTGCATGTATGCCTGCTCGCCAGAAGGGGACACCAGATCTCATTATAGATGGCTGTGAGCCACCATATGGTTGCTGGAAATTGAACTCAAGACCTTTGGAAGAGCAGCCAGTGCTCTTAACCTCTAAGCCATCTCTCCAGCCCAAAGTTCAGTTTTTCCATTACAGATTACATCATGATTTTCTCATCTTTTACAATCAATAGAACATTTAAAAATTAACAAACAAGAAAATAATCTAGCCGGGCGTGGTGGCACACGCCTTTAATTCCAGCACTCGGGAGGCAGAGGCAGGCAGATCGCTGTGAGTTCGAGGCCAGCCTGGTCTACGAAGTGAGTCCAGGATGGCCAAGGCTACACAGAGAAACCCTGTCTCGAAAAACCAAAAAAAAAAAAAAAAAAAAAAAAAAGAAAATAATCTAACAAAGAAATACAAACAGTTCTGTATAAGCTACAATAAAGCATATAGCAAAATCAGTCAATATCCAAGCAATGGTAAGCATGACATTATTATTATTTCTTAAACAATACTTAGGAAAGTTTAATCAGAAATTTCCCCAGGCTAAAGCTACTGTGTGTATATCATTGTCATAAGAGCATAGCTTGAAACTAAGTATCCTCAGCACAGAAAAGAACTTGACTTACTTCCAGTCCTAAACCAACAGGTGTGCTATCCAAGCCTAGGTTAGCTGCCAAGGGGTCCTCAATTGTAAAATATCTGTAAAGCATGACATTCCAAGCCCACCTTCTATTACTTTCAAAGAAGATCCTAAAGAAACAAGTTTTATTTTTTTATAGCTAACAACCTCTAACCAGGTACTGTTATCAAAGCCCTAACTTTCTTTTCAAGCAGTTTCTTCCTGGCTACTCACAATAGTCAGAGCCAAGACTCTCTCATTGCTTCAAGCCTTTGGCCAGATGCCTTCTTTTAGCATTCTCTGAGAGGAAATTTTTCCAGTGTATTTTTCATTAGGGATCATAGTCAAAGTGAGAAATAGACAGTTTTAGGAGAAAAGGCTTTTAGGCAAAATTATACCTGGACCATAGACAATATTTAAGGGCATTGGTGATCAGCCAGAGATCTTTAGAACTTTGTCACGCAAAGCCTCAACAGCTGTTCTGGGTGTCTAGAGATCATGCTAGGAAGTCTGAGGTCTTTGGAACTCTATCAAGCAAAGCCTCTACAACTTGTGACAACATGGGAACTGAATAAACCTCTACTGAATGACTACTGAGTCAAGCCAGAAAGAAAAAAATTTTTAAACTTCATAGAATTCAATGAAAATGAATGCACAACATACTCAAACTTATGAAACACAATAAAAGCAGTCCTAAGAGGAAAGTTCATAGCACTAAGTGCCCTCATAAATAAATTAGAGAGGTCGCATACTAGCAGCTAAACAGCACACCTGAAAGCTCTAGAACAAAAAGGCCTAAAGACATTCAAGAAGAGTAGAAGGGCTTAAACGGAGCTGAAAACAATAAAATAGAAACAAAGAGAACAATACAAAGAATCAATGAAACAAAGAGTTGGTTCTTTGAGAAAATCAACAAGATAGACAAACCCTTAGCCAAACTAAGTAAAAGGCAGAGGGAGAATACTTAAATGAATAAAATCATAAATGAAAAGGGAGACATAACAATAAACATCAAGGAAATCCAAAGAATCATTAGGTCATGCTTTAAAAACCTGTTCTCCACAAAATTGAAAAATCTATATGAAATGCATGGTTTTCTTGATAGATACCACTCACCAATACTAAATCAAGATCAAATGAACAACTTAACAGACCTATAACCCCTAAGGAAATAGAAGCAGTCATTAAAAGTCTCACAACCAAGAAAAGCCCAGAGCCAGACCGTTTTAGTGCAGAATTCTACCAGACTTTCAAAGAAGAGCTAATACCAATACTCCTCAAACTATTTCACAAAATAGAAACAGAAGGAACATTACCAAATTCATTTTATGAGGCCACAGTTACCCTGATACCAAACCACACAAAGACTCAACAAAGAAAAATAATTACAGACCAATTTCCATAATGAACACTGATGTAAAAAGACTCACAAACTGAATCCAAGAGCACATTTTTCAAAAAGCATCAATCACGATCAAGTAGGATTCATCCCAGAGATGCAGGGATAGTTCAACGTACAAAAATCTGCCAATGTAATCCACTATATAAACAAACTGAAATGAAAAAAAGAAAAGATCATATTATTGGATGCTGAAGAATCCTGTGACAAAAATCCAACACCTCTTCATGATAAAAGTCTTGGAGAGACCAGGGACACAGGGATATATCTAAACATAATAAAGGCAATTGACAACAAGCGTATAGACTATATCAAATTAAACGGAGAGAAACTCAAAGCAATTCCACTAAACTGAAAGAAGACAAGGTTGCCCATTCTCTTCATATCTATTCAATATAGTACTTGTAGTTTGAGCCGGGCGTGGTGGTGCATGCCTGTAAGCCCAGCACTCGGGAGGCAGAGGCAGGAAGATTGCTGTGAGTTCAAGGCCAGCCTGGTCTACAAAGTAAGTCCAGGATGGCCAAGGCTACACAGAGAAACCCTGTCTCCAAAAACCAAAAAAAAAAAAAACTTGTAGTGCAAGCTGGAGCAATAAGACGACTAAAGGAGATCAAGGGGATACAAAGTGCAAAGGAAGAAATCAAACCATTGCTGTTTGCATATGCTAGGATAGTATACATAAGCGACTCCAAAAAAGGGAACACTATTTTATTTTATTTTATTTATTTATTTATTGAGACAAGGTTTCTCTGTGTAGCCTTGACTGTCCTGGACTCATAGATCAGGCTGAACTCAAACTCACAGCAATCCACCTGCCTCTGCCTCCCAAGTGCTGGGATTAAAGGCATGCACCACCACCACCCGGCTTTCTACCAGGGAACTCTCAAAGCTAATAAACACCTTCAGTGAGGTAGCTAGATTCAAAAATTAACTAAAAAATATCAGTACTCCTCCTATATAAAAATGGTAAACAGGTTGAGAAAGAAGTCAGGGAAACAACACCCTTCACAGTAGCCACAAATCATAAAAAATATTGTGTTGTAACTCTAACCAAAGATGTGAAAGACTTGTATGGCAAAAACTTCAAGTCTTTGAAAATACATTGAAGAAGATATCAGAAAATGAAACAATCTCCCATGCGCATGGATTAGTAAGATTAACATAGTAAAAATGGCCATCTTACCAAAAACAATCTAGAGATTGTTCAATGCTAAGACCCTAGGTAATAAGGGGACATACAGAGCCTTGCTTTTGGCAAGACTTCCAGAGGATGGATTGGGACACCAACCTAGCCATAAAACCTTTGACTTACAACTTGTCCTGCCTGAAAGATGTGCCATGGTAAAGGTGTTGCAAAGATTGAGAGAGTGTCCAACCAAAGACAAGTCTAGCTTGAGACCTATGTTGGGAGTGGGAGCCCAGATTGTTCTTTTTTACCAGTAAAGACTTAGGAGCCAAAAAAAAAAAAAAAAAAAAAAAAAAGAAGAAGAAGAAGAAGAAGAAGAAGAAGAAGAAGAAGAAGAAAAAAAAGAAGAAGAAAAAAAAAAAAACACTTAGGAGCCAGATGTTGTGGTGAAAATACTGCTGGCTCAGAAAGGCAGAGAAAGCACCCAGCTGAACTTCCTACTCAGCTTACATCCCAATGGAGAAGGCCAAGAAGACTCACTAGCTCAGCTGACAGCCTAGAAGGAAAAGGTCAAAAAAACCCAAGGCCATAGGCTTGCTAGCCCAAGGCCTAAAAAGCCAAAGGCCAAAGAGCAGAGGAGCTCAAGAGCTAGAGAGCTAAGCTAAAATCCCAAGCTAAAGAGTAAACACACCAAGGACTCCTTCTACTTCATCAGGATGTCTTAAATACCCCTTAACTCAAAGTCCATCCTACTCTCTAATCCCTGACAGCTAGTTTCTTGGTCTGGCTGAACCACACCTTGGTTACCTGTTTACAGTAAACAGAAAACTCTTGGATTAAAAGTGTGTTGGGGCTCAAAGACAAGCAACAGGAATTTACAGTTCAATCTCAGGGATCACAACGGGATCAAAGATCCTCCAACAAGCCCACCCCTGCCACTGTCTGGGGGGGCCAGGAACCAGAGGCTGGATAGCCCAGAGACCTAGGATAGAACCAAACATGACTGCCCCCCCCAAGGTCAGTAAAATGATTCCTAATGATATTCTGCTATATTTGTAAACAGGAGCCTAGCATAGTCATCATCAGAGAGGCTTCATCCAGCAACTAATGGGAGCAGATACAAAGACCCATAGCCAAACACTAGGCAGGAGTTCAGGGATTCCTGTGGAAGAGGGAGAGAAAGGATCCTAGGAGCCAGAGGGGACAAGGACACCGCAAGAATACAGCCCACAGAATTAACGTGGGTCCCTAGGGGTTCACAGAGACAGAACTAACAATAAGGAAGTCTATATGGGTCAGACCTAGGTCCTCCGTACATGTTATGGGTGTGTAGCTTGGAGTTCTTGTGGGACTCCTAACAGTAGGAACAGGGGCTGTCACTGACTTTTTTGCCTGCTTTTGAGACCCTCCTACTGGAAGTGGGGACAGGAAAAGGAGGGATCAGGTTGGGGGGTGGGGGACGGGCAGAGATGGAAGGAGAGAATACTGAGAGAGACAATTGGAATTGTCGGACATTTCGGGGCTGAGGTAGAAACCTAGTGTGAGGTGCCTAGTCTTTTTTATTTGATTGTTTGGTTTTGGTTTTTTCTTTTCTTTTCTTTTTTCTTTTTTTTTCTTTTTTTTTTTTTGTTTGTTTGTTTGTTTGTGTTTGTTTTTAGAGCAAAACGAAGGAGGGGTGGATGGGGGGCCTGTGGGGGAGAGACTAGAAGGAGAGGAGGAGAGGAAAACTGTGGCCAGGATATAACATATGAGAGAAAAAAATAAAGTTAAAAAAAATAAGTATTCACAGTTTTTACAATACTCAAGGTCAAAGTATGAAATGCATGTTGTGTGCTGGTTCCTAGAGATTCTGGAGAAAAAGCTACCTCTCCAGTTTCTAGAGGTTTCCACAGGCCTGGCTCATGACCCCTTGCCTCTGACTTCAAAGCCAGCACTAGGGCCACTCCAGCCACCTCCTCCATCCTCAGAGCCCCCCTCCCCCAGTTATGAGCACTGTGTGAGGATAACCCATAATAGTTTCTCAGCTCCAAGCTCTTAACTCTCCACATCTGCCCCAGCCTGAGGGGTCTTCAAATGGAACCTGGGAGGGGGTGCTGGAGTGAAAGACAGGAGATGCGAAGAAATGAGGGCAAGTCTGGATTCTGATCAATCCTCGTTTATCGAAAAATTTCACAGGGTTTTTATAGAGCGTCTCAGAGGGGCAAGGGCAGGGTTGCTATGGAAACCTAATGGCAGCTATTCTGCTCTCTAGCTCGGTAGTACAAAACTTCAAGATAAGGAAGTAAGTCCTGAGAGAGTGCAGCTGCAAAGGTGATAAGCAATCGGTTCCTAGGCCCTGCTATATATCTCAGTAGCAGAAACTTCAAGGATAGGGAGGTTAGTTCTGAGGAATGATGCAGCAGAGATAAGGCAAATAAGCAGCTTCCGCGGACCCCGTGGTGTGGCCTCGGGCGACCCTCAGCTTGCTACGTGCCAAGCCAAGGTATAGAAAATGGAGCCTAGAGGCAAGGTGGAATTGCCTATGTTTTAAGCCAAGAGCCACTAAGGGTGGCTCCCCACACACAAAGTAACAGACATTCCAGATGGACGTTCTCGGGGCTGGAATGTCGCCATCTTTGGGGAAAACATTAATCTACCCATCACGGATTTCCCCCTTTGCTACCTGTTTTTATTGTTAGATTTAGCTGTTCATAAAACTCTGGAATAAATTTATTTAGTATTTATTCTTTCCTCCTTCTTTTTATCCCTTTGTCCATTCAGTGGCCAGTTTCTGAGCACCCACTCTATGGGCTGAGTGCTAAGCCAGGAAATGTAGGGACGTAGCCATCTATCTTACCCTCAGAGGACTTGCAGCCAGTTTCCTTGGGGTACCTTGACACCAGTCCAGATAAAATGAACTATCCTCTGTGAAGGAACACTGTGAGTAGGGCAGTCACAATGCTGTGGGGGCTCATCTTGGTTGTCAATTGGCTACATGAAATCAACTGAAACCCAAGCACATGGGCACACATGTGAGGGGGTTTCATGACTGGAGCATTTGAATTGGGAAGATGCACGCCAAATCCAGATAACTTGAGGACAGAAGGCCTCCTAACCCTGGGCCACACCTTCTAATGGCACCCTACATAGAAAGGACATGGAAGAAGGAAGCCTTTCTCTTTTTGCCTGCTTGCCCTCACTCTTGCTGGCAAGTTCACCTACCCTGCCACTGAGGCATTCCTTTGCTGTTATTAGAACCTCCTTTTCAGAACTCTAATATAGAGCAAAGACCAGCAGTTCCCTGGGATTCCAGCACCAGATTAGGGCTGCTGAGGCATCTAGTATATGGGATGGATGCTCGGCCTCTCCATCAGGGGACATATTCTGATGGCTATTTGTGGCTGTCAACTTGCCGTGGGATATTCACCAGAGAAGACTGCACAGACAAGGGGTTAAGCCTAACTAATAAACATCTTCTGTTGGACTACTCGGACCACAGCCTGTATGCCTCTCCAGTCCCATGTATTCACTGTATCAGTCCCATTCCTGCAGAGAACCCTGACTACACACCTTTGCCGACTTACTACCCTGGGGTCTCAGGACACGGCATCTGACTGTGGGGACAGTCAGCTAACATGGGGGAGTGCTCACACAGGATGATTACATCCAAGGTCCCAACTTCGCTTTTCACCAAGTCCACGACTGTCAAGAAAGCCAGTCCACCCTCGCTCAAAGGCTCTCTCTGGAATTCACCATCGCCTCCACCCCAAGGACAAACGAAGCTTAGTTGTCTTTATATTTTATTTAAATTATAATGAGAAAATACTCATATACAGTGGCATTTGCATATAGATGCATCATTTACTTTGCTTCTATTTACCCTCCATTGCCCTCTTTTCTTCCCTACCCTCCTTCTTCTGTTCCCTTTCTTCTACCCAGACAGTCCCAGTGCCACTTTTACTTTCTTGTCGTGTGTGTGTGCATGTGTGTGTACCTGCATTTGCTCCTGCGTGTGTGTCATTCCTTAGGCCCCGTTCACTTTGTGTTTTGGAACTGGGTCTCTCATTGACCTGAAACTCACACAGCAAAGCTAGACTGGCCATCTAGAGAGCACCAAGAATTGCCTTGTCTGCACCTCTCAGCACCAGATGTGGAGGATGTGCCACTAAGCCCAGCTTTGTAAATGCGCAGCCTGGAGTTCAGGCTCGGGGCTTCCTGCAAGCACTTTGGCAATGAAGACAACACGATCATCTGTCTTTCTATATCTGGCTCATTTCGCTTAATACGATTGTCTCCATCTCTACCCAGCCCCCAAATTGCAGCTTTTTGTAAGTTCCAGAGCCATTTCTTGCAAAATGTTCCCATAAACTAGTCTCAGGAAATTCTTGATAAAACACTTGGCCCCTGCAAAGTTTTTATCTTTTAGAGACACATAGTGCAATCTTTAGTGGTATTGGCTTCAAAACAAAGTACAAGGAAGGAAGTAGGTTGCATGGAGTGAGCCAGGCAGAGAGCTCACTGCTGAAACCAGAGGGGACCACCCTGAGGTTGCATCCCACTACTTGTTTTGCACATTTAAAATTTCTGTAATGAAACAGCTAAGAGAGAATACCTTCTTCATGTTATCAGACATCATGTGGAGATAGTTAATGGCTGAAATAATTGCCTAGATTTAGTAAGTAAATGTAGGCTTATGAATATTGATAAGTTATTTTGATAACTCCAGTCAAAAAAACAGTGAGGAGAGAGTGCTGGATGCTAATTACCTCTGCTGGTTGGCTTGAAACTACAATATCCCTTTTCTCTAAAGTATAAACAAACACACAGAAAAAAAGGAGAACATTGTTTCAATTATTGAACTAAGGGCTAAGACTGCCTAGGCTGGGGGAACATAGTTTTAACCTACTAAAGGATAGTTGTGGCTGGTGATGGAGGGGAGGATCTGGTTTAACTTGTCTTCCAAGTTGATAAATTACTTTCCTAGTATGACCACTGGATTTGTGTCATGGAACACACGCAGAACAAACCTGAAAGAAAAAAAAAAAAAAAAAAAAAAAAACTCCACTGTGGAATGGATAGAATTCCCTTGCAATGTCTTCATCTGTCTCCTCAGCGCTGCAGGAAGTCAATACTACGCAGAGGAAAGCCAGAGCGCCAGAGCCAAAACTTAACTTGACTTCCATCTCAAATAGAAACTGGGTGGTTTTCTATAGCTTCTCAGTCTCCTGATAAACAGAAGGCAGACACCATTGAATGAAACAGGTTTAGTCAAGACCAGCTTAGAGAAAACCGAATAGAAAGTTCTGTCCCTAACTGCCATGTGGGCAGACAGCAGGAAGTGTTAAGTATTGAGGGCGGTGATGTTAATTTTCATCATCAACATGACTAGATCTAGAGTTACCACAGAAACACACCTCGGATGTTGCCAGAAGATTAATATGAATAAGGCAAACACGCCCTGCACATGGGCAGCACCATCCCACTTGCTGGAGCCCCACTAGTCATCTGCCCTGCCTCCTGACAGAGAACACAGTATGACTCGGGCTCCTGCTGTCAAGTTTTCCCTCAGGTGAGGAGCGGTACCACCCTCACCCCCTACCCCCAGGAATTCGAGTCCAAATAAACCTTTTCTTCCTTAGGCAGCTTCTGTCTGGAGTTTTGTCACAGAGAAAAGTAAGGACAGACGAGTTTTTACAGGACACGGGGTGGCAAATAACCCTATGCACCAAATAAAATGTTTAAAATATCTAGGCATGGTGGCATACACATTTAATCCCAGCACTCTGGAGGCAGAGGCAGGGCCATACCTGTGAGTTCCAGGACAGCCAAGGCTGTTACACGGAAAACAAACCAAATAAACAATATGTTAAAAATAAATAAATAAACTGTGTGCTTTCCCTTGCCTTAAGCTCTCTAACTTTGCTTCAGTCTGACTGAAATTCTGAACTTCTCTTCTGTTCAGGATTGTCAAGGGTCCAGCTTTCTCCTAAGTGCAGGTGGGTTGGCAAGAAGGGAAGTCCTGCCGCTGCTGGTGGCAGTGCTGAGCTGGGCTTGCCTCTCTGCCGCCTGGAGAGGAGGCTGTCTTGAGACTCTTCCCTGACCCAGCCTGCCGAGGTTCGACTAACGCTCTGGACGAGAATTCTCCTGTATAGAGACAGAACACAAGACACAAAGAAAGAGAGCAAGTCTTTGATCAAGCTCTCAAATTTTATTTTTCAGGTAGAAGGTTTTATAAGGCAAGGGGCAGGGAAGCATACTGCTATGGCAACCCAGCTGTAGGCTATCTCAAGACTCGAGGAATTCCAAGTAGGTCACAACCTTCTGCCACACCGAATATTTTGCTATCTTTATCTAATCTAACTGCTAAACTACAACAGGGCGGCTCCGCCTAAATCTTATCTTTAGTCTAACTGCCAAACCATGACAGGGTCAGCTGGTTTCTGGTAAATGATAGACTGCTGGAGAAATAGAAACCTAGGCTCTGACAAGATGGCTGAACATTGGCCATATGGCCTACCATCCCCACTTCCGCAACCCTCCCCTGACAGTTTTGTGTTCCTGGCAGCACTTCTGTCCTCACACTTAACCCATGAATGAGCTTTATCAGTTCAAGGCCTTTGAAGCTCTGCGCGACCTACTGGATTCAAAGCTGCTCTCTCACCAGCAAAGGCTGGACTCCTCGTAGCTGTGCCCAATTCCCCTGTGGTCTCTTTTCTTCACCAAAGCTGGAGGGGTGTTTACCTATTATGGAAATTTAACATAGTCACAAAACAGAATAAAGTGTTCTCAAGTACCCACAGTCCAGCTCTAACAATTGCCAGTGAGTCAATGGCCAATTTTTGGGTCATATCACACCCACTTGGTTTATCCGATATTTGTGGATGATTTGAAGTAAGTCTCATGGAGCAGTGCATCTCAGGACTGGGGCTTCTTTTTATGGAGAGAAACCCACATTTTCCACACTTCACAAGGCTTCCAAGGCCTCTGCAGTCGCAGACCCCTGGACCCAGGCTAACCAGCAGGTTGGTTGTTTTTCACCATGTTGAGGACCCTGGGCTGTTTCAGCACCAGCAGGCTTGTGTTTAATGTCTGTCACTGTCTTTGCTAAGGTGTCTAATCATTTTTGTGTCATTGCTGTGCCCATCACTTCCTCGGAGATCTTCCAGTTTCAGGTAGGCACCACACTGGCTGCTCACTCAATTCCCACTGGCTCTTCCTGCAAGTATTAACGCAAAATGCTTACATTAGTTATGCAAAGCATGGCTTCTGTTAAAAGCTAGATCCACAGGCCTATGTTAATTTTATTCCCTGGCTTTTTACACAATACACACACATCAAAACCTTTTTTATAGGAGGAACCTTATAAATACTTGCTGCATGAAGGTCCTGAGACAGGTCAACGTGAATGCTGCAACCTATGGTATAAATTTCTTGTATACTCAGAGAGGTTCCTTTTTTTTTTTTTAAGATTTATTTATTATTATGTATACAGTATTCTGTCTGTATGTACACCTGTACACCAGAAGAGGGCATTAGATCACATTATAGATGGTTGTGAACTACCATGTGGTTGCTGGGAATTGAACGCAGGACCTTTGGAAGAACAGGCAGTGCTCTTAACCACTGAGCCATCTCTCCAGCCCCCCAGAGAGGTTCCTTAAACCTGTTATAACCACAGGAATACTCTGGCCCTTAATTTTAAGTAGACTTTATTGTAGTCAAGATGACTTGTGTGATCCAAGCATGGAGGGATAATGCCTACAATCCCAGAGTTTAAACTGCAAGGCTGTGGGATCACAAACTTGAGGACTCAACCCCATCTTTATTTATTTATTTATTTATTTTTCAACCCCATCTTTAAGCAAAGGGATTACAAGCTTCATACTACACTGGTGTTTAAAGGCTCAAAGGTAAACAGTGTGTTGGGAGATGGTCTGATGTATTTTGATGCTAATTACTGCTTGCTGTCTGTGTGACCCACCTTTTGCATAATAAAAAGCCATCCCACCTGGGCAGGGCAGGAGATAGGTGGGGCTAGGAGAGAGGAATTCTGGGAAGAAGAAGGACCACCACCAGGAAAGGAGAGAGACCTGAAGGGAGGAGAGGAAGGCTGCCATGGGTTAGCTGGAGGAGAAGCACATGGTCGGCGGCATGGATGGAGAATCCGGCCCAGATGAAGAACATGAGCAAGTGTATGGGATTATAGATGGAAGGTAACTTGATAGAAGTTATTAGAAGCAGATGGCATGAAATCGAGACAGGGATCCCATGCCTGAGGCCCTACTATAAAAAGCAGTTTAGAGGATTGATATCTGCACTGCCTCAGGTTAACTAAGGCTATTTTAAAATATAACAAGTGTCTGTGTCTTCATTGATTACTAGCCTGGCCTACAGGTAATAGAGATAATTTTAAAAACAATAACAGTGGCTACCTTGCACTCAAGAGTTGAGTTCAGAAGAAATGAAAGTCTTCTAGTTGAAAGCTGGCCACACCTTGTGTGAAGCCAGGATGTTTAATTAGCCAGTACCTGTGGGGTATCAAGTCACAGAGCATAAACAAGAGTTGTTATCAAAACAAATAAGCCAGAACATCTAATATTTAACAAGACCTAAAGGGTTTTTCATACTGAAAAATTGTAAAATTATAAAATGTAAGACCTGAGGCTTCTCCCAGTTCTCGTTACTGCTAGCCTCAGGAGTTCCACCCTAGTTCCCAGAATAGCTACATGCGAGCTCCCAACTATCAAAGGTCCCATACGGTTTCCAGTAACCACTCTAGAGACCCACACCCAAGCCCCCACAAAGAGCTTCCCAATGCCAGATGTCCTAATGTCCATATGGTCTAACTTGATAAGCAACCCCACCTGCTTTGTGGTTTTAGCCTTTAAAACTAGCCTGTAACAGCTACTCGGGGTCCTTCACCTCCCGAGTGCTGAGGGATCCTGACACATCAACAATTGGGACTTCTGATGTGTCAGTAATAAATTTTACCTATGCCTCCAGCGTGTGTGACTTGAGTGGTCTCTCGCGGCGACCCCCTTCCTGAATTGGACTCCAGGGTCCAACATTTGGGGGCTCGTCCGGGATTTGGGGGGTCGTTCTGGGACCACTGACTCAACTTGCTGAAGGACAACGAAGACGAAAGTTAAGTTACTTTCACTTTGTCAAGCTGCTTCTGCTTTGTCTTTGTCTACACTGTCTGCATTTCTGTCTCTTGGTAGCGCGCCATTTGAGTTCATATCGGGAAAAAAAGGGGGTCAGACGTGGCCGGACCCTTCTCTCCTGGCCCACTAGAGGACGCTCTGGTGGTGGTCTGATTTTGAGTTTTTGATACTTTGATTTGTACTTTCACTTTGATTTGTACTTTTGGTTTAGCGCTAAAAAAACACAATGCTTTACCATACAGCTTATCTTTATCTTACTCTAGGCTTCATTTTTGTTATTTATTCTTTTATTCTCCTGTGTTACGACTGTTATGACTGGACCAATATAAGATGGACTGTAACTACCCCCTTAACTTTAACTCTTGACCATTTCCAGGACCTGGCTCTGACTACTGGGGATCCTGATTCCCAGCAAAATCAGAAGCCCATCTTGCCCTCGGATCCTGCCCAGGACCTCCTCCCCGACCTTTCCTTTGTACCCTCCTCCTCCTCCTCCTCGTTATTCTGAAAAAATTATAAGACCACTACAGGTAACGAGAGAGTCCCTGTCTATAGCCAGGCTCTGTTGGTGGGTCTCAAAAGAGCCAAAAAGCGCCCTACTAATTTGGCTAAGGTACGGCGATTAGATAGCATTCAAGGCTTAAATAAAATCTTGGCCACAGTAGTAACAGATAATCCTAGGCCTAAAAGACGGGATAAAAAAGGTAGAGACAAAGGACGGCCCAGGGTAAATAAAGACCAATGTGCTTATTGCAAAGAGAGAGGCCATTAGATCTGAGACTGCCCTAAACGACCCAAAGACCGGTAAAAGGGTCCAGTCCTGGTGCTGGACAAAAATAACGACTAAAACTGGGAACACATCACCTTCAATTCCCCGGCCACCCTCAACCCTGCTACGCGCCTCCCTCCCTCTCTGCCACAGTGACTCTCAGAGGAGGCCGAGTCGGCCACTCCTACTACTGCTCCTGCGCTATTGCTCCGGCTAAACACACTCTGAAACAGGCCGCCACACTCCGGACCCACAGCCCCCGGTGCCACGTGCAAACCTGACCGTCAACAAGAGTTCCTGCCCACCTACACAAAAATAGTCACAGCCAGCAGCAGCCCTGGGCCCCGCGGCTCGCCCCGCCGCCGCCTCTCCCAGTGCCTGATCCGCCGGCCCGCCAACTCCCTCAGTCATCCTCCGACTCGCCCTCAGCCTTGCGCGCCAACTCGCCAGCACAGCCCCAGCTTGCTCCGCCGCCGCTACCCGTCCTGGCACTGGTCCCGCACCAACACCCTAGAGATGGATATGCCCCTGTCCAAGATCAATTCCCTGGCCCACCGGCGCGCAGTGCCTGCATGCCTCCAAGCTGAGGCCGGACAAAAAGAAAGTGCCCTTAAAGTCACAGTACCAGGTGCTAGAGGCCGCGTGACATTGCTACAACTGCAGCATTCTGCACCACAATATCTTAATCGACCTGAACCAAACTCATCGACTTTGGGCCCGGGGCGTTCCAAGGCCATTCTAAGGCCATCCTACAAGACATCTTTCCTTGGTTTGGACTCCCTAAGGTAATCGGGTCAGATAACGGGCCAGCCTTCATCTCCCAGGTAAGTCAGAGATTGGCCAAGATCCTGGGGACTGATTGAAAATTACGTTGTACTTAAGACCCCAAAGTTCAGGACAGGTAAAAATAAATAGATCTTAAAAAAAAAAAAAAAAAAAAAAAAAGACCCTGACTAAATTGACCATTGAGACTGGCTTAAAAGACTGGAGACGCCTCCTATCTTTAACTCTGTCCTTTTGTTTTGTTCTAACCCCCTATAAGATCCTTTATAAAGGCCCACCACCCCTGTCTACAATGCTTAATTCTTATCAGCCTTTTGCTTCCAAAATTAATTTACAGGCTCACCTAAAAGGGCTACAAGCAGTACAGGCCCAAGTTTGGGCCCCCCTCGTCGAGATCTATAAGCCTGGCCACAACCAGACGGGACACCCTTTCCATATCGGTGACTCAGTCTACATCAGGAGACACTGCTCTCAAGGACTTAAACCCAGGTAAAAGAGACCTTACACCGTACTCCTGACCACGCCCACCGCTCTCAAACTAGACGGAATTGCAGCCTGGATACACGCCTCCCATGCCAAGGTCTCTCCCTCCGACTCTGACCACCGCACCCAATGACAGCTCCATCGTTCCGAGGATCCTCTAAAGATAAGACTGACCCGCTCTGGCCCTTAACTGTGCTCTCCCCTTGTTACTGATTCTCAACATAAAGGCCCACCAGAGATGGTTCAAAAGCTGGTATATTAAATCCCCTTGGTTCACCACCCTAATGTCTGCCATTACAGGCCCCCTAATTACTTCTACTAACCCTCACCTATGGACCCTGCATCTTAGACCAACTCATGGCTCTTATTAAAAATAGACTTAATGTTACTCAGGCTCTCATCCTGACCCAACAAGATCAAGCTTTAAAAACCAAAGAGCCTCAAGATTGAGGCTAGGTACAAAAAGAGGAGGGAATGAAAAATTGTAAAATTATAAAACGTAAGACCTGAGGCTTCTCCCAGTTCTCGTTACTGCTAGCCTCAGGAGTTCCACCCTAGTTCCCAGAATAGCTACATGCGAGCTCCCAACTATCAAAGGTCCCATACGGTTTCCAGTAACTACTCTAGAGACCCACACCCAAGCCCCCATAAAGAGCTTCCCAATGCCAGATGTCCTAATGTCCATATGGTCTAACTTGATAAGCAACCCCACCTGCTTTGTGGTTTTAGCCTTTAAAACTAGCCTGTAACAGCTACTCGGGGTCCTTCACCTCCCGAGTGCTGAGGGGCCCTGACACATCAACAATTGGGACTTCTGATGTGTCAGTAATAAATTTTACCTATACCTCCAGCGTGTGTGACTTGAGTGGTCTCTCGCGGCGACCCCCTTCCTGAATTGGACTCCAGGGTCCAACAATACCTAGTCTATTTAATTCTTACACTATCTTTTGAGATATACCTTATTATTCTCATGAAATACATTAAGGACCTACTATGGTATCAGAAATTTAGATAAAATATATTACATATGTGTGAAATTCTCAATACACTAAAATATATTTTTTACAAATTAAGTAACTTCCTTTTTAAAATTAATTTATTTATTTATTCACTTTACATCCCAGCCATAGCTCCCTCCCTCCTCTCTTCCTGGTCCCACCCTCCCTCCCTCTTCCCTGTATCCCCCCTCCTTACCACTCAGAAAAGGGGAACCGCCCCGTACCTACCCATCCCAGCCCACCAAGTTGCATAAGGACTAAGTGCATCCTCTACTAAGTGGCCTGGAAAGGGATCCCCATCAGGGGGAAGTGATTGAAAAGCATACAAGGAAGTCCTTGTCAGATATCCCCTCTCCTCCCTCCCCTTACTAGAGGACCCACATGAAGACCAAGTTGCCCATCGGTACATATGTGTAAGGGGCCTGGGTCCAGTCCACGCATGGTTTCTTGGTTGGTGCTTCAGTCTCTGCAAGCCCTACCAGGCCCTGGTTAGTTGGCTCTGTTGGTCTTCTTGTGGAGCGACTGCTCCCTCTGGTTCCTTTTATCTTATCTCTCTCTTCCACAAGGCTCTCTGTGCTCTGCCCAAATGTTTGGCTGTGAATCTCAGCATCTGCTTTGATCCATTGCTGGGTGGGGCCTTTCAGAGGACAGTTATACTAGGCTCCTATCTGCAATTAGGGCAGTGTCATTAATAGCATCCGGGGTTGGCTGTCTTGCATGGTGTGGCCAGGCATTAGTTGAGCATTCCCTCGATCTCTGCTCTTCCTTTATCCCTGCACATCTTCTGGGCTGGGTAAAATTTGGGTTGAAGTTTTTGTGGGTGGGTTGGTGTTCCCCTCTTGGCAGCCACATGGGGGTAACTCTTTCTAAGACATCTAGAATCTGGAGCCACAGAGTGTGACCAAAGACGGAGGACTTCAAGGCTAGGTGTTTGGACATGAAACTTCTCCCAGAGGCTCATATGTTGAAAACGTAGTCACTAATTGGTGCAATTTTAGGAGACAACAGAAACTTTAGGAAACAGGGGTACTCCTTTGAAAATTATATTTTGTCCTTGGCCCTTCCTCTGCCTCATCTCCCCTCTCTGCTTCCTAGCCACCGGGAGGCAAGCAACTTTGCTCTTGCGCACCATCATGGGCCGAGGTAATCTGCCTTTCCGTAGGTCTACAGTGACGGAGCGAGCAGATGCTGGTAGGATTGAGAAGCTGGACTGTAGCTTCTGCTCAGGCCACAGCATCTGCAGTAGCCTCCTCCGCCCCTTTCACAGGAGACCTGCCGGCGCCCTACTGAGACATTGTCCATGAGCCAAGTGCTAAGCTTGCATTAGCCACACTTCCTGTTCATCCCGGGTGAGGACGACCATTGCTGCCCTTGATGCTCTTTCTAAATAAGAATCTTTCCTAAGATTTTGAAAGAAGAGGGGTGTCATTCTAGCCACTTGTTCACGACTATTCCAGAGGCTGCAAAGGGGTTGAAGGGGTGGGCAGGACAAATGCAAAAGTCCCCAGGAGGGCTTTTCATAATGCGATCAAGGTTTAGACAGAAGTGTCGACCTGGAGAGAGCGACAATGCCGAAGAGGGGTCAGATCAGACAGACAGACAGAAGTGTAGGGACAAACTATTCAAGGTAAACTTGTTTTTGTTTTCAGATTATTTATGAGTGCTGTGCCCCTGTTGGACCCTCACGCCCAACTTGGGAAGGGGGTCGCTGTGAGAGACCACATGAGGCACAACACACTGATGCAAAAGCAAAGGTTTATTGCTGACGCGCCAGGGTCCTACAGCACTCTAGAGGCTAAGGACCCCCAGTGACTGTTACAGGCTAGTTTTTAAAGGCTAAAACCGCAAAGCAGGTAAGGTTGCTTATCAAGCTAGACCATATGGACATTAGCGTTGGGAGACCTCTTGTGGGGACTTGGGTGTGGGTCCCTAGGGCGGTTACTGGAAACCGTATGGGACCTTTGATAGTTGGGAGCTCGCATGTAGCTATTCTGGGAACTAGGGTGGAACTCCTGAGGCTAGCAGTAACGAGAACTGGGAGAAGCCTCAGGTCTTACATTTTATAATTTTATAACTTCTCACCCCCATGTGTGTCTGTGTGCTACTTGCATGCCTGGTGCCCTTGGTGGTCAGAAGAGGATGTTGGATCCCATGGAACTGGAATTGTGAGTGGCTGTTAGCTACCGTGTGTGCTCGGAACTGAACTTGGGTCCTCTGGAAGAGCAGCAAGTGCCCTTGCCATTTTGTTAGCCCTCGAGGTAAACGGTGTATAACCAAGACCAACTAAGCATAACAAAGATTTCAGAGCGTCAATAGACTATATTTCACCCACATTTTAATTGTTTACTTCTGAAGTGATGAAAAGCACATATAATTTTTTGGGGGGGTTTCAAGACAGGGTTTCTCTGTGTAGCCTTGGCTATCCTAGACTCGCTTTTGTAGACCAGGCTGGCCTGTTAAGCTAAAAAGCCAAGTCATGGGGCTGGAGAGATGGCTCAGGGGTTAAAAGCACTGACTGCTCTTCCAGAGGACCCAGGTTCAATTCCCAGCACCCTCATAGATGCTAACAACCATCTGTAACTGCCATTCAAGGAAGTCAATGCCCTCTTCTGGCCTCTGTGCCCAATGCCTGCATATGGTACACAGGCATACATGTAGCAAAAACACTTATACACATGCGATAAAAGTAAATAAATCTTAAAAAAAAAAAAAAAAGCCAAGTAGTACTCAACATGTCCTGGGCTGGAGCTCAGCAAACAAATGAATAACATCAAAGTGAATCAATTTTTAATGTTTTTCAGCTTCAATTAAAACAGCAAATGTAAAAAACAAACAAACAAAGACAAAAACAAAAACAGAAAATGTGGCACATGCCTTTAGTCCCAGCACTCGGAAGGCAGAGGCAGGCGGATCGTTGTGAGTTTGAGGCCAGCCTGGTCAACAAAGTGAGTCTAGGACAACCAAGGCTACACAGAGAAACCCTGTCTCAAAAACAAAAACAAAAACAAAAAACAAAAAACAAAAAAATGTTTCTAGACCATTAAAATATCTTTAGTTATTAAAAATATAAACAAACATACAAGCACTGAGAGTTTCAGACTTAAGAAAGAGCTATAGCTGGGCAGTGACAGCACACACCTGTAATCTCAGCACTCAGGAGGCAGAGGCAGGCAGATCTCTGAGTTAAAAGAAGTCAGCCTAGTCTACAGAGCAAGTTCCAGAACAGCCAGGTTACACACACTAAATACTCCTGTCTCAAAAAAAGCAAAAATAAATAAATGAGAGAAAAAGACAGAGCTATGCTGGCAGGGGAGATGGCTCAGTGGGTACAGAGCTTGCTGCATTAGTGTGGGGACCTGAGCCCAGATCCCAGCACTCACACAAAGAGTCAGGCAAGGCTGCTCACCCCGCAAACCCATCACTGGGGTTCACTGGCTACTGGGCTGGCTGGAAAAGCAACAATAGTCTAAGAGATGAAACTGAGAAACGAATAACTCTAACCCTAACCCTGACTCTCCCACATTCTGGCCGTCAGACAAAAGCCAGCATTCCTCAAGAGTCTGTGAGGTCTGTTCCCCTCTCACTGGCAGAAGGGGAAAACGGCTGGCTGTGGCGCCTATCAGCATACCAGAGCATGAGCTGGCTCTCCTCACCTCTGACCATGAACTTCACCATCACAGGACTTCCCTAGCACCGGCTACTCTGTTCTCCTTACAGCTCTGCTATTTCAGCCGTCCTTTTTTTTTTTTTTTTTTTTTTTTTTGGTTTTTCGAGACAGGGTTTCTCTGTGTAGCCTTGGCCATCCTGGACTCACTTTGTAGACCAGGCTGGCCTCTAACTCACAGTGATCCACCTGCCTCTGCCTCCCGAGTGCTGGGATTAAAGGCGTGCGCCACCACGCCCGGCCCCGTCCTTGATCTCTTACCCCCACCCCATCCCCTTTTGTCTTCCTCTCTCAGTCAAGACCAAGTTTCTCTCTGTAGCTCTAGCCATCCTGGAACTCATTCTGTGGACCAGACTGGCCTTGAACTCACAGAGATCTACCTATCTCTGCCTCCTGAGTGCTGGGATTAAAGGCATGTGCCACCACCACCACCGCCCAGACGCATCATGGATTTTTACTTTTTTTTCTTAAGTGATACTTTTTGATTTTACAATACAAAGCCTGATTTCCCAAGCTTATGGAAGATCATTTGGTAACATAATCAGCAAAGCCAAAACTCAAACCTGGGGTTTCTGTTGCTGGAAACCCCCTCTTTCCTTTAGCTACGGGGCCTAGAATAACTTTGTCCTTGTCTTCTGAAAGAACAGTGTATTTGCTGCTATGGTGTTCACTTGCTTGGTACTATCCTGACTATGGGTTAAACAGGAAGGGGTTTATTTAGTTATTTATTTTTCCCTGTAAGGAGAATTCTGAGTATAACAGGGCAGGGCAGGCACAGCCCCCTTTTCTGTGGAGTGTTGTTCTTGGTCTAAGATTACCGTTCCACCCCTAGCTCACAGCAGGAAGGAAGCTGCAGAAGAGAAGAGGTCTTCCTCAAGAGAGCAAGGCTTCCCAGGATTTTCTTCCACACCCCTGCCTCACACCACCAGAATCACGTGGAGAGTGGCCACCTTACAGGGATTGCTTTGTAACTTTGCAGCTTTGGGGTTTTTTTGTTTGTTTGTTTGTTTGTTTTTTGGTTTAGTTTAGTTTTGTTTTGTTTTCCCAGACAGGGTTTCTCTGTGTAGCCTTGGCTGTCCTGGACTCACTTTGTAGACCAGGCTGGCCTCGAATGCACAGAGATCAGCCTGCCTCTGCCTCCCGAGTGCTTGGATTAAAGGTGTGCGCCACTACGCCCGGCTCAACTTTGCCGCTTTGTAACTTGCTTCCCTGAAGCAGAGTATGCGTCTCCAGAAGGTAAAGTGGGCAACTGTTGAGACCTATCTCTTGTAGACCTCTGACATTGTACAGGTGAGACAGTCGGGACAAAAGCCTCTGATGTAGGTTCCTAGGAGCGCTGGGCACTTATTTTAGTTCATTTCTTTATTCCTGCGACAAAACACCTGACGAAGCAGAAAGGCTTACTTTGACTCACAGTGCATCCAGGCTCTGAAGGCAAGTGGCAAGACTCAGCTGCTGGCAGGAAACAGAGAGAAACCCAGCTCACTTCCTCCCTAGCATTCATTCCAAGGCCTCAGGCCACACGGGCGGTCAGTGCCACCTGTGATCAAGGTGGATCTTCTCACTTCCGCGAAGCTTCTCAGAAAATGTCCTCCCAGACACACTCAGAGCTGTGTTTCCATGGTGACGCTAAATGCAATCAAGTTGGCCAGGAGGGATAACCGTGATAGCACCCTACTGGGTGAATTCTGCCCAAAGGGACTCACCTTCCAGTTCTGGTATTACAGAAGAGGAGAAAGTGGCAAGCAATGGATTTGCCTGGCGCAGTCTTACCACTAGCTCCCCAGACGGGATCCTCTCCGGGGGGGAGTCTGGTGTGTAGTCATCCTAACATCTCTAGATGACAATAAATTTGGGGAAGGAGGGAGAGAGTGGGCATGTGGGGAAACTAGGGAATGCTAGGAGCATTTGAAGTCCGACTCAGCCTCCTGGCCTATTGGGAAAGGCACTGTAAAGTGCAGGCTGGCTCCTGGGAGCTACTCTGCTGGCAAGGCACCACTCCACAGACGAGCTTCGAGCTGCGCTGCTGGCCTCTGTTAAGCCTAGTGTAAAGTTTACGGAGATGTACCACTGGCCCTGTTTGATGTGTACACGCTACAGATGGTGACAGTTCTTTTTCTTAGGCCATGATCTGACTACATACCTCCTGTCCTCACCCACCACCCCACATAAGAGAGCTCCCAGCCATTTCTAGTGCTCTGGGCGGAAGCACCTGACAGCCCCACTTGATTTCACTCTCTCTCTCCTTTCTTCCGGTATGTCTCCTCTGAGCTGGGAGGTGGGCACACCCCAATTTCCTTTACAGTATACATTTAACCCCTGGGGCAGGGGTGGGGGGAGCCGGTGCGGGGAGGCCTTTTACTACACAGTTAGGCCATTTCTGAGTTCCTGGTAAGGTCAGTTCAGTCCTACTGAGAGGTGAAAAGGCCTAGACTACAGTTCTGTTCCTGGATCTGTTGGAGAGGTGTGGGAGAAAAGTGTCCCTTATTCTAAATGTCTAAATGACTAACAAGTCATAGGTTCTCAACAAATATTTGCTGAATTAACACCAGCCAGCAAAGAAAAAAATGCCATGTATTTTTGCAGATTTTGCTTTTTTGGGGCGGGGGGTTTCGAGACAGGGTTTCTCTGTGTAGCCTTGGCTGTCCTGAACTCACTTTGTAGATCAGGCTGGCCTCGAACTCACAGCAATCCACCTGCCTCTGCCTTCCGAGTGCTGGGATTAAAGGCGTGTGTCACCACGTCCAGCCAGACTTTGATTTTTTAAAATCAGAATTTATAGTGCGCAAATGCAATTGCTTGGTGGCACGCATGGCTCAATTGTCACCTTGGGAACACCCTCTTCTGTAGACAATTGCCAAAAGGTAAACTTGAGAAACTGGCTACAAAGCAAGAGGTGGTGACACAATCTTGGGAGCACCTCAGGCTGGGCACCAGGAAGGAGTCTCCTGTACCCAACACGCCCCCCCCCGCCCCCAACCAGTTTTCTGCCAACTCACTCAATCTTTTCCCAGAGGCCAAGGCGACAGCCTCGGTCTCCCCTCTGGCAGAGGGCGTCCTGTCAATTGGGGATTGTGCGCTTGCAAGCTATTGGAAACCAGAGCCATTTTTTCCAAGTATGAACCAGATGGGCCACCGCAGTGTGGACTCAGGCAGCTTACCCTGAGCGCTCAGAGGGTGGCTAGGCTGAAAAGAAAAGCTCGGCCCGATTACTCTGGTAGCAACCTAGGTAGGACTGGAAGGGCGGGCGGGGCGAGCGGAGGTGGGCAGAGGTGGGCATCGCGTGGCTCCGCCCCTTCAGGGTGCTCACCTGGGGCAGGCGGAGCGAGAGTGGGCGGGGCCATCGGAGGTGATCATTGCGCGGCCCCGCCCCTCGGCCAGTCACAGGGGTTCACGCCGAGCAGGAGGGCAAGCTGAAGTGGGCGCGGGAGTCGCTGAGGCCACTAGCCTATCGCGTCACTCGTAGGCTTTCCTTCCTGGGACTCGGGGGGAGCCGTGGGGCTTCAGCAGAGCGGAGCGCGAGGCCCTGCGGACGTCCGTGGAGGGCGAGGGCCGGAGTCCCACGGGCGCCCGGTCCCCGCGCGCTGTTTGAGCCTTCTGCAGCAGGCAGAGGGGTGAGATGGGTGGGTGTCGTTCCTCGCTGACTTTTCAGCACCCAGTCACCAGCGACTGAGCCTCGGGCTCTGCCGGGCGGTCCGCACTGGATCGCGGCGGCTGGCTGGCGGACCCGCCCAGGGGAGCGGGGCTGAAGCAACTTCTCTCTTTCTGAGGTGGTGGTCGAGCAGAGCAGTGGCAACACCCCACCGCGCCCCCAGTTCCCTCTGCGGAGGCCACCGCACCCATCTGGCTCCAAGGTAGGAGAAGGAAACACGCCCTCTTCTCCCCTAACTTGTGCAAATGGTCTGATAAGGGCGTTGTTGCTCATATCCCAGATGTAAATAACACCCGAGGTAACAGAGGACACGCCAAAGGTTGTTCCGTGTGTGCTTTATATTTATGAATGCGTATATACAGGCGCACATTGGCGTGACCTATGTCTAGCGTTTCTTTGTGAATCAAGTTTTTAAAGTTGCCAGAGTTGGCTCCTATGAGAATTGCAGGGATTTCCGAACCTGCAAGGTAAAATGAGAGCCTTAACGGAGCAAAACAACTTGTGGGACTTGTCTTTGTCCTGGTTTGGGAACGTTCTGGAATTTGAGAAAAAGGTTTTATTTTTAGAAAGGGAATTTTAATTACATTTTTAAAAATTTAAACTGCACCTCCCCGCCCCCCATCTCTGTGTGTGGGTGTGTCCCATCTCGTCGTGTGCACACATGTGGAGGTCAGAGGACAGCTTTCAGGATTAGTTTCTCCTCCTGTGTTTGTGGTTGCAACTCAGGTGTTTCGGCTTAATGGCAAGAGCCCTTAGCTCCTGAGCCATCTTGCTGGCCCCATCATCATATAACTTAAAAACTGATTTTTTGGAATTCCTGGCTGAAGTTGCAATACAAATCGAGGATTTGCTTTAGTTTGGGGTGCTGGAGTACACAGAGGTTAAAAGCCAAGGATGGATGCCACACATGCAAGCCCTTACTCTGTCAATTTTTGCATATATTGGATATTTCCTTTTAAAAGTTGAAACCCTGGGCCCCCCCACAAGGTAAGCTCAGCACCACAGGTGATTCTAGTTTCAAAGCCTTTCATATGTCATTATTTTTCATAAATTGAATATGAATAATGCCTCATCAGACTGATCATAAAAGATCACAGTCTGTGCTTCTGTCTTACACACACACACACACACACACAGAGAGAGAGAGAGAGAGAGAGAGAGAGAGAGAGAGAGAGAGAGAGAGAGAGAGAGAGATGCCCCGAGAAAGCACAGGTGTTTAAGTGGATCAAGTTGATGCAGGTGAGTGCTGGCTCAGCTTTTTCTGAGCCTGCGCTGGAGAGGGCTCTCTCGCGAGCGATAGTATATAGAGATATCTCTCTCTCTCTCTCTCTCTCTCTCTCTCTCTCTCTCTCTCCCTCCCTCCCCCTCTCTCCCCCTCTCCCTCTCCCTCCCCCCCTCCCCCTCTCCCCCTCTCCCTCTCTCCCTCTTTTCTCTTCCTCTCTCTCCCTCCCTCTCCCTCTTTCTCTTCCTCTCTCTCTCTTCCCTTCTCTCCCTCTTCCTTCTCTCCCTCTTCCCTCTCCCCCCCCCCCTCCACCTCTCTTTCCCCCTGTCTCTCCCTCTCTCTCTACCCCCATTAGCAAGCCCGGGAGTTAGGCTGCCTGTAGTCAGGCAGTGTGTATCAAATGTGTTAGCATTTTTTCCAACGGCTCAAATCCCTTCTAAGCTAGACTCAGCAGAAAACCAGGCTGGGCTTCCTGTGTGGCTCTGCAGGAGAGCATTTGCCTGGCCTGCTCTAGGGCCTGCCTTGGGTCTCCAGGACCCCTCAGTTCCCCTAGAAAAGACCAGAGTAGTGACACACAGGTAGTCTACTTGGGATCACATGCACTCTGGAATGCTCTGTATGTCAAAGTTTATGTAAAGATAAGTGGGGATGTATTTAATCCTTGACAAAGACCTGTATTTTTTCCCGTATTTATGTCACTCTGCTCTCAGGCCCCTGAAGCAAGTATCCAGCAAAGAACGGACTGGTACAGTATTGCCTGGCCCATGCTATTCTTTATTTTTATCTGTGTGGGGAGGTAGTTCATCTAACTTAATTATTTTTTCTCAAATTTCATCCTGTAATTTTTAACGTACTGTCACGCTTCCTTGGCAAATTCTGAGAGTGTAGATTCCAAGAGGGATAGGTCAAAGTTTGGTAAATAAAGAAAGGGGACACAGATTCCTGAAATATAAACCAGCATTCTTAGTGACTTCACTACAACTGAACTTAATGTTCCTTTGATTTAAAGGAAGGCAGCAAGCACGTAAAGCTCCGCCTGTGACAACTAACTGCTGAAGTGTTAGAAAAGTCTCCTCAGAGGGATCTGTAAGGGAGTTTATTCTTGCAGCAAATACAAATGACCATGGCCTAGGAACACAGCTTCAGCTTGGTCCAAATAACACACTCTAAGGTGAGAATGGTCTCTCTTTTTTTTTTTTTTTTTTTTTTTTTAAGTTATGGATCAAAATAAAGTCATAAATTAAGCCACTTAAAAACATAACATAGAGGCAGGCATGGTGGTGCATGCCTTTAATCCCAAAACTTGGGGGGAGGCAGAGGCAGACAGATCGTTGTAAATGCAAGGCCAGCTAGGTCTACAAAGCAAGTCCAGGATAGCCAGGGATGCACAGGGCAAACTCTCTTGAAAAACAAATGAAAAACAACAAAAAACATAGCATTTAATTATTTTGTTTGGTGGTGTTTAGTTTCTTGAGTTCTCTAATATCAGCCCTTGGTTGAATGTAAGGTTGGTGAAGATCTTTTCCCAGGCTGGAGGCTGCTGGTTTGTTCTATTAACAGTGTTCTTTGCCTTACAGCAGCTTTTCAGTTTCATGAGGTCCCATTTATTATTTAGTGTATCTGGTTTTATGTTGAGGTCTTTAACCCATTTGGACTTCGGTTTTGTGCAGGGTGATAAATATGGGGTCTATTTACATTTTCCTACAGTTAGACCAGCACCATTTGTTGAAGATGCTTTCTTTTTTCATTGTGTGGTTTTGGCTTCTTTATCAAAAATCAAGTGTCCATAGGTATGTGGGTTTGTTTCTAGGTCTTCCATTGGATTCCAGTGATCAAACAGCTTGTTTCTATGCCAGTACCATGCTGTTTTTATTACTATTGCCCTGTAGTATAGTTTGAAGTCAGGGGTGGAGCTACCTCTAGAAGTTCCTTTATTGTATAAGATTGTTTTAGCTATACTGGGTTTTTTGTTTTTCCATACAAAGTTAGAATTGCTCTTTCAAGGTCTGTAAAAAAAAAAAAAATGTGTGGGTATTTTGATGGGGATTGCATTGAATCTATAGCTTGCTTTCAGTAAGATGGCCATTTTTACTATGTTAATTCTACAAATCCATGGGCATGGGAGATCTTTCCATCTCCTGAGATCCTCTTGAATTTCTTTCTTTAGAAACTTGAAGTTCTTGTCATACAGGTCTTCAACTTGCTTGGTTAGAGTTACGCCAAGATACTTTAATATAATCTCAGTCAGAAGGGGAAATAGACAGCAGTAGTGGTTGGAGAGAGGGAACAAGGCAGAAGGAGTGCAGAGAGAAATGAGGGTGGAGATCAGACCTGGGGAGAGCAGGGGGCGGGGGACAGAGGCCTGAAGAGGAAAGAGAAACTGTGTGTGTGTTGTGGGGGGTAGGAGGTGGGGGGTGGGCAGCATCCCTGTGACAAGCTAGAGACCTAAGTCAGGGTAGGCTTCTGGGAGGATATTGGTGGGGGTGGGATTGGGGGCAGGGTTCTAGCTGAGACTCCTAGTAGCAGGAGCCAAGAGAAGGGAACACCACCAACCCACCCACAAAAACTTTGATCCAAAACTTACCCTGCTTACAAGATGTGGAGGGATTAAGATAGAGCAGAGATTGAGGGAATGTCCAACCAATGCCTGGCCCGTCCCAAGACCTACCCAATGGGAGAGAATCAACCCCTGACACTATTAAGGATACTCTACTATGCTTGCAGATAGGAGCCTAGCAGAGTTGTCCTCCGAGAGTTTCTACCCAGCAGTGGTTCAGAACAGATGCTGAGACTCACAGCAGAATACTGGGCAAAGCATAGGGAGTCTTGTGGGAAAGTGAGGGAGAAAAGGACCTGGAGGTGACAGGAGCGCCACAGGAAGACTAACAGAGCCAACTAACCTGGGCCCAGAGGGGCCTTCGGAGATTGAAGCACCAACCGAGGACCATGCATGGACCGGACCTAGGCCCCCTGCACAGACATAGCTGATGGGCAGCACAGGCTTCATGTGCATATCCTAGTAAGAGTAGCGGGGGCTGTTTCTGACATGGACTCTGTTGTCTGCTTTTTTGATCACTTCCCCCTGGTGGGGGGATTTGACTTGATGTACTGGGGTGGAAGGTAGGGGGGCTCCCCTTTTCTGAGGAATAGGGGAGGGAGGGTGGGACTGGGAGGAAAAGACTCCAACCAGGATGTAATGTTAAAAAAAAAAATTTATATATATATATATATATATATATATATATATATATATATATATATAGAGAGAGAGAGAGAGAGAGAGAGAGAGAGAGAGAGGAGCATCAGGTAGGCCATCACAGCAAAGAGAGGAAAGGGATGGTATGGGTCCCAGATGCTGACTGCCCCATCCCCTCCTCCTAAGCAGTGAAACTAGTGGTCTACTAAGTTAATACATTCCAAAGGATTTACTTGAGAGTCACAGGATGTTTGGTCAGACAGAAGTGGACAGTGAGTGGTTATTAAGGGGCTAAAGATAGCTGAAGATGATTTGGTTCTAGATCTAGAATATTCTAGCTCTCCACAGTCACAGAGTGTTCTAATCAGCTAAACCATGTACATGGATGGTAGGTTTTGTTGTTTTATTTTTCTTCTGGGAATTTGGTTCACGGTACCTCAGTTACATTGTTTGGTGTACGGTTCAGTTTTCATTGTATGAATAAAGGAAATATGCAATGGCTACTGGGCACTTAGATCCATAAACCCACTACTTTAGTTTTCAAAAAACTAGGAGACCAAAATTGATAGGTTCATTTACAGTTTTGCCAAAATGAGGTAGGTGGCATGTTTTGATTTTTCACCCCTACTGCCTGTGGCCGTCTCCCAGTTTATGGAAGCCTGGGCTAGGATACAAAGGGTAGAACATAGAGATGTTAACCATGAAGTAACTAAGCCACCTTTCTGTAGGGAAGGAGACCCAGGCCACAGGTTACCTCATTGTCTCTGTCACCTGGCTGATAGAAATGGGCCTTTTTTTTTTTTTTTTTTTTTTTTTTTTTTGGTTTTTCGAGACAGGGTCTCTCTGTGTAGCCTCCAAGTGCTGGCATTAAGAAAAGGGCCCTTAAGTGATTCCCATTTTTAAAAAAGATTTATTTATGATTTATACAGTATTCTACCCATATGTGTGCCTGCAGGCCAGAAGAGGCACCAGGTCTCATTGTAAATAGTTGTAAGCCCCCATGTGGTTGCTGGGAATTGAACTCAGGACCCTTGGAAGAACAGACAGTGCTCTTAACCTCTGAGCCATCTCTCCAGCCTCCTGATCCCCATTTTTTTAAAGAAAGTTTCAGTGACTTGATGAGGTAACATCATTACCCATTTCAGGCCTGTCAGAATTCTTTGTAAATAGGCCTATTTCCTTGATATTTACAAAGTAGCCTTTTTGAGAATGTACAAAACTGCTCAAGACAGTTTATTTTAAATTACCTCCAAATTAGAAAGCTGCTCACTGTTCTCTATTAACAGGTGAATGGATTTAACAAATTATATCCATACAGAGGAAAATATTGATATGCTAGATAATACTAGATAATGTATACAATATAAATGTTAGAACCATCATAAGTGAATTCATTCATACACAAACACCTACATTTAAAACATGTTTATTCTTTGATAATTTCATATACTTTTATCATATTCACCTTGCCCCATTTCTCACCTTCACCTCCCTTACCCACTCAACTTCTCATTTTTCTTCTTCTCTCTCTCTCTCTCTCTCTCTCTCTTTTCTTTTCTTTTCTTATTTTTCTTTTTCTTTCTTTGTTTTTTAAAGCCCATTCAGCTCAGTTTATGTTGCCCAACTACTCTTGCGTGTGGGCCCTGGCCTGGAGTGTGGCTGATCACCAGGAGTTGCACAATTAAAGAAGACTGACTCTCCCTCTGTGAGCAGTGGTTAGAGGCTAGTGGCTCTCCCCTCCCTCCTCCATGCAGGAATTTTTTTTTTCTGACTTGAGCTTGTATAGTGCGCACCTTGTCACAAATGCTATGGGTTCATGTGTCTGTGATCCAGTTGTGTCTTGAAAACACTGTGTCTTTGGAAGTTATCCACCATCTTTGCTGTTGACGCTCTTTCTACCTCTTCTTCTTTGAAGATCCCTGGCCCTTGCGGGAAAGAGTTTGATATAAATATCCCACTCATAGCTGAGCAACCCCACATTCTCTGCATGTTGACCAGTTGAGGATCTCTGTGTTAATTGTCCCCTACTGCAAGAAGCTTCTCCGAAAGTGGTTGAGGGATGCAGTAATCTATGGGTACAGCCATAAGTTATTAGGAGTTTTTTTTAAATAGTGTGTCCATGTGGCAGAACAATAGTATCAGGTTCTCCCTAGGACCTATTTACCACAGGTTCTAGGCCCAGTTAACAGTGTGCGGTCCTTCTCCTGGAGTGGGCCTTAGATACAACCAGAAAGTGATTGGTCCCTCCCATAGCCGTTATGCCACTGTTGTGTAAGTGGGCATATCTTGCCAGATCATTTATGAATGTAATCTTCCAGGTTCATAGCTGGGTGGCTTGATAGTATGCAGAGCCCTTTCCAGGAGTTTGAAAGCTAGCCAGTTGAGGCAGTTTCCTGCTGAGTACCAGCTAGATTTCCCCATGCTCCATGACTCAATTATGAACATTTGTGAAGAGTAACCAAGAACCTTGGCAATAGCCTGTACTGTTTGGGGATCTATGGAACTCCGCTGGCCAATTCAGAGTAGCCTTTTGTGTCTTTTCTTTGGAGTCATCAAGCTTAAGATCCTTTATAGCCTGTTAAACACACTGATGTTTTAAAAGAAAAAGATAACAGCAATCAGATAGCCCCGGGACTCAAGTGTCTGTCTGGCACGAAATCAGTTACATAGATATTGCAACTTAGTTCTCTCCCTGACCCTCTAAAATAAGATGTTACAGAGAAAGCTGCCAAGTCTCTACTTGGCCAGATACTTCCTCTTTTCTGGCAGAGGATAGTGCTAAAAGCCATTAGAAGGAATTACCACAAATGTGATAACATCTTTACCCTGACTTGTGAGGATAAGGGTGATAAAACCATTAGAAAAGCAAATTGCTCCCTTGTTGGCCCAGAAGAGAGTGGAGAGGGTTGCCTGTCGAATCAGCACATACTGCACTTCTATGCTTCAACACAGGACTCAAATCTGCCTTACCTTACCCCCTTGTGAGTGTTTTGGAGGGGTGTTTTGGCTTTCAACAAAGGTTGACATTGAGGTCTAAGGGAACCAAAAGTTTTTTTCCCTTTTTTAAAATATAGATTTATTTTTATTTATGTATATGTATATCTCTGTCTCCCCCTCCCCTATGTGTGTGTGTGTTGGGGGGCAGGGATGCCTGAAGTGGCCACAAGAGGGTGTTGGGTCTCCTGGAGCTGAATTAGAAATGAGGATACTGGGAACCAAATTTTGGGTCCTCTAGAAGAACAGGAAGTACTCTCAACCTCCGAGCATCTCTTCAGCCATCTTCTTTGTTGTTTTTTTGATAAAGAGTCCATGTAACCCAGGCTAGCCTCAAACTCTGCATGTTCCTGATGTGGCCTTGAGCTGCTGCCTCACCTGCCTCCACCCCACCCCCACCCTCACTATGACTTCTGCTCTTGGTTTTACACAAACCCATAGTGCACTGCATGGTAGGCAAGAGCTCCATCCATAGAGCTAAGTTTTCAGCCTCTTAAGTCAGGTTTTTTTTTTTTTTTTTTTTTTTTTTTAATGGAAGAACGACATTTTTATTAAGAATCCATGTTAGTCTTTTTATTTATTATATACTTTTTTTTTCCAGACAAAGTTTCGCTCTGTGGCCCAGGAACTCGTTGTGTATCCCAAGCTAGCCTCAAGTTTATGTGTAACCATCCTTCCTCAGCCTGCAGAGTGCTAGGTTTCACATATGTTTTTGTTTGGAGTGGGTGGGTTGGTTATGTATTGTGGAGGAATGCTAAGTGAATGTTTAGCCAATCAGCTGGGCAAAAGGACAGGAAGTGGAAGGCGGGACTTCCTGGAGGAGGGGAGAAAAGTTTGAGGGTTGGAGAGGGAGAGCATTTTTGGACAGTTGGAGGAGGATGGTGGGAACTGGAGGAGGACCGGCCCAGGGGTCATAGTGGCAAGTGTTTGGAATATATGTATGTTACAAGGTTTAGAGTAGTTTGTTTAGTTTACAAGTAGATTAGAATCAGTTCAGACTCTGCCCGGGGAAGTGCTGGCAGCTTTAAAGTAGGTTTTAGTCTCTCTGTGTCAGTTATTTGCTTTGTAGGCCAAACGGATACAAAATAGTGTAACAAATTGGCACCTGGCTTATTCAGTGTATCCACACCCTTGAAAAAGGATACCTTATTATAGTTTGGTGGGAGAAATAGCTCCAAAAGAAAAGTTATAGTTTGTTATAATTTGGTAGTTTGAAGATGCAAGACACACTAACACAAAATATTTGGGCCTTGTTAAACGCTTTTTAAAATCATGCTGTGATACAAATGAGAAAGAAATTGTGCTACTGATTATGAATACTATTTTTATTTTACTCATCCTAGCTTTCTATAATTCAAAGGAAAAGGCATTAGAAAAAATTAGGGATTGGACTGAGGAAAATACTAGACTATGGAAAACAAAGCAAAATGAAAAATATGAAATTTGGAAACAAACCTTAGAAGAGACGTTTAAAAGGCTTATAACTAAGAATAATAATACAAAGATAGGAACTGAAGAAAAAAGGTCAGAACATATAACACAAAATTGTAAAAAGACTACAAGGAATTCATTATTTGCTAAAAAACCAAAAACGATTTTCCCAGCCTTCATAAGAGAACTCTCAGGAGACGTGGAAAATCCACAAGGTTATCAAGGCTTTGATTGGCAACCTATAGGGGCACAAGGATTAAAAGGGTTTCAGGAGGCAATAAGCAGTTATGGTTTGCACCCACCCTATGTTAGACAGATACTTAATAATTGGGCCACACAGAATCACGTAATTCCAAAAGATTGGAGAGATATAATGACTGCCATCTTAGAGACGGGTCCCTAACTACAATGGCTGGCATGGTGGAAAGATGAAGCTCTTATGGAGCAGTGCAATAGGACTAGAGGCATTGATATTGTCAGGGGTCAGTTGTTAGGTGAAGGCCCATATTCTGAATTAGTAGTACAGGTTGCCCTTGATGATGCTGTTTTAGATCAATGCCGAACAATAGCCATGGATGCTTGGGACAAGGTTGAACAACAGGGACAAACGGAATCATTTACAAAAATAACCCAAAGTTCAAATGAAACATTCGCTGATTTTTTACAGAGAATAATTAAAGCTCTGAATAGAACCATAGCAGATCCACATGCTAGAGAAATCCTACTTCCATCTCTTGCTTTTGAAAATGCAAGTTCTGAATGTAAAAAAGCTATTAGGCCCTTGAGGGCAAGATCTGCACCTCTTCATGAATGGATTAAAATTGCTTCAGACATAGAAGTAAACACTCATGATTCAGCTATGATTGGACAAAAAAACTACAGGAGCCATCAAAACACAAAATGCTCACTGCGGTGACTGTAAAAATTCAAATCATACTGAACAAAATATTCCTAACTGTAAATTATTATATAATGATAATAATTCAGGGAGAAGGTTTCCTGTAAAATGTATATGATGCGGAAGGAATGGTCATGTAGCTCACGAACGTAGGTCATCCATGGATATCCAAGGCAATTCCCTGACTTCGGAAAACTGACTAAGGGCCTGAGCTCAAGGCCCAACAAAAAAACAACATGAGCCATACATTTCCTAGTCACCAAAAAGGGATTATTCTAAAAGACAACAAGAAAAGTCAAGGTCTGATAAAAGAGATAGGGCTACTGAAGACTTATAAAACCCAATTAATGGAGATAATAATGCCCCTAGAGATAAAATAAAAGGTAATGAAGATACCAAAAAACAAATAATTTGGCAAACTACAATTAATGATAAGAGACCAAGGTTAAAATTACAATTAAATGACATTGAAATTGAGGGATTACTAGATACTGGCGCCAATGTCAGTATAATTTCTCAAGAATCCTGGCATCCAATTTGGTCCCTTCAAAAGGTTCATAGGGATTGGAACATTGTCTCAAATAAGACAAAGTGTCAGATGGCTTAAATGTACAGGGCCAGAAGGTCAAACAGGAAAATTAAGGCCATATGTGGCTGATATAGGTGTAAATTTATGGGGAAGAGATCTGTTACAACAATGGAAAACCCAGGTTAACTTCCCTCTAATTTCGTAACAAGTGATAAAACAGGTGATACTCCTGATAAAAAATTTAAAACTATAAAAAGGAGTTATCAAAGACAGTTAAAGTCTGTCCAAAAACAAGATACAAAAGAGACTGACTCTTCTAAATTTTATCCGGAAACCACTGCTAATAAAACACCTACCGCCTTGCCCCTCAAATGGCTGACTGACCATCCGATTTGGATTGAACAGTGGCCTGTGGCCTATGACTAAAGACAAATTACAGGTACTAGAAAATTTAGTCCAAGAACAACTGGAGGCTCAACATATAGAAGAGTCCAACAGCCCTTGGGATTCTCCTGTATTTGTCATCAGAAAGAAATCTGGAAAATGGAGGATGTTAACAGATCTCAGAGCAATTAATAAAATTATTCAGCCAATGGGAACTTTACAATCTGGTATCCCATTGCCTTCCTTGTTACCTAGGAAATGGCCTATTATAGTGATTGATCTAAAATTGCTTTTTCACGATTTTTTTACATAAACGTGATAGAGATTTGCCTTCTCAGTACCTACTTTTAATAGAAGCTGTCCAATAAAGAGATATCATTGGAAAGTTTTACCACAAGGAATGTTAAACAGTCCTACCTTGTGTCAATATTTTGTACAACAGCCATTAGAGATAATTCGAAAGAAATTCCCTCAATCCATAACTTACTATATGGATGATATCTTATTTGCTGATTCAGATGCATGTATATTAGAACAGGTTTTTGAGGAATTAAATAGAATCTTGCCTAGTTGGGGATTACAGATTGCCCCTGAAAACATACAAAGAGGGGATTCTGTTGGTTATCTAGGATACAAAATAGGCCTGCAGGAAATTAGACCACAGAAAGTACAAATCAGGAGAGATCAATTAAGGACTCTTAATGATTTTCAAAGGTTGCTGGAAGATACTAACTGGCTGTGGTCTACAATTGGTTTAACCACCCAAGAATTAAGTAATTTATTTCAAACCCTAGAAGGTGACAAGGACTTGAATAGCGTAAGAAAACTGTCAGCTGAAGCTGAAAAGCAATTGGCTTTGGTAGAAAGGAAATTACAAGATTCATATATCGATCACATTGATCCAAAGAAGGCATGGATCTTAGTTGTCTTGTCTTCTACTCATTCTCCCACAGGAATTCTTATGCAGAGGGAAGATTGTATCTTAGAATGGATAGTTTTACCACACAAAGTAAAAAGTTAAAAATCTACATAGAAAAGGTTTCTGACTTGATTGTAAAAGGAAAAAAATGAGACTTTGCCAGTTAGCTGGAATAGATCCAGCTGGGATGGTGGTATCTTTTACTAATGCTGAGATTGCCTCATTATGTGCAGACAGTGAACATTGGCAGAGGGCTTGTAGTAAATTTTTGGGAGAAATTAACAACAGATACCCAAATAGCAAGTGATTTCAATTCATAAAAAGAACTAATTGGATTCTTCCTCGTATAGTGAAGAAGATTCCAGTTTCTGGAGCTCCTACATTTTACACTGATGCCAATAAGTCAAAAAAATCAGGTTATAAATCATAAAATATAAGTAAGGTAGTTGAGAGTCCTTATGGTTCAATTCAAAAACCAGAATTATGTGCAACTCTGCTGGTATTATCAGAGTTTGAAGACTCTCTTAACATAGTTACTGACTCTCAGTATGCTGAAAGAGTTGTGCTGAATATAGAAACAGATGACCTAATTCAGCATGATTCTGAATTAACTTCACTATTTATTCAATTACAACAAGTGATCAGAAATAGAAACCATCCATTGTATATAACCCATATAAGATCTCACACGGGTCTACCAGGACCTATAGCACATGGTAATGATGAGATTGGTCAACTGTTGATCGGAAGTGTGTTAGAAGCTTCAGAATTTCTTAAAAAACACCATGTTAACAGTAAAGGTTTAAAAAGGGAGTTTTCTATCACTTGGCAACAGGCCAAGGAAATTGTGAAAAAATGTCCTGCTTGTTCTATATATAACCAAACTCCCCTTACCTGCGGGAAGTAACCCTAGGGGGTAATCAAAGAAATGAAATTTGGCAAATGGATGTGTTTCATTTTATAGAGTTTGGAAAACTGAAGTATGTGCACCATACTATAGACACATATTCAGGATTTCAATGGTCAGTGGCTTTAAGTTCTGAAAAGGCTGATTCTGTTATTACTCATTTACTAGAAGTCATGGCTACGATGGGTGTACCTAAACAGATTAAAACTGACAATGCTTCATCTTATGTCTCTCATAAAATGAAACATTTTTAAATGTATTATAACATAAAACATGATACCAGTATACCATATAATCCCACAGGACAAGCAGTTGTTGAAAGATCCAATCATACTTTAAAAGAAATGCTCATCAAACAAAAAGGGATATCAAAGACCCCAAGAGGTAGATTACATAATGCCTTATTGACTTTGAATTTCTTGAATGCTAATGAACAAAACAGGACAGCAGCAGAGAGACATTAGATTTCAAAAAAATCTGCTGAATTAGATCAGCCTGTCTATTTCAAAGACATCCTGACCTCAGAATGGAGAACAGGAAGTGTGTTAGGTTGGGGTAGAAGTTTTGCATATGTTCATACAGGAAAGGAGAAATTGTGGGCTCCATCTAAATTGATAAAAATTAGATATGATAGAGGAAGACCCCCTGAAAATCATACATACAACCTTAATCCTAACACCATGAAGACAAAGACAGACAGATCTCTGTAAATTCTAGACTGGGCTGGTCTCCACAGGGTGTGACTCCCTTACTGATAAGCTACTTGTAAAACAGCCTAGGATTTAAACAGACAAATTTCTTGTGAACAGATATGTAAACTGCATGCCACCCACGTCAAAAGGCTTTTTGTTTGTGAAGTTAAGGTGTCACTGCTCTGGCAGTCGGCAGCTTTCATGGGACATAGTTGACGGTCACACCAGATGCAAAAAGACACCGAGGACTTACAGGTGACAAAATATTCGTCAGCCTAGTTAGACCCTAAAAACTCAAAGGCTAAAATTCACATACTTAAAAGGGTAACCTTAATGCCTTCTCTTCTTTTGCTCAGGCAACTGGCTTGTCTCTAAAACGGGGTGCATCTCCTCGGGAGACAGGTCACAGCTTAACCTATCCATCAGGTGCCACAGAGCCTAGAAAAGGACATTTAGTCTAAAAGGTGGAAGTGTCCATCCCCTATGGGGAGAAGGGGTGAGACAAAACACCTACAACAATTGTGTAAACCCAGGTACAAGGTACCTAGGGTATGCATAAACTCCTCAAAAATGGGAGTTTATATAAGTTTGTAAACCCAGTTAACAAGGTGCCTTGGGTATGCGTAAACTCCTCAAAAATGGGAGTTTATGTAAGTGTGAAAACCCAGGTACAAGATGCCTAGGGTATACATAAGTTTACTCAAGTCTTAATGCCTTCTCTTCTTTTGCTCAGGGCAACTGGCTTGTCTCTAAAACAGGGTGCATTTCCTCAGGAGACAGGTAGCAGCTTAACCTGTTCATCAGGTGCCACAGAGCCTAGAGAAGGACATTGATAACTATACAATCTTATTTTGATTTCAATTAAATAATGATTGTATGGTCTTTGGTAATGGTAATATTATATACTTCTCTTTTTGAAAGAGGTCAAAATAAAACAGACCTGGATTAAAAAGAGACTACTGACTTAAGTCAGTCTATACGTACACGAATTTACACTACAGTACTAATCTCGATTGTATACTGCTTGTGCATCCTGCACACCTCATGTATTTATAGTTTTGGAATTGTATAATGCTGGTGAGAAATTATATAATTTCAGAATTAAAGTACCAGACACTGATGCTGGATCAGACCCAACAGGATTCATCCTCCAGCATTCTGATATGCTGACAGGCTGCGTTCCTCATGTTCCATCCACAAGTGCTTCAGTTGCTGTTGTCTTCAGAACATCTCCCAAGACAGCTTTGTAGAAAGCTCCCAATTCCAATTGGTCCAGCATATCAGACCGTCCCACACAGGACTTTTATAAGGCTTGGTTTTTCAACAATTAGAGACTGGACCACAAATTCTATCTCTAGCTTGCTTAACCATTTTCCTAGTTTTATTTGGACCCCTGTATAGATATTATTTGTCCCAAGTCAGCCTGAAGAAGCTTTAAAAAGAGAACACCGTTCCATTTCCCTTAAAGGGGGTTGAGTAAGGTCTTGGGCAATGGAGGTTTATCTTCATTGAGAATTGATTGTGTTATTATTGGCTTTGTTCAGAGAAAGAACGAGACTGAATTCAGGAAAATTTCTCCAATGTGTTAAAGAGTTTTGAGTGACTATTCAGGTAGCAAAGTGTCTCTGTCGTTTTTTTTTTTTTTTTTTTTTTTTTTTTTTGTTGTTGTTGTTGTTTTTGGTTTTTTTTTTTTTCATTTTGGAAGCTGCTAACCTGCACTTCCTATTTACTCAGCTAATTGAGTTTATTCCTTCTCAACTCTCTGATGGGGTTGAAGACAGCAAAACATTATAACATAAATATGACGATTGTTTGGTGGTTCTTTGTGTGTGTGTGTGTGTGTGTGTGTGTGTATTGTATATTGGAGTAGTGATATAAATGTATAAGTAAAAGGTTTTTTTTTTTTAGACTAAAAGGGGGAATTGTGGAGGAATGCTAAGTGAATGTATCAACCATCAATAAAGTGCTGTTTAGGCCAATCAGCTGGGTATAGGACAGGAAGTGGAAGGCGGGACTTCCTGGAAGGGGGGAAGAAAAGTTTGACGGTTGGAAAGGGAGAGGATTTTTGGAGGTTGGAGGAGGATGGTGGGAACTGGACGCAGATGGGCCCAGGGGTCATAGTGGCAAGTGTTTGGAATATATGTATGTTATAAGGTTTAGAGTAGTTTGTTTACGCCGGCAGCTTTAAAGTACGTTTTAGTCTCTCTGTGTCAGTTATTTGCTTTGTAGGCAAATATGCTCGAGTGTACATATGTGTGCACATGGCACATACAGTATAGATGTTTTTTAAAATTACATTATTTTTTACATGAATGGTTCTGCTCCTAAGAATTCTACTCAAGGGAGGACGGAAGCAGCCTCCTCTTTCGGTAAAGCTTACGCTCTCCCTCCACTGTCCCCCAAGCTGTTTGCCACCCTTTCGGTTTGCGTCTCTTGCAGTATTATCAGACGTGTGGCCAGGCAGCAGTTGTACAGATTTGACAGTGAGGAACTCGTGCGGGAGGCCTTGTGGCACAAATGTAGAGCACAGTAACCTGTTCGGTAAAGGCTAACAGGCTAAACTGTACCAGGACAGGCAAAACTAGCTGGCTCTAGTGGCCACATCATACCTGTAACCCCAGCACTTGTGGAGGCTGTAGGGAGGATCTCAGGTAGTGCTGTATCTCAAAAGGAAGTCATCGCAGGTGACGGTGAGGTAGTGTCACGGCAGCCCAGCGTATTGCTCATGCCTGTAACCCCAGCAGCTCTGGAGGCTAAGATCGTGCGGAGGACCTTTATCTCAAAATGAGGTAATTATAAATAGCAGTGAGGTGTTGCTCCAGCCAAGTGTGGAGCACATGCCTGTAATCTCAGCAACTCTGGAGGCCGAGGCAGAAGAATACAAGGCCAGCCTGGGCCATATAACAAAACTGTGCCTCAACCAATGAAGACAGGGGCCAGGACTACAGGCAATGGTAGAGGACTTGCCTGGCATCTTCTAGGCCCTGGGCTCCAATATGAGGCATCACTTTTTTTTTTCTGTTTGCATGACTGTGTGTAGACAGATGCATGTTTACATGTATAGGGGCACACGTATGAAATGACGAGTGGGCATGCATGTTTGGCCTTAGTGAAAGTCTTAGGCTGATGTCAGGATTGAGCCCCAGTCACTCTAACGCGTTATTCACTACTTGGGTCTCTCAGTCAAACCCAGAGCTCCGGGGATCCCCGCGTCCACCTGCTAAGGTGGCGTTTGCAAGCTGGCTGCCATTGTTAGAAATGAACGGCGGAGCTGTACAGAGAGATAGAAGCACACCACGCTGCAGATCTACTTAAGAGGTTTAATAAGGGAATACAGAGACCGTTCTGGAGACACACGTGGGGGGGGGGGGGGGGGGGGAGAGGGAGAGGGAGAGTGGGAGAAAAGGGGAGGGAGAAAGGGAGAGAGAGAGGAGTTCCCGTTGTAAACTATCCCGTTGTAAACTAGCGCTTGCGCAGGAGGTACATACCCATGCGCAGGAGGTACATACGCATGCGCAGAAGGTACACACGTGCTTTAGGGGGCTTGAGTCCTGTCGGCGGTGGGGGTGGTGGTGACTGTTGTTGCCTGATTACTAACAGCCATGCCACCCGTTGTTCACGTGGCTTCTAAAGAGTCAAACCTGAGTCCTGCTTCTCACTCAGCAAGTGCTTTAGCGTCTGCGCCCTTTCCCTAAGCCATCTAGCACGGAAACAAAGCTTAAAGGGCCGAAGCTCTTGCCCTTTGAGAATGTGAAAAGGTTTGTGTTTTATACTGTGTGTGCAAGAGAACACGGGAGGCAGAGGCAGGTGGATCACTGTGAGTTTGAGGCCAGCCTGGTCTACAAGGCGAGTCCAGGACAGCCAAGGCTACACAGAGAAACCCTTTCTCGAAGGGAAAAACAAAAAACAAAACACGGGAGGCTGTGGGAGGCAGTGGTGCTGGCTGGCTCTATGCAATTTGGAAAGAAGAGAAAATGCCGCCCTGCCCCCTCCCCTGCCCCTCCCCCCCAGATTGGCCCGTTGCCTGCGGTGTACTAGTGTACTTTCTTAACTGGAGATTTTGTGGAAGGGCCAAGCTTCCTGTGGGCGGCACCATTCCTGGGTGCCTGGTCCTGTGGTGTAGAAGAAAGCAAACTGAGCAAGCCTTGGTGAGCAAGCTGGGCTCCGCCATGGCCTCTGCTTCAGTTGCTGCCTTGCGCAGCTGCCTGGCATCCCTGGATGCTGGAATATAAATTGTGAGCTGCAATCAACCCCTTCTTGCCGAGCTGCTCTAGTTACGGTGTTAATCCCATCAAGAGCCCTAACTAGAACACTCATCTGCTTTGCACTTTTGCAGAGGTGTGGCATTGGTGTTGGAGGCCCCGTGGTGGGAAGGAGTGCCCACGGTGCTCCTTGTAAGTCAGAAGGTAGGTCCCGGGTGCCTTGGGAACTCCAGCCTGATTCTGGGAGCACAGTGGCTAGTGAGGCTGGGTCCCGAAATTGCCCTGAGCTGGACCCCAGGCATGCCAAGGCGCTCCCAGGCTTTACCCTCCCTGTGTCTGCGCGGCCCACCCGACTCCTGATAATTGCAAGTCTGCTATAAGCTACTAAGAGTGGCTTCGCAGAAAGCTCGGCTTGCGTGAGGAACTGAAGCACTTGCCCACAGCCCAGCCTTCCAGATGCTTCTACAAGTCAAGTCGAATTGAATTTCCTCACTTTGAAACTTCCTGTTAACGATCACAGGGTTGATGTTCTTGTCTCTACTGTGCCTGCAGTTTCACCACAGTTGAAGTTTTGTTGAGAATATGGATTCCTCAGAGTCCCCAGGTTCCACAGGCCTGGGCACCCATGCAATGGCTTGGGGGGGAAATAAGGTGCTGCTTTGAGGTCTTTGTCGGTAGACTGTCACTGTAGGTATATCCTAGTGGATGAAAAAGTAGACCATGAAAGAGCTGCAAACAGAATGCCTTGTGTAGGCCCAAAGACGTGCGCCCATCTTACAGACACAGGTGCTTTGTAAGTGGCAAGCCATCAGGCTGGTGGCAGACCTTTCTAGAACTCTACAGGTTTTTGACTGTGTATAATCTCCTTGGCCAAGTAAAACAGGCTTGACTGACTGTTGGCTTGAGCAAACAAAAGCAAAACAAAACACTCCAGAGCAAGGACTTGGATGTGTGAGGGCTGGTGTCCACTGGCTCCCCCACCTATCTGCGTGGCACTGTTTTACTGTGTTTCGCCTGGCCACGTCATTCCTCTTGTATAAAATAGAGTAGCAACGATGCTCACCTTGGAGATGAGCCTCTGTCAGTGCCTGCATAGGGGTCACGGGAGTGCGGTCCTCCCTGTTGTTGTTTTTAAAGATTGATTGATTGATTGATTGATTGATTGATTTATTACATAACCAGTGCCCTGCCTGCAAGTGAGCCTGCAGGCCAGTAGAGGGCACCAGATCTCATCGTAGATGGTTGTGAGCCACCATGTGTTTGCTGGGAATTGAACTCAGGACCTTCAGAAGCACAGCCAGTTCCCTTAACCTCTGAGCCGTCTCTCCAGTCCTCTGTTGTTGTTCTTGACAATGGGCCTCCCCTGTTGTTGATGACAGAGCCCTCATGGCCTATCTGTCCTGTGTACGCGTTCTCCACCTCATACTGCTGGAAGGAAGACGGAAAGTTATAAATGCTTTCCAACTCTGACCGCTCTTCCAGGGAGGATCTGTGGGCTGCCCCGTGACCTAGTTCTCCCTGACAAGTTGTGTGTGTGTGTGTGTGTGTGTGTGCGCGCGCATGCTTCAGGCATGAAATGAGTAAGAGCAGACTTTGAACCCAGGATTCTGGCTCTGTTCTTTGGGAATTAAAATCCTCTCTGACTGTGAAAGTCATGGAACCCGACCCCCAACGTATGTTCACGAGGCTGTAAGTGCTCCCTAGCCCCGGCTGTGGAAGAGGAGGCTAATGTCAGTATAGAGCGGGAACCTGTGGTGCGCTGCTGCATGGCGGGGCTAGGGAGCTTGTACCAGCTGGGGGGTGGGGGGGGGGTTGTACATGTACCTCACAAGTGTCATGAGGGCCAAGAACATGTCATGAAATCCTGACACAGGCGTGGCGAAGAGCCCCGTCCACTTGCCTCTGACATTGAGAAAACACAACTCTCACCTCAAAGGGAACCAGAGAGGTTATCCCGGAGGCAGATGTGAGTGACCATGGTTTGGGAACAGAAATTCTGTGTTTCAATGTGGAAACAGTCCTAGGAAGTTTCTATAGTAACGGAACAAAGAAAGCCAGCGTAAGTTGAGATTCTTTTCACATACATTGGTGGCTCTGTTAGGTAGGTGAGTCAGAACAAATGGGAAGAGCCCTGCTATGGGCCTCAGATGCTGTCACTGTGCTCAGCCCTTTGGTTGCTCAAAACGACGGCTCTGTTCATACAGTCCAAGGTTTTATTTATTTTTTTCACCTTCGTCACAGGATGTTAGGCCAGACACAAAGGTAGACAAGGAATGGGCTATTTCGGGGTCTTGAGGTAGCCCGAGATCAGTGTAGTTAGTCCAGGATCAGCAGCATTCCAAGCTCTCCGCAGCACTGACCCTAATCAGTTGGTCAGGCTTGTTTCCAGAAGGTCTTGTCCACGGTCCATCACAGTAAGCTCTAGCGCTCTAGCAGGTTTGCCTTTTAGCTTGGAAAAGTGTTGTTGGTATCATTAGCTAATATTTGCACTTTATTGAGCACTTTTTTACCCTCCTAAAGGGCTGTCTAGTTTGGCCTTCGTCCAGCAAGGTGGCTTTGTCATCATCTGTCGCTGTTGCCTTCTGCTGCCTGTAAGGAGAGAGGAAAGTGAACTGAGGTTCTCGCGAGAACTGAGCACACAAACTGGGCCTTGTCATCTTTATCAGAGATGGTGGCGTTGAGTGTCTGTTTCTTATGTCTCTGAGGGTCTTTCAAGGAGACTAGCAGCATTGCAGGCTCCCTCTAGGCAGGAGAGTCCTTCCCTCTTCACAGCTGGTGCCCCGACCCAGTCAGCAAATGGTGAGGAAGGAAAAGTGGCAGATTCCGAACCCCCCCAGCTGTGCGTCAAGGTCAAGGCCCGCAATGCAGCTCCTCTCGCTAATCCCAGGCCTGCCTTCTGCACCCAGCCAGCTGTCCTAGGAAGAAACCCTACTCCCCAGTTAACGGAACCAGGCCGAGCCCTGTCTTCCCAAGTCTTGAATGGTGACCCTTCCCTCCCTTAGCCTACCTCTTCCCTTGCCTCCCAAACCTAGCCCCGCCCTCCTTCAATGCTGCTCTGTTCTGTGCTGCTGGAAGGAGTCTTTAAGCCCCATGTGATAACTGATCATCTGACTGACAACTTGATTAGACTTAAAGATGCCTAGGGCTTGCAGAAACATGTCTCTGCTGTGACAGAGGTGAATGGGCTTTCCCTTTCCTGGCACCAGTGAAATGCTAACAGCTCTTCACTGTAGGTGAGGCTATGTCACCGCCTTCCCTCGTCCATTGTGGGCGTTAGCATGGATTGAGTTTGTACCATCACAGGCTCCGCTGTGCCTGCAAAACCATTTCCTTGAAGCCATTCACACACGAACTCTGGCTCCTAAAGTCTTTCTGTGCCATCTTCCACATGACCCTCTGAGCCTTGAAGGGAAGTTAAAATGCAGATATCCTGTTTGGGGCTGGGGCTGTCAGTCTCTCTCCCACTCTCTGCTTCCTGGCCTGTTATGGGTCTGTATGTTAATGCCACCTACTATAAGAAGCATTTCTGATCTACAGTGTAGCAATAAGTCACTGGGAGCAGGTTTCTTGCTATGTCTATTTAGTGGAATAATAGTAAGTTTTCCCCTAGGGCCCATGACGTATGTAGCCACAGGTTTTGGACTTCGCTGATGATACCAGGTATGGGCTCCATCTTGTGGAGCAGGCCTTAAATACAATCAAAATGTCATCGGTTACTTCTATAACATTTGTGCCACTATTGCCAGGCAAACAAGTTGCTGCTGTAGCTCACAGAGTTCATAGCTGGGTGAGACTGACAATTCCTTTTCTCCCCTGGTAGCATGCATAGTACCTTCCAACAATATGAAAGCCGGCCAGTAGGGCTGAAGCTTCCAGCTCGATTTCTCCATGTTCTATGATTCAGATGTGTGGAATCTTTAGCAATAGAGTCTTACCATCAATTTCTAGCAGTAGGCTTGAATGTTTGGTGTAGGTCTATGAACTCCATTGGTACTAGTGGTTTTTACTTAGAAGCATATGGTGTCTAGTTGGGCTATTGCTCCCCCCTCCAGAATAACTCCATTTAAGCTTGTACTTTCAAACCCTGGCCCCACCCCTGAGATACAGGTCCCTTGGCTGCCCTGGAACTCACTGTGTAAACTAGGCCTGGCCCCTGGCTGGCCCTCCGAGTGCTAGCATTAAAGGCTTGCCCCACCAGTGCCCAACTCAAATGGTCTGAGTATTAGCTATCCACCTTGCCGTATTTTCTCCTCTGTCCTGTCCTCCTAATCCCTAACCCACTTAATTATTCCTGTTCCATTTTTCCCTTCTTCAAAATGTTTATCATGAAGAGATGTTTTCTGTCGCAGGCCTTTTCTGTATCTGATGAGATGATCATGTGATTTTTGTCCTTTATTCCATGTATGTGGAGGTTTACGTTTATTGATTTACTTATACTGAGCCACTCTCCTGTCTCTGGGGTGAAGCCAAATTTATCATGATGGATAATATTTTTGATGTGTTCTTGGGTTCTGTTTACAAATATTTTGTTAAGAATCTTTGCATTTACATTCATAAGAAATGTCTTTAATTTTCTGTTGTTATTGACCTTTGGTTTGGATATCAAAGTAATACCGGCTTCATAATATTACTTCAGTTTATGTTTCATGGAATAATATGAGGAATACTGGTGTTTTCTTTGAGTTAGTAAAATTCCAAATAATCTCTCTGATCTGGGCTTATTTCAGTTGAGAGATTTTTAATTAGGGCTTCTATCTAGATATTAGATGTTATGCGTCTATTTCAAATTTTAATTTTGATAGGTTGTGTACAGACAGAAATTACTTTTTTTCAACTTGGTGGAATATAGGTTTCAAAAGCATGTATTTATGGTTCTGTGGATTTCCTCAGTGTCTGTTGTAACATTTCCTTTCTTATCTCTGTTAATTTGGATCCTCTTTTGGTTAAGCATGCTAAAGATTTGTCAGCACTGTTAACTTTTTCAAAGAACTAACTTACCCTTTCATTCATCCTTTGTATGTTTGTTGTTCTCTTTCATTAATTTCAGCTCTGAGTTTATTTCTTCCTGTTTGCTCTTTTGGGGTGTTATTTGTTCCTGTTTTTCTAAAGTTTTCAAGTGTATCATTAAGCTATTATTGTAAGATCTCTGTAGCCCTGGCTAGGGCTTTTATGTAGTCTAGGCTAGACTCTAGAAATCCACTTACCTGTGCCTCCTGGGAGCTGGGATTGGATACGCATGCCACTATGTTTGTATGTTGCATAATATTGTACCTTGCATTGAATTTAAAATGTTGTAGAAATTTATTATTACTTTAACGTGTGAAATTTTTCAACAAGTATAGACAAACTGCTTTTCACTAGAAAATTAAATTTTCCTATTTGAATAAGCTTTTTAAATGTTGGGAGTTTTGTTGTTGTTGTCATTTTACTTTCTGGTTTTTCGAGACAGGATTTCTCTGTATAGCCTTGGCTGCCCTGGACTTACTTTGTAGATCAGGCTGGCCTTGAACTCACAGCACTCCACCTGCCTCTGCCTCCCGAGTGCTGGGATTAAAGGGGTGCTCCACCATGCCCAGCTTAAAACGTTGGTTTTTTTTGATAGGGGACCAAACTCAGGGCAGTGAGCCTACAAGGCAGATGCACTGCCATTGTGCTGTATCCTAGCCCTTGGTGTCTTTTAAATGGCAGCATGCAGCGCGTGCGCGCACACACACACGTACGTAATCATACGCCTACCATGTGTTAGTTTAGTCCATCTAATTGTTGATATTACTCAGATGTTATTGTTAGGAGTTGGTTGTGTGTGTTCATGTGCATGTGTGCTGTACACAGTGTTGTTTGGGGTTTTGTGGGGATGAGGTGCTAGGGAGCAAACCCAGGAAGGGTTTTGCACATGAAAGGCAGTGAACTATGTCCCCTAATATTTTTTTCTTGGGAGGCCATTTCTAGAAGTTCCCTCTTTCTTGACTTCTTCCTCTCTGACCTCTTTCCCACTTGCCAGAGCATTGCGCTCCCCAGCTTCCTGCCTTGCTCCTTTGCTCCTGTACTTAGGTTCTTGGGTCCCGTGCTCAGCCGCGTCCTCTCCTGGGTTCTCTCTCCTGTTGCAGCGTCTAAGCAGGCACATCCCAAAGAGAAACCCTGCTGTTTCCTCCCCATGGGCTCCCATTCTCAACCCCGCTAAGTTTTGAGCATCAGAGAAAGCTAGGTGGAAGAACCTAAAAACGGCCCCTGAGCAGAGCCTTTACATTTTTCCGCACAAGAACAAAAGGGAGGTTGTCTGGCACAGTGCGTGCGTGCTTGTCTATTAGTAATGCCACGTCCATCCCACTCCTAAGCCATGAGTTTGTGCCAACGGGGACGCATGTGAAGGTCTCGGGTAGAGCACCACGGTAACATCAAGGTTTTCCTTTTTTGCAGGGAAAGAAAATAAGGTGAAGCCATTTCTTATCCTGTGTATCACCAGACTGTCCTGAAGTTTAACTAAAAACATGACAGCGCTTTCTTCAGAGAACTGCTCTTTTCAGCACGCGTGGCATCAGACAAAGCCGGCCCTAGACGTTCACTGTCTGTTGCTGCTGATCATACTTGGGAAAGCATTGTCAAATATCCTCGTCCTGGGCCTGAGAAGGAAAGACACCTGCAGGAGTTTTATGGAATATTTCTGCTTTTCACTAGCATTTGTTGATCTCCTAGTATTGGTAATCATTTCCTTTCTGTCCTACTTCAGGGACTTTGTAGTTCTAGGTATTAGGTTTACTAAATACCACATCTGCCTGCTCATGCAAATCGTTTCCTTCACTTACGGCTTTCTGCATTATCCAGTTTGCTTAGTAGCTTGTATAGATTACTGGTTGAGTCTGTCTCGAGGCATCAAGCATTCATCTAAGTGGCAAAGGCTACTTTATTTCTTGACAGTCCTTTTAACTTGGATCTCAGTCCTTGCTTATGTTTTGGGAGATGCAGCTGTCTCAGCAAGCCTAGACACACACAGGACTCACATGCAGCAGTGCCCCTCCCATGTCAGCACTCAGAGCCACTGGCTGTCACTGGCTATGCTGATGGTTTTATTTGTGGCCTTTCTGATTTCATGGCCAGAGGTTGTGGCCTTGATACAGGCCATTAGGATAGCATCCTATAAGAACGAGGCCATCCTCTACTTCCCCTTCCCGCCTCACTGCGCTTACACTGTGAGCTCCAGAGAGGCACTCCTGCCCAGGCTCATTGTGTGCTTTCTTGGTACCTGGTTCCCCTTTGTGGCTCTCCAGCTCCTCATCCTCTCACTTGGGGTTGAGATCCCAGCATACATAGAAATGAACGTCCCCTGGCTGTACTTTGTCAATAGTTTTCTCATTGCTACAGTTTATTGGTTTAACTGCCACAAGCTTTATTTAAGAGACAGCACATTACCTGTGGATCCTTTTATCAACTGGAAATGCTGCTTTGTTCCAGTTCACAGACTTAAGCAGGTGGAGAGGCCCATATCCATCATCATCTGCTGAGACACCCTGCTGGGAGGAGGCCCACAAGCACCCCACCAGTCTCAGCAGCGCAGGCACTGACGCGCCTGTTCCCCCAAGTTTTATCTCTTGAGCACAGCCTCTGTCAGGTGGATATTAAATAGTGCTAAGGACACATTAACAAAACAATTTTTATTCCTGCTCAGCAACACTGGATACGTCTTTGGTCTTGATGCAAAATAAACACTTTAACATGTGGCCAGCTCAATGTCTTACTCCAAAAACTCCTGGATGCAAAATGTTATATAAATCTGAGATTTCGCTGCCAACTTTAAGTTCTGGGCTTAAATATTTTATCAACTTTAGAGCAAAGCAAACAAACAAAAAGCCCCTTAAAATGTTTTGGTATGAGTACACTTTATGGGGCAGATTAGCACATCTTAAATATACCTAAAGTACTTTATTATAAATATTCCTGGAGAGCTTCAGCTGTCCCATCTGTGGAGCTTGGAATCATGAGACCTCTATGACAAATCAATTGCATGTTCATTTATAACCATGTGCATGTCAGGCGTTAGCTACATACACTAGAAAAAGCTGTGGGCTGTTGGGATTTAGGGCTTGGTAATGGTGTCTTGTACAGGAAACCATACACCTTTCCCAGAAGTGGAGATCAAAGAATGTTTCCACAACCTTCCTCTGAGCACAACTCCCAACCCTACTCCCCAGTGAGCCCCTGGAGTAAAGCACTGGGAGTCAGAATAATCTGTGGTCACTCCATGAATTAAGTTACATAGCTATTTTGGCTGCTATTTACAAATACTAATATACATTGCAAGAACCACCCCTAGCATTTCTAAAATCAATGCATTTGGTCTGGGAATCAGTTCATGAACTGCTCACCAACATGTGTAAAGCCTGGCACCACGAAGGCTAACTAAGTGCAATAGTGGGTGCCTGTGATCCTGCACTTGAGAGGTGTGAGCAGGAAGCTCATCTTTGGTTACCTTAAGGTCAGCCTGGGCTACACGAAATCGTCCAGTTCCTCTTCCTCCAAGATGACTTTTTTTTTTTTTTTTAGGTATGTGAGTACTCTATCTGCATGTACTCCTGTCCACTACAAGAGGGTATCAGATCACATTATAGATGGTTGTGAGCCACCATGTGGTTTCTGGGAATTGAACTCAGGACCTCTGGAGGAGCAGTCAGTGCTCTCAATCACGAAGCCATCTCTCCAGCCCCTAAGATGAATTTTTAACATCACAACTCACATGTACTCACTATGTATGTATATAGGTGCAGTGTGTGTGTAATGGCGGTTTACAGTTTTAAAAAGACGTTGTGACCTATCTAGTCCATAATCTGTAAATGTATTATATCCTAAAGCAAGCGCCATGGAACAGCAGTAACAGCAACCACGGGTTTGTGTGCCTGGCTCTGTGTAAGCATTACACGGCACTCGGCTTCATCCTGTTCGCATCCTCCTGCAGTCAAGAAAAGGCACCAAAACTAGGACACCTACCCTGACTCGCTCAAGTGACGGAGGGGGTAAGATTTGAACCCTGGCTCCAGAGTTGTGCACTTTCCCACACGTTACACCATTCATTAGTCCCACTCAAGACAATGGCCGTGTGTGTGTGTGTGTGTGTGTGTGTGTGTGGCGTAGAGTCTATGACCATCTTCAGGAACTGAGGCCCTGTTTCCTTGAGCATACAGGCATACAGGCCTTTAGTGCCAGCCACCTAGAGAGACAAGCTCGCCGTGCTGCTGCATAGCCAGTTCTCTGAGCTGCAAGCACAGGATAAGCCCTACTGGTCTAAAATGCTTTGGATAATGGATAATCAATAAAGTCTGAAAAATTTAAGGTCTCAAACATTCCAGATTAGACCTTATGATACAAACCTAACCAAAGCTATTCTAAGACAAGGGGCCCTGGAACAACGAAGAGGTGAATAAGCTAGGAGACTCTGGGGCGCCAGGCTTCATGTACTGACACAGCAGGCATGCTGGCTGCCAATAGCCTGGGCTCTTCTTGTCCCAGTTTAAAGCTCCAGATATAAAATGTAAAGCTTCAAATATAAAACCTCAGGAAATAATTGGCCAATTTGAGCCATATGCTTGCTCATCTGTAGCCAATGTTGCAAGGAGACACTGGAAGGAAGGAAGGAAGGAAGGAAGGAAGGGAGGGAAGAAGGGAGGGAGGGAGGGAACGCAATCATTAGGCTGCAAGGTACAGTACCTAAAATATTTAGCACTTAGGTATCAATGTGTAAGGAAAGTGGGAATTTGAAGTTTTACATTGTTCTACTGTTAAGATGCAAACAGATATAGTTACATCCAGAGCCAGCATGCTGATTTGTGTGGTATGTGGGACTAAACCAGGGCCGCCCACATGCGGGCAAGCACGCCACAGACAGTAAAGCTCAGCAGACATGACCCTGTGTCCCAGTGAACAACGGTGCATGTGTGTGTGCAGTTCAGATGCCGGAAGCTGGGCCTTTTAATTCACTGGCATACGTTTTCCTCTCCATGGTTCTTTGCCTTCCAATTGCTTGTACAATGAGAGTAAAATATATTTAGTTAGATGTATATTAATGTACACTCTATGTAAATCATATAGCAGGAAAGTCACAGCCAGTTCAGCCCTCCATTAAGACCTTTATTAGATTTCTGCATCTCTCAAAAGCTTAAAGAAATAAAAATTTGATAACCAGTCAGGCTTTTATTTGTAAAGAACTGAAGTTACAGCTGGTCTACAATATATTATCATATAAACAACATAAATAAAAGACCCTGTAGGTCCACCACTACTCTTCCACCCAGACCCACTCGAAGCCATGTTACAATACTCTATGTGAAAGTGTGCAGGGAACAAAGGTGCAATCCAAGCAAGTTTAAGCAGCAGAGTATAAGGTGCTTCCATTAGCAGTTAACGTTGCCAGCAAACATCTGATGCTCCATTTTATTTCACTGAATAGACACAAATAGGAAGTCTAAAGTTCATACACATGCGACTTAATATGAAAGTGCTTTCTCTTCTTAAAAAAATACATCAAATGAACATTTTGTACATAGATAATGGTGTGCTCTTATAATGCAAAAGTGACTTCATCTTCAGGTTATACACTGTAAAGCTGCAGCTATGGACACAGTCTAGGAAGTCTATGCTAAGGGGCTAGAGCTATAGCATTTCCTGTGAGGAGGACTCTAACACAACATCCAATGTGAGACACGTCTATATAACCTTAATATTTGCTTTCTCTAAGATTAAAACATGTTTTCCTTCCCCTTGGGGATGCTTTTTTCCTTGATGAATCATCTTTTGAGATACTTTTTTATTATAGAACTTTGTTTTTAGAACAATGGTAAAAATCAAAAGGAAGATTTTTAATGTTCTTAAAGGGATTAAAAAAAAAAAAGTTAATCACAGCAACTTACCCTTGTGAGACAAATTTTAAGTGGTAAAAAGAGAAAACGTTCTAACTGCATCAAGAGGCCTGAACTCAGCGTCTACCCTGTGCATGGCTGTCTGCAACACACAACCCTCACTTCCAGCACAGCCCCTGTACCTCCCAAGAACTTCTGATTCTTGATTTTTTTTTCGTTTTTCTTTTTTTTTTTCCACCAAGACAGGGTTTCTCTGTGTAGCCTTGGCTGTCCTGGACTCGCTTTGTAGACCAGGCTGCCCTCAAACTCAAAGCGATCCACCTGCCTCTGCCTCCTGAGTAGTGGAATTAAAGGTGTGGCCACCACCGCCTGGCCTGAATCTTGATTTTTTTTTAATCCCCTGTTGGAAAAAAAATACAGCCCATCTTTTGATGAGGTGATTAGCAGTCTACTCCGTCAATGTGGGAATCACAAATCACAACCTGTGTTCTCAGCTGATTATGAAGGTCTAAGAACACTTATACAAGAACAGAGAGCTAAACAGCACAGAGTATCTTAACAACGTAGGTATAAACTTAAAACACTTGAAAAGTAACCAGAATCATGGAGCAATTTACAAAGGCCAGGTTATTGGGCTATTTAGATTATTATAACTTAAAAAAAAAAACCCTCAGCTTGAAAGCATCTATTATATATTGTAGTCTAATGCTTTATTGCAGGCATTTTCCCATTTTAAAAAGCTACAGCTATGATACATGATAAATTTTAACTATCTTTATAGAGACTGTTAGTATCAACTGATGTCAGTATTTAAAGCAAGAATCACAACCTGATTCACAGGATCCCAGAGCGGCAGCGATTTACCTGATTAAAACTGATCCTTACTCCATCTATACTCCGCAAACACTTGCCAGCACACACAGGGCCTGCTTCATGGTGCCAGGTCTGCCCTTCACAATGCAATGCATGCCCTTTCTGGCTGAGTCTTACGTTAGCGCTGGCTGTCCCTCACACAATACACGCGGTGGCGGCGGCAGCGGCAGCAGCCTGTTCCCTGGCCTCCTGCAGCTGAGTCTGATTTAGAAACCTGCTCCGCTATCAGTACAGGAAGATTTCACTTCTTATTTTCTTACCTGTATATTCCACATACAATCCAAGTGTTCAAATAAACAATTAAGTACACGAATAATGGTATTTACTTGTCATTCAGTCGGGCCAGTGGTGATGCCAATTATGTAGCTCAGGACTGTAATTTTAAAGTGTGTGTGTGGGGGAGGGGGGAGGGTTCTTCAATAATGATTTAAGCAAAAAAAAAAAAAAAAAAAAAAAAAAAAAAAAATCAGTATACTTAGTGCAGCCAGAGTGTTTCCACTCCACTCAGCACTGTAATGCAGCAAGTGTATTTATCTGGTACTACTGAGGAAAAATAGTGATTTGCTCACATTTTAATAGCACCAAACCATTTAACACAAGCATTATGTACAAGGACTTTAAACACTGTACATATCTTCTTCACTTGAGGCAAGATTTTAAAAGTTGGTTTCCTCTACAGCAGGTCCATCTTTGTTTCAATGATGTTCCAGTCTCCACTACTACTCATCACTGTCAGAGAACGGTGCACAGAGCACGGGCTAGCACTGACATGTTCCATTAAGCCAATAAGGTGCAATGTGTTCAAGGCAGTGCCATGGACACCTAAGATGATGACTGGACTAACTTAGTATAAAAGAATGTAACTACAGTCCTCTTCTATTTCATTAAGACTATGCCATACTAGCATAGTATTTTAAATTTATACTGATTTTTTCAACATTAAAATTCACTCATTACATATTTTTTTCTTTCTATAGATCATGAATCTATAGAACTCAATATCAGCAATATCATGGACAGCAGTAGGTTTGCACTTGAAAAGCAACAGAAAGACCTTTGCCTAAAATATAAAGTGTTAGAAGCTCACTTTGTACCTAACATTTTATTAAAATTGTATTTTTAAATCAAATAAAATGCCCACTAGCTATGAAAAGGGAAAGAATATAAAACCCATATGGAACTACTTTCCCTTAACTATGGCACTGGCCAGAGAACCTGCTGCAGGGAAGCTGGGTGGCGGTACAGCAGAGGGAGGGGCCTCCTGCTTCCCCTGGAGTGTGATGATCATAATTGTATTTAAATTGGTACCTTGTAAATTTCAAAAAGAAAAAGGTTTTCTCTTAGTATAATTCTAAAGTAGACCAAACTCTAAACCTATAAGCACAATTTGTAAGGACTTAACATTTTAGGTAACATATTTACTTTTCCTAATACTTACTTGTACTCACCTAGCCTGAAAACCAATCTTTGAGATGAAATAAGACATTCTAAATGGACTGATAAAATACTGATGATTTTGAGTTAAAACAGTTCATGTCATGAGTCATTCTGTTTTACACCAAGATTGCAGGCAGGCTTCTACTTACTGGAACCTGCCAGTCAGGCGAAACCTACGGCGACAGTCAGCCCTCCTCGGTGCCACGTCCTGTGCCTTCCTTTGTGATAGCTGCAGGGCCAAGTCAGGGTGCTGTCTGCCTGTGGACACTCCTCTATTTTCTGGCTGCCCACTCACAGCAAACTTGTCAGTTTTGACGATACTCTCCCTGTCACTGGTTATCGTCTTCAAAAATCCAGGGTCACTGACTTGGGTACACGTGGTGGTATTAACATCAACTTGCCTCAGAGCTCTGTCAGGTTGATACAGAACTAATTTGATTACAGGCAAATACTGACATTTAAACCCACAGGGGCTAGGTTTGGCATGGTGGCACAGACCTTAATTCCAGCACTTGAGAGAAGGACAGAGGACCACAATTCCAGGTTACTCTAGGAAGACAAGCAAGCACACAGTGTGTAACCTCAGCGGTGGACTCTGAAGCCTTAACTCAGTCCCTCGTACCAGTAAACAGAACACCTAACACGACATGCCCAGCCCTCCGTCACTGCAGCGTGTTCTAAGCTATTAACGACCAGCGTCACACTGTCTTCATCCTGTGGCCGCATGCATCATCTTCCTAGCTATCTCTTCCTCTACCCTCACCTCCACCTCCCCTAAAAAAAAAAAAAAAACCCTTTAGGGCACAACTAATCACACGGTTAATGTTTAGTGCACAAGAAATGTAACTAGGAAATGATTTGCATAGATGGACAACGCTTTCATTGGAATACAACTGGTAACGTTACAACCAGCCCCATTACAAGGTCCTGAAGATCTCCACGCAAGGGTGCTACCCAACCCCAAGCAAAGAACTACAAAGTGTCGGTGCGGTTTATCTGAAGTGGGGTTAGGGCTCAGTGAAGGCAATGAGGAGAGCCATTCCACGGCAGCTCGCAGGGCCAGCTGGCAGCAAGTGGTGCTGGCATTCACAAAGTCTTCAAAGCTCAACATTTGGCCAGCCCCTCTGAAATGCTCTAACAGTATTGCTAGCCAGAGACTTCATACACTGGACATAGCTCCTGAGACACACAACAAGCTCGTGAGAAAGTGGGTCGTGTGGAAGGCTTCAAGGAAATGCTGCAAAGTCAGGCGGCAAAACTAGGAAGAACCGTGTTTCCTTTCTGCTTCTCATTATTTCCTCCAAGAAAGTTCTGAAAGCGCTCAGCAGTACAAAAGGACATGGAAACCACTCTTCCTACATACACCATGCTGAACGGGACGAGGGAAGCACGGTGTGTGTGTGCCCATTACATGTAACTGAAGCTTCCAATTAGGATAAATAAAATTATATAAAAAGAAATATCTGCAGCAGTGGGAGAACTACCAAATGACAGCAAAATAAAACAACCCACTTGTAGAAAAAAAAATGAGTATTTTCTAGTTAAACTTAAGTGCAGACAACAGAAGATTTGCGCTACTTCTAAGATTAAGAACAAGAAGGCATTCTCCAATGGACACCTAAGCTGCTTAGGGATGCTTAAAGCTGGGGTTAGGCACGGGGTTTTCTCATGAGCACATGATGGGCTGGTTTTAGTAGAAGGATCTGTAGGAGGAAAGCATTACTGCTGGAGGCCTACAACAGACAAGCAGTTCTGTATTAACTGTGGGTTTCTACAACACAGTTTTAATTCCAGAGGAAATCTGCCTGTTGGCCTCCTCCACTATGACAGGCAATCTCTTGGTGCTGCTTAGCTTATGTTTAGGAGAATGAGGGGCAAGTCTATGACAACTGTGCTGTGGCGACCCAGTGCTAATAAATAAAGCTGGCTGTAAAGCACCTACCTTCCTTGTAATGTTAGTAACAAAATGTGATGCAAAGAAATAAGGCATGTGGACTATACTACAGTAGGTCTGAGACAGGAGCTCACACACGACTACCAGCAAGCGCCTCCTAGCCTCTGTACCAACAATCCCACAAAGCACACATTCAAACAAGAGGCTTCTAAAGATTAAAAAAAGTATCTGCTATATTTTTGTATAAAAATAACCAACATTTTCTAATGTACACAAAGCCAAAAGATAAAAATCTGTGATATCTTTGTGACATTTTTTAGTTTCTACTAGCTCAACGCAATCTCTGAAAAGAATAAGAGTGGTGAACGCTCAGACTCTCGCTGCCTCTCAGATCTGTGGCAAAGGATTTGTATATGCTCCTTCAACTGCTCAGATTCTCAAACATGTTGTAAAGGTAGAGAAAGCAAACACAATCAACAAATGTCTGGATGCCCAGCACTATAAGGCTCTCAGGGCATCCACAGAAAATATGTCTTAATGTCCTAACAGAAAACTGCTGAATGAAAACTTTTCGTTAAGAGCAATCACTTTAAATATTTTGTTGGAAAAATCCAAAGACTTAGTAAGGGAGAAAAAGATGTGCATTTTAGCCAGACTCAGTGGGGTCACTTGGGAAGGGATCACATCTGCACCGCCAGCTCACCTGCTGGAAGAGGCTCATAGGCATAACTGCATTGACGCCTTCATCAGTGCAGAGTAGTGCAGAGAGTCAGGAGGAGGTGAGCATGGCCTGTGTCACATGAGAGTCACACGGTCTGTAAGTTAGCCTCGTTTATAGGCCAATTTGATGGATGTCCTTCCCTGTCTAGTATACAGCAAGACTAAGAAGTACTTCAGCAGAGCATCAGCACCTATGAATGACACTGCATGTCTACGCATTCCTCATCACAGCCCAGCGTCCAAGTATGTGTCCCTGCAGGCGAAAAAGAGCAGTGTGCAGCTCTCCGCTCAGCAAGGCTCCTCAGCCTCGGCACCACTGGCATCTGTACACATCACTCTTGGTGACAGAGGGACGTCCTGAGCACTGCAGGTTGTTCAGCCACATCTCTGGCTACCTGCCACCACCACCCCAAGTCCTGTAACAGCCTCCCCAAAAACTCAACCCCCAGCTCTGGCAGCTACGGTGTGTGTAGATAATTGGCAAGTGTCCCCTGGAGGACAAAAAGGGACCTCCACTGAGAACTATTGCTCTTGATACCCAAAACCCGGAGGGAAACTGCCTGTCATGCCAAGATGGGTAGTGAAGGCTAGAACAGAGACTCTGTGGCCTCCATAAACACTGCCCGTGCTAGAACACAACCCTTTCTCACAGCCTGTCTGGAATACATATTTTTAAAAACATACTGGTGTTTCATTGCATTCAATTCTGTCAATGGCTCCTAAATTATTCCACTTCTCTATGACAACCTTTAGAAAGCTAACAGGGCAGAAAAACATAAGAAAACAGAATTAAAGGAGGGAGAGTATAAATCAATAATTATTTTTAAAAGTATTCTTTTATATTAATGATAAACATTACCTTTAAAAAATTATCTAGTATAACATGTTTCTTTGAAAAATATGGGCCTCTGTAACAAGTCTTTCAGTGTGGTATGTAGCTGGTAAAATTAACTCCACCAATGCTGGCTAATTATGAAGCCGTGTGATGAGCTAGGGTATCTGAAGGGAAATGCCGGCACTAGATGTGGCGGTCCCCTAGTGTTCTCAGCAGGAGGAGGCTTTACCTTCACCTACTAGGAGGAAGGAAACTGACGCCACATCAAAGCCTCGGTTCCTGTTACAAGTCCTTCAGAGAGTTGATGCGCGCGCAGATCTTCAAGGCCGGGCCCAGCTTGATGTTCATCGCACTCATGAGATGGTCTTCCTTCAGCAAGAGCAGGGCCTGCCCGTCGATCTCCTGTGCCCTGAACTCATCTGCCACATCCTGGCAGCCTGGAAGTCCATGAGAGGAAGGTTAGAGTTACACACAATTAGACAGAGCTCCTCACGGTGTTCTGCTGTCCCTGGGTTTGAGTCAAAACCCAAGGAAGAGCTTACTTGGGAGTCTTGCTTTAAAAACATTACACAAATAGCCGAGGTAAGAGGATCAACCCCAACATGCCACCGCAGTCCCGTGCAGAAAGGGCTGCATCGTCATGTGTCACCACACGGCCTCATCTCTGTGTAACAGGCAGAGCGGAATGAAATGTTCTGCTATAAATAAGATCTAGCCAATGGTCAGAATATTCTCCACAGTTGAGTGGAGAGTGTGATATGACTTTCTCACGTACTCTGGTGCCTCACATTTGACCATGTCCCCTGGAGGGGGAGACCTGGTGGCACTCAGAGGAAGGACAGCAGGTTACCAAGAAGAGACTTGATACCCTATGAGAATATATAGGGGGAGGTGATCCCCCTCAGGAACAGTCATAGGGGAGGGGAATAATGGGAAAATGGGGGGGGGGGGAGGGAGGAATGGGAGGATACAAGGGATGGGATAAACATTGAGATGTAACAAGAATAAATTAATAAAAAAAAAAGAATCAAAAAAAAAAAAAAAAAAAAAAAAGAATCTGGAAATATCTTCTCAAGTGTCAGATTGAACTTTCATTGTCACCCAAACCTGTGAATTCACATATTCAGTGAGTGAATGTCTGCATGCCTGCAATGTTTTTCTTGTCCCCCCAGGACTGGTATGCTGACATGTTACAGTGCTGCTGACACACCACACTGCTCACCTCGTAATATCAACTTCAAAGCTTAACATCACTACAGTAATTTCTACCTTTCATTTCTTCTTCTTTAGTTTTTTTGAGACAGGGTTTCTGTGTGTAGCATTGGCTGTCCTAGACTCGCTTTGTAGACTAGGCTAGCCTCGAACCCACAGTGATCCACCTGCCTCTGCCTCCTGAGTGCTGGGATTAAAGGCGTGCGCCACCACGCCCTGCTCGTTTCTGTTTTCCTAAAGTCTATGTAGCCCAGGCTGGTCTCAACCTTATTATCTATTCTGTTTTCTCAATGCATGCTGGGATTACAGGAAAGTACCCAGAGCCCTAGGGATGGCAGGCAAACGCTTTACTGCTGAACACATTACACACTCCCAGCACTCATCTTTACTTTTGGTAAGAAAACAAGTTGTCATTGGAATTATGAAGCTCCAGGGTCATCTGCTACCAAGTAAACAGTGCACTGGCTCTCAGCCTACAGCAGGCTCTTGCTACCTGAACCTTGACTGTCTCTAATATCTACCAGAATACTTGAACAACCACTTTGGTCAATCACTTCCCTATCATGGTAAAGAAACATCTAGGTAGCCAGACTGCAGTGACACACACCTTTAATCCCAGCACTTGGGAGGCAGAGGCAGGAGGATCTCTGTGAGTTCCAAGGCCAGCCTGGTCTACAGAGTGAGTTCCAGGATGGCCAGAGCTACACAGAGAAACTCTGTCTCCAATAACAAAAACAAAATTAAGAAACATCTAGGCTAGGTAATGAACTGCGAAGCCCAAAGAAGGGAGAATGCCAGAACACGAAAGTTCCCTTCCAAGTAGTAAAATTATGAAAGTTAGCTTAGGAACAAGACCTAACAGCTTCACAGTCTTTTTTATTTTTTTTAACACATTTTTATTGAAAAATAAAATAATTCATATTACATCTCATTTTCTATCCCATCCCATGCATCCTCCCATTCCTCCCTCCCTCCCACTTTCACCCCAATCTCTCTTCCCTATGACTGTGACCGAGGGGGACCTCCTTCCCCTGAATATGGTGCTAGGGTATCAAGTCTCTTCTTGGTAGTCTGCTATCCTTCCTCCGAGTGCCATTAGGCCTCCCCAACAAAGGAACATGGCCAAATATGGGGCATCAGAGATCATGTGAAAGTCAATCCCCAGTCTCCACTTAACTGTGGAGAATGTTCTGTCCCTTGGCTAGATCTGGGTAAGGGTTTGATGATGACTGCACGTTTTGTCCTTGGTTGGTGCCTTAGATCAAGCAGAACCCCTGGGCTCAGATCCACCCATCATAATGTTCCTCTTGTAGGTTTCTAGGACCCTCTGGATCCACCTACTTCCCTATCCCCTATATTTTTCTCACCTAGAGTCTCAATAGGATGTCCTCACCTCTATCCCACTTTGCTGGTAGGTGAAGACTTTCATGGGACCTGCCCCTTGGGTTAGTGTCCAGTTATAAGTGAGTATATACCATTTGAGTCTCTCTGCTCCTGGGTTAGTTCACTCATTATGATCATTTCTAGTTCAATCCATTTGTCCACAAATTTTGGGAATTCCTTGTTTTTAATAGCTGAGTAGTATTCCATTCTTCTACTGAGGGACACTTAGGCTGTTTCCATGTTCTGGCTATTATGAATAAGGCTGCTATGAACATGGTTGAACAAATTTTCTTGTTGTGTGCTGGAGCATCTTCTGGGTGTATTCCAAGGAGTGGAATAGCTGGGTCTTGAGGAAGCCCTATTCCCAGTTTTCTGAGATAGCACCAGATAGATTTCCAAAGTGGCTGTACTAGTTTGCATTCCCACCAGCAATGAAGGAGTGTTCCTCTCTCCCCACATCCTCCACAGCCTTTTTTATATTCAGATCAATATTCCCAGGGGAGTGACAGGAAACAGATGAGAGATGGGAATGGTTAGCTTGCACCTTGGAATACAGCAGTTTTGCTAGGATGATTCTTCCCGTTATAAACTCACCCTCTAGCTTGTATTAAGGTAACGAGCCCCTATAGCCCCAGGAGCACCCCAACGCACTACAGTGCAGCACACATGGATAAGTGAAGAAATGATAAAACTGAAAAAAATATAGCTCACTATGGAGAGCTATCTGTGACAGGAACAGGTTTTATTTGTGTTGCCAACATTTTTCTCAGTGTCCCTCAATGACTCTGTTATTTTCTCTTTACTGCTTCTTATATGGCAGCCAGCTTTTCACTTTCTCTATCTTGGTAATTTCTCAGATTTTCAAAATCCTGTATAAAATGTATATGGCTTTGCCCGTGTACCACACATAAGAAACCATATAGATGAAGCAGGATTACTCACCATAGAAAAGCCCCTTTTCTTTTCCCAGAGGTAGCTCTGAACAAAACTGACTAATCTTGCATCTAGTTGTAACTTCATCCTTCTTTTTTGGAAGAACTAACGCTCTTCTCTCCAGTCTTATTTATAAGAGCCCAGGAAAGGAAAGAAGAGAGAGAGAGAAACGATAGGACTTACTTAGATTCAGAAATCAAGAGGAGTGACGAGGAGGACCACAGAGCTTTATTTGGGGATGAAGGAAGGAGCTGCGCCCCTTGAGGAAATACCCAGTATGCTCTCATTCCTCCTGACTGAGACTCCTTTCCAGAGGTAGATAACAAAAGCACTGGCAAAATATTTCTAAAGTATCTTGGGAAACAGCATGATTAAATAATATACATTATTGTCATATTTTTAGATTCCCAACTTTCTCAAGCCAAACACAAAAAGTACCATTACATTAGGACAGACGTGAGAAAATAAAGTGACTTATAGAAAAGGAAGGGCCAAGCAAGTATACATCTAGAAACTTACTGAAAAAAAAAATCAAGATTTTAAAATTTTAAGTATTCAAGATACTCTGAGCAAAGGTTCTGAGTTTCTGACTTCCTGACTGACAGCAGCATCCACTTGGACTGAAGGAAGCCAAGCACCGAGTACACAGCACACACGTGAGGCAGCCAGGCAGCCGGGCTGGCTCCAGTCACCCTGACCGAGTGCACAGGTCTCAGTGAGGCGCTGGCCTCTGCCACAGCCCACCTGAACGTCCCAGTGTCCACAATCACTTCTCCCACTTTGAAATACAAAACAAAACATTCTGTGTACAAACTGACCTCACTAAAGCTACAGAAAAAACACCAAGAGCCACTCGCTAGTGCAGAATAAACATGTCTCCAAAAGACAGCAAACAGTTGTACTTTAAAGAAATAACTCCTACCTGCATTCCTACAGAGATGCAAACGTCCACATGAATGTGCGCTCTAAAGGGCTGCTCACTAAAGGGAAGCAGAGTGCTCTGGAGGAGCCCTTCCGGGGACTGCCAAGCTGGCAGTGCTCACTGAGGCAACTGGCAGCTCTCACACAGGAGCTCGCTACCGGGAAGCTTTACACAGCCCTAGGGGATGTTTAGCAACACGACAGAGAGCAGAGGCCAGAGTGCACACGGCTGCCTGGATTACAAGGAAGCACATCCTGTGTCAAAGAGCATGTAAGAGATCACACAAGGGGCTGGAGAGATGGCTCAGTGGTTGAGAGCGCTGCCTGCTCTCCCAAAGGTCCTGAGTTCAATTTCCAGCAACCACATGGTGGCTCACAACCATCTGTAATATGATCTGATGCCCTCTTCTGCAGATAAAGTACTCATATACAATAAATAAAGAAATTTAAAAAAAAAAAAAAGAGAGATCACACAAGGGATGAGCTTGCAAAGAGACTACACGGGAAACAGAAACAGCCTGAGAGTTCAGAAAGTTATTTACAAATGCCAGAGAGGGAGAAAGAAAGAGAAATACATGTTTCTGGTTTAAGACTTATCCTAAGCAGCAGAGCACTACTCTGAGGGAAACTTTCAGAAAGCAATAACTGATAGCACAAATAGATTGTTTTGTCTGCCAAAGCAATTCAGCAATCCTCCTATGTCTTCAGCAACAAGTACAACCCATCAGCTCTGTCTCTTTTTAATGATGTGGAGTGTTCATAAACGCAGGTGAACTCAGTAGGCCAAGAATGTGCAGTGTCTGGTGTCGCTGTGGAACTCAAATGAGAGAAGAGTGAAACAGTCCTGATCAGAGTGCTTTGATCTGCTCAAGCAGTCCAGAGCAGGCACGAGCACCTGGATGCTAGGAAAACTGCCATAAAGAACAACACTTGAAGTGACCAGAGTCTCAACAGTAAGGACAATGTGTTAGTTATTTGGGACAACTAATTTTCTTAGCTAGAAAACAACTCCCATACCCAAAGAAAAAGACACCTCTGCCCCCGTCAGAACCCAGGCTCTGCCCCTCTGTACTCTGTTTCTACATGTAGAAAGAGAGAAAGCACCCAGCCCAGGTAATCAGTTTGGGCTCCAGTGTTATGGCAGGGTTAAGGCAGCTATACTGGTCTGAAACTAAAATTTTGTCTTGTTTCCATAAATATAAAACAATCATCACTGCAGGTTCACTACCCCCAACCCACTAAGAGACCAAACTTAAAGCAGAGTCTGCTGGTCTGCTACTAACACACACCTTTTCTTATGCAGGTGCTTACAAATTTACATGAAATATACTTCCTTTAAGCAACTCCTTCTTCCTATAAGCAGGACCATACCTTGTTTTGTTAAAAATTCAGCATTTAGAAAAGCCATGATACAATAATAAAATTTCAGAGTTCTGCAAGTGAGGTAAAATTTAGTTTCTAAATTATTATTTCTATTTCCTTCAACTCTAAATTTGCTTCTGAAACTTTTGTTACCTCCATAGGAAGACAGCAACACCTCAATACTTCTTAGCTCGATTTACAAGTGCCTGATGGATAACCCACGTGAGATGTGCTCTTCTAAACACTTAAAGATGGGAATGATACAACTCACAATGAGACCAGCAGGGAATGTGTTTTTAAAAATCTCATTTTCTAGGCTAGTAATACCAGTGCTTTACAAACTTAAAGAAATACACTGTCCTAACAAACATTTAGTGTGGCTCGCATTACAGGCAAAGGCCTCACAGTCTTTGGCTGCCAATCCCCTTGCAACATAGATACTAAGAATGCCACTTAAAGAAAAAAGGAAACTGAAGCTGATGAGGTTACTCTCAGTATTAGAATAAATGTAGCCTTTTACAAAGAAAGCAAAAATTTGCCTTAGAATTGGCTAGCTTTCAAAAATACACACAGAAAAAAGAATATATGGTCTTTCTTGTTTCAGCTTCAAAATGGCTAGTTAGCTGAGGAAATAGAACAGAAAAATTGAAAAGCAGAAGCAGAGAAGTGTCACTTCCACTCCTGACCTCCTGAGAGAATTAGACCGAGGAAGACAGCACCTCAACGTCCACCAGCTGGGGTGCCACAGGAGAAGCAGGGCTTGTCAGTCTTTACTAATGTACAAGTGTGAAAGAACACACAGTCATGCTGAGGGAGTAAGAAAGAGGGAGCAGATCACATTCAAAAACAAACCCCGCTTAATTAACACGCACACAGTTTCCCTAGCCTTTAATGCCAAAGTGTGGATAGACCTAACACCATTTTCTTGTGAAGGCACAAGAAAAACAGCCAGGCCAGTTGTGTGTGCTACATACCAGGCAAAGAATGGATGAAGGCCCAGACATCGTCCACTGTCCATATAGAGGGCTCACTCTGTGCAACCGGGAGCAAGTCACTGTTCTCAGGCATTTTCCTGATTCTCACATCTCGAAGCTCGCGTTCTCTTTCCCGCTCACTCTGCCTGCGCAGACGCGTTGTCATAGCAGAGGGCACAGAGTCTTCATGGGAGGCCACGTCTTCTTCTGCAGATGGATAAGTAATTGGAAGCTGGAAAATGCAGTACAAGTAAAATACAGCATTGCACTTTCCTTGCATCTCTGAAAAGGACATTGTAGATTGAAGCAAGCTTTCTACAGACCTGCCTAAGGACATGATCCCTTGCTGCCCCTTCAGGGCCACTTGGACGACGGCCCCGGTGCCCAAGACTTGGATTATCAGGCTTACGATTCCAACGACTAAGTGCAAATTTTTTAGAACAGCTAACATTGTACCTAAGGAATTCAAGAAAGAAAAAGTAAGCAATATATATAAATGGGTTCATTTAGTATTTAACTGTAACTTTAAAACACCACTGTGGCACAGTAAGTACTAGATAATTATTAAGCATTATAAGACTTCACAAAGTACATCCAGCTTACTGAATAGTTCTATTTATGCTACAGGTCAAATATGGCCTCGGTGTGTATCATAAAATATCCCTCAACATAATACTAGATACCCATAACAAGGTAATAATATTTTCTCCAGATTTTAGAGGAATAATGAGAAACGTGCAAAATCTGTAAGATAATTTGCAATGCAGCAAAAAAATTCATGGTTCCAGAAGAGATACTTTGTCATAAATATTTCCAATCCTTAATTAAATGAATTTTGAAGTAATATATTTAGGGTTTTGTTTTTTCTTATTGTTTTTAGAGTATGTGGAAAGGAGTGTGCAGATGTATATTGCAGGTACAATAGCACATGTGTGTGCAGATGCAGGTGCATGTGTGGAGACCCAGGTTTGTTTCTCAGCACACAGGGGAGACTCACAGCTGCCTGACCCTCCAGTTCTAGGGGATCCAATACCCTCTCCTCTGGCTTCTACATCAGGCACATACACAGTGCACATATATTCTTGGAGGCAAAACACACCAATTTTGTTATTGATGACTATTCTAGAACAATACATGTAATTTTGTTTACCTCTGTTTTATGGGAGTTTCAGAGATGGAAATAAGGAACACCATGAGGATTAGCAGACCGCTGTCCTCTAGAAATGCAGGTGTGCCCCGAGAGCCAGAAAAACAACTGAAGGTCCTACTGTGAGAAATGCAGGTGTGCCCCGAGAGCCACAAAAACAACTGAAGGTCCCACTGTGAGAAATGCAGGTGTGCCCCGAGAGCCACAAAAACAACTGAAGGTCCTACTGTGGTCATTCTGTGCTCAGCAATGCTTTGACTTCTAATTAATATATCAGGTAACAAAATTTACCACTGAGGAAAGGAGAGAGCTAGTTTTGTGCCTGGCAGTCAGTCCTTACAGAGTTAGCCCTCCAAAATTGTCAGCTAAGCAGCCCTGCACAGCAGCAGTGCCTCCCTGCCCTGACACAGCCTCTCCTCCTTGTCCTCTGTGCCATGCGTCACCATGTCAGAGCCCCTGACATCTAAAGAGCTTTGTCTAGAGCATACTATACGCCTAGCCAGTCGTCACCGCTGGGAGCAGGGTAAAGGCAGGTAGTGTTAAGTGTCATAATATACTTCCGAGCAGACAAGAAGGTTAGAATGTCCTGAAAGACAAACCATTCTCCAAATTTCCCAGCATTTTTAAGCAGCATTAGAAAGCTACTGGTGTTTCATGTGCTTTACGCACACTGAAATTCAAGTTAAAACACAAATCCAGCATAATCTTATTACAGATCCGCCACTAATCATGAATAAACATTTGAGCAATGGACAGAAACAGCAAACCCACTTCTGAGAGAAGGTTACTTCTGTTGTACTCATTAAAGGTAGAAAGTTCAACTAACTGTGGCTTTGCACCAACTAGACAACATGATGTTCAAGCAAGAAGTTCGCTGGCTTCTTATGACAATATAAATTTCAAAATCATCAAACTAAACATACCCAGGTCTTCTGAATGGACATCAAGTATTCTTTTTATTTTTAATATATATAATGCACGATTGCTCTCTCTTCATGTATGCTAGAAGAGGGCATCAGATCAGGTCATGAGCCACCGTGTGGTTTCCGAGAACTGAACTCAGGACCTCTGGAAGAGCGGCAGCCGATGTTCTTAACCAGTCCACATCAAGTATCTGAATTGCAACACCACTGTTGCAGTCTCTGGCTTTATGGACTAGTATTCTACTGGGTGTGGTGGAACATGGCTTTGATCTCAGCACTTGAGAGGCAGAGACAGGTGGATCACAGAATGTTGGAGACCAGCTTGGTCCACATGGTAATTCCAGGCTAGCCAGGGCTATAAAGTAAGACCTTACATAAAAAATAAATTAATTTTAAAGTTATTTAGTAACTATTTATTTAAACCACAAGACTAATATTTTGTCACGTATCAGTCATGCTACAGGGGAGATTCTCCCAAGCATGTCCTTGCACCAGGGGACTGCTCCTTCCCTGGAGTGTACATACTATGAACCTGCATTATTAGGACCAGGGTGAGCTGCTGTGGGTGGCACTGACTGCCCTGTGGTATCAGACCTAACTCTACCTATGCTCAACTGTAACCTTGTTTTGACTTTTTGTATTAGTTACCGGTTCTTTCTAAGTAAATCCCAAAACACCGACATACCTTTTGGCACATGACATAGTACAGAATCGTTTTGACCGTAAAAATTCATTTGGATATCCCATTTTCCCACAGAATTCACACTTGAGCAGCTCATTATCCATTTCTTCTAATGTCTCTAAAAAAAGAAAAGAAAGGAAACAGCCAAAAATGTGAGTGTGTCAAAATTTCTTTCCGCCTCTAACTCTAGTCAGACCAATTATTTCTTCACCTTTTTTGGATCCAGAACTATTCTGACTAGGCTCCTAATTCCTTCTTTCTACATAAAAATTATGTGGGGTTTTTTCCTTCTATACAATAAGTACTTCTATGTAATAAGTATAGGTTAGTTTGGCTAAGAGGCCAGCCAGCATGTCTAAATGTACAAACATCAATGTATGGCTAGTAAGCACTGAGAAATGAAGGTGAGTGCCATATGCCACTGCCCTCTAGAAGGACATTGCCAAAAAGCAGAACGTGGGCTATGACTTTGGTACACTAAGTTCTGAAGACTTACATCAGGGGGCCGTTTAAATTCCTAATGAAGAGAATAGCTCAAAATGGTGAAACTTACATATGTTTGATTTTAGTAGGACATGTAAAATATTTAAGAGACTTGCAATGTATGACCAATTTCATAAAGACATATATAACCAATTTATAAAACAGTTCTTTTTAATATTAAATAAAATTAATTCTGCTTTTAAATCTCAAACAGTCTCATAAGGTCCGACTTCTGATGTGATTTCTAGGGTGCTCCCTACTAAGTAAGACTATAATTGCAGCCCCAACTCTCTCCTTCCCAGCACCTGAAGCAAGCAGCTCAATCTGCACGCCCTTTCCCCAAAGTACTGAAGGAACGGTTAGTGGATACCTGTTCCATTTCACAGTTTCCTCCTAAGAACTAAAAGTCCTGGGGCTGGACAGGGCTCAGTGACGTTCTAATTTTCCTTCAGACTTCAAATCACCAGAGGATCAGCAGTAAAAGGGGGAATTATTTGGAAACCATGATCGATGTAATGATTTACCAAGGAAGATAATATGCAATTTTTACAAATCACAAGCCATTGTTTGGAAAGTCTGATTATAAAACCAGTCCAAGTAAAACAAGAGTTGATCCTTGTGCTGGTTAGTTCTTGTCAGCATAACACAAAGTTGAGGGGTCAGGCTACTCAAGCCCTTAGAAGCCTAGAAGATCATGAGTAAAACCCAGACATCAGACACTGAGCTGTTAACAGTGTTGGGAGTTTGTGTTTGCTTTGATCTGACTGTTACTATGCCCTAGGTTTTCTCTTTTACAGTAAGAAATAACATAACTCATTTTAAATTTTATTGCAGCCCATAGTTGAGACTTTGGACTTTTAAAGTGTTGAAAAGTCTAAAGACTGTAAGACTTTGAAAGTTAAACTAAGCCAGGCACAGTGGTGCACACTTGTAATCCCAGCACTCAGAGGCAGAGGCAAGGGGATCACTGTGAGTTCAAGGCCAGCCTGGTCTACAAAGTGAGTCCAGGATAGCCAAGGCTACACAGAGAGACCCTGTCTCGAAAAACAAAAAAAGCAAAACAAACAAACAAAACTCCAGTCTATGTTTTATATTGTGATATTAACAAGGGGCCTTGGAGATGAACAAAACAGAAAAGGTTACAGTTTAATAAGTGTTTGTGTGAAGTTATCAAGGGGTCAGCTGTACTGGTTTTTGTCAACTTGACAGAAATCAGTGTCATTTGGGGAGAAGGACCTCAAATGAGGAACTGCCTCAATTGGCCTGTGGGCAGCTTTTAAATTAAAGATTGAAACTTCCTGGTTGGAGTCTCTCTTGGCGACGGGCTGATAACCTGTAGGGCAGATAAGCTCCCTGCCAAGCTGGCTTTCCTCAGTGTCACATCGCAGTAACAGAGAAGCAAACTTGGACAATCCTGTAAAGAGACTTATACATACCATGAATTTTAATAGCCTGCCCATCTTAGAAATGAGTGTTTTTATACTGAAATTATATATACAAAAACCAAAACCACTAAGTAAATGGCCTCACCATGTTACTCTCTATTATAGTGCATGGACACTGGTGTACACAATAATAAAAATACTGAAATTATAAAATGGCCTTGGAAAGTTAAAACTATGAAGTACTTCAAAATGCTGGCATTTTATGTGTTATTTCTCTCCTATGAAATGTATTAACTGTCTTCAGATCTTGCTGTCCTTCCTGTAGCCTCTTATCCTGTTGAACTGTCCACTGCTTTGTCTCTCTTTAGGCCTTTCCTCCTTCTTCCCACTACGACTGCAGGTGTCAATCATAACCAAACCTCTAAACACATCCGACAGAGAGATGCCAGCACGATGCCAGACCCCTTTCAGTTTCTGACAATTGCCAAGAAACTGTGGTAAAATACCTTCAGGTCCTAGGCCTTCATCCAGGGTCCTCTGAGACCTACCTCCTCCTGCCTTCCCATGCCTCCTCCTCACCCACCCTGCTGTGTGTTCACCACCATGACGTGATAAACACATTTTAGCAAAGAGCCTCATTCACACACTTCTTAGAGATAAGAGCAAGAGAAAGGAATACCTGAGTATCTTTACTACTTTTCATCTCAAATAAGAAATTTCAGGCCAGGTGTGGTGGCACACACCTTTAATACCAGCACTTGGGAGGCAGAGGCAGGCGGATCTCTGTGAGTTCAAGGCCAGCCTGGTCTACAGAACAAGTCCAAGACAGTCAAGGCTACACAGAGAGACCTTGTCTCAAAAAACCAAAGGGGGAAAAAAAGTCCTCACATTTAATCACAGGTAAAACTAAAAATGTGTATTTGAGAATTAAATGAAATTAAATTCTAACAGTGAAAGCCACCATGGTGACCTTGTGTGGATGCTGACTTTCCTGTGTTTGCTTTCTGTCAGCCATTTTATTGCTGAGTTGTGAGGGATGTTCAGTGTGCTGAGAAGGGCTCTCTGACAGTAAGGAGTATAACAGTATTTTTCTCTTAGAACATATATTATCATCTATTGACTGACAAGATCATCGTTAGTGTAACTGTGACGCCCAGTTGGTCACAATGCCGACGCCACAGGAAGGACAACTCTAAAACCAGAGTCCTGGATGGCCTATATTTTTAAGCAAATTCAGTAAAATCACCATTTGTTACTTAGGTCTGCCTTTTAAAAGCAAGAAGTGTTGTCTTGATTCAAAAATTTTAAATTACTTTCTCTCTGTATGCTAGAACTTGTCCCCTAGGAATCAAGCTAGCACTGGAGAAATGAGCCCCAGTGCTGTTGCCCTTTACTTGTTTGGTGAAGAGGCTGGTTGGCTTGCCCATTATTCTAGGCCAGCAGTTTACATGCTCACTGCACGTGAGCAGAACTTATTGCTTTCCATGGGAAAAATCTACGCAGACCAAAAAGCCACGCCCCCTCGCAAGCGGTGCGAGCCTAAACTAAGGAAAGGGCTATGCGGCCCACAGACCTTCGGCCATCATGTCTTCCATCTCTGTGTCCGACGAGTTATCCGCGTGCTTCGTGTTGTTCTGCAGCTCTGGCTGCACACACATGGAATTTACCACCTGACTGTCCAAGAGAGGCCTCTTTTTCACAGGTTGCTCTATCAGCAAAGATGAACGACTCACCTTTAAATGGGAAAAAAAATAAAAAGAAATAATCTCTAAATAACTCAGAAACAAATGAGTTCAATTTTAAAATGACCCCTCTGGCTTCTGTGATACTTACTCAGTGATCAGATGCAATCATTAGGGGTTTACTCCTCAAGTAAAAGGTTGGCTACACACACACTAAAGCTAGCCCGCAGCAAAATACGCACTGCAGTGTCTGTCAGGGAGAGTGCACTGCTGCTTTAGGCAAGTAGCTTTTAAAAACAAGTCTTATGTCTAGTGCTTCCTTACTTTTGTAATATTAAAGCAGCAGCGACCGATTCCCCAGCACCGGGGGAAAGCGACCGTCCTAACTCTCAGTGTCCTTGGGAGTGAGGGGAAGTGGTTGCTGTTTGAACTGATTTACTTTGCAGTTCTGAGAACTGATCCGCAGTCTTGCATCTGTGTCTTTAGAATGTTTTAAGATAGCTCCTCACTAGGCAGTTGTTGCCACCTCAGCCTATGCCCAGTACTGTTCAGTTCAGTAACACTCTAGTTCAAGGCTGTGTCCACAGGCACTTTGTGATTTGGGGTGAGGATGGGGAGCAATCAAGGGTGTGTTCAGGCTTGCACACGGATACTTTACCTAGCAGCTGAGCCTTCTCCCCAGGTCACATTGGCCCCAGATTTCTTTCCAGTATTTTATTTTGAGAGAAAATAGTGCTAAGTTGCCCAGACTGGCTTTAAACTTGAAATCCAACATTAACACCCTAAGTAGTTAAGGTTACAGCCTGTGCCCACCAGATAGTAGTAGCAGCAGCAGCAGTATGTGTGTGTGTGTGTGTGTGTGTGTGTGTGTGTGTGTGTGTGTGTGTGTGTGATTATGTGAAGGAGAAATTAGGTACCACGGCACACATATGGACAGTGGAGAACAACCCTGTAGACCTAAGTATGCTCTTCCTATCTTTATATGGGTTCCAGGGACCAAACTCAGGTTGCCAAGTTACCTGCTGTGCCATTTTGCTGGTGGCTTTTAAAAATACAGAAACACTAAATAGACTGGACAAGAAAGAAAATAAATTCCCTTTGGCACATAATAATCAAAATGCTAAATATACAGAGTAAAGAAACAATATTAAAAGCTGCAAGGGACAAAGACCAAGTAACATCCGAAGGCAGACCTGTTAGACTCACACCTGACCTCTTATGGAGAATCTAAAGCCAGAAGGGCCTGGACAGATGTTCTAGACTCTAAAGAGAACACAGATGCCAGCCCAGCCTTCTTTATACTTGTGATTACAAGACTTTTTTTTCCCGGTTTTTTGAGACAGGTTTTCTCTGTGTAGCCTTGGCTGTCCTGGACTCAACTTTTTGTGAAAGCAAAACTTTAAATCACAATAGATGGAAAAAATAAGACACTCCATGATAAAACCAAATTTAAGCACGATCTCTTTACAAACCCAGCTCTACAGAAAGTGCTAGAAAAGGAATTCCAACCGTACGATGTTAAATCACCAAGAAAACACAAGGAATAAATTATTCAAAACCAGCAAATCAAAAGAGAAACACACACACACACTCCACACACACACACACACACACACACACACACAAAATAACAGCAATCAGCAAACACTGCTTATTGATATCAATGGTCTCAAATCCCACAACAAAAAGACAGATGAACAAAATCGATTTGAAAATAGTATCCATCCTTCTGCTGCATCCATGAAGTATACCTTAACATCAACAATAGGCACCACCTCAGGGTAAAAGGATGGAAAAATACAGTCCAAACAAATGGACCTAAAATGTAAGCATTTTAATATATGACAAAATCAACTTCAAACCAAAACTAATCAGAGTAGGAAAAGACACTACATACTCAAAAGAAAAATCCATCAAGAAGACATTGCAATTCTTAATATCTATGCATGAAAAATGAGGGCAACTAAGTTTATAAAAGAACCCCTGCTACAGTATAAATCCAAATACTGACCATCACACATGGATAGAAGGAGACTTCACATAGTACCCTCACCAATGGACAGCTCATCCAAACACAAGGTAAGCAAACTGACTGACATCATATACCTAAGAGACCTAACAGATACTTATAGAACATTCCATCCAAACACAAAGACCAGACATTCTTCTCAGCACTCCCAAAACTGGGCACATACTCAAACACAAAGCAAGTCTCAACAGAGATAAGAAAACTGAAGTAACTGCCTGCACCCTACCTGAGCACCACACACGAGAGCCGGACATCAACAACAGAATCAACAGGAAGCTCAAAACTCATGGAGACGCCACAATGCACTACTGTATGGAAAGGTCCAAGACAGAATTTAAGAAATTAAAGACTTTCTAGAATTGAATGAAAATGAATACACAACATATTCAAATTATGGGACACAATGAAGCTGATTCTAAGAGGAAAATTTCATAACAAAAAATGTCTACATAAAAAAATGGAGCACTCCCATAATAGCTACCACTTAAGAGCATTATCTGAAAGCGCTAGAAAAAAGGGAGTCACACCCAAAAGAAATAGACAGCAAGAAATAATGAAACTCAGGGCTGAAATCAGTAAGACAGAAATAAACAAACAAAAAATATGAAGAATGAATGAAACAAAGAGGTTATTCTTTGAGAAAATTAGTAAGATTGATAAGCCCTTATCCAAATTAACTAAAACGTAGAAGCAGAAGTTCCAATTGAACAATGTTCGAGATGAAAAGGGGGACATTACAGACACCAAGAGAGCCAGAGAACCATACAGAATACTTTAAAAACCTGGACTCAACCGAATTGGAAAATCTTCATGGATAATTTTCTGAATACATACCACTTATCAAAATTAAATCAGGGTGAGATTAGCAATTTAGGAAGACCTATAACCTCCAGTGAAACAGGCGCAGTAATTAAAACTCCACCAATCAATACAAGCCCAGAGCAAGATGGTTACAGCACAGAATTCTACCAGACTTTCAAAGAAGGGTTAATGCCAATACTCATCAAATCATTCTACACATAGAATGGGAATACTGCCCAATTCACTTTATGATATTACATCCACCCTAATACCAAAATCATATAAAAAGGCCCAATAAAGAAAGAACTACAGACCAATTTCTCTTATAAACATAGATGCAAAGATTATCAATGAAGTAATTGCAAACAGAATCCAAGAACATGTCAAAAAGATCATCCACCATGATCAAGTAGGCTTCATCCCAGAGTGGCAGGGATGATTCAACATACAGAAATCAGTAAGTGTAATCCACAATATAAACAAAAACACAAAAGCCATATGACCATCTCATTAGATGCAGAAAAGGCCTGACAAAATCTGACACCCCTTCATGATAAAAGTCTTGGAGGGATTGGGGATCTCTCTGTACCTAAACATAATAAAAGCAACACACAGCAGACCCACAGTCAACATCAACTTAAATGAAGAGAAGCTAAAAACAATTCTACTGAAGTAAAAAAAATGACAAGGTAGAACAACCTCTTTTAATACTACGCTATATAATTGAAGCCTTGCAGTCTGCTGCGGCCATAAGACAACGGAAGGCTATCAAAGGGATGTAAACCGGAGAAGAAGAAATCAAAGTGTCTTCATTTGTAGAGGAAACAATAGTATACATAAGTGACCCTAAAAATTCCACCAGAGCAATGTAGCTGGATACAAAATTAAATTAAAAAAAAAAAGTCAGTAGCCATCCTACATACAAATGACAAAGGAGCTGAGAAAAAAAAATCAGGGAAACAACATCCTTCACAATAGCCACAAATAATATAAAGTATCTCAGTGTGACTCTAGCCAGGCAAGTGAAAGACCTGTATCACAAAAACTTCAGGCTTTTGAAGAAAGAAATTGAGGAAGATATCAGAAGATGGAAAGATCTCCTATGCTCATGGATCAGTAGGATTAACATAATAAAAATGGCCATTTAATCAAAAGCAATCTACAGACTCAATGCAATTCTCATAAAAATTCCAACACACTTCATTACAGACTGTAAAAGAAAAGTATCCAACTTCATATAGAAAAACAAAAACAAAAACAAAAAAAAACAAGATAGCTAAGACAACTTGTGTATCCGGAAGTGTCACCGCCCCTGATTTCAAGCTCTCCTACAGAGCTATAGTAATAAAAACTGCATGGTATTACCATAGAAACAGACTAGTTGATCAATGGAATCAAACTGAAGACCTAGATGTAAATCCACACACCCACGGATATCTGGGTTTTGATAAAGAAGGCAAAATTATACAATGGAAAAAAAAACAGCATCTCCAACAAATGGTGCTGGTCTAGCTGGATGTTGGCATGTAACATAATGCAAACAGATCCATATTTATCACCCTGCACAAAACTCAAGTCCAAGTGGTCTATCAAAGACCTCAACATAAAGCCAGATAAACTGAACCTGACAGAAGAGAAAGTGGAGAATATTCTCGAACACATTGGCACAGGAGACAACTTCCTGAGCAGAACACAATTAGCACAGGCACTAAAATCAACAATTAATAAATGAGACCTCATGAAATTGAAAAGCTTCTGTAAGGCAAAGGCCACCACCAAAAGGACAAAATGGCAGCCTACAGAACAGGAAAATATTTTCAGCAACTTCACATCTGACAAAGGGCTGATTTCCAAAATATAGAAAGAACTCAAGAAACTAGACATCAACAAAACAAATAATCCAACTTAGAAATGGGGTACAAAGCTGGGCGTGGTGGCACACACCTTTAATCCCAACATTAAGGGAGGCAGAGGCAGATGGATCTCTGTGAGTTCGAGGCCAGCCTGGTCTACAAAGTGAGTCTCAGACAGCCAAGGCTGTTACACAGAGAAACCCTGTCTTGAAAAACAAAAACAAACAAACAAAAATGTTTAAAAAAAAAAAAAGGCTGGAGAGATGGCTCAGAGGTTAAGAGCAGCAGCTGCTCTTCCAAAGGTCCAAAGTTCAATTCCCAGTAATGACATGATGGCTCACAACCATCTCTGAGATGGTGTCCTCATCTGGAGTGCAGCTGAACTGAGTAGGGGAACAGGAGGAATCAGGTAAGGATAAGATGGAGGGAGAGAGTCCTGGGAGAGACAATTGGTATTGGGGGACATTTCAGGGGTGAGGCAGAAACCCAGTACAATGGAAACTCCCAGAAATCTACCAGGGTGACCCTAGCTACGACTTCTACCAATGGGAGCTATGGAGCCTAAATCTCGCATATCCTTAACCAGGCAAGACTTCCAGTGAAGGGCCTGGGTAAATAAAGGTGGCACAGACATTGAGGGAGTGGCCAACCACAGACCAGTCCAGCTTGAGACTCATGCTATGAAAGGGAGCCCACTCCTGACACTGCCTGGAGGGCCAGGAACCAGAGGCTGGATAGTCCAGGCACCTCGGATAGAACCAAACATGACTGAGAAAAAAAAAGGCAATAAAATGATTCCTAATGATATTTTGCTATATTTGTAGACAGGAGTCTAGCATGCTTCATCCAACAACTGATGGAAACAAATGCAGAGACTCACAGCCAAACCTTAGGAGGGAGCTCCAGAAATCCTGTGGAAGAGGGGGAGAAAGAACTGTAGGAGCCAGAGGGGACAAGGACACCACAAGACAATCCACAGAATCAACCAACCTGGGCCCATAAGGACTCACAGAGACTGAACTGGCAATCAGGGAGCATGCATGGGGCTACGTCCTCCACATATGTAGTTGTGTAGCTTGGTCTTCCTGTGGACTCCTAACAGTGGGAGCAGGGGCTGTCTCTGACTCTTTTGCCTGTTTCTAGGACCCTTTTCGTCCCACTAGTTTGCCTAATCCAACTTTAATACAAGGCAAGGTACCTAGCCTTTCTTTCTTTTTCTTTCTTTCTTTTTTTTTTTTTTTTTGGCAGCTCTCTAACTTTATTTGACACTCAGCAGGTTAGTCCTCGTCCACAGTGACCGTCTGTAGATTCTTGAATGTGTAACAGGCACGTAGGTTAGCAATGTGTAGAGCTTGTTGGGCGAGTCCTCATCTTCATTACGCTTTCTGGACAAGCGCACTCGGATGTGATATGGAACGTTCCTTATTCCTTTGGCACAGACAACTTTGTTGAGCCTGGTGTCTATGTGCACATCTGGAGTCCCCGTCTCCTTCATGGCAAATTTCCGAATTTCTCTGAGTGCCCGAGGAGCACGCTTCTTGAAGCCCACTCCACAGCTGCGCTTGTGAATGCTGATGGTGTACTCTCGGGTCATCACCTCGGTGATGGCGGAACGGCCCTTCTTCTTCTAGTCACCCTTTTCTGCGGGAGCCATTCTGTCGGGCTCTCTTTATTTTTTTAAAGACAGTGTTTCTGTGTGTAGCCTTGGCTGTCCCGGAACTCACTTTGTAGACCAGGCTGGCCTCGACCTAACAATGATCTGCCTGCCTCTGCCTCCCCAGTGCTGGGATTAAAGGCGTGCGCCACCATGCCCAGCTGAGGTGTCTAGTCTTATTGCAACTTGGTATGCCATGTTTGGTTGATATCCCTGGGATGCCTACCCTTTTCTGAAGGGAAGTGGGGGAGAGGTGATGGGGGGTTAGGGGAAAGGTTTGGGGGGGAGAGAACTATGATCAGGACATAATAATATATAAGAGAAAAGTAAACAAACAAATAAATAGAAGAAAAGGTGAAGTTGTTATTCTCACTACAATGGTGATAATCAGTAATAGTTATGGCTAGTAAATGCCAGGCACTGCCAAGAAACAAATAATACTAGAGTGTTTAATCCTCATACACCCAAAAAGCATCTCCATCAGGCAGATGAGCAAAAGCAAGATCAGAAACGGCTAGTACAAAATGTCTCAGGCCAGGCAGAGGGATGCACGCCTTTAATCCCAGCACTTGAGAGGCAGAGGCAGATGGATCTCTATAAATGCAAGGCCAGCCTGGTCTATAAAGTGAGTTCCAGGACAGCCAAGGCCACACAGAAACCCTGTCTTGAAAAACCAAAGAAAAACAAACAAAAAAGTTTCAGAACTTATATAGGGAAATACATAAAAGATTAGACAGTTAAAACTCTACATAAAAAAAAAAAATCAATCTTTAAAAGTAAGATCACAAGTATTTTTGTAGAGAATAGACCTTTTTTTTTTTTTTTTAAGACAGGGTTTCTCTGTGTAGCCTTGGCTGTCCTGGACTCAATTTGTAGACCAGGCTGGCCTCAAACTCACAGCGATCCACCTGCCTCTGCCTCTGCCTCCTGAGTGCTGGGATTACAGGCATGCACCACCACGCCCAGCTACCAATAGACATTTTTTTTTTTTGACATTTTTTAAAAGACTGTTATGTAGCTAAAAATAATTCTAAAGATACAAATGACCTTCCACTTACAGGGAATGGCTCCAGTCCCTCCTGAATCACGAAACCTTCTATAACGTGGGTCAGGATCTGTGGTTTCACAATAGCCTGTGGCGGCTTGTTCTCGAGGCTGGGGGTGCTGCTGGCCAGAGACGTGGCACTGCCCCTTGTGGAGGCAGCAGGCACTAGGAGTGGTGGCGGGGGCACAGACACGTGCGCGGGGTCTGAAGGAGACTTGATCACTGAAGCACTGACTGAAGCCACAGCAGGCAGCTCCACTTGCTCTGCAAGAAACGGGATTTCATCTTTAGCCATCTGCCTTTGCAGAAATGAAGGGCACTCGGATGAACATAGGAGAATTTCACATCATGCTTTCTGTCTCATCCAATCTGTCAGTATTCCCGTTCCACAGACATTCATTGACGTGTGCAAAATTACCATCTAAACAGTTTTTTTATTGTCCCCACAAAACATGAAAATGCCCTAAATATCATCTCAAGAGTAATTACAAAAATAGTCAGCTGAGTTTTTACCTGCTTTTAAGCTACAGAGATAATAAATATCTCACACTCCTCTCTTTCTATTCCTCATGACACAGATAGACTTAAGAAATTCAAAAGGACCCAGAAACCAACAGAATAAGTAGGATTCCTATGGCTTGGATAGTTACATACATAGCTGTAACTTCAAAGCAGGAAGAGCTTCTGGACTCTCTCACAACTCTTTTGCTTTCTTTCAGCTTCTGTGTCGCTGTGTGCTGACAGGAAATGCTGCAGCACCTGGCACTGAGGATGTCTGATGGATGGAAGTTCCCACCCACCAGTAGCACCAGCCCTTGACTATTGGTGCTACAGGAGAGAAGTGAAGCAGCCAACATCTCGGCATATTAACGAGAATAGATTTCTACAGACAACAGAAGGCATGTGTGCAGGGACATTCACTGAGCACTCGGGTGTCTGTGTCATGTTCAATGCTTTCATGTTGTATCTCCTTTAATCTACAAGCAGCCTATGGGAGGTCAATGCTATCACCTCTGTCACACAGGTTAGGAAACCAACACACAGGTAGACTAACTTCCTTGTCTTTTTTTTTGTTTTTTTGAGACAGGGTTTCTCTGTGTAGCCTTGGCCATCCTGGACTCACTTTGTAGACCAGGCTGGCCTCAAACTCACAGCGATCCGCCTGCCTCTGCCTCCCGAGTGCTGGGATTAAAGGCGTGCGCCACCACGCCCGGCTACTTCCTTGTCTTAATGGCACACCACAAGTAGGCACTGAACCTGGGGCACTACTGTCCCAGACAGTGATGCTAGAGCACGCCTGAACGCTTCTCTACCAACAGTGTACAAAGGACTGGCACAGCTGGGCAGTAGTGGTGCACACTTTTAATCCCAGCAGTCAGAGCAGAGACCAGCCTGGTCCGTCTACAGAACGAGTTTCAAGACAGTCAGGGACACACAGAGAAACCCTATCTCAAACAAAAGAAAGCAAAGAAACTAACAAAAAGACTGATACCACCAGTTAATGGTGCTGAAAATATAGTCCTTGTGTAGAAAATAAGAATAGACTTCCTAAAGAACAAAAACCTCAGCTGAGAAAGCAGTGTAGTAGGGACTGGGTTATAGGTCAGTGGAAAATGCACGAGTAGCAAGCACAAGGTGCTGCACCACAGAATACATATTCAAATTCAAAATTAAGAAATGAAAACAAAAAGCTCACGCCTAGCAAGACCAAGGTAATTAATGTCCTGTAGCTTTCACCAACACTCTTATAGCCATAATAAAGTAGCCTATCTTTACAAAGACAAAACACTGAAACACGTGTTTAATGCCATATAATTGGCCAGTCCTGGTGGTGCACGTCTTTAATCCTAGCACCTAAGAAGCAGAGGGCAAAACTCTGAGAGTTCCAGGACAGGGAAGGTTACAGAATGAGACTGTGTCTCAAAAACAAACCAATCCCTATGCACAAATAAACCCAAAACTACATAAATGTTATTAAACTAAGAAAGGAGGGGGCATACATAGAGAGGGGAGCTGGGCACGGTGGCACACACCTGTGATGCCAGCATCTGGGAGGCAAAGACAGACTGAGCGCTGTGAGTTCAAGGCCAGCCTGCTCTACAAAGTAAGTCCAGGACAGCCAAGGCTACAGAGAGACCCTGTCTTGAAAAAACAATAGAGATGGGGGAGTCGGGGGTTGTAGGGAGGGGCAAGGAAAGAAATACACCCATAAAACTGTAACTTGCTAATGTCTGTGAATATATGCACAACTGTTCACATGTATTATCAAGCAGGAACACTACACCCATGTCAAATCATCACATATGATGAGACAAAAGACAAAAACAAAAACCATGAGGAACGGCTAAGTCTTTTTAAAATTTATTTATGTCAGCAGATCATATTATAGATGGTCAAGAGCCATCATGTGGTTGCTGGGAATTGAACTCAGGTCCTCTGGAACTCAGGCCAGTGCTCTTAAACACTGAGCCAACTTACCAGCCCTAAAAGTCATTTTTCTATAGAAAAAAAAGAAATCTACGAATAACTAAAATAAAATTCTAAATAGTCCTTAAAGATTTAAAGACATTTTCTTGCTCAATAAATATAAAACTGCATGCTATAGGTTAAGTGGACATTCCAGAATTCCTGTGCTGGAAACTTAGTGCTCAATGCACGTGGTGAGAAGCAGAGCTTGATGGACACATTTCCATCGTGCAGGAACTATGGAGGATGCTCACACTCCCATTGGCGTGATGCTCCGCTGTGTGATAGCTCAGCAGGAAGGTGTAGCCAGATGCAGCACCTTCATCTTATAATTCTCACACTCTAGAAACACAAGCCAAATGTGCCTCTCTTCAGTATAAATTCCTAAGTCTATGATCTTGTTCTTCGTTGAGATGGTGCTTGTTCCATAGCCTAGGCTGATGTCAGGTTCTAGATAAACTTCCTCAGTGTCCTGAGCGCTGGTGCTACAGACTATTCCACCATAGCCAGCCCAAGTCCACAAAATGGTTTAAGACATTGAATTAAGTATATTTTTTCCAGGCTGGAGAAATGGCTCAGAGGTTAAGAGCACTGTCTGTTCTTCCAAAGGTCCTGAGTTTGATTCCCAGCAACCACATGGTAGCTCACAACCATCTATAACGAGATCTAGCCTCTTCTGGCCTGCAAGCACATATGCAGTCAAAATGCTGTATACATAATAAATAAATATAAATATTTTATAAAAAAGTATATTTTTCCAGAAAATACTGCTCAGTGTTTATGTGAATTAATCTATACATCATGTGCATAATAAAGTCCTTGAGTTGTGTTAAAAATAGATCTGTAAGTTACTGACTTTTTAAGAACCTAATATCTATTATTTGGCAATTTACAAAAAAAACTATTAAAGCCAGGCATGGTGGCATACAACTTTAATCTCAGCACTCAGGGAGGCACAGGCAGGCGGGTCACTGTGAGTTTAAGGCGAGCCTGGTCTACAAAATGAGTCCAGGATAGCCAAGGTTACACAGAGAAACCCTGTCTCGAAAAACCAAAAAAAAAAAAAAAAAAAAAAGAGAGAGAGAGAAAGAAAAGAAAAACAAAACCAAAGAAAGCTATTAAAAACAAAAGCATAAACAACACTGGCATTTTACAACTACTGTACTGTCCTCTGGGCAGCTCTATGACTTTGAAATATGTTACTGAATTGTTTACAGGTTCACACTGTGCTGTGAATTTGTCCTACCTTTTTTACATGGAAACCTTTAAAGATTTTTACAGATTTTTTTTTTTTACAGATTTATAAAAGCTGAATCATGGATGGAAGCAAGTCTATTTTCTTAGGATTTATTTTTATTTCTTTTTACGTGGATGTGAGTGTATGCCGAGGGTGTCCAGTGACGGTGGAGGCCAGAAGAGGGCATCAGACCCTGGAAACTGGAGTTCCAAGCTACTATGTCAACTCTGAGGAGCAAACTCAGATCCTCTGCAAGAGCAGCAAGGGCTTTGAACCACGGAGCATCTCTCCAGCCCCATCAAGTCTACTTTTACAAGTTAGTTAGCTTCCTCATTTGACAAGTTATTATAAATATCTCTTTTTTACTTCCCACTTCCACATACCACAGAAGAATGAAGTAAAGTATCTACACTGTAGCTGGTAACATCCAGAAAGACAGGCTGGACAGGGTCACAGACAACACATGAGGGAGAGCCATAAAGGCAAACCTGCATGCCAACATTTCAGAGCCGTTCACACTTGGGATAGCAGTAAAAGCCGATTTGTAATTAAAGCAGAATCACAATCAAGTTTATTATTCAAACAAGCTGATATTTTTACTTTTGAATCAAAACTTTAGGACACATGCAGCAACACAAATACTTTCAGAGTAGAGGAACTGCTCACACTGGCTGGAAATGTAGGTCAGCAGTGGAGCATACTAGCATGCCTAAGCATGCCCTGGCTGTTATCTTTAGCATGCATAAATAAATAAATAAATAAATAAATAAATAAATAAATAAATGCAAAAATGCAAAAATGCAAAAATGCAAAAATGCAAAAATGCAAAAATGCCCAGGCATGGTGGCATACACCTTAAACCCAGCACTCTGAAGGCAAGAGGTAAGTGGATTTCTGTGAATTCAAGGCCAGCCTTACGTCCATAGCAAGTCTCAGGCCAGCCAACACTACATAAAGAATCTCTGTTTTAAAAGAAAAAAGAACAAGAGAAGAAAGGAAACAACAGAAAGATTTTAAAACAAATACAACAAAAAAAACAAATATTTTGAGACTGTTGGTGGTCTCATGTGTAGCCCAAGCTGGCTTCAAACTACGCTGGTTAGCCTCGGGCTCCTGAACCTCCTACCTCAGCCTCCTAAGTACTGAGACTACACGTGTGCACAGCCTCCCTGGCACGGCTGTCAGGACTTTGGAAAATGTATTACTAGGTGGCCTAATGATCTGGCGTTCTCTGTGTAAGACGGGCTGGCCTGGAACTCAGAGAGGCCTGTCCTGTCTCCTGACTGATGGTATTAGAGGTGTGCACCCCCATGCCCAGAACATGTTCTATTTTCAAGAGAGAAAAGAGAAGAAAGCTGGTTTCCCTCTTAGCTGTTTCCTGGATTTCCCTTTAGCAAATAAGCTTCAGAAACGGAGGGAAACAGAAACAGGCTGGAAAGGGAAAAGGCAGGCAGGTGCTGCACGGCGGCTGGCCCTCCTCAGGACCCCTGCAGCTGGCCTCCACGCGTGTTCTTAACTGAGGGCCAGTCATCAAAAAACAACCGTGACCACTAAGCTTGTCCACTAAGCTTGGGCCAATACTGGTAATTCTCTAGGTCAAAACCTAAGAACCACGCATACTAAAGAAACCCGGAAAGCACTTACTGGGCATCCTCAGCAAGTGTGAGCAACGCCCAGCACAACCTCAGCGTGCTCAGAGGGTAAGTGCTGAGGGGCTGGTTTTCACCTTCCACCTTGTGTAAGGCACGATCTCAGTTCCTGCAGCTGCACTGGACACTACAGGCTACATGGCCCACAAGCTTCTAGGCAATTCTCCGATCTCTACCCACCATCTCACCATGGGAACGCCATGATTACAGGTGTGACCTATGGCCCCCAGCTTTCTATATGGCTTACAAGAATCTGAACTAGGGTCACCAGACTTGCATGACAAGCACTTTTAAGCAATGAGCCGTTTCTGACATGCACCCCTCCCCCTTTTGGAGGGGTGGTGGTACAAGAGCTCATGTAGCATAGGCGGGCCTTAAATGCAGCCAAGGTGGTCCTCCTTCCTTCACCCCCAAATGCCGAGACTATAGGCACTTGTCATCACACCTGGAGATGTGCTGCTAGGGACTGGGCCCACGGCTTGCTCTGTGCATGCTAGACAACTCAATCAACTGAATTACCTACCCAGCTGCTAATGTAACTTCCTGATAGTTTGATTAACACTAAGTGTGGGTGTGGGTGTGTGTGCTCACGCTTACGCACACATTTGTGCATGCAAACACATCCATGAAAGCATGTGTGACAGGTAGAGGACACCCTTGAACATGTTGATCTCTGTCGTCTTCTTTCTAGACAGGGTAATTGTTGCAGCTTGCTGGTACACACACGAGGCTAGCTGGCTCACAAGTCTCTGAGTACTCTCCTGTCTCAGCTCTCCTCGCGCTGTGGGCACACTGGGCCTGTGCCTGGCTTTCTGTGGACTCTGTGTCTTAGCTCAGGTGCTAATGCTTGAGCAGCCTTTCTCAGCCCTGCTCTAATTGTTAAGCTAGAAACAGCTAACACAGAACCGTCAACAGGCGCACGAAGCATAGCTGATAAGCCACTGATAGTTATAATGCTTGAGACATCATGGTTTCTTTGGGTGGTGCTAAAAGTTTTTACAGAAAAAATAATAATTTGCCACTGCTTTAAAAGAATTTTCTAAGAAAACAAGCAATTTTTATTTATCACTTAATAAAACAATATTCTTTATATATTTTAAATTTTTTAAATATAATCTACTTTTTGCTATAGTTAATAAGAGTAACACGTAAGTTTAATTACATTTTTAATAAAAAACATTCCTATTACTGACAGCTATCAGATAGAATCTTCTCTATATTTTCTATTGCCTCACCTAACAAAGGATGCTCAGATGTCAAATCCTCTCCTCTCCCCACAGTTATAGCTGCCGGAGACAGAGTGGGTGGTGGTGGTGTTCTGTCCATCCCCGCACACTCATCCGACTCCTCCGGCATCTCCTCCTCACACACATCTTCCACCTGGTAAACCTGCAATGACAAGCCAGGCTGCCTTGAAATATTTCCAAAAATACATTTCATGAGGTATTTTGAGTTTTAGAAATTTTAATTCTAGGTGTACTAAATGTAAAAAGCAAAGCAAAGGACTACACTAACAAGTCGAAAGCTTTGAAACTGCAAATCGAGATGCTTTACAACAGCAGTGTGTCTGAGAACACACTGGTGGGCAGTTTGGCAAGCCGCTCATCACCCGGCTTCCCAAATGACAACGGCCACATCTGAACATGCTGCGATGGCTGCGAGCCACCACGTGGGTGCTGGAAACTGAACTCAGGACCTTTGGAAGAGCAGTCAGTGCTCTCAGCCTCTGAGCCATCTCTCCAGCCCCTCTATTTTAAACTATTTTAAAAACAACTGCTTCTGTTCATTTCTACCTGCCATGAGTCAAAATAGGTGTTATTGCGTTTTACAGACACTCTAAGTAAATTTCCAAAATAATATACATCAGGCCAATATATTGCCAAGGAAATTCTATACAAGATTATTCATGTTATTAAAGACTAAATAATAAAAATTGCTGTGTATGAAACCACAAGAAAGTCAGCAATAATATTTTTATTCCCTCTCTGTTCTACTCAAGAATCAAATGCATTCTTACAAGCTAGTAAGTAGAATATATGCAGAAAACATTTTCTTTAAAACAGTACACACACTCTCAGCTATATAGGTCTATTTCTGGCTCCCATGGGGAAGGTTTAGCCCCTTTTATCCAACTGTGATGGTTTTACTGAAGGACTGTGAAATCAAAACCACAGACGAGGAGCCATGTAATTAACAAAATTACTCAATTGACATTTTATTAAACTTGAGGGTTAAATTTCAAAGCATCTCCAGAAATTAGTAGAAGTCCTTTGTTTGCTACTTATGAAAGATGACCATCTACTAGCAGAAAGCTGTGAAGCAGCCCTTTCCTTTCATGTGTCAAAGCTTTCGCTTAAATTTACACAGATAGAGAGTTGGGTTTTTTTTAAGATTTCTTGACTAATTAAAATTGTAATAAATCTTAACAAAAATAAAAAAGAACATTCACAAAATAACTACTATTACATTTTTAGTTAAGTTGTTGGAAAAAACTTTGATAATTTTAGGTGTCTAGAATGTAATATGAAAATAATCAAGATTTCTGAATCAGCATAAGCCATGTAAAGTACTTTCAAGTTTCATTTATGAAGATATATGTAAAAAGTAATACTAGTTTAAAAAAAAAAAAAAAGAAAGAAAGAATAAACTCTCAGCATCTACTTAGAATGATGTAAACCATCCATCCAGGAATGGCAGCACCACCCCGCAGCGAGCCTTAGCACAGAGAAGGCTGAGACAGAGCACTGAGTTCAAGACAAGTCTGGGTGCATAGCAAGACCCACGTAAGCAACAGCAAGAATGAATTAAACATCATTTTTGCAACAACAACAAAAAATCTTTCTAAAATCTCACTAGAGTTATTTTATGTTTAACATGGCATTTGAGCCCGATTTCCAAGTCAGGTACGAAATGGTCAGCCTTTTTTGTAAGATACTTTTTCACAACCCAGAAGCTAGAAAACTGTTTGAGCAAGAGCCTCCTATCACAGGCGGAAGCAGCCACTGCTGCTGTCCACTGCGCAGCTGACAGTCACTAGCATCTGTCATGTTACAGCAATATTTAATACGAATGTAATACTCAGCACAGAATCCAATCGCTGCCCCCATGCCCAGGGGTTAGCAAAGACGAGAGCAGCCAGAAATAAGGTGAACAAGCCTCTGTGGCTCCTCGCAGCTGAGTGTGCGCTCGTGAGAGCTGGCCAGGGCAGCTGGACAACTGGCTTGTATAGCATTATGTTCCCCTTAAAAGACAACAACTTCCTACAGCGACCATCACCTACTAAGCCGCTAAAGCTCTGCCTCACCCTTGGCACCGCCATATGCGGCTCAACAGCTGCTTGTAGTATCTCTTAAGGAACCAAGGTTTGGCCATCAGCAGAATCCTGGTTTTTGAAAAGTATATTTTAAAAAAGAAATGGCCATAAATGAATAGTATTGTTTTTCTCAAATTTATCCATCAAGAAACACTATAAAATACATTTAATTCTTAAGATGAGGTTAAATATAGAGATCTCAGCTGGGCATAGTGTTGCGCACGCCTTTAATTTCAGCACTCGGGAGGCAGAGGCAGGTGGATTTCTGTGAGTTCGAGGCCAGCCTGGTCTACAAAGGGAGTCCAGGATAGCCAGGGCTACACAGAGAAACCCTGTCTCAAAATAAATAAATAGATAAATAAATAGATCTTTTTTATAATCTCCCACAAAGAGGAAAGCAGGTTAACAGGTAAATAAAGTAGGCAAAAGGAATTTGTCACATATCTGGCACACTTGGCACAAAAAAACATCTAAATGCAACAATTAAAATATCGAGAAAGGCAGTAAGTGGAGGTTTTACTCACAAGATCATTACAAAACTTGCATAAGTTCTAGTCAGCTCATAACTATAATTAGTCTAAACATAACGGGGACCGCCAAACTTACCTCAGTAAAGTCCATATTCCCATCTGTCTCCCTTTCCTAAATCATCTACCCTCAACATATCTTATTTATATCTAAATCTCAACTTTAAAAATCAAACTTTTTATAGAAATATCTTTTTGAAAACATACTGGTTTAGTTTGATAAGTAACCTTTTTCTTTCAAATTCTTATATACTGTTGGAAAGAAATATATCTATATTTAAGTACTTGAAATAAAGGTAGAAAAGGTGTTGTGATGGGAAAAAATTTAATCACAACAACAACAAAACAGCAACTTAGTCAACAGCTGCTGTGAATAGAATGGAAAGGAAACTGGTACAAAGACAGACAGCAAGCCCTGTGGTCACACGGCAACAGAGGAACTTTCCAAAAATGACAGCGGCCTTGTGTTTAAAAACAGAGAGCAAAATCGGCAAAACAGAGCCAATAATACTTGTGACATAATATTTAAATATTTAAAGTGTTGGTTTTTGGTTTTGTTTTTAATTGTTTTGGGATTTTGTTTTTGGGGTTTTTTTTTTTTTTTTTTTTTTTTTGGTTGTTTGGTTGTTGTTGTTGTTATTTGGGGGTTGGGTTGGGGGAGTGTTTTGGTTTTGCTTCTGGTTTTGTGGCATTTCTACACTGAATGTGTTGATCTGAAGTTCTCTTATGAGAAAATACATTTAAAAAATATATGGAATGTAGAATTTCTATTTTTTACTAATTGAAAAAAAAAGATACTGAATTAAATATTGAGAAGATTAGATTAAATTAAATTTGATTCCTTCAAAGGTACCATTTTTTTCTAATCTTTTGCTTTTCGTGTTTTTGTTTTGGCAGTTCTAGGGATTGAACCATGCTAACTAAACAGGCACTCTCCCACTAAGCTACATCCTCAATACATAACCTGCTGTAAGTGCGCTAAAAACCCATGAAGAGAAAGTGCAGAGGCATAAGTAACTGGTAAGCTGATCCAACACTGCTGCTTCTCTTGGGCTCTAGCTTCCCGGGTAATCACAGGTAGGACGGGGCAGCTCAGAGCCCATCAAGATCAAGGACAACAAACTGTAAACCTGAGTCCTGGGAGCCCAACACCTCCCGTCCCTCTGAGATCACTGCTAACACATCTACTCCAGGGACTCTGCAGTCAAGTTGCTCTGGACCGCACGCGCCCTCCAGGGTGCCCAGAACGCAAGCTCCTCTGCTCCAGCTTCCCAGGAACTGGGGGGTGAGGGCAAGGAACCATGTCTACTTGCAGTGATTCTTCAAAATCTGACACAAAACTTCCTTTTAGAAAAATTCCTTTTCTCAGTAAGAAATTGAATTTGGTCATCTGATTAAACTCATAAAGACCTTATTTCAATTTTCACATAAACCACTTTATAAATTTTAATAAGTACTTCAGAGAAAATTTTGAAAAAGAAGGCTATTTTCAAGCCTTTGCAGGCATCACACAACCCTTTCTAGGGTTCATTCCGACACACCCCACTGAACCCAACAGCTCAGGCTCTCCCTCCATGCATTACATCTCTCGTTCTCAGTATCAAAGGCAGAGACTCAGGCTTAGTGTTTTAACCAAAAAATAACTTAAGTACATATTTTCTCTTAGTAGATAGAAAAATTTTAAAGTCAGTTGTTTTTGTTTTTTTGCAAAGTTGAACACTACCCTAGAATAAATTATTTTTTACAATTTTAATTACAAAACATACTTTATTCAAAAAAGTTATATCATACAACCACACCTCTTCCACGAAAGAAAAGCTGCTCAAGGCCCAGGACTTCCAATGCGTACAACTAAGGGGTTAGCTAGATAGACCATGCGTTTAAGAACATACAAGCCAACAGAAGGGATCTATGAAGGATAATCACCTTAAGAGAAAAAACTTTGTGCAGATGACACTGGTTCAAATGTATTCCCTTGGGGAAAAAAAATCAACTCTGTAAAGATAGCAGATGGATTTGTTTAAATAGTAATAAAATTAACGAGGGACTTTAACAACCATCACAAATTTAAAGCATGCAACCACACTACAACAAGCGACATTTTTTCCTTTGCCCATACAATACATTGTCAGAATACCGACGTAGGAAAAATGCAAGCTTTAAGAATCATAGGTATTTAGACTCAGCAGTGCAGCACCGTGTGGGAGAAACAGCTTTACGTTCAGTTGAGCAAGAAAGTCAAAGAGCTGCCAAGGGCTTACCACTGGTGCATCAACAGGTGCTGGCGGCTGTACTTGAAGATTTACCGCAACAGTCTGTGGAGGAGGAAGAGTCTGAAATGGCAACTGGACCAAAGCTTCTGCGGCAGGTAGCTCCTCTTCTGACACCAAAGCATTCTGCACCAAAACCTGGCCCTGGGATAGAATTTCAGGCTGCACTTGTAAAGACTGCATAGACTGCAAGGGCAGCGGTGGGATCTGAGCTGGAGGAGACGTTGACATCTGTGGAGGGGTTGCGATTGGAATTGGGGGTGACTGTAGGGTTGAGTATTGCTGGTGTGATGTTGGGGAGACAATCTGCTGACCAGGGGACACCAAGGCCGACTGCTGGACGGGGCCAATATGTACCACAGGGGATGCTGGAAGTGGAAGATGGGGTGGAAGAGCCAGCTGTGCTGTGGGCTGTACCTGATCAGCAGCAGCCTGCTGCAAACTTGGGCCTGTCTGAAGAGCTGAAGACACAAGAGGGTGAGGCTGGATAAGTGCCTGTGGGTGGATAATGATAGTAGGGGACTGGCTAGGGGAGTGAGGCGGAGGAGGAGACACCACTACAGACTGCTGTGCCGACTGTGCCTGATTAGGAGACACAGTTAAAGGAGGGGGATGGCTCTGAATTGGGGAGCAATGCTGTGACTGGGCACTACTGGGAGCTGGAGAAAGGCCATGGTTTGGGAGTGGGATACAGTGCTGGGAAGGGGGTGGATCTTGAGTTGGACTCTGAAGGGTGATTGGCTGAATCTGCTGCTGCTGCTGTTGTAGTACCAGCTGATGGTGGGAAACCTTAGGAGGAGGTGAGTGCAGAGGAATCTGTTGATGTTTGATTAGAGCATGAGGCTGAACTGGAGAATATGAAGCTGTGAGAGAGAAAAATGACAGTTAGTACTGACTTCAAATCAAGGTCGGTTTACATAAACCTAAGGGGCAGCGTCTTCATATCAGTCACAGTCACTGTAGTCCATTACACTGCAGTCTTAGGAACGACCAGTGTGAAGTATTTTCCTTGCGAGGCTAAAAACACCGGGCAACATCAGCTACCTGAGGGACCCTGAGGAAAGCAGTCTGGTCACATATGCACAGCTTCGCCTGCTCTGCGCTTCCAGCCGCCAGGACAGCTTCCCTGGCAGTTAGCACTGGGGTCTCAATCAACAAGTACAGTGCACACAAGGGCGACTTCAAGCATGTCTCAAACTAATAGCAGAATCAGTTAGCTAGAAAGCTTCCCAAGTAAGCATTTCAGCTCTGATGAAGTCTTTACTAGCTGATCTGAAAGACAGTTATTTCACGTAAAACTCCAATTCATCAGAATACATGGCTGAATCTTGTAGTGTACCGGCCATTGCAAATCGAATGAGCAATCACTTTCTTGCAAGGAATGAAAGAATGAGACCATGCTACCTAACTAAGGGGTGGTGCTTATCCCTTTCCACTCAATGGAAACCCCAGAGTGAATTAATTATATGGTATGGTTGTGTGGTACTAGATGGCAGTGCTTGGCATGAGACATTTCCACAGAGGTGCTCACATCAGGGATCCATCTAAACAGGGACAGCCCTCCATTGTGACTGGTTCCCACTCTGACGCCTCTTTACAGGCAGAAGCCAGTGAAATCCTCCCTACCCACAACTGAAAACTGAATGCCCTGGAAGATAAAATGAAATGATCGCCTAACACCACACAAACACTGTGCACATCTAAGCTGGGTATGGCAGGCACACCTTTAATCCCAGCACTCAGAAGGCAAAGGCACTCGGATCTCTGAGTTACAGGCCAGCCTGATCTATACAGAGTTACAGGCCAGTCAGGGCTATAAGGAAACCCGGTCTCAAAGTCTCCACTACCTCCACCCACCAAATAGTCCCTTAAATTGAATCTAAAGGCAGAATGTTTTAAATCTTGCAATGTAAACATAAAAGTTACATAACACTGTATATCTTTTTATATTCAACCACATTTATGGCACCAGCCTTATACATAAGACAGTAACTTTTGTCTTAAACTTTTTCTATTTGATTAAAATTTAAAGTTCAGGGAGCAGGCTGAGGAGACTTTTCAGGAGTTAAGAGCACTGGCTGCTCTCCCAGAGAACCAGAATTTCATTCCCAACACCCCCACGACGGCTCGTAACTATCTGTCACTGCAGTCCCAGGGGATCTGATGGCTTCCTTTGCCTTTCTCAGGCACCAGGCACACATGTGGTGCAATCATACACACAGGCAAAAGTCATGTATATAAATTGATTTGTTTAAAAATTATAGCAACCCTTTAAAGAAATTAACATGTAGAAATTTCAATAGCTGTCTACTGATCATTCTTAAGTGGAGGCTGGGTTCCAGCTCAGTGTGAGAGCACACGCTTAGCATGCATATGCCATGGGTTCAAACTACACATTGAAAAAACAGTTAGGTCTAAAATTTAATCTAAAAAATATTTTTCACATAAGCTAGTAACTCAAATTAATGTTGTCAGCCCTCTACAATTATGGTGATGGCTATGCTATACAGTGTTCAGAGAAGAGCAGTGACTACACCCTGCGAGTCTATAAAGTGCGTTCGGGCCTTGCATTAATACTTGTATAGCAGCTGTGGGGTATGTGGCAGTTATCCCCTCTGTCAGATAGAGAAATAGATCTCTTGGCCTCCATTAAAAATAAAACAAAGTCATAACTTAATTTTATCAACTTTTTCAAATACCTTTTTGTTTTTAATTGTGTGTATGTGTGTGTGTGTGGTGTTGAGAGGGCCTGCATCGGGCATCAAGCCTCCCTCGAGCTGGAGTCTCAGGCAGCTGTGAACCATCCAGCATGGGTCTTGGGAACACATCTCCACTCCTTGCAAGAGCAGCAATAACTCCTAAGTGCCGAGTGTTCCCCCAACCTCACAAGCATCGTAGTCGGCAGCAGAGATAGTACATCCACTACAACAGTTCCTGTGACCTCGGTAAGCAACCTGCCATTGTAGTAGGGAACAGTCTACTGTTCATCTAAGTTAAGTCAGAGAGTGTAGGAACAAGTCCTAGAGTGCAGATGAGGTCTATGAGCAAGGAAAGCTGATAATTTCTAGAAAACTGTTGGTTTTCTAGAAACCTATTGGTTAATTTCTCTGACTTTAATGAACACTTAATTATTGTCAGAGTGGTCTAATATGTGACAGGCTGACGGACATGATATCTCTCATTATTTATAATATTGTGTAATTTCATTCAATAATTTCACAACCTCACGACGTAGCTATGGTACTATGCTAATGCAATATATGACCAATTAACTAAGACGATCTATCAAAGAGAGCAGCACTGACTCTGCCAGAGCCGCAAATCCCCAGCTGAGGGCTGCTATAAACTATTTGTTCCCCTTTCCCCAAATTCACACGATAAAGCCATAGAGGTGAGAGGCTAGGAAATTAACATCACGTGGGATCCTGGAAGTGAGGCTGTCACACGGCAGAGATTTGTATACAAATAAAAAGAGATCCAGGGCTGATGATACAGCTCAACAGATAAAGGCACTTGATGCCTGATGACCTAAGTAAAAGGAAAGAACCAACTCCAAGCTGTCCTCTGACCTGGACACGTACTCTGTGACATGCCCAGGCCCCCATGCTACCCTCACACAGAATGAGAAAGCAATCCCCTAACACTGATTTTAAAGACTTATCAGAGAGCTCCCCTCCACCACTGTGCACTCAGAAGTACATGTCACAGCAAAGAGAAACAACGAGAAACAAAGGCGAAAAAGACCATCCTCATCAGAAACTGGGCATTGGCAGACTCTGACCTGGGACTTTCAAGGTACCTACTCTATAACATTTCATGGTGGCGCTAGACCAAACCAGTAGAGGACCCTTTCTCTACGTGTTGAATTAATGTCTAGAGAAGCAAAAGAAAAAACTGCTCAAGTTTTTTTCAGCTGTAACACATTAATATCATATGATTTCTAGTAAATATGTGATAGAGGTGAACTTTTACCTTTATATATTAAAAACAGAACTATCAGAATTGTAAGTCAGGCATAGTGGGACTGAGGCAGGAGAACTGTCATGAATTCAAGGCCAGCCTCAAGTACTGTCTTATAGATACATAGATAGATAGATAGATAGATAGATAGATAGATAGATAGATAGATAGATGACAGACAGATAAAATTACTAACAAGTGAAAGCTCTTTCCCTCAAAGAGAAATGATAAAGAAATCAAGTTATTTTTACACTCTAAAAATAAATGCAAGAAAAAAGTAGTCATGTCCATTATAGTAACTATTAGTCAACTACATTAGAATATAAATAGAGGGTTTGGTCTTTTTCTCTACTTAAAATGACTGTTGGCACAGTTCTAGCTAAGGCAAAGAATAAGAGGGCAGGTCTCACAGCGCTGCCCTTGACCAGTCACTTAAGGGTTAGGAGGCCAATGCTGCTGCACACTGACTAACAACCCTGGCAGGGCACTACTTTGAATGCTGTGCAAAACTCAGTTGTCTGGCCTAAGAGACAACACAGACCAGGACATAGATATTTATAAACTAAGAATCATTCACAACCCTCCGAACCCCTGTGACAGCTGAACCACGCTAACGGGAAAGGCCATGGGAAACTGGGTGGCTGATCCATCAAACATAAACCTGCCTGCCTTTTACAGGCAAATGAATGTGAGGCACAACTTAGTGCTATTAACATGAAAAGGTGAATTTGAAAGAAGATGAAAAGACCTAGAAAAGCAGAGTGCTGGCAAGCAGTGCCTACTCTAGCAGACACGCTGTCTGGCAAAGATGCACACAGACAAGGACTGTTGGCAAAGTTCTGAGTAAGGAGACATCTTCTTCTCTGCTGAAGCAAAGGAGCACCAGCCATACTAACACAGAAGAAACATGACAAGAAGCTGAAGGCCGTGACTGCACATCAGAGCGCTCGTGCAGCACGCGTGTGAGCCGCTATACTCAAGCCCCAGAACCAAACACAGAGAAATCAGTCTGGGGGGGAAGAAGTAGATTTCAATAGTAGAGAACTGGGGGCAGGAAGCTCACTCTGGAAGGTCCCAAGATTTCCAGTTTAAGAACAGTGAGGCAACTGGGCATGGTGGCACACCGCTCTGAAGCCGACACTCGGGAGGCGGCAGCAGGCAGGTCTCTGTAAGCCTGAGAGCAGCCTGATCTACAAAGTCCAGGAAAGCCAGGGCCACACAGCGAAACCCTGTCATGAGAAAAGGACCATGAAGCCGGGCTACCTGCAGGAGACCCTGACAGACTGGTGAGAATGGAAAGAGGTGATTCCTTGACAAGACTCTCTCCCGGATGACATCCCACATGGGTAGTGGCAGATGCAGACTTAAGAAAATAATGCTTTTATTTGCACAATCTTTTGTTTTAAAAAAGCAACAAATTCTTCCCACTAATGACTTAAACAAAATACACTTAGTTTTTCACTACAATCTTAAAAATATGTTCCACTAAAGCTAAAACATTCTTTTTTTTTAAAGCTAAAAGGTTGTATTAATATAAAAAGAGACTAGCACATCACAAACATGAAGGGCCATCTTTTCTGCTGTTATAATTTCTTTCAGCATAATTTTCCAAGCTACTTAGTGAGGTCTTCTTTAGCTTACAAACACCCTCATTTTAAAATGTTTTTAAGTTGTTATTCTTATTTAAGTAGTGGACATCCTTTGTTTTTCGGTCTGCTAAGAAAACAAATAAGGCAGCTATACTCAATGAACATTTGTCCCACCTGGTGCTATTAGTTGGTGAATGCTTGATGTCCGAGTGACAGCTGTGCTTCGAGATTCCAGACTTGGGCTTCCTCCCTTCTTGCTCTCTGGAGAAGGGTCTCGTTGGCTGACTTTAGAACTGGTCACTGTTGTTTTATTATGGCAAATTGTCAATGACTGAGTCTGACCAGTGCTTTTTGGTGGGCCATTCTGTGAGCTAGATAGGACACCCAGCTTCTGGCTGCGTAATGTTAAATTCTGAACCTAAGAACCACATAATAAAAAATAAAGATGAGAACCGATGCCTTTAGCTGATTCGGCAGTCATTACAATAATAACAGCAATTAATATTGTGCCTCCTACCTGAGGAGGCCCAAGCTCCTGCGACAGCCGACTAAGCCTAAGGGAAGGAGAGCCACAGGCTAAGTGAGCATATCTTAAATGGTATGTGGAGGGTTAAAGGCTACAGTGGGCGGGTACGGCATACTGGTGAGTGAAGATCTATCGGGAGGATGGGAAGGATGCAAGGAACTAAATGAAAACCAAACAAATACTGAGGGCTGACGGTAAATGAACTATAAAAATGAGGAAATGGCTCTGGAACACACTGCATTAACAGTGACTAACTCTAAATGTGTTAGGGCAATAGTGCTGCAAGACACCTGACGCATCTAACCATCTACTTCATTGTGACACTAAGGCGAAGCATTTTCAGAAAACTTTAAGTTGTGTTACTGAGACCACTCCTTGCCTTTGAGAAATGGCTTCTTTGAGCTGAAATATTACGCACAGCTCTGAAATGGGTCTGTGTGGAGCCCTGCATAAACAGGGGCCACTGCAAACACTGTAAGCTAACAGGAGTGCCCTGCTTCACCTCACTTGAGCCTCTCCAAAGAGCAAAGCAGAAAATGCCTTACCAAAAGCTGCATAGTTCTACCTATCTGGAACATGCACCTGATACATTAGCGCTAGCAGTGCTCGGTCCTCAGAGGCTCAAAGGAGGTCCCAGCGCAGTGACGCTAAGGACATGCTGCTGCCTCTAACGTCCTCGGTCGCAGTGCGCTGACTCTACAATACACCTTAGCTGGTGCTCAAGGCTACACTCCCCGCCCAAATGCCAACACAGCGTCAACAGAAGGCAACTAAATGTTCATGCCAGACAAGTTTCAACCAATTCTTTAGCTACTGCTAATTTGTGGAAATGAAGTGCTTCCCAATACAGCCCCCCCAAAACACACGTATATTGAAAGTTTGGTTCCAAGCACAGGGGGTGCTCAGAGGTAGAATTTTTGAAAAGTGACAGATAAGGACTCCATCAATGGTTTAATTAGCAAATGAACTTAAACTGTGAATAGACTTTTAGGAGGTGTGGGTCTACAGAACAGGAAAGTGGTCTGAGGAAGGTGGGGATTTGTGTCCCTGGTCCCTTCCTCTTACCTTCTCTGCCTGTCTGTCAAGAAGTAAGCAACTAGGCTCTATCACACTCTCCTGCCATGACACTCTGTCTCTATGCCCCACACTCTACTGCCATGACAGTCTGTCTCTATGTCCACACTCTCCTGCCATGACACTCTGTCTCCATGCCCACACTCTACTGCCATGACAGTCTGTCTCTATGTCCACACTCTCCTGCCATGACACTCTGTCTCTATGCCCACACACTCCTGCCATGACAGTCTGTCTCTATGCCCACACACTCCTGCCATGACAGTCTGTCTCCATGCCCACACACTCCTGCCATGACAGTCTGTCTCTATGCCCACACACTCCTGCCATGACACTCTGTCTCTATGCCCACACACTCCTGCCATGACACTCTGTCTCTATGCCCACACACTCCTGCCATGACAGTCTGTCTCTATGCCCACACTCTCCTGCCATGACTGTCTGTCTCTATGCCCACACTCTCCTGCCATGACACTCTGTCTCTATGCCCACACACTCCTGCCATGACACTCTGTCTCTATGCCCACACTCTCCTGCCATGACACTCTGTCTCTATGCCCACACTCTCCTGCCATGAGACTCTGTCTCTGTGCCCACACTCTCCTGCCATGACACTCTGTCTCTATGCCCACACACTCCTGCCATGACAGTCTGTCTCTATGCCCACACACTCCTGCCATGACAGTCTGTCTCTATGCCCACACACTCCTGCCATGACAGTCTGTCTCTATGCCCACACACTCCTGCCATGACACTCTGTCTCTATGTCCACACACTCCTGCCATGACACTCTGTCTCTATGCCCACACACTCCTGCCATGACAGTCTGTCTCCATGCCCACACACTCCTGCCATGACACTCTGTCTCTATGCCCACACTCTCCTGCCATGACAGTCTGTCTCTATGCCCACACTCTCCTGCCATGACACTCTGTCTCTATGCCCATACAATCCTGCCATGACACTCTGTCTCTATGCCCACACACTCCTGCCATGACACTCTGTCTCTATGCCCACACTCTCCTGCCATGACACTCTGTCTCTATGCCCACACTCTCCTGCCATGACAGTCTGTCTCTATGCCCACACTCTCCTGCCATGACACTCTGCCTCTATGCCCACACACCCCTGCCATGACAGTCTGTCTCTATGCCCACACTCTACTGCCATGACACTCTGTCTCTATGCCCACACTCTCCTGCCATGACACTCTGTCTCTATGCCCACACTCTCCTGCCATGACACTCTGTCTCTATGCCCACACACTCCTGCCATGACACTCTGTCTCTATGCCCACACACTCCTGCCATGACAGTCTGTCTCCATGCCCACACACTCCTGCCATGACACTCTGTCTCTATGCCCACACTCTCCTGCCATGACAGTCTGTCTCTATGCCCACACTCTCCTGCCATGACACTCTGTCTCTATGCCCATACAATCCTGCCATGACACTCTGTCTCTATGCCCACACACTCCTGCCATGACAGTCTGTCTCTATGCCCACACTCTCCTGCCATGACACTCTGTCTCTATGTCCACACTCTCCGGCCATGACACTCTGTCTCTATGCCCACACACTCCTGCCATGACAGTCTGTCTCTATGCCCACACTCTCCTGCCATGACAGTCTGTCTCTATGTCCACACTCTCCGGCCATGACACTCTGTCTCTATGCCCACACTCTCCTGCCATGACAGTCTGTCTCTATGCCCACACTCTCCTGCCATGACACTCTGCCTCTATGCCCACACACTCCTGCCATGACACTCTGTCTCTATGCCCACACTCTCCTGCCATGACAGTCTGTCTCCAGGCCCACACACTCCTGCCATGACAGTCTGTCTCTATGCCCCACACTCTCCTGCCATGACAGTCTATCTCTATGCCCCACACTCTCCTGCCATGACACTCTGTCTCTATACCCACACACTCCTGCCATGACACTCTGTCTCTATGCCCACACACTCCTGCCATGACACTCTGTCTCTATGCCCACACTCTCCTGCCATAACACTCTGTCTCTATGCCCCACACTCCTGCCATGACAGTCTGTCTCTATGCCCACACACTCCTGCCATGACACTCTGCCTCTTTGCCCACACACTCCTGCCATGACACTCTGTCTCTATGCCCACACTCTCCTGCCATGACACTCTGTCTCTATACCCACACACTCGTGCCATGACACTCTGTCTCTATGCCCACACACTCCTGCCATGACACTCTGTCTCTATGCCCACACACTCCTGCCATGACACTCTGTCTCTATGCCCACACACTCCTGCCATGACACTCTGTCTCTATGCCCACACACTCCTGCCATGACACTCTGTCTCTATGCCCACACACTCCTGCCATGACACTCTGTCTCTATGCCCACACTCTCCTGCCATGACAGTCTGTCTCCAGGCCCACACACTCCTGCCATGACACTCTGCCTCTATGCCCACACACTCCTGCCATGACACTCTGCCTCTATGCCCACACTCTCCTGCCATGACACTCTGTCTCTATGCCCACACACTCCTGCCATGACACTCTGCCTCTATGCCCACACACTCCTGCCATGACAGTCTGTCTCTATGCCCACACACTCCTGCCATGACACTCTGCCTCTTTGCCCACACACTCCTGCCATGACACTCTGTCTCTATGCCCACACTCTCCTGCCATGACACTCTGTCTCTATACCCACACACTCGTGCCATGACACTCTGTCTCTATGCCCACACACTCCTGCCATGACACTCTGTCTCTATGCCCACACACTCCTGCCATGACACTCTGTCTCTATGCCCACACTCTCCTGCCATGACACTCTGTCTCTATGCCCACACACTCCTGCCATGACACTCTGTCTCTATGCCCACACACTCCTGCCATGACACTCTGTCTCTATGCCCACACTCTCCTGCCATGACACTCTGTCTCTATGCCCACACACTCCTGCCATGACACTCTGTCTCTATGCCCACACACTCCTGCCATGACACTCTGCCTCTATGGCCCCAGAAAAGAACAGCAAGAAATGTGGACTGAAAGCACAGGCCAAAACAAATTTCCCTCCTTTTAGATTGGTTCTCCTGGATTATTTGTTATGGCAACAAAAACTGACTAATATAACCACCCGAAAAACTTTGTCAGTGAGATCACACTAAGTATTTTCTCAGATTTCCTCACATATATTAATATGTGTCAATAAATATTAATAGCCACTGGTATTAACGTTTCATGCCAAAAGTAAAATGTACTGTATTCCTTGGGTTGCCACTCAAAAGCTCACAACGTAGGCCCAAACTACATAGACCCCACTTATCCAGTCTACAACTCTTTTTCTTTTTTTTCTTTTTTGATTTTTTGTTTTGTTTTGTTTTTGTTTTTTTTTTTGCTTGTTTGTTTGTTTTAATTCACTATTCTGCCTCCAGGCCAGAAGACAGCAACAGATCTCATGTCTAGATGGTTGTGAGCAACCATGTCATTGCTGGAAATTGAACTCAGGAACTTTGTAAGAACAGCCAGTGCTCTTAAGCTCTGAGCCATCTCTGCAGCCCCCGTTCTACAATTCTTACGTTCCTGCCAAACTGCTCTCAGTAGTCCAAGTGGTGCCTGTGTTCTGGTTCTTCTCGCCTAAATGCCATTCTTTCTCAAGCCACTGGTCCAAGTCAAATAGTCCCCACTTCCCTCTTTCAGAGAAGAACCCTGAAGTCCTTCCTCAGTTTCCCTTCCTCCGCTCCAGGGTGTTTCCACAGAAGTTGAGTCAGGGTGGCCTATACCATAATGTCTAGTCTGTCTGTGCATCAGCAACACACATCTGTGAGCCGCTGAGAGGAGACTCAGGCTAGTAGGCTCTCATCTCTAGCACTCACGTTCCTACCCCTCGCAGGTCAGAATACAAACAATGGAAGCTTCCTAGGTCTGGGATACTCTCTTACATCTAATTCTGAAATACACCTCACATACCTATGTGAAAGGTTATTTGGTTCCACTTAGGGCTCCATGCTAACACTAAAATCTGTTCATACTAACACACGCCATCAAGTGTCTTGGTGAGGCACACTAAAATATCTCAGGAAGGGCGAGGATGTGACTGGGCGGGGATGTGACTAGGCGGGAGCACATCCGCCTAGGATGTAAAAGCCCTGGGTTGAGAAAAAAACAAAAACTGCATCAGGGATAGTTACACAGGAAGCAGACACAGGAAGATCAAAAACAAGTTCAAGGCCAGTCTAAGATACATAGCTAATTCCAACAGTCTTGGCCATGCAACAAGACCCAGTCTCCAGAAATAAGTAAATACTTAAACAAGTAAAGCAATAAGCTCTTCCTGAAAGAGCTACATAACGGAGAATATAACATTTCCCATAGATGGCCCATGCAGCAGACTACATAATAATGACAACCAAGAATAGACAACTTGAAAAACCAGGATGGCTCCTTCAAAATGAAAAGCAGTAAATGAAGACTCGACACAATGACCTTAACAGCCACAGCACACATCTAGAAGGCTCTGGTCGTTTTCTGGAGCCCTGGCAGGCAGTGCACAGGTCTTCGTAGTTAAGTATGGTGTGTGCTCAATGTGAGATTTTAGACTTCAACTAACCCGCTGCCATCTTCGCTCAAGTATCAACTTGATGTAAATATTACACACAAAAACTTTAGCACCAAAGGTAATATTTATTTACTGTTGGAAAGACACATATTAAGATTTCCATGTCATTGCTATCAGTTTTGAGGAAAGAAAATCCATCCTAAAGTCCTAGCTTTAATTTTCATTTTCCCTGAACCAAGCCTATGATATTATGAAAATGTTGATACTGTGCACAAAATAGTAATTTTATGATATATAATGAATATATCAGTGCCAAATTATCCTCCAAATCACTTAACTTGACTCCAACACTGCAGACGTCATCATAGTGCCCTCTCTCTACACAGGAGGAGTCTGTGCTGTTCACAGTAGTTCTATTTCTCTTCAAATCAGCATGGCCCAGATTCCAGTTGGTAAGTAGGATTTTTGTGCCAGTCACAGTGGCACACACTTTAATCCCAGCACTCCAAAGGCAGAGACAGGTAGATTACTGTGAATTTGAGGTCAGCCTGATCTATATAGTTTTCAGGTCATCCAGGAGTACACAGTAAGACTGTGCCTAAAAATCATATATTTCCTGGCTGAGGAAAAATTAACTGATATACTGACTTTTGTAGTTTAAATTATAATATTAAACTACAAATCTTTTTAAAAGTAGCATAGTTTCCAAACCAGCAGTCCCAAGCCTGAAGTCATATCTTCGTTGGGTCAGCATCACCTCCCACTGCAAGCCTCACTGCCCTTTCAAAAGCACAACGTTGACAGAGATGTGCCTAAGGAAAAACCCTCCTCAAGTTCCCCTGAAAGCCTCAACTAAACCAGACCTCACGGAGCCTTGCAGACACGCCACACCCAGCGGCACCAGAAGACCACGCACGTCACATACATTAGCTAGTCACAGATTTCTAAGAATGTTTTCACTGTGAGAAGCAGGTAAGCAAAGTGTGCTCCAGGCCATGTTAAACACAGGCATATTCTCCTAAGCTGCTGCTTTAGCCTGGAAAAATAAATCATTTAAATGGCTATGTTCCTCTCTTCATGTTTACCTTCTTAAAAGCTAAGAAACGATCTCCCTTTCTATGGCAGGCACTATGCTAAGAAGTCTGTATGCTATGACCTGTGAGGACTAAGGGGTCACTTCTAGTATAAACACAGTGGTGCCGAGCATTCATTTACTGAGCTAACAGAGGCTCTTAAAGAAGCACAAAGGGCCTGGAAAGTTAGGGCGACTCTGAGTTTACCTGACCACATTCTATAATTCATACATGAAAATGAGTCTTCATCACTAAGTATATTAATAAACAAAGATGGTCTATAAAAAAAAAATCAAAGAGTATTATTACTGTCTCATTTCTTAGATTTTACCGGAAGACTGAAATATGAAATGAAGAAAAAATGCACCAGGCATGGTGACTAATGCCTGCAACCCCAGCGTAGAATTAGCTAAGACAAGAATATTGCCTCAAGGCCCGAGACACACATCCAGTACCAAGCCAGCCAAGGCTACACAGCAAAATCCTGTCTCAAAAAAGAAAAGCATTAACACACTCCAAATGAACAAAAGATAATTTAAAGTATTTAATTAAATAAAAAGTCAAAGATGGGGTCCGGGCATGGTGGCGCACGCCTTTAATCCCAGCACTCCGGAGGCAGAGGCAGGTGGATCGCTGTGAGTTCCAGGCCCCCCTGGTCTACAAAGTGAGTACAGGACAGCCAGGGCTACACAGAGAAACCCTGTCTCAAAAAACAAAACAAAACAAAACAACAAAAGTCAAAGATGGGGGCTGGGGAGATGGCTCAGAGGTTAAGAGTAGCAGTCGTTCTCCCAGAAGTCCTGAGTTCAAATCCCAGCAGCCATATGGTAACTCATAATCATATATAATGAGATCTGGTGCCCTCTTCTGGAAAGCAAGCATACATGCAAGCAGAACACTGTGTATGTAATAAATAAATTTTAAAAAAATACATAAATGAAAATTTATAAACAAACAAAAAAAAAAATCACAGATGACCCTATACATAAATGGCTGCCATGAAGTCCAAAAACAGCATCATATTTTAACTTAAAGTTTACTGAATCTAAACAATGTTTATGAAGTGTACTGAGGTATCACTAGTAACAAATGCAATTGTCCCAAGAGTCCTGACAGTAGAAACACAGCATATAACCACCTCCCAGCCAAGACACACAACCTCCCTCCTAGTCAGCCTTTCCCACCTCTCCCGCAGGTACCATTAATTTAATTTTTTTTCCACTATGGAGAGTTTTCCCTGTTCTGGAACTTAAAAAAAAAAAGAAAGAAAAGAAAAGAAAGAAAAACAGAAGCATGCCAGATGATTAATCTCAGAACAGAACTCAGGGAGGCAGAAGCAGGCAGATCTCTGTGGGTCTACAAAGAGAGTCCAGGACAGCCAAAGCTACAACAGAGAAAACCCTGCCTCAGAAAAAAAAGAAAGAAAGAAAACCAGAATCACAGAGCATGTACTTTTTGTGTCTAGCTTCATTAGTTGGCCATGTTTATGAGACATGTCAGTGATCTCTGTTCTTTTCACCTTTGAGTTCTATTCCACTGTATGAATACAGCACCATGTTTACAATTTGACATTTAAAGAATATTTAATTATTATAAACTACTGCCGTGTCATCAGTCTTCATCTTAGCCACCCAGCTGAGTGTATAATGGTGCTCATTATAGCTTTGATCTGCCTATCTATAATGCGCTATGAAGTTGAACACTTTTTTCATGTGTTCCTTGGCCATTTATATACTGTCTTTTATTTGGATTGTTGTTGTTGTTGCTGTTATAGAAATAGAGTCTGGCTATGTAGTTCTGGCTGTTCTGAAAGTCACTATATAAGACCAGGTTGGCCTCAAACTCAAAAATCTACTTGCCTCTACCTCCTAAGTGCTGAGATTAAAGGGGTGTGCCTATGTACTGTCTTTTGTGAATGATCTCTTCAAATATTTTGTCCAAACTGACCTTATAATCAATTATTAAACTATAGGCATTTTAAAAAAATACTTTAGGTACAATCTTTGATCAGATACATATGTTGTGAATAATTTATCTCAGCCTGTAGTCTGGTAACTCATTTTTAAAATGATTCTTTAAAGAATAATTTTTAGTTTTAGTAAAGTCCAATTTTTTTTTTCCTAGTTAATCTTTTTTGTGCTCTAAGAAAGCCTCGCCTACCCTAAACTTGCAAAGACACTATTCTGTTTAGAAAGGTAATTTTTTAATTTTTACCTTAAGGCCTACGTTCTACTTTTAGTTTACTTTTGTGAATAAGAGAGAAGTTAGGGTTCATTTTTTTCCATAGTATCAAATGAAGTAGTACTCTACTTAAGTTTTTAACTTAAAGTTTGCCAATTTAATTCATTTTTAAACTTAAAACTACCATCCGCCGGGCAGTGGTGGCGGACGCCTTTAATCCCAGCACTCGCGAGGCAGAGGCAGGCGGATCTCTGTGAGTTCAAGGCCAGCCTGGTCTACAAAGTGAGTCCTGGACAGCAAAGGCTACACAGAGAAACCCTGTCTCAAAAAAACAAGCAAGCAAACAAACAAACAAAAAAAAAAACTACCATCCATTTTGACTTATCTATTATATAACCCCTTGCAAAGGCAATCTACAAAAAACAATGTAATTTACATAAAAAAAGAACTCTGGAGTACAATAAAACTAAAAATGCGATGTCATTAATAAAACTCTCATTAACCTTGATGAACATCTAATAGCCTAAATCTATGTTTACTTATGTATCGTCTCCACCAAACAAGCATGCTCTTGAAGTTCTCGTGTCTTAGGAAGCCCACCTGAAAGGCACGGCAGTGCGCTCTGAAGCAGAGGCCCTGAAATTCCGTGCAGTGCAGTGCCCGTCTTTCCACTGAGACCCAGGGCAATCTCACCTGAGTAGCTGCAGACTGACAGGAAGATGACGATGACGACGAGACAACAGGAATGTCAGACTGTACAGCAGCCACAGTGGTAGCGGGTGTGAAAATCAGCTGTACAGACAGAAAACCAAAAATAATACCCTAAGACTAAAGAACATGTCCCACACACAGTGTGTAGCAAGCAGGCAAGAGACTGAACTTTATGACACAGAGACAACGCCAGTCAGGACTACCTCCTAAGCAAAAGGTTTCACGTGACAAAGAGAAGGTTGTGATCACAGAGCTCAAAAAAGTCAGCACAGCTTTGACATAACTCACAATTCTGAGAGTAGGGAAAAAATCCACTCAAAGGGGAAAAAATGTGTTTTGGTGATATGAAATCCTCAAACCAAATTTTGTCCCAAATAAAAGCTACTATCTCAGGATTTCTAAGATAAAGAGTGAAAATAAAACTACATTAGGACATAGATTAATTTTTGGTAAGAAACAGGAAAAGGAACACCAAAAGTCTCCTCAGTCCACACAGACAACAATGCCACACACTATCCTGCACTGCTCCTCAACTACAAGGGACCTATCTACAGGACAAAGCACGGTTGCTCTTCATGCCAGTATGTGTTAAATATACAACACTGGGTTTCACGGTGAGACCCTCAAGCATGTGCACACATAATGGTCATAGTCACTACGGCCAATTCTCTTCACCCCAACCTCTCCTGAGCCCGTTGTTTTTCTCCAGATCCTTTACACCTTAATTTTTTACTCACTTACCGAATCTAAGTAAATTTACCAACAAATGTTCTGATTCTCAGTGCATGCAGCCTCACAGCACCCACCCCAAAAGGAAGATACTCTGGTAGATTGAACCGTAAGAATGAATTGCCCATTTTAAAGGTCAAAACCATGAAAAAAAATTCAAATGGCTCAACCCAATTTCAAATCATATGATTAAAGGCAGTTTCATTGGGGAGAGCAATCCAGGAAAGAAAGGTGATGCCTACTCTGTATCTGTGAACAGAATAAAAACCGTGTCACAGCATCATTTCTGCGGGAAACACAACTGGAAACTTTCTTTCAGTTAATGAAAAACTGGGGTCATACGCATGCTCAGTTCATTGGTCAGAAATCTGCACATTAAGGAGGCTGAAGACGTTGAGTGCCGACAGGACACCTGCCAGGCGTGCATGAAGCCCTGGGTTCCATCTCTAGCACTGCAAAATTAACTAAATACATACATCTATAGCTTATATAAGCACGAACACATACATGTGCTAAAACATTTGTCTGACTTTGTACAAAATGGTGCCAGCCAATGTCGACGTTCCTTTAAAAAAGTTCAACAACTAAATCAGGAAATCGGTAGGTACCTAGTTATAGAATGATCAATTAACAATTTTATATTAATAAAAAAAATTGAAGTACACATAAGAATGCAACATTACAAAATTTGAGACAGTAACAACCAAAGCTATCAGCTATCTGAAAAAGTTTTAGAACTCCAATCCAAATTCAAGAAGGCCCTAGGACAAATTTTTACTTACAGTTAAAAACTGTTTTTAATATTTCCAACTATTTCTTCAAATCTTCTATGTCAACAGAATAAATGATTTTATACATCACCATAGGTACTAAAACTATAAGATGGCATAAATTATAGAAAGCTCTTCAGTTGTAGAGATATCAAAATATGAAAAAAGTTCTTAAAATCAGTAACTCAGTATTAAAAAAAATTTTTTTAAGCAAAAAGGCCTAATTCAAGGTGGAATTTCTATGCACACTTATAAATGTACAAAGGCTAAACACATGAACACACACCTGTTAAATATTAAGCATTAACAACGCTTCATCGCATCAAGTCCAGAAACATTTGAACTCCGCAGTTCCTAGACACTAACAAGCTGTTACCATGCATCTTACCATCTGAGCGCGGAGGTACATTTGGGCTTGGCTGGCCGTCAAGGTGGGAGAGGTGCTCCCCAGTAGCATGGTCTGTTGGGTAATACTGCCGCTGGTCGAACTGGAAGCCTGCGAACGATTCATCAGCTGAGCAGGCGTAGGAGATGTGGAGAGGTTGATCTAAGGGAGAAAACACAGTAGGTCAATGCTTCCTTTACCTCTGTGCTCCTTGGTTCCACCACGATGGAGCTAGGCAGGCAACACTGGAAGCCTCAAAGGAGGCTTTGACCTTTGGCAGAACCCTTCACTTTGGGCAACTGTTCACACATAAGCAGAAACAGCAGAGCCTGCTTAGTAGCTGAAACAACTCTTAAACATATCCACACTTCAGTAAGTCTTGTAGCATCAGGCGGATCTCTGAGTCCACAGAGTGAGCTCCAGGTCAGCCAAGGCTAAACAGAGAAAATATGTCTTGGTGGGCATGGGGTTGGGAGGGAAAGACTTGTAACATCTTAAAATGTAATAACTACTACCTCCCTGAAATTAGGGCTAATGTTCAATAATTTTAACATTCCATAGAGTAAATAACTTTAAAATTCTAACTTTAAAGCATTGTTTTGTCACACTGTCACATCTTGAGGAACTTCTAAAGTAAATAAAAATTAAAACACAAATAATCCATTCAAATACAAAGAGCATGCAGGTAACATAAAATTAGTGTAATGTTTTAACTAAAAGCAGAAGAAAATAAAATTGCTACCTGTAAAACAGATGGAAAAATCCTGAATATTGGCTACAAAATTAGTATATTAACACTTTAAAGCTTAATGTCACTGCTTAAGAATTAGTTAGAAAGCAGATGTGGTGACTCATGTAACCCAGCACTCAACAGGCTGAGAGACCCATGGGTTCAAAGCCAGCCCTGGGCTACCGAGTAGGTTCTAAGTCAACCTAGCGTACAAGAGATCTGGTCTAAACAAAAAGAAAAAGGGGGAAATTAGTGTGTGGCTGACGGGTGGCACAGCCTGTAACCCAGCACAGGAAAGGCTGAGGCAGGAGGACCGCTTGGTCTTGGTGAGTCTTTGTTAGGAAACATTTAAGTTGCTGGGCAGCCTGAGCTACATAAGATCCTAGCTCAAAAAAGTAAGGCGAGTGTGTGGCCTAGTAAATCCCTGGAAAACCATCAGAAAGTGGCAACTTGCTTGGGTCTGTGAAGGGGAAATGCAAAGGGAAGGGGGAGAACAGGAAGAGCGAGGCACACAAACCCTTTTGTCTTCCCCACTCGTACTCAGGTACTGTTTGTGTTCACATAGCATTCATTCTTAAATTGCAAATAGGATAATATAACTCAACCTCACCTTAAATCCTTTTTGTGGAACAAAGCAGAAAATAAAATTAAGAAATATTAGACTTATAACTCAGCAAGTGAACGCGCGCTCACGTGCTGAAAGGCACTCTCAAATGCTCTGTCGAGATGAAGATGAGAATGGAGTTACGGTAAGCCAGAGAGGAGGGAGGGAAATGCCCAAGGATCAGAGATAAAGCTTTTTTTTTTCCCAAAGAAAGAAACCCGAACCCAGACATGTAAGCAACAACTGACACCAAGGCAACTCTAGGTTTATTATGCCCACAGAGATGGAGTGTCCACATCTAGCCTGCTACACTGTAAAGCTGGAAGTCAAATCTCTATTTTGAGACAAGATCCTGAGAAAGTCTGATCAATATGAAAAGGCTGCCCTTGTCTACTCTAAGCAGCAGCTAGGACGCTCTTACATGCTGCCCTGGCATACTGAAGGGTGGAGGAAGACACCTATGAGAATCAAGATTTCAGGCGTTTGCCATGTGCGGGTATAAAATACAAACTCACACTCCCTGAAAAGCCCGTAATACAATCCAGTACATTAACATCTGATGGAAGAAAATAGTGGATGGAGCATGCTCTCCAGTGATCTTTCACCAGAGGAAAATCAGCCTGAAGTGTCCACACATGAAATTCCCTTCATGAGACTCAAGGTGAGAGGACAGGAAGAAAAGACGCTGCTGCAGAGCAGGAGGACCCTTCGCCTTACCTCTTACCCCTCCCCGAGGCTCAGCAGCACAGCACAGAGAGCTAAGCAAAGCCCAGCCCTAGGCACACCCTCCCGGCCCCGCATTCTAGGCTGGTACCCATGGACTAAGTCTTTCAACCTGCAAGCACTAGATAGAACTCATATCCTCTGTGAGATAACGGGCATTTTGGTCAAATTGCAAAGTCTTGAATTCCATACAAAGCTCAGCAGCAAAGATGGGGCTTCAAAGGCTCCCAGCAAAAGGTTCCTGTCTGGTGCTAAGCCATGCCTAGAGTGCACAGGTCACCATTCCAGGCTATATTTTGAAATCCACAGATTCTTGTGTTGCCTGGTTAGTTTTGCTCTTGGTGCTTCCTTCCTTCCTTCCTTCCTTCCTTCCTTCCTTCCTTCCTTCCTTTTTCCAATGTATCATTCAGTTCTAGGATTTGTGTTACATTTTTTGTTTTAAATTTTAATGTTAACTTTCTCTGATGAATCCGTGAATTGGTTTTCTGTATTAACGTGTCAGTTTCCTCAAAGCAGCATCTGAAATTCCTTATTAGGTGACTCACACAACCCATTACTAGGCCAGTGGAGGGTGGCTTTTGTCCTTTAGCATGTCACGCTCCCTGCCCGGCTCCAGTTCTAACCCTGCTACTGCTGCTCTGTTTCCCTTTGATGATGAAGCAGGTATTTGTTTTCAATCTTTGAGTCTGGCACGCTGCACTTTCAGGCTTAGCAGCTGAAGTTCTGAAAACCACCGCCCTTGTTTTCTAATTTCATAAAAAGTATTTAATACAAGATCCTTGTTAAAATAATTACAAAAGGCATGAAACAGAAATGTCCTTTCACACTGAGGATTCACGTTGGTCACCGCTGTCTCACTACAAGAAAGCCTCCAGAAAATGTTCCACCAAACAGAGTGCTCGCCATAACGCCCCCTGACGATTTACCTGCCCTTACCCTCAGCATGCTCTAATACCTTTGCTTTCTTTGAACTTTTGGAATCCAGCCCTGTGCCTGACAGCATGCTGGCATTAAAAGTTCTGAAATGTGAGCTGAAGAAATGGTTCAATCAGTAAAGCGCTTGTCCCATACGGGTAAGGACCTGAGTTTGGTCCCAGCACCAGCATAAGTGAAAGGTGGGCCTGGTAGCACACACCTATAATCTCAGCACTGGGAAGGTGCCTGAACTTGCTGGACGGCCACTCTGAGGCAGGCAGATCTCTGTAAATTCAAGGTTAGCCTGGTCTAGCGAGCTACTTCTAGGACAGCCAGGGCTAACACACGCGCGTGCACGCGCGCACACACACACACACACACACACGCACACACGCACACACACACACAGCCTACATTAAAAGTTATCTATTGCACATTCTAGTTGGTGCTCATTATTTCTCCCATTTGCCCTTCAATGTAATGGACACACATATCTTTACCATACATGTAACTGATTTAGGAAACCCTGAAAGAGCCATAAACTAATATCTAAATCACTGGTACTCAAACTATTTAATAAGACCCTCTCTTCAAATACAACTATTATTGAATACCTCAAAAACTGGTGTGTCTGGCTAGCTTTAGGACGCAAAGCTTTTCTGCCATAATCTACCATAACAGAGCACCACAACCCAGCAACTTGACAGCAGCAACAAACTTAGGGCAGGGCCTGTGCACTCAATGTGCACTCAGGCCCAGCACCATGAACTTCAAAAACAGACACTTATTTTTCCAAGTCTTTTCCTCTTTGACAGACACAGCTCTCTCCTAGCAGGGCTCCACCCTGAAGCCTCACTTAACTCTAAGTCAGTTCACTGCTATATAGCCTCTGTCCAGGGTAGCAACACGGATTACATTTCCTGCACATCAACTGAGGGAGACACAACTCAGCCCATCTCATCGCTTACTCAAAACACACATCCATGCAACTGACCTTTTATAATCATAGTAACAATGATATCGCTGTGTTGTATTCTCAGTTAAACAACACAAGCAGTTACTAGGACAGAGGGTCGAGTTCCAAAAACTGACAGTGAGGCGCCACTGCTGAAGACAACATCTATATACCTCAATGAATGCAGAGAGTTGAGCTGGTGCCTGCACGGAGCCTACACACTACGTTCTAGTCTCTTTGGCATGAGAAGGTGCTCTGCAGGCTACCAAAGGAGAAATGTGACACCAACCCAGACACAAAACTTCTGACTAACAATCAGGCCTTCCAGCAAGATGTGCTAAGATAATGGTGGTGCAGAACTTGGGGAAGTGGCCAACCAATGTCTGCTTTAACTTGAGGGTGATGCCACAAGAGGGAGTCCGTGCCCTACACTGCCTAGATGGCCAGAAACCTGAGTCTGGATCACCCAGAGAAGTAGAGTAGAACCAACCAATACAGACAGACGGACAGACAGATGATAGATAGATAGATAGATAGATAGATAGATAGATAAGCAGGCGGACGGATAGATAGGTGATAGACAGACAGACAAACAGAATGAAATGAATACTAGTGATATTCTGCTATACTTATAGCTCAGTGCCTTGTCCAGTTGTCATCAGAGAGGCTTCCTCCCGCAGCAGATGGGAGCTGGTGCAGAGACCCACAGCCAAGCATTAGCAGAGAGTGTATCTAAACTGGAGGTCTCCATCAGGCCCTGTCCCTTGGAGGAAGGGGAGGAAAGACTGTAGGCACCAGAAGAGATGAAGAAACCAGAGAGCAGGGCCCACTGAATCAACTTAGGAGGGCTCATATGGGCTCGCAGACACTGAAGTGGCAAGCATGGGGCCCGCGTGGGCCTGCATCAGGTCCTCTGCGTGTGCATTGTGGCTGATAGCTTGCTGTTCTTGTTGGACTGCTAACAGAGGGAGCGGGTGTGTCTCACTCTTCCTGCTCTTGGGACTCTTCCTCCTGTTGGGCTGCCTTGTCCAGCCTGGGTATGAAGGCTTTTCCTTATCTTACTGTATCCTGTTTTGTTCTGTTTGGCTGTTGCCTCTTAGAGGCCTGCTCTCTTCTGAAGGGAAATGGGAGGGGAGTGGGTGTAGTGGAGAGGTAAGCTGGGGGCAGGGCAGAGCTGGGAGGAATGAAGATAAGGCAAACTGGCTGCTGATGCATGAGACAAGAATCTCCTTCCCTCCTTCCTTCCCTCCTTCCCTCCTTCCTTCCTTCCTTCCCTCCTTCCTTCCCTCCTTCTTTCCCTCCTTCCTTCCTTCCTTCCCTCCTTCCTTCCCTCCTTCCTTCCTTCCTTCCCTCCTTCCTTCCCTCCTTCCTTCCTTCCTTCCTTCCTTCCTTCCTTCCCTCCTTCCTTCCCTCCTTCCTTCTCTCCTTCCCTCCTTCCTTCCCTCCTTCCCTCCTTACTCCCCTCCTTCCCTCCTTCCTTCCCTCCTTCCTTTCCTCCTTCCTTCCCTCCTTCCTTCCCTCCTTCCCTCCCTCCTTCCCTCCTTCTCTCCCGCCTTCCCTCCTTCCCTCCTGCCTTCCCTCCTTCCCTCCTTCCCTTCTCTCCTTCCTTCCCTCCTTCCCTCCCTCCCTCCTTCCTTCCTTCCCTCCTTCCCTCCCTCCCTCCTTCCTTCCTTCCTTCCTTCCCTCCTTCCTTCCCTCCTTCCCTCCTTCCCTCCTTCCTTCCTTCCCTCCTTCCTTCCTTTCCTCCTTCCTTCCTTCTTCATTCTGTCCTGAAACTCATTCTGTAGACCAGGCTGACCTTGACGTCATAGAAACCTGCCTGCCATTGACCCATTGCCACCTGCAGAGCTCTGGTCCCTGCACTATTCACCAGAGCTTTGTAAGCTACTTTAGCCATCGCAATATGCTTCTAGTCAAACCACTTGTGGAGCGGCTGGCTACCCAGAACCGTCAACAAAACAAACAGGGTGCACTGTGCTTCTCTTACCTGACATCCATCATCCATTTCCTCTTCACATGTCTCTTACCCAACCAGCCTCTCACAGTCCTGGCATACTCCCAGGTACAGTGCTGTCTGGCTTAGAACAAGTAGCATTAAGTGTGTGTGTGTGTGTGTGTGTTTTACTGTTAATTTTTTAGTCCTTCAAAGACATGACAGGGTTTTCAGTGGGTTTTTTTTTTAGAACTGTAGGGTTCCAATCAATTCTGAAAACTGAAAGAATTGAGAATCACAAGACATCTAAACATAATCGTAAGAATATACTCAAGTTTTCAAGAGCTGAGCAAAACCTGATGGCTAAGCATAGCTAATCTCGCAGAGGACTGGACTTCAATTCCCAACACCTAAAATGGGCAGCGTATAGTAACATGAACTCCACATGGCTCCGATATCTCCAGCATCCTTAAACACCTGCACATACAAGCACATATTCATGTACAGACAAACGCATACACATAATAAAATCAGCCTTTTAAAAAATCTCAGATTTTTAAAAGTTTTTCTCCAACTTTACCATTTCCGGGCACTCATTAGCTAAACAGTAGCTTCATTTTTAGAAAACAACCATTAAAAATGTTAAATCAGGTAGGGTGCAGTGGCACATGCCTGTAATCCCAGCACTCTGGGAGGTAGAGGTAGGCAGATCTCTGTGAGTCCGAGGCCAGCCTGGTCTACAAAGTGAGTCCAGGACAGCCAAGGCTACACAGAGAAACCCTATCTCAAAAAACCAAAACAGCTGGGCGTGGTAGCGCACACCTTTAATCCCAGCATTTGGGAGGCAGAGGCAGGTGGATTGCTGTGAGTTCGAGGCCAGCCTGGTCTACAAAAGCGAGTCCAAGACAGCCAAGGCTAACACAGAGAGACTCTGTCTCGGAAAACCAAAAAAAAAAAAAGTTAAATCAGGAGAAATGTTAGGTACTCACAGATGTCTGCGACATGCTTGACTGTTGCGTGACACTTCCTGTAGGGGATGTAGGTGGTCTTCCACTGGACAAACTCGCCTAAAATAACAAAACTATTGTAATATGTAAAAAACATTAAGGTAACTTCCTTGAGTTGTCAGAAGCTGACAGAGACAGCTAGTTGTCAGACATCTTTCTCTCCCTTCTGTTTTGACTGCTTGACAGTCTACAGAAAACATGGCAGGGGGAAAAACAAACAAGCAGAACTTCCTGGAGCCACAGTGATATGAAACTACAATAAAAATTCTAAAGTCCATGTATGAAACAAATCATTTATAGTCAACATAGCTTGATCCTGAGCATTTAAAAAAAAAAAAAAAAAAGAACAAAGCTCTTTGAAAACAAGCCCCCCCCCCAGTCTTACTTCTTGTTTCTTCATGTATTTATCTGTATTACTACATACATGTGTTTCACAGAACACAGCTTCTGCCATGTGGATCTCAGGGATCAAACTCAGTACATGAGATTTGTGGCCAAGCTTAGCAGCAGTGCCCTCACACTCTGAGTCAGCTCACTGACCCCTAATGTGTGTTATTAGCTGCACTCCCATAATGTAATTATATTGATAAACTGTCATATGTTATCAGAACTCACTGAGCAGGAAGCACTACAAGTGGGATTCTCCCGACCAACTGCAGCCCCAAGCATGTTTATCTACTGGGACCTCTTGCCTGGGGATTGGCTGGACGCCACTAACTCTGTGACAGAGAGGAAGGAAAGAAGCAAAACAGCTCAAGAAGAAAACATCATGTCCTGGAAAACAGCTACAAGTTAAGCCATTCCCATCTGATATTATTATTGTCTATCCCATGAAATCAATGTCAGTGCGCTGGGGCTGGAGAGATGACCCAGCAGTTAAGAAAGCTACTACCACAGACGATCAGAGCTGGAGGCCCGGCATCTACGGCAGGTGGCTCACAAGTGCCTGTGACTCGGGATGCAAGGGGAGCAATGCTCTCTTCTGGCCTCCACAGGCACTAGCATACAGGTGTGCACACAAACACACACACAACATAAATAAACAGTAACATCTTTCAATGAGCAAATAGTAAAATAAAAGAGAAAAGGCTGGAAGTTCGGGCCTGGTGGGAAGGGGTGTGGGTAGAGCTCAAGCATGCTGGGAAAACTCGGCTGGAAACTCTAGCCAGCCACCTCCTGTTCCGGTTGGGTTTTGCTGGTGGTTGGAAGCACCAAGTGATGATTTTATCTCTATACACTGCTGTGCGTTCTGTTACGTGAAAGCCTTACCCAAAGCGACACTGCTGGGCACAGCCACCAGGAACTCCAGCTCGCCACCTTAACAGGCCTTCCCCAGTTGGGTCTGCGCGATGTTTGCAGGTCCCTGGTTGGATGGGATTACTTCTCTGCTCTTACTTGTGCTGATGCTTGGAAGCCCTGCCTGAGAGGACATTGCTCCATCCTGGGTACTCTGTTAGGAACTCCAAATGACTGCCTCAGTGGGGTTGGACTGCTGGCTGTTTTGGGCACCTGACCTGATAATGTTTTTCTTTCTATCTATTTATCTATTCTTTTACTTTCACTTGCTATCTACTTAATAAATTCATTCATTCGAAACAAAAAATATGCAAGGTGGTGGTGGCACGTGCTTTTAAATTCCAGCACTCAGGAGGCAGAGGCAGGGGGATCTCTGTGAGTTCAAGGTCAGCCTGGTCTACGGAGTGAGTTTTAGGACAGCCAGGTCTCCACAGAGAAACCCTGTCTGGAAAACTAAAAGGCAAACACTATGACTATGGTAGAGCACTCTCCAGACTGTAAGAACAACTCACCGCCAGTCTCACTGTGCTGTTACTTTGAAGTGGAGCCCTACCCCACCATTATGAAAGTGAAACTAAGAGCTGGGGCGATGGCTCTGTGGGCAGCAACACCTGCTCGGTAGGTGCCTGAGGATGCCGAGTGTGAGTCCTAGCACTCACATAAAAGCCAGGCACAGCGCCAGAGTCCTCTCAGTGCAGCAGGGCAGGACAAGGGCAGGGAGCCCTGCAAGCTGCAGCCTAGCTGAAACAGGGGACTTCCCGTTCCTGAGTCAGGTGGGAGTGCTGCAGACAGCCAAGAAAGACACCTACATCCTGCTCTGGCCTCGACATGTGCACACATGGGCACACACTCACACTCATGTATGATCACACACAATACACCTAAACCATGAATAATTTTGTTAAAAAAGATAAAGCAGCTGGGTGGCGGTGGCGCATGACTCCAATCCCAGCACTAAGGAGGTGGAGGCAGGCGGATGGATCCACAGAGTGAGTGCAGGACAGCCGGCGCTAAAACTTGCACTATATCAACAGCCAGTGCGTCTCAATAGCCTCAAATCATAAACACAACTGCTACTTAAGATATTATTTTTAGCTCACTACTGAAGCCGGCATAGTAGAACACACCGCTAATGCCAGCCCTGGGAGGCGGAGGCAGGTGGGTCTCGGGGAGACTGAGGCCAGCCTGGCCTCGACAGTGACCTCTAGGCAAGCCAGGGCTATATAGTAAGACGACACTGTCTTAAAAAGACAATTAAAATGCACTATTGAAAAGAAGTAAAGCTGTAATCCCAGCACTTGGGAGGCAGAGGCAGGTGGATCTCTAAGTTTGAAGAGGCCAGCCTGGTCTACAGAGCAAGTCCTGGACAGCCAAGGCTACACAGAGAAACCCTGTCTCAAAAAAAAAAAAAACAAACAAAAAAACAAAGAAAGAAAGAAAAGAAAAGAAGAGCTGGCATCTATGGATAAAGAAATAATTTTTTCAGGTTCTATGACTTAAAATTATTTTCGGGTAAGATTTAAGAGTAACAACAAAATTCACAAAAACTTAAAACTGTACATATTAATTTTTTAAATATTTTGGTTTGTTTTCTTTTTTTCTTTTTGAGACAGGGTTTCTCGGTATAGCACTGTCTGTAGACGAGGCTGGCCTCAAACTCAGAGAGATCCACATGCCTCTGCCTCCCAAAACCTGGGGTTAAAGACGTGCCCACTAGGCTGAGTTTTGTTTTTTTTAAATAAAAAATATTTAATCATAAAATTAAGTTATTAAAACACTACAAATGTAGCATTTATATAACTCCTGATTGGGTCATGATTCTTCTTGCTATAGGTAGTTAATTGTATATATGTGTAATAATATAAATGTATATGTAAAAAATAAAAAATGTTTAATAAATAAATAAAATTAAGTTATTGATAGGACTAATTTCAGATTTTGGAAAGGTACACATACATACACACACACCTGTGTGCTGCCACATGACCACTTCTAAAATAAAGCATGAACAACTCTACTTCATCTACCGCTGGAAATTTTATCCAGTTTATGCTCTTTAATGAGTATACAATGCCTATGTAAGAAAAAAAAAAAAAGGCCAGCCTGGTCTACAAAGGGAGTCAGGACAGCCAAGGCTACACAGAGAAACCCTGTCTCAGAAAACCAAAACAAAAAACAAAAAAACCAGAAACTAGTCGGGCATGGTAGCACACACCTTTAATCCCAGCACTCAGGAGGCAGAGGCAGCAGATTGCTGTGAGTTCAAGGCCAGCCTGGTCTACAAAGTGAGTCCAGAACATCCAAGACTACATAGAGAAATCCTGTCTTGAAAAACCAAAAAAAAAAAAAAAAAAAGAAAGAAAGAAAGAAAGAAAGAAAACAGAAACTTAGTTTCAGCTTTTAAAAAATATAATTCATATAACCTTAAGTATTCAATGTTTCACCTAAAATTTTGGAGACAAAAACACACCATCTATAGAACAGCTTAGACACAGAGCTCTCCTCCTGATGAGCTTGTGTTGCCAGCCTACTAAGCCATGTCCTCCAGGGCACCGGCGAGCGCTCACTTGAGTAGTCCTGGGGAAGTGTGGCCACTGTTCTCACCTGCACAGCAGCAAGGCTCTGGAGCTGGGAGCTGCTGAGGTGCTGCTGCTGGAGGGCAGCCGTGTGCAGCATCAGGTGCTGCTGCTGAGCCGCGTACATCTGCTGCAGGTAGTGCGCCGTGGAGCTGGGGGGGCGATGCAGAGCCTGCTGAATCACCTGCCACAAGGGAAGGGAGCCTCTGTCAAACCGTCATGGCAGCTTGGTCTGTTAGCGTCTGGTGCTGAGGTTCACACACACGTGGAGCACAGGCTTCTACTATTATAACTCCTGATCCACCATTAACTTAACCATGAGCTTCAGTATAAAAAGTGACAGCTTAAGGTTTTACTACTTTAATATTGAATAACATAAAGCATACTGACACATTAACCTACTGGTGCATATCACTAGGATTTTCTTGTTATACAAATTAAATTACCCAGATCATTCATTTAAAGTAGAATGGGATAAATATGTTAGGAAATCATAAGTATTAGTAGTAGTCAAATAAACTTACAATTAAACAGTTATAGCAATTTACAACTTGTGGTGGACAGAGCTCCAAAAGACTACTACTACTGACTAGGAAAATAAACCTTCCTACACAAGTCGTAAGACTTTGAGCTGTACAGACTTTCTGTATACAACTTGGTAGACGTCAGGGCACATGTATAAAGAATAGCTTCACCATGTAGCCATTATAAACAGTAATATAGACAAAGGCAATAATGACCCCCAACCACGTGTCTAGCAAGGACATAAAAATGGCTAGACTAAAAAAGGAGGTTTTAGCTTTAAACTGAACTTGAATTTTAAATTTAATGGACAGGTATACCTAGTGACTACTGTATTATACAATACAGTAGTGACGCACGCCTTTAATCTCAGCACTCGATGCAGAGGCAGGTGGATCTCTGTGAGTTCGAGGCCAGCCTGGTCTACAAAGCGAGTCAGGACAGCCAGGACTGTTAGACAGAGAAACCCTGTCTTAAAAAAAAAGAAGAAGAAGAAGAAGGAAGAAGGAGGAGGAGGAAGAAAGAAAGAAAGAAAGAAGTAGCAGCAGTAGTAGTAATACATCACAAGATGAAGAAAATCATTTTGAGTAGAATACTATTTAGTCTTAAAATTCCTGAAATATGTGCCGGGTGTGGTGGGACAATCCTTTAATCCCAGCACTTGGGAGGCAAAGGCAAATGAATCTCAGTGAGTTCGAAGATAGCCTGGGCTACAAAGCAAGTCCAGGACCGCCAGGGCTATTACACAGAGAAACCCTATGATGGAAAAAAAAAAAACAAACAAACAGACAAACAAAAAATTCCTGAAATAATCAAGGAGATAATAAAGTGAGTATATTAGAGATGACTGCTTTGGTCTTTCTATACATATCTGAAAGTCCTACAGTGAGTACTATATTAACTATTATATAAAATTAAAAGAGTATTTCTCTTTTAAAATGACTCAATTTTTTTTAATTTTTAAAAAATACCCAATTCTCTGTTTCCACATAGGAATACTCTCAATCATTTTTAAAAATGTATCTGTGTGTGTATTGGTGCCCATGGCATGTGTGGAAGGTCAGAGGTCAACTTTAGGAGCTGGCCTTTTCCTCCCACCTGAATATGGCTGCCATGTCCATGTGGATGTCAGCTCACTCCTGCCTGTAGCGGCAGCTCCAGGCCATCTGAGGCTGTCTTCTGGCCCCTGCAGGCAAGAGGCGCACACATGCTACACGTACATGCACGCAAGCAGAATGCACACATTAAAAATACACGCAGGGCTGGAGAGCTGGCTCAGCTCTTCCAGAGGACCCAGATTCGGTTCCCAGCACGCACATGGTGGCTCACAACCATGCACAGCTGCAGTCCTAGAGGAGCTTCCGGCCTTCATGGGTACTGCACGCACTTGGTTCACACACATATATGCAAGCAAAACACTCTTACACAAATAAATCCCAAAATAATAAGAGTGTTTTAAAAAAATAAACACATAAAAATAATTAATTATAGTAATTATTAACAGATGTAAAATCTGAGCCTAAACAGAGGTCAAAATTTCTAAAAAGATTATAGAAAAACCCTCCATCTGTTGAGCGGTAAGTGAAAGCGCCTCCTCACGCCACTGTGCCTGTAGCAGCACACCAGAGTTTAAGTTCTAATGGAGGAGTGTAGAGCGCACGGGACCTCAGGGCCTCAGGCATCACACCCTGGATCCCTTACTGCACATGCGGTGCTGTTCCCCTGCATGTGTGCCTCTCTCTCTCGCCTGCTGCACTCTTCTCACAGATTCCTAGCGCATTCCTCACAGCAACAGACTCTGGATGCAGGACTAAATGACTCAGAACTACAGTGTTTCTCTTTGGTCAGATAATCCATATGTGGTCTTCAACTCCATAACAAAACTCCCAAAGCTCAAACTCAATAACAAGTAGATAATTGACTCGATGTCTATTTCTGTCAGCCTATTAATGTCCCGTGTCAGCACAGCCTCCTACTCACTCCCAGTTACCTCACATGGCAACTACAAGCTAAAGGCACAGCAAACCATTCTTACTTTGTTTCGCTACCGAAACCAGGGTACAGAAAATCCCCATGACTAAAAGGAAAGCTTGAAAGCTACAGAACTCCTTAGGTCGTTCAGTGAGTGTGGCTTTGAAACACTCTCGATGACGTGATTCAGTGTCCTGTAATAACTACTTTGAGCTTCTTACAGGACGTATTATTAGCACCTGCAATGTCTCTAGCGACATTTCATTTATTAATTTATCCAGCTTAAGTGAAAATGACAAAAATGGCATAGACAGATATACCATTTGTATGTATGTTCTTTAATATAATATTCTCCCATATATCGCTCACCACAGATAAAAAAAAGACATTAGAAACAGATTGTGCATTCAAGTTTGAACCTCTGCTGAGCTGACTAGGTCTCCAACAGCTCTCTGTCATGACTTCAGAACTAAATTCGAAACCATAGAAGAGTTAGATAGTCCTTACACCAGAATATCTACCAGGAAAGAACAGGAACAGGGAGTACAGCACAAACTGTAAGGAATGCAATTATAAAAGAACATTTTCATCCCAGCACTTTAAAAAAAAAAAAAAAATTAAACCAAACAAAACTTTAAAGAATGCAATTACAGCCGGGTGGTGGCGTACACCTTTAATCCCAGCCCTTGTGAGGAAGAGGCAGGCGGATCACTGAGAGTTCGAGGCCAGCCTGGTCTACAAAGTGAGCCCAGGATATTCAAGGCTATACAGAGAGACCCTGTCTCGGAAAAAAAAAAAAAAAAAAAAAAAAAAAAAAAAAAAACCCAAAACCCAAAAACAAATGCAATTGCAACCCTGGCAGTGGTGGTACACGCCTTTAATCCCAGCAGTGGGGAGGCTGAGGCAGGCAGAACTCTGAATTCAAGGCCAGCCTGGTCTATAGAGTGAGTTCCAGGACACCCTGGGCTACACAGAGAAACTTTGCCTCAAAAAACAAAAACAAACAAGAAAAAAAAAAAAGCATACAGTTATAAGACTTGAGAATCGTGGCTGGAGAGACAGCTTAGTGGTTATGAGCACAGGCTGCTCTTCCAGAGGACCCCGGTTCAATTCCTGGCAACTACATGCAGCACACAACTGTGTGTAGCTCCTGTTCCAGGAGATCTGACACCCTCGTTCAAACAAACATTCAGGAAAAAACAATGTATATAAAATATAAATAAACAAGCAGACAAATAAAAAAGAGTTGAGAATCCTAGAAAAGTGAAGGCAAGTAATATAGAAGAAGAGCCCAGGGCAGTTAATGGCAGGAGCTGAAGTCAGGAAGCCTGCCAGCAATGCCAGTTTGGAAATATTATTCAGCTTATTTAAAACACTGGTTTTTCCCATTTGTAAAACTACTACTGTATAGAGGTCTGTTGACAACTAAACAGAGTACTCTACATGAAGAAAGCATCCACTAAGTGCCTGGCACGTAAGAACAGTTCAACGGACCCCACTGTGATTTCTTAGAGACACAAACAGTTCTAGGTGTCCCTTTCAGTCCCCAGTAACTGATCGAAGTCCACAGCGTTGTCCACATTTCACTGCTTCCTGGGACTCAAAGAGAGGATTATGTCTTCCGCCCAAGGGCACACAGACATTGAGAACAACGGAAACCAAGTTCAAACAAAGCGCCTTGGAGACGACAGCACCGTATTGTCTCTGGTGGGATGAAGTTCGACCGAATCCATTTTACTTCCTCAGCTAAGTGACTACACCAAAAATCTTTCAAACTATTCTCTTCCCTCTCTACCCAAGAGGCAGGAGAACCTTCCTGCTTACTGTTCCTACGGTGGCTGAATGTAAAAAGTTTTCTCCAAGTCTATAGGCTTAAATATAAAGTAAGCCAGGAACGCATCTATTCGAAATATCTCACAAGTGATACCTTCACTCTTACAGCAGGGGACATTCGATTATAATTTACTGTCATGTAATCTTTTTTTTGTTTTGTTTTGTTTTGTTTTGTTTTGTTTTGTTTTTGTTTTTCGAGACCGGGTCTCTCTGTGTTAGCCTTGGGCTGTCCTGGACTCACTTTGTAGACCAGGCTGGCCTTGAACTCACAGCGATCCACCAGCCTCTGCCTCCTGAGTGCTGGGATTAAAGGGGTGCGCCACCACGCCCAGCTCTGTCATGTAATCTTATAAGCTTAACCTCCCCATGCATATAGCTGAAATACCTGAACAGCATGTCGGTCTGAACCACTGTAGACAGAGATCTGTGGCTGCTGCATCCGAGAGGAGGAAGTGGTGATGGTGGTGGTGGTGGTGCTGCTGGCTGTTGTTGACACAGATGTTCCGGAGTTTGGCTCACTGTCCATAGTGGTACTGTGATCCTTAAATCTGGTGGACAACACCAAGGATCAGTATTGGTAAAAGCCAAATCTTATGAGCCTTAGTGAATACTCACAACAAAAAAAGCAGCAGTTAAGCATCTAAACTTACAGGAAGACCTTAATAAAATAAAGCTAGTACATAATCCCCAAATACAAGAGAAACATCCTTCCCTCATATACAAAATATTTGATAGTTCCTATCTGCTAAACCAAATTCAAATGACTCAGAGCAGTAACTGAGATGAGCCTAGGTTGAAGTTGATGTTTTATTAATGAAAAGCGAGGGATTTGAGAAGTGGGGGCGTGGACATGGGTCCCATTCCCAATCAAGAAGCTCTCTGAAGCCGGGAGGTGGTGGCGCAGGCCTTCAATCCCAGCACTCAGGAGGCAGAAGCAGGCAGATTGCTGTGACCAGCCTGGTGAGTCCAGGACAGCCAAGGCTACACAGAAAGAAACCCTGTCTGAAAACAAAAACAAAAAGGAAGAAGAGGAGGAGGAAGAAGAGGAGGAGGAAGAAGAAGAAACAGCTCTCTGAAACTGACACCATTGGCAACAGGAGAATCAATTCTCTCCAATGGAGCCTCACTGGCTGCCCCAGCCCACAGGTCAGGGCAGGCCCCACAGCAAGGATAGCGAGCCAGCACAGAATGAACTCAGCAGCAACTCTGTGGGCAGTCTGCTTCATTTTGCTTTGTTTTGACAATTTTTGTCTAGAATTAAGTCTTTTGCTTATTTATTTTGATTTTTGCTGTTAACGGGGTTTTCTTGGGAGAGTTTTTTTCTGTGGTTTTCTGTTTTCTTTTTCCTTTTTTTTTTTTTTTTTTTTTTTTTGTTGCTGTTGTTGTTGAGACAGGGTATATTTGGACAGGCCTGGCTGTCTTGGAACTCGCTCTGTAATCCAGGCTGTCTTCAAACAGAAAGAAAAGAAATATAAAGAAAAAAAGAAAAAGAATATACAGCTGGGTAGGTAGGGAAGGTGTGAAGAAACCAGGAGAAATTGGGAGAGGGAAAAACATAACCAAAATGTGTTATATGAAAAAAAATTTTTCAATAAAAAAGATAGATTTGAAACCAAAAGATAAGGAAGGCAGTGAGAGGATATTAACCTAAGGATGGAGGCGGGGGGGGGGGGGGGGGGGGGGGACACGACTAAGCAATATCTGCGTGTGAGTGTGTGTATACATACATATGGGAGTTATGGAGCTACCATGTGAGTATGGGGAACTGAACCCGGGTCCTTTTCGGGAACAAGTGCACCTAAGCCCTGAGCCTTCTCTTCACCTCTCAGAGTCATCCATAGCTATATTTTAGAGAAGACTCATAAGGACTAGTTTAACCGTAGCTGCCATACAGTTGTTTAAAAGGAAGTTAGGAAACCTGGTATGGGGGCACACACACATGCAATCCCAGCACTTAGGCACGGTTATCCTTGGCTGCATAATAAATGAGAGGCCAGCCTGGACTAGACAGGAAACCCTGTCTATAAATAAATAAATAAATAAGCAAGCAAGCAAGCAATAAAAATTAGGGGCTAGAGAGATGGCTCAGTGGTTAAGAGAACTGGCTGTTCTTCCAGACACACACAGGGTTCATTTCCAGCACACACCAATGAGCATAAAATAAAAGTAAATAATTCTAGAAAGAAATAAAAATTCAAAATAAGATCATAAAAATATGTTAGTGGGGCTGAAAGACAATTCAGTGGTTAAGAGCAGCGGCTATTCTTGCAAAGGACCTAGGTTTGGTGCTCAGCACCCACACAGTAGCCCATAAGCCTCAGAAATCAAGTCCTGGCGGTCAGGTATCCTTTTCTGGCCTCGGAGGTACCAAGCACATACCATGGCATAATGCCATGCAAATACAAGGTAGCAAAATACCCATATACATAAAAATTTTAAGTTAACCTTTTTCAACTCTCAATACCTTATTAGTCTACAACACTGTCTTTACTAGTTCTAGTAGTAGCAGTTTAGCTTAATAATAGATTAGTCGACTTAGGAAAATAAAGTAGCAAATCAAAGCAACATCTTATAACCTTACAAAAATCTTTTTTCACAGCGATTGCTCTAAAATGTGGGGGTACAAAATATAATCTATTCACTTTCCTATGTACAACCAAGGAAGTACATATTTGATCAAATTTTCTAGTCTTTTCCCTCCAGTATTACAAACTTGTGTCATTTATGTTGTGGCACAAAGTTTCACCCAATAAAAACTCTATACTTGCCCAGCGTGGTGATGCACACCTGTAATCCTAGCACTCAGGAGGCAGAGGCAGGTGGATCTCTGTGAGTTCCAGGCCAGCTTGATCTACAAAGTGAGTCCAGGGCAGCCAAGGCTACACAGAAAAACCCTGTCTCGAAAAACAAGACAAAAAATAATAAACCGTAAATAAATAAATAAAAGAACTCTATACTTTAATAAATGCAAGCCTCTAAGGTCAATTCTAAGAGCTTCCATATTGTTACAAACTAAAACCAGAGTAGTTGGCACCCCAGGGTCAGAAACACACGTGAGATTTTATTGGTTTCCTCTTTCCTTATCTGTCTTTTCTCCTGTGAAATAAAAGTTGAACCAACTGACATTCCCATGCCCTCACTGACAAGAATGTAAAAAGAACATTTTTCTTTCTAAACCAAAACAGGGTGTCACTATGTAGCTCAGGTTTCTCCAGCCTGAATTCACATCTCCAATTCTCAAGCGAGAAAAGTGAAAAGAAAAACAGAGGGGACTGATCTCTCACTTTTTATTAGAAGTTGATTCCTACATTTTTATTTTTCTCTGCTATTTTGTAACTGCTTTCCGTTGAGCAAACCACAGTATCATATGGTACCTATTCGATATTACACACAATCAGCAGTAAGGTAAAATCTTGATCAAAATTACCCTCTGTCGTGACTTCCAAAATACCAGCGTAAGCCCTAGTCTTTCAGAGTCTTATTCTGCTCAGCTGTGTGTGCTCTCAAGCCCACACGCGACCCGCAAGTAGTTCGGACTAGGCAAAAAAAAAAAAAGATCAGAGAACTAGACATTAATTCTAAACATTGCTAGGTGCAACTGGCCAAACCATCGCCTTGCACGGAGGCCTGGTACAAAAGAACACTTCTGGTCAGCGAACGGGGGGCTTGGCACGGAAATATCTGCAGCGCTCAGCTCTGGCACACCAGAGGCCTACCTAGTAAGTTGCAAGTCGCTAACTGAGCATACCATCACAGCGCGACGCAGGAATGCGGCCCTCCAGGGAGGGAGGCAGGCACGCCGCTGCAGCGCGAGCCCGGAGCGGGACTGCAAGGAAAGGCCGGGGCGTGCCGGCCTGGCCGCGCGGCAGCTGGCGCCCCATACCTCTCCGGGCTCCCCCCACCTCCGGCTCCCCGCGGTTCCCCCACCCCCACCCGGCTCCCCCGCACGGCGACCCGGCCCCCGGGAGCCAGCGCGGGGGAGGCCTGGCGGCGCCCGCCCTCCCGCTCGCCCGCCCGACCCGGCCCACCTTGCCGGGGCCCGCGGCTGCAATGACAGCCCCGGAGGAGCAGCCCCCAGGGCTCGTGTCTGCGGAGGCCCGGGTCCCCCCAGGAGCTGTGCGCTTAGGGCCGCGCGGCCCCGGGGCCGGACTGTGCCATACGCACTCCCAAGGAGAGGCTGACTGGAGCTGCCATCCCCATCTTCCTCCTCCCCCTCCTCCTCCTCCTCCCCCTCCTCCCCCGGCCGGGCTCCTCCACCAAGCCGTGGCTCTCTCTTCTCCTCAGCGCTGCACTGTCAGCCTCGGAGGCCTGAGAGCTCCCTCGGGGGGACGTGTCGCTGGCCTCATTCGCACCCCCCGGTTACGACATCAGTCACCAGCAAGTCACTCACTCCGCTTCCGCCATCTTCTCTCCTCCATCACTAACACGGGGTGCGCATGCGCCTCCCCTTCCTCTTCGACGCTTCCCCCACCACCCCCCCTTCACCGCCAGAGCTTGGGGCGGGATCCGCGCTACCCAGGCATGGGGGCGGGGGTAGGGGGGGGCGCTGAGGTCACGTGAGGCCAGCAAGGTCCAGCCTTCGCCACCTCAAGCCAGTGTTGCCCTCCCTGCTATAAGTGGTCCTTCCCAGCCACCCTGTCTGTATTTCTATTGCCTAGAATCTTTGCCTTAGGCCGGGGTCTGCGGCAAAAATGGAAAGAAAAAGTTTTGCGGAGCGCTAGAAATGAAGTTGACAGAGTGCTTGCAGAAGCATGCATGAAGTCCTAGGGTCAATACCCAGCACCACATAAACCAAGTGTGGCGGGGCCCTTTGGAAAGTGCAGGCAGGAGAAATAAATTCGAAGTCATCCTGGGCTATATACCGGAGCCACACTGTTGTAAAGGAACCGCATTAAGTCTCCACACCTTACAAGAACAAGTTTACTTCCTAAACCCAGTGTATCCTGCAAACCATGTTTTTTCATCATGGGCTGAACTTTTAACCTCATAATGTGTACCCACTCCTTTACCTTGCTAAACTCCTCAACACCTGAATACCCTTCCACGTGATGTATTCTTAGACTAATGCAGCCTCTAGCCCTGAGTCTCCACCCCCCACCCCCCTCTTCTGTCCAGGCGCTAATAACCAATTCTCTCAACAGCTGTTTTCTATCAACCCTAAACCTTATAAAAGAGACCTCAAGGGCTGGCGTGGTGGCTCAGCGGATAAGAGCATTACCTGTTCTTCCAGGGGTCGTGAGTTCAATCCCCAGCAACCACATGGTTCACAACGATCTGTACTAGAATCTGGTGCCCACTTCTGGCATACAGGTGTCTATACAGATGGCGCACTCATACATAAAATAAATGTGTCTTGTTTTTTTTTTGTTTTTTTTTTGTTTTTTTTTTAAGAGAGAGACAGAGAGAGACCTCAAAAGCTAGTGAGGGGGCTGCTCTTTGAAATCCCGACTTAGGGTGAAGCAGCCTTCTGGTAGTCTAGATAAAGCTGGCTTAATCAGTCAGTCATGGAAACGGTGTTTTTCTCAAGGCTAACAAGAGAAATTTTAAGGCTAGCCTGGGATATATAAGACCATGTCAGGCTGGAGAGATGGCTCAGAGGTTAAGGGCACTGAATGCTCTTCCAGAGGTCCTGAGTTCAATTCCCAGCAACCACACCGTGGCTCACAACCATCTGTGATGTGATCTGATGCCCTCTTCTGGTGTGCAGGTGTATGTGCAGGAAGAACACTGTACATGATAATAAATAAACTAATTTTAAAAAAACTAAGACTGTGTCACACACACACAAATTAACCACACTATAAAACATTAAACGTGTATCCAAGATAGTCTTACTCTGAAGAATAGATTTTGTAGACAACTGTACACGATACGACTTTGCTCATAGATCTGGGAGGTAAGTAAATCTCGGCTCTCTTGACAGGAGCAGAAGCACACTGATCATAAGCAATGCCTTCTGTTTCCTGAGATAACGTCACACTGACCTCAACGTCTTACGATTCCTCTTGCTGTGATGCCTTCCATTGAAAGGAATGTGCTACCACCAAACACCTTTACTAACTCAGATACTGTGCAAACTAAACATGTTTCTGTAGCCTGCTCCCTCTCACCCACTCTTGCAGATGATCAGCATGCCAGTCACAGGCTTGTCAGTCTTATCTCCCTATGTTAGGTGTGGGTGGCAGAATTTACCGTAGCCTCCCAGGTGCTGAGTAATAGCAACACAGAGCATTAAAGCTGAAAGGATCCACTGGAGCAAGAATCCATGGTAAATACAGAATATGGACTGTCACCCCCTACAGAAGCGTTTTGCCATGTGCCGTGAGCCCTCAGTACACATAGGTGAAATACTCACAGATGCTCTGGACTCCTGCTTTGCTCAGCCTTTTTGCCTGGTGTGCATTTACCACTGGGGCATCCGAGAAATGTTTTGAGACATGGAGTGTTAGAATGAAGCCAATTTGAGTCCTGATTCTATCACACCACCACTTGTGAACCCCTGAAGTTCGTTTAGCTCCACCTTCAAATGATATGTTCATCTCTGCCTCCACAACTATGGGCACAAATGAATTTACCCGAATACAAACCGGTTGTGATTTTATACTACGGCCACTGTTACCAGCTGTGACTGTTCACTATAATTGTCTACTTGACATGGCCTAAGTCACGTAAGAGAGTCTCAGTAAGGAATTGTGTACTTTACTTTGGCCTGTGGGCATGTCTTAATTAAATGAATTGATGTGGGGAGACCCAGCCCACTGCAGGCAGCATCATTCCCTCCACAGGTCCTGAACTGTGTAAGATTGGAGAAACTAAGCCGGATGTGGTGGCGCATGCCTTTAATCCCAGCCCTCGGGAGGCAGAGGCAGGTGGATCTCTGTGAGTTCGAGGCCAGCCTGGTCTACAAAGCGAGTCCAGGATAGCCAGGGCTACACAGAGAAACACTGTCTCGAAAAACAAAAACCAAAACAAAACAAAAAAAAAAGGAGTGGCAAAACTAGCTGAACACAAGCAAGCAGGTGTGCATTAACTTCTCTTGGCTCTCAGCTGTGGGTATGGGACGGCTAGCTGTTTCATATTCTAGTCCGCATAATGGCAGTCTAGAATTGGGTTTTGGTTTGGTGCCCTACTCCTCAGTCAGGCTTACATTTTCACCACTGACTTGTGATGCAAATGCTTACATGATCCCTTCACTCCATCTGGGTCTCACTCTCTCCCAGCCAGGACCTTCACCGCTCACCTCTGCCATGATATTCTGCCTCACCATAGGCCCAAAAGCATCTGTCCCAAATAAACACAGGCTAAAACCTCTGAAATCATGAGGCGTTTCCTTCTTTATAAGTTATTTACCTCCGCTATTTTGTTATAGTAGCAGAAAGCCGATATACACCAGATGATACATTCTACAACAAGTTTTAGGCCTCCATGCAGTATTTTTAGAGCCCAGAAGCAATGTAATCTTTGTAATTAGAATAGACTATTTTCCAGGTAAGTCAGTATTTAGAAAATGGTAGCTGGGTATGGTATTCCCAGAATTCAGAAAGTACAGGTAGGAGGAGCAGAAATGCAAGGTTATCTTTAGTTAGCAAAAAATAAATAAATAAATAAAAATTAATGCCAGGCACTGGGTTGTATTCAATGAGGTTCTGAGACAGCATCCTCTCATGAGGTCACGTAGCAACATCTTGGTCCATCCTGGGCCACCTCTTCAGTTTTTGTCTAAAGAATCAATTCTCTGTTCCTCCCCCAAATGTCAGATGACTTTAGCACCTCTCAGGAATAAATCCTTTTTTTTTTTCAGGAATAAATCCTAAAGGACCTTTTCTAACATAGTCTTCTTATTCAAAAACATCACCTCATGGCTACTTCCTGCTTCCTTTAGCCTTCGGCCTCATCACAATTCTCACCGTTCAGACACAAAGAATGCCTTTCCGGTGTTCTGCCTTTCCAGTCGCCATCAGTTCTACCGAAGAGGGAGAGAGGCAGCATGTGCTGAACACCTAGCTGTGCCATCTAGTGTACCCTACAGCCATGAAGAAGATTCTAGTCTTCATCCTGCAGAGGAGTGAGGCCACGTTGGTAAGAGGAAGTCACCTGACCAAGGCCACACAGCCACTCAATGGCAGGACTGGCGGGCATGTTCTTCCCTTAAATTTTATCTTACTAATTGTTTGTCTGTGCTCACACGCCAACGCTGCATGTGTGTGTGGACTCGCACATGCTGTAGTCTGGAGGTCAAAGGATAACCCTCAGTAATCAGGTCTCTCCCACCACTGTGGGGTCCAGGGAGCAAGGTTAGGCTGCCGCCACGCCTTTACCCACTGAGCCATCTCATCAGTGTTCAAATGCAGGTTCTTGTTCTTGGCTTTTTGGGGGTTTTCTTTCTTTCTTTTATTTTAATTTTTTGTTTTGTTTTGTTTTGTTTTGTTTTTTGAGACAGAGTTTCTCTGTTTAGCCTTGACTGTCCTGGACTCACTGTGTAGACCAGACTGGCCTCAAACTCACAGCAATTTGCCTGCTTCTGCCTCCTGAGTGCTGGGATTACAGGTGTGTGCCACCTGTAATCAGGTTCTTGACTCACTTTTCTCTACTATCTTAGGTGGTATTGTTTTTCAAATTCTGCACACCATTTTCTTCCTGTAATTCTCACAACCTCTTCCAGATGGAGTCAGCTGTTTCTTTAGTATTAATACTCATGGTATTTACCAAGTGGGTTTTTTGTTTGTTTGCTTCTTTGTTGGCTTGTCTGGTTGGTTTTGGTTTTTTGAGACAGGGTTTCTCTGTGTAGCCTTGACTGTCCTGGACTCACTTTGTAGACCAGGCTGGCATCGAACTCACAGCGATCTGGCTGCCTCTGCCTCCCCTAGTGCTGGGACAACAGGCATGTGCCACCTTGCCCAGCTAACAAGTGTTTTTTAATTGAGATACAATTCACATAAGATGTATTTATTTAAAGTAAATGCTCAACTATGTATATGTAACTATATATACATTTTTGTATAACCACTAGCATTTTGTAATTTCAAAACACACCTATCAGCCTCCCAAGTAACCCCATTCCAATTATCTATCTCTGCCTTCCTGCTACCTCAGATAACAACTAACATTCTTTCTGTCTCTACGGAATGCCTATTCTTGACATTTACTACAAGAAGAATCATATAATATATAGCCTGGAATATAAGCTCTCTTTTACATAATGTTTCCAAGATTTGTGTACTGTCAATGTGTATCAGCAATTCGTTCCTTTTCGCTACTGAATGCCGTTATGGGGATGTTACATATTTGTGAATCCATTCATTATTTAAGGAAGATGGGGGGGAGGTTGTTGTTGTTGTTGTTGTTGTTTGGGAGTTTGGGAGCATTGTATGTGTGTGAGCAAGCAGCCTTCGGAGGGAGGAAATACAGACGGCTGCCACGCCCACCTGGCATTTTCTTGGGTTCAGGAGATCCACACTCTGGTTCTCATCATTCCATAGCAAGCTCTTTCATCACTGAGCTAGCGCCCAGCCCCATTTTGTATTGCTTTATTAATTTATGTCTGCATAAGCTCTCCACACACGGAGGTCAGGGAACAACCTACAGAGTGGATTCTGTCCTTCCTCCTGTGGATCTTGGGGATCCATTGCGATTCATCAGACTTGGTCGCAAGCATCTTAACTGGAAAAGCCATCTCACCAACCCTCTTTTCTTATCCAGCCTTTTTAAAATTTTATTTTATTTTATTTTATTTTTGTACCTGAAACTAGTGGGTGTCGAGTATTTCCTCATGAGTTTACTTGCATTTCACTAATAACTAATGAACTGTTTTGTTTTGTTTTGTTTTGAGAACTTTCTGTTCAAACCCTTTGTCCATAAGTTTCTTTCCTTTGTTTGTTTGATTGTTGTTGTTTCTTTGTTTTCTGCTTTTTGAGGCAGGGTTCCTCTGTGTAATCCTGGAACTCGCTTTGCAGACCAGGCTGGCCTTGAACTCAGAGATCCCCACGAATGCACCACAAAGCCCAACCCTTCTTTTTTCTTTTGTTTTTTTTTTTTTTTTTTGTGGTTTTGAAACCACATCTAAAAAAAAAATCATTCACTACATTGAGATCATAAACACTAACTACATTTTCTCCTGAGTTTTTTATAATTTGAACTCTTTTTTTTTTATTAATTTATTCTTATTACATCTCAATGGTTATCCCATCCCTTGTATCCTCCCATTCCTCCCTCCCTCCCAGTTTCCCCTTACTCCCCTCCCCTATGACTGTGACTGAAGAGGACTTCCTCCCCTTTTATATGCTCATAGGGCATCAAGTCTCTTCTTGGTAGCCTGCTACCCTTCCTCTGAGTGCCACCAGGTCTCCCCCAATTTGAACTCTTATATGTAGGTCTTTGACCCATTTTAAGTTAGTTTTTATAATCATCTTCGAAAGTGGTCTGCCTTTACTTCTTTGTGTGTGGACAGATAGCTAATTGTCTCAGAATCATTTGTTGGAAAGCAACAGTGAAACAATTCTTTCCCCCACTGAATTACCTTGAACTTTATCACATGCTTTAAAGCAAATATTGACAGAGCTCTGCTACTTGTGAGCTACATCAGTGTAAGGCTTATGTTTTTCCTACCTTGATGTCGAGCATATATAATAAGCCTTCAGTAAACGTATCTGATGGGTGACAAACTGGTTCGGGGCTTTTATTGTCAACCAATAAATGTTGAAGGCTAGGTGGGGGGCGAGGCTTATACAAAGAATGCTTTATACAAGGAGCTGAAAGTCGAATGGATTTCTCAAATCAAAGGTTCCCAATGTGGGGCTGAGACTTTTATAATTCTAGACTGCCGTGGGTCCTGGAGATCACCAACCCTGTCTTTTCTGCTGAGGAAAAGTAGGGTTGAAATGCTAAATAGCAGCCCTTGGCCTATTCTGGCTGTCTTTGAACTTAGGTCGAGACCCTGGCATTTTAACGGGAGCTCTTTCAGTTGGCTCCTGATAAGGCAGGTTTTTGGTTTGGTTTGGTTTGGTTTTGATGTTATTCCTGATGAAAGTCTTTTCTAAATGAAAGAGACGGCTTCTGTGTCAGGCCACACATATGTATCTTCGGAGATAATTTACCAGAGTGTTTGGTGTTTTGTTGCTGTTGTCTGTTTGTTTTGTTTTTAGTGCTCTAACCTTGCTGTGCATAAAGTACCCGTCAGTTTCTACAGCTTTTACCTGTTCTTCATAAGATTAGCAGTTTGCTTGGTGTTGGTCTTTTAAGGGGACTGCACCAACTAGGGTGAAGAAACATTGTTTCTCAGTTTAGTTGTATCTAATGGACATACAATAACTATTTTTAATGGTTTTTTCCTTTGTCTTCCTCTTTCTCTCTTTCTTTCTTTCAAGACAGGTTATCACTATGTAGACCTGTCTGGCCTCAAATGCACAGAGTTCTGCCAGCAACAGATATTTCTCAATATTATTTGTGTGTTTAAATAATTCTTTTTTTTTTTTTTTTTTTTTTTTTTATGAAATTCAGCTAGTGATATAGATCAGTAATAAACATTAAGCAAGGCCGAGTTCAATCCCCAGCACAGGAAAGGAAGGAAGGAAGGGGGGGAGGGAGGGAAGAAAGAAAGGAAAGAAGGAGGGAGGGAGGGAGAGAGGGAGGGACGGAAGAAGGGAGGCAGACTACCAACTAAGTTCTAGTCTTTCCCGGCCCCCTACCATAGAAAGGGCTCCTAAGTTTGTAGCAGGTCTGTGTTAAACAGGCCTGTTTTCTGCTCTCAGAAGCTCAGCAGGTTCCAGCTGGTTTTGTATTTCGATGGAAAGAGAAACCTTAAGTTTCTTTAAATAAGAAGTCAAGAGAGGCAGCCACTTCCATCTGAAAATTTTGGAGCGGTTCACTGTTGCTTTCCCAGAAGCAACACATAAAAACCCTGTCTCGAAAAACAAAACAAAAAATTAAAAAAATATACGTGTGTAAAATATTTCTTAATAGTACTATGAAATGCTTTTTTGGTTTTTCAAGACAGGGTTTTTCTGTGTAGCCTTGGCTGTCCTGGACTTGCTTTATAGACCAGGCTGGCTTCGAACTCACAGCGATCCACCTGCCTCTGCCTCTCTTAGTGTTGGGATTAAAGACGTGCGCCACCACACCCAGCTTAGAAAAATCTTTAACCAGATAAAAACATAAAATTCCCTCTAGAAATCAGAAAACTAGCTTTTAAGAGAAGTTGGAATTGTAGTCTTTTTTAAAAAGATTTATTTATTGTGTATACAGTGTTCTGCCTGCATGCCAGAAGAGGGCATTAGATCACATTATAGATGGCTGTGAGTCATCATGTGGTTGCTGGGAATTGAACACAGAACCTCTGGAAGAGCAGTCACTGCTCTTAACCTCTGAGCCATCTCTCCAGCCCTGGTATTGTAGTCTTGATTCAGAGGGACGGGAGATACACTGTTCCCCCATTTAGTTCAAGCTTGCTTCCTAGTTCTATGACAGGAAATGGAATAATCTAGCCTGAACACAATCAGTTTGAAGGGCTGTTTAAATGGGTTAAACTATAAAATCCAGACTAAATATTGCTGAGGATATAACTCAGTTTGGTAGAGTGCCAGCCCAGCACACCGGAGTGCTTGGTTGGATACCCAGCAGTGTATGACCCAAGTGTGATGACTGCATGCTTGTAACCCCAGCACCTGGGAGGTAGAGGCAGGAAGCTCTTGAGTTCAGAACTATCTTTAGCTACATAGGAAGTTGAAGATCAGCCTGGAATACATGAGGGCCTGTCTCAAACAAATCACACCAACAAAAACACACAATAAGCAAGGCATTGGTGACAAACACCTTTAATCCCAGCACTCAGGAGGCAGAAGCAGGTGGATCTCTGTGAGTTCAAGGTCAGCCTGGTCTACAGAGTAATTCCAGGACAGCCAAGGTTACATAGAGAAAACCTGACTCGAAAAACAAAACAAAACAACAACCAGCAAAATTTTATTTTATTTTATCTTATTTTATGTGTATGGGCGTTAATCCTGCATGTATGTCTGTGCACATGTTCGTGCCTGGTGCCCTTGGAAGCCAGAATTCCTCAGGTCCCCTAGAACTGGAGTTACAGATGGTTGTGAGCTATTGTGTGAGTGCTGGAAATTGAACCTGGCGCCTCTGGAAGAACAGTTAGTGTTCTTAACTGCTGAGCCATCTCTCTAGGCAAGCCTTCCTAACAATTGTTTTTGAAAAAGACTAAGTAAAAGGTGACTTAATGAGGAAAGAAAATGTCTATCAAGAAATGACACTCAACACATTACCATGCTTATGGTGAACCCACTGATTGTGAAAAGAGCACATTATCATCGTCATCATTATTATTATTGTTGTTGTTATTATTATTAATTTGGGTTTATTCAAGGCAGGGTTTCTCTATGTTATTTCAGCAGTCCCAGACTCGCTTTGTAGACCAGGTTGGCCTTGAACTCACAGCAATCCACCTGCCTCTGCCTCCCAAGTGCTGGGATTAAAGGCATATGGCACCACGCCCAGCTGAAAAGAACACATTATTATGAGCTAAAGTGAGATCTTTAACAACAAGTAACTCAACACATGCTGTTAGCGCATGGTTAGGTCACAAGTATGAAAATACAATGCAAAAAGTAAAACTAGGAATTTCATAAGGCTACAGGACTTTTTCTTCAGCTACCAGAAAGTCTCAATTTCGAATTTATGCTATTTTACTTCTTTTCTTAATTTTTTCACTTATTTATTTATTGTTGAGACAGGCTGTCCTGGAATTCCTTCTGTAGACCAGGCTGGCCTTGAATTCGGAGATATGCCTGCCTCTGCCTCCTGAGTGCTGGAGCTAAAGGCTTGTGTCACCATGCCCTGCTTTTCTTTTACTTCTTTTCATTGGTTTCTAGGATCAAATTCATGTAGATAAGATATTACATACTTAACTATTTGTTCTTTTTTTTTTTTTTTTTTTTTTTTTGCTTTTTCAAGACAGGGTTTTCCTGTGTAGCCTTGTCTGTCCTGGAACTCACTAGATAGACCAGGCTGGCCTAGAATTCACAACAATCTGCCTGACTCTGCCTCCCATTGCTGGGATTAAAGGCATGCGCCACCATGCCCAGCTAACTATTTTTAAATTATATCAAAAGAATGAAATTTTTTATGTTACAAAAATCAGTCATTTCACTGCTCTGGACTTTATTAAATGAGAGAGTTAACTTGGATCTCTTTTAATCCCACAAATTTATTTGTAGAGGAACCAATTAGCCCCCTGTGAAATTGTTTTGAAATGGAGGTTCTGAGACTCGATTCTGAACTCTCTAAACCTAGGTATATATTAATGTTGAAGATACATTATAATATTATAATACAAAATAACTTCCAGCTAGTAACAGAACCATCCAGCATTCTGTTTGGAAGACTCCAAACAGCAGGCTGAGAGACGGCTCTGTCAATAAAGTGGTTGTCTTGCAAGCGAGAGGGCTTGAGTTTAATATGCAGAACCCATATGAAAAAAACACACCCGATTAATCCCAGCACTTTGGAGGCAGAGGAAGGCAGATTTCTGTGAGTTCGAGGCCAGCCTGGTCTACAAAGTGAGTTCCAGGACAGTCAAGGCTACACAGAGAAACCTTGTCTCAAAAAAACAAAAACAAACAAGAAAAACTAGGCATCATAGTACACACTTGTAATCCCAGTTCTGGGGAGACAGAGATTGTCGGATTCCTGGGATTTGCTGGACAGCTAGCCTAGCCTGTTGGCAAGTTCCAGTTTAGTGAGAAGCCATGTTTCCAGGAAGAAAAGGAGGGCATCACCCTCAGGAACAACTCTTGTGGCTGGCCTCTTACCTCCATGTGCACAGGAGCACCTCACACACACATGGATATGCAGACTTTAAATGAGGCAAAAGGAGTCAGGTAAAAAAGTCTCCCCTTACAATGGTATCTGCTTGAGGAAAAGGACTGTCAACTGTCTCTTCTAGTCCTCTAAATTAGTATAGAAAGTTCTGGTAAAAGGTCACTGACAAACCTGGCTTTCTGAGTTGGATCTCCAGAATCCTCAAGTAGGAGGAGAGAACCGACTCCCACAGCCTGTCCTCTCTCCCTCTCTCTCTCTCTCTCTCTTTCTCTCCCTCTCTCTCTCTCTCTCTCTCTCTCTCTCACACACACACACACACACACACACACACACACACACACACAGAGAGAGAGAGAGAGAGAGAGAGAGAGAGAGAGAGCAGCCCCAGGGTTGTGAGAGTGGGAGAGCTGGCCCTGGTGGTGAGGGCGCTGAAGAGCTGGAGGGCTGACCAATTCAGCCACTACCCAGGCTCAGATCCAGGGCTCTGAGTTGGTCCACCCCAACATCTACACCATCTTGAGCTGCTGGAGTGGATGAAGGGGCAGGTCCTGCAGATCCAAAGCTTGCAAGGTCTCCATGACTCAGGGTAACAACAGGATATCCGACAGGAGTCCCAGCGAGAAACCCATATTGATAGAATAGCAGAAGCCAGATGCCTGGAAACACACCAATGACTCATTTCAACGAACATTTGCAAGTAAAGCTGTTTGGGCAAAATGGTGTACTGTGTGACACACTGTGACACACAGCAGCTTCCACGTCGAGATTTTGTTTGGTTTTTGGTTTTCTTCTTTCTTTTTTTTCTTTTCTTTTCTTTCTTTCTTTCTTTTTTTTTTTTTTTTTTCTCCCCTGAGACAGGGTTTCTCTGTGTAGCCTTGGCTGTCCTGGACTCACTTTCTAGACCAGGCTGGCCTCAAACTCACAGCAATATGCCTGCCTCTGCCTCCCAAGTGCTGGGATTAAAGGCATGTGCCACCATCGCCCGGGTTTTTTTTTCTTTCTTTTTTGACTACCTTGGTGGCCTGGGGTGGAGTGGTGTGGGATGGGAGTGTGTGTGTGTGTGTGTGTGTGAGAGTGTGTTGTGTGAGTGTGTGTGTGTGAGTGTGTGTGAGTGTGTGTGTGAGTGTGTGTGAGTGTGTGTGTGAGTGTGTGTGTGAGTGTGTGAGTGTGTATGTGTGTGAGTGTGTGTGTGTGTGTGTGTGTGTGTGTGTGTGTGTGTGAAGGTTTAGGGCAGAAATGAAGAGAGAGGGAGATGAGTGGGATTGGGGTGAATGATGTGAAATTCACAAAGAATCAATTAAAAGTTTAAAAAATGATGTACTAAAAAAGTTTTCTAAAAATTATAGAGAAAGCAGAAAACAAAGGCTTGCTTTATTCGCTGTTGCTGCCTTCCTTCCTGCCCTACTGAGATTAAGTTTAGTGTTGAAGAGGGCATAAACAATGATTTGTCAAATACAAAACAATTTTATGTTTCCCTTTTAACTTTCATGATGTAACAAATAGTTCTATCCATAAGATTTAAATGTACATTAGTCTTACTTATTTGTATATGTTTGGGGGGGAGGAGTGCTTTCACGTGGCTGTCAGAGCTCTCTTCTTCTACCATGCGGGGCCCAGGCTTGGCCTTCGGCCATCTCACCAGTCCTAAGCAGTTCTGGATAGCTGCAGGCACCCAAGGCCGTTTGGTAGCATTCAGAAATATCACAGTGATGCTATTTTTCCCGCTTGGTTTGTGGATTTCAGCTATCATCAGGGACCACTTACCTGAGCCCACCATCAGATCAGCAAACCCGAGCCCGCCATCAGAGCAGCAAGCCCACATGTATGCATCCATCACACGTAGGACAGTTGGTAGCCTGAACACACTGCCTCCTGTGTCATGAGCCCACTCCAGTAACTGTGCCTTTGCAAATGATACCCCAAATCTCATATAATAAGGCTGATTTCTCATGCTAAGTACTGGCAGGCAAAACGATGCTTTCAGCTCCGTGGGCCTTCTGGAAAAGCAAGTGCACTGCCCCTAACAAAGCTTTCATATGTCCAGGGGTCCTAATAAAGTCCCCTCCAACAAAGTAGACTTTAGTAAGCCTTCCTTCTCTTGATTGAATCTCTACGTGTGCATGTGACTGTGCATACATGTTCACATGTATGTGGGGGTCTTGTCACCATTCTTCTGTTTGGGGTTTTATTTTTCCACACTGTATATCTTGGTAGTCTTATTTACATTTTTTGTCATGTCACTTTTTTGTAAGGATTAATTTTTTTATTTTATATGTATGTGCATATGCCTGTGTGTGTGTGTGTATGTATGTATGTATGTGTGTACGTATGTATGTATAATAGATGCATTCAGGTGCCCATAAGCATCACATGCCCAGGGACTGGATTGCATACAGTACTAACTGGGTTGCAGGCAGTTGTGAGCTGCCTGGTGTGCGCACTGGAAAGCAAACCTGGGTCCTCTACAAGAGCAGCTAGTGCTGTCGGCCAGAGCCATCTCCCCACTACTCCGTTTTATTTATGTATTTATCTATCATTCATTCATTCATTTTACTGCTTTTTCGAGACAGGGTTTCTCTGTGTATCCCTGACTGTCCTAGATTCTCTTTGTAAACCAAGCTGCCCTCGAACTCACAGAGATCCACCTGCTTCTGCCTACCCAAGTGCTGGGATTATAGGCGTGTACCACCGTGCCTGGCTCCCATCTTATTTTTGAAACAGAGTTCTGAGTGGCTCAGGCTGCCCTCAATTTTTCTGTGTAGCCAAGAATGACCTTTAACTTCTCACCCAACTGCTGAGGCCACCACCTTTCTCCACTGCAGGCAGAGGGGGATGTCCTGGTTATCCCCAGTTGTCCACTTGAAGGGCTCTGAAACCACTTGCAGTGGGATTTCCACCGGAGGGTTAGCTGACCGGGTGGCTGGTGCGCACACCTGTGAGGGGTTTTCTCACGTGAGTTTATTTTGGTGGGAAGACAAAGCTTGAATATGGGTGGCACCATTTCAAAGCTTGGATCCAGGGCGGAATCAGGAAGGAGAGGGGAGGGGGGGGAGGGGAGAGGAAGGGGAGGCACAAGCACCCATCACTCTCTGCTTCTTGACTGTGGACAATCTTTTTTTCTTTTTTTCCCCCTTTGAAGGTTCATAAGCCTAATATTTTCTTCTCTATTCGTCGTCTAAATGGTAGCTACAGCATTCACAGTGTAATTCAAAATAGATTGATTTTATGTAATTGCCACACACAAAGCAGCTCTTAATTTAGGGGGCGGGGGATCCCCGGAGCTGACTAGACACAGCCTCAAAGCGGAGGCCCCATACATTTCTAAGTGTCAACAGGACTTCACAACGGAACGGAACGTTTCAGCTCTGTGAGACACCTATGGAAAATGGCAGCTTGCTTCAAAAGGCCGAGTGTGGTGCTCTGGGTTGATTCAGTTATAGGCTCCTTCCTAGCTGGTCAATTTGTTCTAGAATAGGAATCCATTCAGGAGCAGCCGTCACAGGGCAAGCAGCCGAGTGCACAGATGAACTCGTGGCTTTACCTCGCAGTGCCCTTCCACTGGCACTGTGTATGTGCAGGCAGCCAGAGCTCACCCCACACCTGGAACTCCCCCTTACTCTTGCTTTATCTGCGGCCTAAAGTAGGATATGCTTTGGTCTCACTCAGGTACAGTAGAAAATCAATACGGAAATGCTGGAGACCAACAGGAAGCAAGCAGAGGGAGAGCTGAGACGGGCGGCTTTGTCCGTTGAAGATGGCTCATTCCCCGAGGCCGGCTGGGTGGTGCTAACAGATTGGAGCGTTGATTAGCGTGTGTTTACATTTCTAGGGCGGCATGCAATCCTCAAGGAAAGGCCTGCTTGGAAAGTAACTTATATTTTAAGTTAATAACCGTGTACTTGGTGTGAAAATACCATTAAAGAACACTGAGCGGTGAGACTTCTGTGGGCTCCGAGATTATAGCTCATCGGTTCAGCATGTTTAAGGTCCCGAGTACAATTGCCAGTACTCCAATTGAAATAGAACAAAACTTGCAGAAGAAATTTCAGTATTTTGACAGAAGCTCTTGAATCATGATATCTAAAAAATTATTTTATTCTTAATTATGGGTATATGTTTGAGTGTAAGTATATGTGCATAAGAAACACAGTAACTTCAGGGTCTGCAGCTCCCTCTATGATCAGGCTAACTTCGAACTCACAGAGATCTTCCTGCCTCTTCCTCCCTAGTGTGACTTTTTCTTTTAATGGTTAAGGCTGGTTTGATAGCTTACTTGGTAAAGTGCTTATGTACAGGCATAAGGACCCGTGGTCAGCCCCTAGAATTTATGTGAGCCTGGTGTGGTGGTACACACTTATAATACCAGAGCTGGGGAGATGAGGGAGACAGAGGTAGATCCTTGGGGTTCGGTGGCGAGCCAGCTTAGCCTAATTGGTGAGCCCCAGGTTCCCATGAGACATCTTGTCTCAAAAAAACAAAATAGATGGCTCCTGAATGAGGCGTGACACCTGAGGCTGGCATCTGGATTCTACATATGCAAACAGGCACACACAACTATGAACACGCACCCCACCCCACACGCACCGCTTAAGCAAAACAATGTGATATGAAAGTGTGACCACACAGAATCTGTGTCTGCCACTTATTCTGTCAATCATTATTCTCCAAACAGTGTGTAAAGCAGCACATCGGGACAAACATTCTGCTGACTGTAAAATGAGAGAACATTTGCAAATAATATTTTAAGTCTCTTAAGCCTATAACTGTTTTTTTAAAAAAAATATTTATTTTATTTATTGTATGTGAGTGCTTTATCTGCAGAAGAGGGCATCAGATCTCATTATAGATGGTTGTGAGCCACCATGTGGTTGCTGGGAATTGAACTCAGGACCTCTGGAAGAGCAGGTGGTGCTCTTAACCACTGAGCCATCTCTCCAGCCAGCAAGCCTATAATTGTTTATCATGAATTTGATTTTTCTTATCACTGGAATTACACTCAGCCGGAGGCAGGTGTGACTGAGCCCAGTAGCTGATGTTTACCTCTGTAAAGTAACAAAGTCCTCCAAATGATCAGGATTTCTGGTCTGCGTAGTTTCCTCTTCTTTTAATGATGTTGTTACAAGTTCAGTTAAACTATAGAGAATGGCAGGGGTATACACAGTTGAGAGCGTCTGATTCCTTTCCCTCAGCACAAGGACATGAAGTCAGAGCCTCATGCATGCTAGGCAAGTGCTCTACCACTGTACAATACCTCCAGCACAAAGTTCAGGATATTACTGGGTATCACAGTAAATTTAGGCAACAGAAAAATGAGCTGCGAGGCTTCCTGCACTGTACCATTTGAGAGAAAGACACTGAAGATCTAGTGGCAGATTTTTATGACCATATGAAGAGCAGGGCAAACATATTTCCACATTTGATCCCAGCTGAAGAACACACTGGTAGCTAATTCAGACTGAATATAAAAATCTACCAGGATGACGCACCATCTTCTTGAAAGCAATTTTATCTGAAAAAAGTAAGTTGTGTTTCCTTAACATATGATTCAATTTAGACCAGGTCCTTCTAAACATTTCTATTGATGGGCCTAGTGGTCCATGCCTTTAATGCCAGCATTTGGGAGGCAGAGGCAGGTGAACATCTGTGAATTTGTGGTTGGCAAGATTGACATAGTAAGTTTCAGGCCAGCTGAGGTAACAGTGAGACACTGTCTCAAAACCATCCAACCAAGCAACAACCAATCACCAACCACCCAACCACCCAACCACACCACCCAACCAACCAACCAATCACCAAACAACAACCAACCAGTGACTAACCACCAACTCTCCTCTACTAAGTCTTATTGTCTTTAATTAAAGAGGTTAAAAATAACAAAGGAGTCATCTCAATATTTTCTATTAGTTTGTTACTGAAAATGACACTTCAGTGTTCCACTCATCTGTTCGTACATTAACCTTGTCTATTGTCAACTGCATTAGATATAAAACTACTATCAGAATATTTTCAGAGTGCATGTAAGGAAACTTTATGCTCATTCTTCCCACAGCCACAAGGAAAACTATAAATAAATAAAACTTAATCCTGGTGGTTCATGTCTGTAATCCCAACACTTGGGAAGCTAAGGTGTGAGGGTCAGCATGGGCTATGAAGCAAAACCCTGGGAGAGGAGAGGAGGGGAGGGAGAGGAGAGGAGAGGGGAGGGGAGGAGAGGAGAGGAGAGGAGAGGAGAGGGGAGGGGAGGAGAGGGGAGAGGAGGAGAGGAGAGGAGGAGAAATCGTAAATAACACTGCAGTACACTGCAGTTTTGTGCCCCACCCCCAGCCCCCAGGCACTAACAAAAACAGTGAAGGAGGCTGGGAGTTCAGCAAAACCTACCCAGCAACATCTGAATACATATTCCTTTCACGCTCATGAAATAATCTCCCAGGCAGACCTCATATGACCTATAAAACAAGCTGCAATAAAGCAGAAAGGACTGAAATAGTTAAAAGCTTATTCAGGATGACACTGGACACCAGCATCAGGAGGATATTTAGCACAGTCACGAAAGTGAGGGTTAACAATACACTCCTAGGCAGACGAAATCACCAGAAAATGAGGGACTACTGTGGATTGGGTGAAAATGAAAGTATAAGACAGCGAGCTGCATGGGTACAGTTACAGAAGTGTTTGGAATGTTTCCCTAGATAGATGTGAGCATTTACATTGTAAAAAGGAAGAATAATCTCGGGCCATTAACTTCCACTTTCATGTTAATGAGCAGGAGGAACATGAAATAAACTTCTGCAGTAAGAAGCAAGAAAGCACGGAGACCAGGAAGTAGAGGAAATATTATTTTTAATGACTCAAATTTAAAAATTAGGGGCTGGAGAGATGGCTCAGAGGTTGAGAGCACTGACTGCTCTTCCTAAGGGTCGTGAGTTCAATTCCCAGCAGCCACATGGTGGCTTACAACCATCTCTTCTGGCCTGCAGGCAGAATGCTGTATACATAATAAATGAATAAATCTTAAAAATAAAATAAAATAAAATAAAAAATTAAATTTAAATTATAGTGATGAGTTAATTATTAATCATACATAAATAAGTTGTGAAAGAAGCACTATAAACAGCTCTAGGTGAAGATATTTTTTTTTAGGTAAATTAGAGTTTCCTTGAGTTTGCCAAAACAAACTCAAGAAAAAAAGAGAAGATACAATATGAATAAACTCAGCCGCGCATTGTGGTGCACCCTTTTAGTTCCAGCACTTAGGTAGCAGAGGCAGGCGGATCTCTGTGAGTTCGAGGCCAGCCTGGTCTACAAAGTGAGTCCAGGACAGCCAGGGCTACATAGAGAAACCTTGCCTTGAAAAACCAAAAACCAAAAAACTATTTTCTCACAAAGTATTTCAAAAAATATAAAAAGACAGAATTCTTTTCAACAAATTTAAAAGGACAACATTACCTTGATAACCACAATCAACAAATTTTTTAAAATGCAGACTGGGGCTAGAGAAATGGCTCAGAGGTGAGGTTAAGAGCACTGGCTTCCAAAGGTCCTGAGTTCAATCCCCAGCAACTACATGGTGGCTCACAACCATCTATAATGAGATCTGGTGCCCTCTTCTGGCATGCAAGTGTACATGCAGGCAGAATACTGTATACATAATAAATAAATCTAAAAGAAAATGCAGACTACTAACTGTCAAATACAGATGAAAATGTTTTAAACACAAGACTAAGAAATGGAACCCAGTAGCATATACAAAGCGTTTATCATAATTGACATTTTCCATCCTTCAGGAATGCTCATCCCCAAAACAACTGATACAATGTACCAGGTGTCTGATTTAGCTTTAACTGTCACCGCTTGGAGCCATCTGGGAGGATGCTCAACTGAGAAATTGCCTAGATCAGTGGTGTGTCTGTGGGAGATGGTCCTGACTGATATGGGCCTAGCCCACTGTTGTGTCTCCAATTGTTTCTCTGTGTAATAGCCCTGGCTGTCCTGCAACTGGCTCTGTAGACCAGGCTGGCCTCGAACTCACAGAGATCCCCCTCTGCCTCCCTGCAGGGATTAGAGGCGTGTGCCACAGTCCAAGGATGAAGCCATTGTTGCATCCACAGTCAGAAAGCAGAGAGAAGCCCGGGCGGTGGTGGTGCATGCCTTTAATTCCAGCACTCGGGAGGCAGAGGCAGGTGGATCTCTGTGAGTTCGAGGACAGCCTGGTTTACAAAGTGAGTCCAGGATAGCCAAGGCTACACAGAGAAACCCTGTCTCAAAAAAAAAAAAAAAAAAAAAAAAAAAAAAAAAAAAAAAAAAAAGAAAGAAAGAAAAGGAAAGGAAAGGAAAGAAAAAAAGAAGAAAGCGGAAAGAGATGAATGTTAGTACTCAGATCACCTTTTCCTTCCTATTCACCTTAGGACCCTAGACAATAGGAGTGTGCCACCATCACTAGGGGTGATTCTTTTCTATTGTCCTCGGTTAAAGCTTTCTAGAAATAACCCCCATAGATACCATCAGAGCTGTGCTTCCAAAATGATTCTAAATCCACTCAAATTGATAACCAAGATTAACCATGATTCTACCTAAAAAGTAATGTATACAAGCTTGTAAGACAGAAGATGTGATATGCAAAACTTAATTGCATTTCTAAGTATTAGCAATGGATCCTCTCAAACTGGCAAGAAGTAATTCTCTATAGGATTAGAGAGATTAAAACATTTACGAATAAATTAAACAAAAGAAGTGCAAAGTAGCTGGGAGGTGGTGGCTCCTGTCTTTAATCCTAGCACTCAGGAGGCAGAGGCAGGTGAATCTCTGTGACATCAAGGCCAGCCTGGTCTACAGAGTGAGTTCCAGGACAGCCAGGGCTACACAGGGAAACCCTGTTTTGAAAAACAAACAAAAAAGTAGTGTAAAACATATATTCTGAAAAATGCAGAGCATCAAAACAAATCAAAGGTGACAAAAAATGGAAAGTAATACCACGTTCACTGAGCTTGACAAGATCCTACAAAAGAATGTGTATATGGAGGGGAATCCCGACAGAGAAGGCAGTCCTACAATTCATATGAAAATACCAATGGGACCCAGAATAGCCCAATGGACAAAGTTGTAAGACTCATTTTTTTTCCTCTTTAAAAAAAAAAAATTGAAGCCAGGCATGGTGGCATACGCCTTTAATCCCAGCACTCGGGAGGTAGAGGCAGGCAGATCGCTGTGAGTTCGAGGCCAGCCTGGTCTACAAAGTGAGTCCAGGATGGCCAAGGCTACACAGAGAAACCCTGTCTCGAAAAAAAAAAAAAAATTGGCTTGTTGTGGTGGTGTACACCAGTAGGATTTGTTGAAGGAGGCTGAGGCAGGAGGATCTCTGTGAGTTTGAGACAAGCCTGGTCTACAATGTGAGTTCTAGAACAAGCAGGACTACACAGAGAAACCTTGTCTTGAAAAACCAACCCTCCTCCTACCAAAATAAACAACAAAACAAAACAAAAACCATAAGCAACAATAATAATAGTTAGATAACTATGACTCTATTCAATATTCAAAAGTTTGTGTTGTAGTGTAGCCAGGCACAGTGGCGCACACCTATAATCCCAGAACTCAGGGAGGCAGAGGCAGATGGATCTCTGTGAGTTCAAGGCCAGCCTGATCTACACAATGAGTTCAGGACAGCCAAGGCTACACAGAAAAACCCTGTCTCAAAAAACCAAAAAGAAAGAAAGAAAAACCAATAATAAAAAAAAATCATCCAATAGATAATGGAACATATTAAAAAAGAATATTATGGGCTGGAGAGATGGCTAAGAGGTTAAGAGCACTGCCTGCTCTTCCAAAGTTCCTGAGTTCAATTTCCAGCAACCAGATGGTGGCTCACAACCATCTGTAATGTGATCTGATGTCCACTTCTGGCCTGCAGGTGTACATGCACTGTATACATAATAATAAATAAATAAATCTTTAAAGAGAAAAGCAACATTACAATTTAATGAAAAGACATAGTCTGATTCTGAAGTGGCTGCAGGATCTGCATTATAACTGGCATGTAAGAGCATGAAAAGATATTCAACATAATTACATGGATGGATTTCAAAACCACAGTGAGGGGGCTGGAGAGATGGCTTAGAGGTTAAGAGCACCGTCTGCTCTTCCGAAGGTCCCGAGTTCAATTCCCAGCAACCACATGGTGGCTTACAACCACCTGTAATGAGATCTGGTGCCTTCTTGTGATGGGCAGGCACAAGTGTGGGCAGAATACTGTGTAAATAATAAATAAATCTTAAAAAGAAAGAAAAAGAAAACCACAGTGAGATGCTGCTTCATAACCACTGCATTGGCTATAGTAAAGAAGGGAACGTGAGGCTGTTAAGAAGGCTTACCGGGTAAAGATGCTCACTGCTAAGCCAGAGGACTCCTGTTCAATCCCTGGGACCCATGAGGTGGAAGAAGAACCCATGGAAGTCATACTTGACTTCCTTCCACGCTCCACTCCATGTGACATGCATGCACTCCCCACACACATATGCTCAGTAAATAAAATACAATTTTTTAAAAAGGGGAAAATAACCAGGGTGAGGAAGGGTATGAAGAATTGGATGCAGGCAGGAGGTGGTGGTGCATGCTTTTAATCCCAGCACTTGGGAAGGAGAGGCAGGTGGATCTCTGTGAGTTCGAGGCCAGCCTGGTCTGCAGAGCAAGTTCCAGGACAGATAGAGCTATTACACAGAAAACCCTGTCCTGAAAAACCAAAACCAACCAAACAAACAAACAATTGGATGTAAAACTGCACATTTTGTTTTTTGTTTGTGTTGTTGTTGTTTAGACAGGGTTTCTCTCTGTGACAACCCTGACTGTCCTGGACTCACTCTGTAGACCAGGCTGTCCTCCAACTCACAGCGATCCACCTGCCTCTGCCTCCCGAGTGCTGGGATTAAAGGTGTGTGCTACCACGCCCTGCCCAAACTGCACACTTTGCAACACAGCTTGACATTCTCTCAAGATGTTAAATGTAGTGATCATGTGACTGGGGAGTTCTCTTAGGGAATCCCCAACAGAATCAAAAATGCTTCCACCTTAAAAACATAAGCAATAGTAACAGCAGAACAGGTGCTTAGAATTTCATCACTCTGACAAACAATGATAGGATCAAGAAAATAAACACAAATGTGTACATAAACATTTATGCATTATACCCTTGTTGTTGAATATTATGTAACCATATAAAGGACATACATATACCGGATGCAATGTGATTGAACCTCAAAAATATTGAACTAAGTGAAAGAGAGATGGCTCAGAGGTTAAGGGCAAGGACTCCTCCTCCAAAGGTCACAAGTTCACAACCATCTATGATGTGATCTGATGCCCTCTTCTGGCCTGCAGGTGTACATGCAGGCAGAACACTGTATACATAATAAATAAATAAATAAATAAATAAATAAATAAATAAATCATAAAAAATAAAACCCAGCTCTTGCCGGGCATGGTGGTGCACGCCTTTAATCCCAGCACTGGGGAGGCAGAGGCAGATGGAGTGCTGTGAGTTCGAGGCCAGCCTGGTCTATGAAGTGAGTCCAGGATAGCCAGGGCTACACAGAGAAACCCTGTCTTGAAAAAACAAACAAACAAAAAACCCCAGCTCTCTTGGGGGGGGGGGGCGTCTATCTAATCAGGAAGCTGTGAAACTGCGGTTCCTCTCTTAATAAACAGAGCTAAGAAACTGCTCTGTAGTTTTATTTGCTACAAAACTTCTTGCTAGACTACTGTAAATTCAGCCCCACACTGGTGCGCCATTTGTTTCATCTCATACTCTTTCTGTCTCTCTGGGTTGTTGACAACATCTCAAGCTGCCTACAAAACTTTGACGGCGCCCTCAGCCTGGGGATGGTGATTCTCATCTGGATGAAGCATCATGGCCTTCTTTAGTTCAGTATCTAATGCTGTAGCGTCAACTCGCAGCACATGAAAAGGGTTTCGTTCATCTTCAGAAAGGCCAGCCATGCTCAAAAGTCGGGCCACTTCCTCTTCTGGCTGGCAGTAGCCTGTGCTACCTACAGGTGCGCTACCCTGCTTTTGAGTCCTCTGCTTGACCCAAGGCAACTCCAGCCAGCCCCACTGAACTAATAGGCCTTTCTGTCCATGAGTGCAAAGCAGGTGATCTTGAGGCCTAACTTGCAATCTTGAGGCCTAACTTGCTTGACTCTGCCCAGGAGTCTCCTTCCTCAGCAGGGTGCAACCTATTGCACTCAGCATAATATCTGGCACTCTTACGGTCCTGGTCCATTTCAAACGTCCTATGCTTTCCTTGGCATTGGCTACACATTGTAGTTTTCATTGCTTCCTTGAGGTCATCCATTTGTTCTTCCTGGACACCTGGGTTTGATATCCTCGCAGTCAGCGGCAACTCACAAACACCTGTAACTCCAGTTCCGGGGCGGGGGGCCGGTGGGCGGAAGGCTAATGCCTTCTTCTTGCCTCTGCAGGAACCAGGCACACGACTGGTGCAAATACATAAAATAAAATGATCATTTATAAGATGACCATCTCATTTTAGATTTAGTTTACAGTTACTAGCAATCAGTCCATATTGAACATGATGGTGCAAGTCTCTAATTTTCAACAAGGTATGTTATTTAGTGGGAATTTTCATATGCTCCAAATTTGTGGCCGTTGGACGATGCTGTAACAAGTGTCGTGTCATACACAGTAGCTCAAGCACCCAAGCCTAATTTATGATTATAAAGAAAGCTGCTGGGGCCGGGCGTGGTGGCGCACGCCTTTAATCCCAGCACTCGGGAGGCAGAGGCAGGCGGATCGTTGTAAGTTCGAGGCCAGCCTGGTCTACAAAGTGAGTCCAGGATGGCCAAGGCTACACAGAGAAACCCTGTCTCGAAAAACAAAACAAAACAAAACAAAACAAAAAAGAAAGCTGCTGGGTAGTGGGGATACACACCTTTAATCCAAGTACCTGGGAGGCAGAGGCAGGCAAATGCTGGAGGGCAGCCTGGTCTACAGAATGAGTTCCAGGACAGCAGGGGCCACACAGAGAAACCCTGTCTCAAAACCAAAACCAAGGGGCTGGAGAGATGGCTCAGGAGTTAGGAGCACTGTCTGTTCTTCCAGAGGTCCTGAGTTCAATTCCCAGCAACCACATGGTGGCTCACAACCATCTATAATGTGATCTGATGCCCTCTTCAGGCAGGTGTAATACAGTTAGAGGACGCATGCACATAAAATAAATAAATAAAATCTTAAAAACAAACAAACAAACAACAACAACAACAAAAGAAAGCCACATCTTTGATGATTTCAACTGTTTGCTTGCGTTGCATTTGGGCTGACCCAAAATGGCTGGATTCAAGCTACCTTACGTGTTAGAGTTAAGTGACATAGCCAGGATTGGGAGGAAGTCTGAAAGTCAGTTACAAGGACAGGTTATTTCTAATTCTCGGTTAGCTAGTGTAAGTAAAACAAATGCTAATGGACTGATAAGCTAGTTAAATATTCACTGGTCACTCAGGTCTATAGAATGGCAGCACATAGGAGCCTGGTATGGAGCCCTGAAGAAGTATTTCTTCTGTGATATCTCCCACTTGAGTTTCTCTTTCTTTGCTCTCACTAAAAATACTTTTGCTACCTATTATTAAATTTCCCCCCATAAAAGAGTATGCTGAGCGGGTAATCAAATCTTTTTCCCTGAACTGTTTAATTTCAGTTATCAATGAAATTGGCATGGAGAATTTACCTGGAAACAGACTCAAGCTGTTTTCAGGATTCCCATGCCTACAACTCCCGGGAGGCACAAGATAGAGTCAGAAAACGCGGCTCCCTACACTTAAGGAACAAGTCCCAGAATCCTACCGGGACTCCAAATCCCAGAAACCCGCGCAGCAAATCCATCCCGGAAGCGCAGGGGGCTCTCTGTGGACGAGACCAAATAAACGAATGGGGGGGGGTGCCACAACCTTGTGCGTGTGAGTCCTATAGGTGCTTTTAAAAGGAACTTTTCCATTTATGAGCTGAATTTTATAATATTATCGTGAGCATCCAAGATCGTCACTATTTCAGAGCGTCTGGCGGCAGGCCGGCGGACCCCGCGCCGCCCTCTGCTACCCTCGCCTCCCCCGTGGACGATGGCAGCGGCGGGGCTCGGCGGCTCCTGCGCCCGCCCTGCCGCGGAATGCGGCGTCGGGAGCGAGCGCGGTGGGAGGAGCGCCGGCGGGAGGCGTGGATCGCGGGGCGGCGGGAGGAGCGCCGGGGACGGGCTGCGGCGGCGAGGCGACTGTCGGCTCCGCGCCGCGGGCTAGGCGTGCTGGTCGGCGAGGCGGGCGGCCACCGCTCCCCGGGGGCAGGCGCACGCGGCCAAGACCCTCGCGGCGCTGCCCCGGCCCCCCTCGGCCTCCGGCGGCGAGGCGGGGGAGAGAGGAGATGCCGACCCAGAGGGACAGCAGCACCATGTCCCACACGGTCGCGGGAGGCGGCGGCGGCGGGGACCATTCCCACCAGGTCCGGGTGAAAGCCTACTACCGCGGGTGAGTGACTGCGCGGAGCGTGGGCGGGCAGGAGGGGGGAGGTCTCCGGGCGGCGAGCCCCGAGCGCTCGTGGGGTGCGGCTGCTGGCACCCGGGACGAATGAGTGTGGGTCGCCGAGGAGTCGGCGGAGAAGGGTAGATGCAACCGGGAGGGGAGGACAAATCAGCTGACTGAGAAATTTGCAACTGTTTCGGGGACTGGGTGGTTTGAGGATAGCTGTGGGTTCTCAAGCCTGGACTGCTTCGGTGAGCTGGCTCTTTTCATTACCGACAGGCCTGAAGCCTCTGGTTTTGTAAATCAGGTTTATATCTATTCTTCGCTGTGGGAAGTTCATGAAGGGAGTCCGGACTACAGCCAGAGAGTCAAGATAGGTATTAAAGTTAGTACCACAGTCGATGCTTTTTAAAAAGATGTGCCTTGGGTCGTTAGATGTGATCAGAATTAAGTGGCAAATGTGCTGACCCACATTTTGGAAAGCCTTGGTTAGGGCGATATATGGAAAGGTGAGAAACCAAAGTTTTAAATTCTAGAAACGATCTTCACTCACTTGGTTTAAACTAATGTGGCTGCCAGAAGTAATCCAGTCCTGAGATCGCTGTGCCAGATCATTTTCTATCATGACTTGTCATAAAGTTCTTCCTTTGAGTTCAACTTAATGGCTTGAGGTAGTTTAGGCGCACTAGTGAGGTGAAAGGCTATCGTGTGCGTCAAGTCTGGAGAGTGGGGGTTAACCGAAAACCTGGCTGCTGGTCTAAGCAGAAATTGGTTTTAAAAACTTAAAGTACCACAAGGTTAAAAGTGCTGGGTGTGCTTTTACATTCCTGAGGATTCAGTGGAGATAGCAGCAGCCCTTCAGGTTTTTTTCTTGTTTTCATTTTGTGTCTTACTCCTTACACATAAGGCCTCCTGCGCTGTCGTCCGCCTTCTGTAATATTCACTGATTCGGGACCAGTTTGTAGGACTGACAGCAGACAGTGCTGTATTTACTTGAGAATGGGATAGAGAGGTTTTGACTTTAAAATAGTCTCCCCAAATGTATATGTTGGTAGTTGCCATAATAAACTGCATTAGCCGTTGCAAGAGTGAAAGAGCCGTATCCCCCTTTTCAAGAACAAACACACAACTTTCTGATAGTTTGAGAGATATTTTCCTTTTAGAGCCGTGGTTCTCAACCTTCCTGGTGTTGCGTCCCTTGAATACAGTTCCTCGAGTTGTGGTGACTCCCAACCATAAAATTAGTTTGTTGCCACTTCATAACTGTGACTTGACCACTGTTATGGATCCTAATGTAAATATCTGTTTTTTGGATTATCTTAGGCGACCCCTGCTTGACCCCCAGAGGGGAAGCGAGCCACTGCTTTAGAGTAGTGTTAAGAAGTTGACGGTCCGTGGCTGTTAGGTGTGGAGGATGAAGTGCAGTGGGGTTTTAAGATGCTGTCTAATTGGCAGGCTAACAAACTAGCCTTCAGACTGAATCCAGGTGTAAAATTAAGTGTGGCTTCTCACCCTCGGGGCTCCACAGCCTCTACTGATGGTGGTTAACGTGTGGTTCTTCAGCAGGTTACAATTCATGGGGCTGGAGAGATGGCTCAGCCAGTAAGAGCACTTGCTGCTCTTTCAGAGGACCCAAATTGGGTTGGAAGCCCCCGCACCAGGTGGTTCGCTTCCTGTGACTCCAGTTCCACAGGATCCAGTACCCTCTTCTGGCCGTTGTGGCAACCCCCCCCCCCAATAGATGTCTGTCTGTCTGTCTGTCTGTCTGTCTGTCTGTCTGTCTCTCTCTCTCTCTCTCTCTCTCTCTCTCTCTCTCTCTCTCTCTCTCTCTCACACACACACACACACACACACACACACACACAAATACAAATAAATCTCCAAAAAGTTGGCATTTATGTTTTCTGAGGTATCGTCTTTAGATAGTATTTATTGATTACTTGCAGTGAAAGATGAACATTTTCTATGTGGTTCAAATTTTGCTTGTTTAGCTCTGTTAGCTTCCAGTGGCTCAGTGAGAGAGCATGGAGTTACTGCTCTTTCGCGTTTCCATACTTTTATTAGTTTGTCAGGTGTTAGTAGGCACAGCATGCAAGTCATTTCCAAAGTGCCTTTAGGAAGAGGTCAGCGTGTTGAACTCTAGAAGTGCAGGTATTACATGGGGGGGGGGGGGGGGGGGTTCTTTATTTGTTGCTCTGATTACTAAAATAAAGGAAACAAGAGAATATGTATATGAGTTTTTCCGTCTTAAATTTTTCAAGACATTCTAATTATCTTTTACAGCTTAGGAAATTCCACTGAAGAGAGACACAGCCCCTTGTCCTTACTGCGCTGTAGGCAATAGAAGCACCCTAATAGTGCTTTTCTCAAGTCTCCTCTAAGGACGGCCTCAGTTCTCTCAACCGGACCATTTTCTGCTCTCTGACTTAGACAGTAAGATTATATGTTTATTAACAGTAATCTAAGCTGGTGGTTATATCACAGCCAGCTGCTTATTAACATTGATGAGACTGAAATGAGTCACTAGCAAGGGTAGTTAATAAAGTAAGTTGGATAGCATCCCAAATGTGACTCCGTAGACTCTCCCTTTCCCTCACACTGGGAATGAAGGGCGGTAGGGGATGCACCGCTCAGCTGGCGGAGTGCTCGCTAAGCGTGCATGGGGGGCACAGGTCCCATCCCCAGCTCTGCGTGAACCGGCCGTTGTGATCCCACCATCTGGGAGGATCTGCGTAAGTTGGGACCAGCCTGGGCTACAGGAGATTTTATCTCAGCAACAAAAACAAAACCACCTCCAAAGAAAATTTTCTTTTCATTATCTCTTTTGAAAAAACACTTCACCCTACTTCCTTTTAACAGTATTTCTTTCCAGTGAATCTTTGAATATTTTCTGTGAGCTAATTACCCTCTTCTTTCAAATATGTGTGGTGCTTTTTGTTTTTTTTGTTTTTTTTTTGACGCTGTCCTAAATAAAAAAGGCATGCAATTTTCCTCTTTTTTTTTTTCCTAGTTTGTAAAAGTAGATTTTTTTTTTTTCAGTTTCTCAAAGTAGGAAATTTTTCTAGGTTTTAAAAGCACTGAGAATCTGGTTTGACTGGAGACGGACTAAGAGTGCCTGTCTCTTGGTCTGCACCAATTTTTCCCCAACGTGGGAACACTTTAGTCAGTGGCCCTTTTCTTACAGTGCTGTTAGGTTGGAGGAAGAGAAACAGGTTTTTTTGGTTAGCAGTAGGTTGCCATTGTGTGCTTATTCTTATATAAAGGTATTTGTGGGATAGAATTTAACCAGGTGATATCTGGGCTCCTCATTTCTTTACGTTGTACATGTGCAGGAATTTGGTAGAAAGCTTGTGAAAATCCCCTAGTAAGCTGTTGTTGACCAGCGATTACAGCCCAGAGGGTACCTTCTGCAAACGTGAACTGTTTCTGGCAGCACAAGGGATCTCAGCTGGGCTTGCAGCCCTCTCCCTACCCCTGAGGTGCGGTCAGGAGCCCAGGCCTGACCCCACATTTGGAATGTAGAGCTGTTTGCATTCTTTACCCCTCACAGGGAACAAGTCCTGTCAGGTCTTGTTTTTAAAGCATTGCAGAATGACTTCAGCTGTGTGCTTTCATCTTTGGCGCTAAGTGTAGTTCAGCTGGTGGAGTGCTTGCCCAGTGTGCACAAAGCCCTGGGCTCCATCCAAGCGCCGCACTAAGCCAGGTACGCTTGTGCCTACCTGTCATCCCAGAGCTCAGGAGATAGAAGCAGGAGACTCAAGATGGCTCAAGCTCACCCTTGGCTCCATAGTCAGGACAGCATGGACTGTGTAAAACCCTGTGGTGGGGGGGTGGCAAGTGTGGTGTAGGGTGGCAGGCAGGTCCATGAGGTAGTGGCCCAAAGCATCTTGAGTTTGCTAACGCTGAGATGAATGGCTTGTCAGCGCTGAAGACTTGGGTGAGGAGGTGGAGGCACTGGGGAGGCCTGAGATGAGACAGGCACACTGAAGGGCTGAAGACACTGAAGTAAGCAACTGTTTAGAAAAGTCTCCCCAGAGGGAGAGGTGCTTCCTCCCCCGCCCCCTTCCTCCCCTGGTTGGTAGTCTCTGGGTAGTTGGCTGGCCTCAAACTCACCTGTAACCCAGGCTGGCCTCCCTCGACCTCTCCATCCTCCTGCCTGTGGTGCCTGCATGCTGGGAAGACAAGGTGTTTGGTGACACATTTTGTGTGTGTTCGCTCTCCTTCCTTCCCTCGCTCTCCCTTTTCTTCCCTTCTCGCCCTCTATCCCCTGTCCCTTGTAGCCCAACCTGGCTTCACTTACTGTGTAGCAGATGACCCTGAACTCCCGGTCTTCCTGCCTGCATCTCCCCAGAGATGGGATAGCAGGTGTGTGCTACGCTGGCGCTCTAACCCAGGCTCTCATGCGTGCCAGGCAATCAGTTCATCAACTCAGCTATTTTCCTTTGAATTCCTTGACATTTTATTAAAATTGCCAGGCATTTCTCAGTCTATTGTTTGCCAGGCATTTCTCAATCTGTTGTTTATCTGAAGACTTTTATATTTGTTTAATTAAATCTGCCTTTTTTCTCTGTATGTGGCTCCTTGGTTTATTGCCTTAGGCAGATGAGCTTTTCCTTTACAAGTAGTCTACAGCTCTGTGTTGTGCAGAGTTTTCAGTAATCATTTTCTCAATATTATATTTCAGGCTATAGTTAGTAGTAGTTTTTGATACAACTTACACTTTATAATTCTACTAACATTTTTTGAATGAGGTCTTCTTTCCCTACTGGTTTGAAACAACTTTTATACACTGTATTTCTCATAATGTGCATAGATAAATGTTCTACACCATTGATTTGGGGAGAGACCTGGGCAGTACATGCTGCAATTTGATTATCAAGGTGTATAGTTAGTTTTGATGTGCAAGGCAAAGTCTCATTGATTTAATCTTCTATTCTGTGGGTTTTTTGTTTTGGTTGAGTATTGTGCATTTTACCAAGAATTGCTTGTTTTTAGTGGGAACTTTAATTTCCTATTATTTTGTATTGCTGTGGCCATAATATCTGACAGAAACAACTCAAGGAAGAAGTTGTTTGGGCTCACGATCTCAGGGTTCAGCGCATAATTTCTTAGCCCCGTGCACTTGAGTGAAACATCCAGTGGCAGAAGGCGGGGCAAAGGACAGCTGCTTACATCACAGTGGACTAAGAAGCAGAGATTGAGACCAGACGTGACTATGTCATATATCACAGAGGCCTCGCCTTCCAGGGTTCCCAAAACTTTGCAAAGTAGTGCCTCACCTGGGCGGTAGTGGTGCACGCCTTTAACCCCAGCACTCGGGAGGCAGAGGCAGGCGGATCTCTTGAGTTTGAGGCTAACCTGGTCTACACGGCTAGTCCAGGACAGCCACTACTACACAGAGAAACCCTGTCTCAAAAACAGCCCCCCCCCCCCAAAAAAAAATAGTGCCTCTGGCCATTTAGAGTCAAACCAGAACTTCCTCTAGGCTTAGGGTATCCTTTTTTATTTAATATCCACAACAGCACTCAGGGAGGGTGTCATTTTTCCATTTTATAGATAAGACTGAAGCTTAGTAAACAGCGATACAGAATTGAAGGTAACTTCCGAAGAACTCTTCCCTTTTATGTGCTTGTTGACTTTATGCTTTTTTGTCAGTTTTTAAAAAAAATTTCATATTTGTTGCTTTTATTTTCACTTTTGTCTTGATTATAGAAAGTGGACATTGCTTTGTGACTTCGCTTGATTTAGTTTTAAGATGGGTTTGTTTTTATTTTATGTGTATGGTGTATGCCTACATGCATGAGTTTGTGCCATGCTCATGTCTGTAGCCTCTGGAAGTCAAAAGGCTCTGGAAGTGGAGCTAGAGATGGTTGTGGGCCTCCATGTGGGTGCTGGGAACTGAACCCTGGTCCTCTGGAAGAGCACCTGGTGTTCTTCAGCACCACACCTTCTCTCCAGACTCCACTGCTTAATTTTTAACCTTAGGATTTAACAGAAACAATCCATTTTGGCATTTTCATACAAGGCTGTTGTTCACTGGCCTCCCTCCTTCCCCTCCGCCATTCGTCTTGCCCTTTCCTGCTGGTTCCCTTCCTTAAGTCTCTGCCTTCCTTCTCAGAGTCAGCGCTCTACTGCCCTGACACACCCCACCCACGGACATACATAAGTTAAAAAATATATATTAAAAACATTCTTCATATGGGGGAATTATGAGGTGTCTGTCTGAATGTGACTTATTTCACTCATTGTAGTGATTTCTAGTTCTATCTTCCTGCACTGTTATGACTTCCTTTTTCTTATGGCTGAGTAAAATCCCACTATGTATCTGTATCATGTTTTCCTCATCTGTTCATCTGTTGATGGATGTGGGGGTTTGAGTAGCTACGGCCCCCATAGGCTCAGTGCACTGTCATAAGGGAGTGTCATTTTCCTCATCCAAAGACCCCCAAACGAAAGCATCTTCAGGCCTATCACAACAAAACCCCAGTCCCTAGTATGAGCTTCTGTCTTAGAGTTTCCATTGCTGTGAAGAGACAGACCACAGCAACTCTTATAAAGGAAAACATTTAATTGGGGCTGGCTCACAGTTCAGAAGTTTAGCCCATTATCATCATGGCAGGAAGCATGGCTGTGTGCAGGCAGGCATGGAGCTGGAGGAGTAGCCCAGAGTTGTACATCTTGCTCTGCAGGCAGCAGGGAAAGACTGTGTGCCAGACTGCGTGCAGCTTGACCATAAAGCCCACCCCCACAGTGATACACTTCCTCACGAGGACACACCTTCGCCGACAAGGCCACACCTGCTACTAGCGACACTTCTTTGGTCCAAGCATTCAAACACTTGAGTCTATGAGAACCATTTCTAGTTGTTATTAGTGGCACTACTTGAGAGGGATTAGGAGGTGTGGCCTGGTTGGAGAAAGTGTACTACTGGACTTGGTGAGCTTTGGGATTTCAAATCCCAAGCCAGGCCCAGTGTCTCTCTCTTTCTGCTGTCCTAGCATGTAGACTTCTCAGCTCCTGCTCCTGCTGCCATGCTCCCCGCCATGCTGATAGTGGACTAAACTGTGAAACGGTAAGCAGCCCCAGTTAAATGCTTTTCTAAAGAGCTGCCGTGGTCATGGTGTCTCTCCACAGCAATAGATCACTGACTAAGACAATGGATACCTGAGCTGGTCGTCCCCCCCCCTTCCTCTCTCCCTCCCTCCCTTCCTTTCTTTTTCTGATTCATAGCTGTTATAAACAGTACACTAGGGAACATGCCCTGCTGTTTCTGTGGTGTGCTTAGAAGCCTTTTGGTATATACTCAAACATGGTAAAGCTATTTATTACCCAGGTTCTCTTTTGAGTTTTTGAGGGACATACACTGATATCCATAGTAGCTCACAGTTGACAGCCTACCAGCAGTGTATAAGGCTTCTTTTCCCTAACATCCTGACAGCATTTGTTGTTGCTCCCCCCCCCCTTTTTTAATTTAATTAATTAATTTGTTGTTGTGTTGGTTTGGTTTTTTGAGACAAGATTGTGTGGACCAGCCGGGCGTGGTGGCGCATGCCTTTAATCCTAGCACTCGGGAGGCAGAGGCAGGTGGATCACTGTAGGTTCAAGGGCAGCCTGGACTACAAAGTGAGTCCAGGACAGTCAAGGCTACACAGAGAAACCCTGTCTTGAAAAACAAAAAAAAAAAAAAAAAAAAAAAAAAAAAAAAAGATTGTGTGGACCAGGCTGACCTTGAACTCACAGAGATCCACCTACCTCTGCCTCCCAAGTGCTGGGTAATTTATTTAGTTTTATTTTATGTATGTGAGTGTTTTTGCCTACACGGACCCATGGAAGTCAAAAGAGGTCATCAGATCCCCTGAAACTGGAGTTTTGGATCCTTGTGAGCTACCGTGTGGGTGCTGGAAACTGAACCCAGGACCTCTGTAAAATAAGCAAGAGCTCTTAACCGCTGAGCTATCTCTCCAACCCTGTTGCTTATTTTCTTGAAGGTGTCCATGCTGACTGTGATGGTGGGGATTGCAAAGTAGTTTTAGATTGCATTTTCCTCATGACTAAGCATGTTGTGTATTTTCCATGTATTTATTGGTTATTTTGATTTCTTCTGAGAGCTGTCTCTTCAGTTTATTAGCCCATTTATTGATGGGGTGATTTAATTAATTAATTAAAAATTTTTATTTTTTGTTTTGTTTTTTGAGACAGAGCCCTGGCTGTCCTAGACTCACTCTGTAGACCAGGCTGGCCTCAGACTCACAGAGATCTGCCTGCCTCTGCCTCTTGAGTACTGGGATTAAGGTGTGCGCCACCATGCCTGGTGATTTTTTTTTTTTTTTAAGTTTAATTTTTGTTGTTCCTTACATATTGTAGATATTAATCTCCTGTCTTGTGTGTTGTTAGCAAAGTTGTTGGTTTTTGCCTTTTTCACTCTGTGGGCTGTGTTTTTATGCTGGTGCTTGTTCCCTTTTCTATAGAGAAAGTTTTAAATTTCATGTATCCCTGTCTTATTAAATTTTGGGATTATTTGCTGTGTTATTGGAGTCTTTTTCAGAAAGTTCTTGCCTTTGCCTATATTTTGAAGCCTTTTCGTGTAGCATTTTCAGAGCTTTAGGTCTGACATTAAGGTTTTTGATTCATTTTGAATTAACATTTTTTAAGTTTACATTTGTTTTTTGTCTGTGCAGTGTGTGTGTGTGTGTGTGTGTGTGTGTGTGTGTGTGTAAGGGGCATATATGTAATGCTGTATATATGGAGGTAGAATGCAACTTTAAGGAGTCGGTTCTTTCTACCATTTTGGTTCTGGGGATCAAATTCAGGTAAGCCCTTTTACTTGCTGAACTATCTCACTGGCCCCAGCTTTCAACTGATTTTTATGCAGAATTACAGATAGGGATTTTATTTTAGTTTTCTACTATGTACTATATATTACTGTATATTACTGTATACTAAGTGTGGAAACCCAGTTTACCAGAACCGTTTATAAAGCTTTACTTAACATTAAAGTATAACTGCACCATTGCACTTCTCTTTACTTCTTCCAATGCTACCATGTTTCCCTCCCTCCTGTGCACACGTGTGCACACGCCTGCGCGCGCGCGCACACACACACCAAGCACACACACACATGCACTATGTAGATATTTGTGTATTTAAATGCATAAATATATAAATAGAGCACACTGGATCTGTGTAGTGTTACTTGTGTGTGTATGGTTCAGGGCTGACCACTTTGTTTGGGATAGCCAGTTGGAGGCTCTTCCTCGGGAGGATGACTTCTGCCTCTTTCAGCAGTCCTTAGTTGCCCGCAGTTCTTTGTCTAGGGCGGAGTCAGGCGAGATTTCCCTCTTTCCCGTTAGCATGTCTGTTGGTGGTGTCCGTAAGGTCTTGTTTGGTCAGCCGTGTTATTTGAGGTACAGTGGGTTTAGCTTCCCTCTCATCTCCAGCAGAGCCTCACAGCAGTGGCTGGTTCTCTGATCTTACAGTCTTTCCACCTTCTCTTCTGTCTTCTGTGGTGTTCCCTGGACCTTAGGCCCAGTATCACTGTTAAAGAGGGTATCCCTTTTTCCAGTGTATGTTGAGGTTGTTCTGAGTTTTAATGTAAGGATTTCTGGGTGCAGGCTTCCTAGGTGTTTCCTGGGGCTCTGGTAAGTTGTGCTTTCATGTTCATTGGAGTCTAGTAATTATTAGCATCACCTAGGTCTCCTTCCTAGCTCACTGCTCACACAAGAGCCTATTGTAGGCGAGCAGTTCTGTGCTTGCTCTATTTACAGATTTTTAGTCTCTTCCATTAGGATATAAATGATAAATACTTGGGCTTTCCTAAGGCTTACTGTGGGCTACACTGTGGGCCGTCTTAGGAGAGGCGCTCAGGCTGCTGAGTGTGCATCTGTGGGCCGTCTCAGGAGAGGCGCTCAAGCTGCTGAGCAAGCATCTCTTTTCTGTTGGATGGAATATTCATCCAGAAATTTGTTTTGTAGTCTAGTTTCCCTGAAGTGTATTGGCTATTTTTAATTTGGAGGACCTCTCTAAAGATGAGATTGGGGAACTGAAGTCACTTACCATTGTATCAAGACTTCTGGGACCTTTTCTATCCAATGGGGGTTTTGTTTTGTTTTGTTTTTTTTTGTTTGTTTGTTTTTTGAGACAGGGTTTCTCTGTGTAGCCTTAGCTGTCCTGGACTTGCTTTGTAGGCCAGGCTGGCCTTGAACTCACAGCCATCTGCCTGCCTCTGCTTCCCAAGTGCTGGGATTAAAGGCCTGCGCCACTACCACCGGGCTATCCAATAGTATTTTTTATGAAATTGGGAGCCCTGGTATTTGCTACTTATGTGCTTCCCCCCCCCCCCCTTTTCTTTCTTTCTTTTTATTTTAAATGGAGTTTCTCTGTGTAGCCTTGGCTATCCTAGACTTGCCTTGTAGACTAGACTGGCCTTGAACTCACAGCAATCTACCTGTCTCTGCCTCCTCGAGTGCTGGAGTTAAAGGCAAGTACCACCACACACGCACCCGGCTTGTGCGTTCACTTTTTCTGTGTGTCTACCTGTCTGACACCATCCAGCCACAGGACTTCAGGTGTCCCAGCGTGGTCTGAAAACCTGATGTAGCTGAAGGTGACTTTACTCTGATCCTCCTGCTTCTGGCTCCCCAGTGCTAGAGTTACAGGTGTGCACACCTGCCAGGCCTTGGGTTATGTGGTGTGGGTACCAAATCCAGGGTTTGAAAAACTTAGGTTTTTAATTTTTCTGTGTATGAATTTTCTGCCTGATTTGTATGTATGTACAAACCATGTGTGTGCCTGTTGTTCAAGGGTGGTGTCCTCTGGATCTGTGAGTCACTTGCTGTGGACACTGAGACCTGAACTCTGTTCCTCTAAAACAAGAGCAAATGCTCTTAGGGTGGAGCCGTCTCTCCACTCAAGACCGTGTGCATGCCAGTTCAACACTGTACCGCCTCAACTACCTACCAACCTCGCTTTATCCTTTTGATGAGTTATTCCTTTTATTATGTAATGGCCTTGTTTATCTTTACTTTTTCTCTGAAGTCTACTTTATCTGGTATCAGAATAGTTGCACTCACTCACTTTCAACTCACATTTGCTCTTTAGGCCTTTCTCAGTCTTTGGGAGTCTTGGTTCACCTGTGGACTTACTCTCACATGGTGAAATCTGCGTTCAGAGTGGGGCTGCACCTTAGGGAGCCTTCTGCTGCCTGCACTGTTTAGCTGGTCAGCATCCAGCCTTCCTGCTGGCCACAGCTGAGCCCCGGGGCTGAGGCAGGTCAAAGCCAGGCTTTCTGATAGTGGTTGTTCCCAGTTCTCTGGTCTAGATCCCCAGCGTCAAGCAGCAGATTCCCTCTTGAGGTCATGTCCACCCTGCCCTCTACATCACGTAGGCTCTAAATTGTGGTGGAGTGACAGAGTGGGATGTCTCTGCAGCCGACCTCACTCTCATGTCCGCCAGAGTGAAGCCTGTGGACAAGTAGCCAGCGTGTTCTAGATGAGGCTCTGTCTCCTCCCGTCCTTGACAGTGGCCGCAGCCTCCGCACCTTCCTGCTGTTCTAGAACCTCTTCCAGTATTGGAACAGTCTTCTTTTCTCTGCTGCTGCTTCTTACCCAGGTCATAGGGAAGCAGCTTTTTAAAGATTTGTTTGTTTTTACTTTGTGTGTGTGTGAGTATTTTGCCTGCATGTATTATGTTGGTGCACCACATGTGTGCCTTATACCCAGAGAGGTCAGAAGATGGGTTGTCAAATCCTCCTGGAGCTGGAGTTATGATTAGCCAAGACCCTCCATATGGGTGCTAGGAAGTAAGTAACTTTTAACTACTGAGCTATCTTGCCAGCAGCCATTATAATATTTTTAACCTACGTGTGTATGCATATGTGGGCACGTGTTACAATAATTCTTTGGAGAACATTGGATGTCAGTATTAACCTTCAGCTTCCTTGGTGACAGGTCCCCCCGCCCCAGGCTGGTTCTGAACTCACAGAGCCTCTGCCTCCCAGGTGCTGGCATTAAAGGGCTGCAGGCCTAGAAAGGCAGGTCTCTTGATCCCTCTTGCGTACCCTGGATCCTGCCAGCTTCTGAGGCTTCTCCTATCTCCCCTCCAGTCTTGCTATAGGAGCACTGAGATTACAAACATGTCTTACCATGACTTGCTTTACGTGGGATCTGGGGATTTGAACTTGGGTCTTTATCTGAGCCATCTGCCCCGCTCTGGTTTGTTGTCTTCCTTAGAAAGCATCAATGGTGTTGTAAAGAATTTCTGACTTGAGATTATATGAGTCTTCTCTACCTCTGAACCCTTTATCCAATGGTTTTACCATCTGGGGCTAATCCTGGTAGGCCAACTATTATTGATAAGTTCAAACAAAACATTTATAAATATTGATATGTTTCAGAAGAAAAAATTATGTTTAAATAACAGAACTCAGTGTTGCTTCTTGCATTTACTTTTAAACTTGGCCTTCAAGAAAGCTTTAGACAAAAAGAAAAGAAAGAAAGAAAAAAGAAAAAAAGGAAAGTGTTAGACTTCATATTTTAGAAAATAGAGTCATTTAATTCCTAACCAGTCTTCTGAAACCGCTAACAAAATGGTGCCCCCTTTTTCCTTTGGAAAATTAAGTAAAACTGTACCTAAATTTGTATTGATCATCGATAGAATAATTTATGCCAATGACAGAGTAAAAACACAAAAATCCTGTGTATAATTTCTTTTCCACCTTGAGAATGCAATGTCTTTATCCATAGCTTATTTATAACTTGATTATTGTCACAGGGATCTGGTGATTGTGGAGTGTTGTAAACACGGTGCTTTCCCAAGTAGAGAAGTGTTTATATAAACGTTCTTTAAATGCTTTTCCTCCTGGAACTTAAGGAATGGTGGTTGATAAACTACCCCCTTAACTTAGTCTCTTAAGGAAATATGTACTTAGGCTTTTTAAATATTACACAGACATTTCCCCAGCTGAGATTATCCTACCTATTTGTATTTGGGCAGCTAATACAGGAACATTAAGAATTCAAAGCCAGCCTGGGTTACATAGGAAGACTTTGTTTCAAAAGTGAAAAAATGAGTTTTACTTATTTAATTTAATTCCCAAATCAGTTTTCCAACTGTTATGACCTCCCACTAGTAACCAGGAAAGTTCTTTGAAACAGAGTACTTTGAGACAAGCAGCTTTCTCTTAATGTCACTAGAAGGAGGACCTACTTCTTGTTTTTATTTTCTGTTTTAAAAGATTATTATTATTTTAAAGATAGCCTCCCATCTAGTCTAGGCTGGCCTTGACCCAGCTGTATCATCAGGCATGACCTTGAGCTTCTTGTGATCCTCTGGCCTTTGCCTCTTGAGCCCTGAGGTTACAGGTGCTCACCGCCAAGCCTGGTTCATACAGTGCTGGGGGTCAAGTTGAGACCTCCTGGAAGCTAGGCAAGCACCCTACCAACTGCGCTATGCCCCTCCCTACTTCTATGTGTGTGTTTGACTTGGTTATTTTATGGCACATAATGTCCCCAGGGCTTGTCCATGTGGTGTAATGTCTGAATTTCCTTGTTGAATCTGAAGAATAGCTCATTGTTATGTTTATACCACACACTTAGCCGTTCACCTGTGATGGGCGCTGTGTCCCTCCTGCCTCTTGGTTGTTGTGAGTAATGCTGAGAGGACCAGAGTACAGATACCTGCTTGAGATCCTGTTTTGTTTTGTTTTTCTTTTGTTGTTGTTGTTGTTTTTTAATGCCTGGGTGTTTTGCTTGCATGATGTCTTTAAAGTGCCCAAGGAGGCCAGAAGAGAGCCTGGGATCCCCTGAGACTAGAGTCACAGACAGTGTGGGCCTCCGAGTGGGTGCTGGCAACCAAACCTGGGTCGTCTAGAAGAGCAACCAGTGCTCTTAACCACTGGGCCAGCTCTCTAGTGCCCACACCCTCCTGTCTCTTGGATGTATTTCTGGAAGTGGAACTGCTGGAGCATATCAAATGTCTGTTAGACTTTGAGGAACATCCACAGTGTTTATGACGCCATCTTGTAATCCCTTCACAATTGTGGTGTCTTTGTACTATCACCAACATCCAGTCCTTAGCTTTTTAAAAAGAGGCATTGCCTGTGGCTTTGGTTCCCCTTCCCCTCCCTAATGTTGGACATTGCTTTGTCTACTTACTGTATATTTATTTCTATCTCCTCTGGAAAATGTCTGTTCAAATCATTGCTTGGCTACTTTTAATTGCCTTGTTTCCGAACCCCTGCCATTGTTTTCTGAATTTTTCATGAAGTATATTTTGATCATATGTGCCCTTCCTGCAGCTCTTCTCAGATCCTTTCTTCCTCCCAACTCAAAACAAAACCCTACAAAAACGCAAAAATGAAAAGCAAAGCAAAGGAGCAGTAAGGGCTTTCTCTCCTCTTGCTTCTTCGTTTCTTTCTTCGGGGTCTTACTAAATTTTTACCATACAAGTCTTTCACTTGCTCATGTGGAGTCACTCCAAGATTTTATTTTTTATATTTTTGAGGCTGTGGTAAAAGGTATTGCTTCTCCGATTTTGTTTTTAGTCAGTTTGTCATTTGTGTACAGGAAGGCTGCTACTTTGCTGAAAGTGTTTTTTCGGCTGTAGCAGTTCTTAGTGGGGTTTTTAGGCTCTTTTATGTATAAAGTCACATCATCTGCAAATAAAGGTACTTTTTCCTTTCCTGAGATCTTCAGTTGTCTTCTTATTCCAGCTAAGACTTAACCTTCTACACTGAATAGGTATGGGGAGAGTGGACATCCTTGTGTTGCTCTGATTTTAGTGGAATTGCTTTGAGTTTCTCATTGTTTGGGCTGATGCTGTTTGTGGGCTTGCTGTAAATCTCCTTTCTTGTGTTGTGGTGTGTCCTTGTATCCTAGTCTCTCCATGACTTTCCTTTATGAAGGGGATTTTGTCAAAGATCTTTTCTGTAGCCCAACTTTTATTTTTAAATTACTAATTTAAAATAATGTGTTGACATTCAACTAGGAAAATTATATTTCAGATGTATACTTGTAGTTTCTCCACATTTTAATTTGTCTTTTTTTTTTTTTTTTTTTTTTTTTGAGTCCAGGCTGTCCTAGCTCTTGCTATTCAGACCAGCCTGGCCTAGAACTCAGAGATCCACCTGCCACTGCTGGATTAAAGTCATGTGTCACGACACCACAGCGCCATTATTCCATTCTTTAACTCACAGTTTTTCCTTAGCATGATTTTTTTAAAGGTTTGTTTGTTTGTTTTATTATGTATGCAATGCTCTGCCTGCATGTACCCCTACAAGCCAGAAGAGGTCATCAAATCACATTATAGATGGTTGTGAGCCACCATGTGGTTTCTGGGAATTGAACTCAGGATCTCTGGAGGAGTAGTCAGTGCTCTTACCTCTGAGCCATCTCTCCAGCACCCCCTTAGCATGGTTTTTAAAGTCTGTTGAATAATTATGTTCTGAGAGTCGAATGGACTTGCTGAGAGGAAGGAGTGATTTTGTGTCAGTGAAGCCTCAGAGTCTTCGTAGCTTGGTTGATTGGGCCTGGTCTAAATTGTAGCAGGAACTTTGATTCTTCTGGAATGTTTTCAGCCTCTGAGACCTACTGTTTAATAAACTGACCCTCTTTTGTTCTTTCTCAGCTCTGGGCTGGTTGAACTCATGTTCTGACTCCAACTTCTCTCCCAGCTAACTTAGTACTTAACCTGGCTTCTCTCTCGGCCCCTGAGTTGCTCTACTTGGCCTCCAGCTAACTCAGCCATCTTTCCTAAGCTGCTGGCTCCTTCTCATCCTCTGTCTCGGTCTGTCCTCGCCGCTGTCTAGCTTTGTAAAACTGTCCTGGTAAAACTGCCCCTTCTCTCTCTCATTCTCCGTGTTGCACCCTTAAGTAGCTTCCCTTTCCTCTCTATTCTCGTGAGAGTTGGGCTTACCCTGTTCTGTCAGATCTTTCTCTGATTTGTCACTTTTTCTGCCATTCCATTAAACATCACTTTCAAACATGGGCACTTCCTTCTACAAACTAACTTTACCTTCATTGTTTAGGATTAAAGGCATGTGCCACCATGCCTGGACCTAAAGCTTTTCTTTACCTGAAACTTGCTCTACACCAGGCTGGCCTTGAACTCGGATCTACTTGCCTCTGTCTCTTGGATTAAAGGCGTGGTTGTATTCCAGTTGGATCACATAGGCCTAGAAGGTCTTTGGATGTGATCTCTTGCCAGAGCAGCCATCTTCTGAATTACAATTCTCTATACTAAATCTTGGGTGACTCTATCTTGTCTGACATCAGTCATCCAGACCGTTCTCATTTCTCCTTTCTCTGGTCTGATTGTGGGGCTTTTTATTCCACTATTGACCTTGCTAATTATTGTCTCCTCACATGGGTGGGTTCTGAGGGGAAAAGGCAGGGGAGTCTGTCCTGTTGCATTTTACTACCTTAGCGATGTGCATCCCCATGGTAACCTGTAGAAGGTGGGGTTACTTTTTCTAATGAGGTTCCACTTAAAATTATTAAATACATACATAATGTGTTATATCCTAATGGTGTTTTAAGTATTAACATATTAATTACCAGTTGGAATTTATACCAGAGTGGTAGAGCACTTGTCTAGCATGTGTGAACCCTAGCTTCAAACCCCAGTACAATAAGCAACCAAAATATTCATTAATTCAGTCTATTAAATTTATAACATCATCTGATATATTATTACTCCCATTTTATGAATGAGATAAGACACAGAGAAGGCAGGTAACTCACAGCAATATGGAAAATGATACAGCTTAGATTAAAACTTAGTATCCTGGGTTTACATCTCAAGGTTCTACCATGACTACTTATTATTATCTGCTATTCATTCGTTCTGGAACATTGACACCTTAGTTAAACACCCTCGTTTGCTCAACATATATTCATTGGAGATCCACTGTGGGCCAGACATTGTGTCAGGTATTGGTGATATGACAGTGAGTACGACAAAATGCCTGTTCTCCAGGACACTACATTTAGTCAGGGAGACAGAGTAGATACGCCATGCACTCTATATATGTTGGCAATTTATTTCACCTGAAGAATCATAAGTAACCGGCATCATGTATGTAAGTAGACTAAGTTATTTATTTACAAAGATTTATTTGCTTAAAACACTTAGATTTTATTTTATGTGCATCAATGTATTTTTGCCTGTATGTTTGTATGTAATGTATCATGTGTGTGCCTGGAGATCAGAAGAGGGCACCAGAATCTCTGGAACTGGAGTTAGAGTTGGAACTCTGGAACTGTCTTGTGGTTGCTGGGAACTGACCCAAGGCCTTTGCAAGAGCAGCAAGTACTCACTGCTGAGCCATCTCTAAGCCCTGATACGTATTTGCTTATATGTGTGTGTACATGCCTGCAAGGGTTTATATGTGCCCGTGACGAGAGGTATCAGAGCCAGTTGTGAGCGCTCTTCCTCTGGACGAGCAGCAAGTGCACTGACCACTGGCCATTGCTCCATGCCCAAGACTAAGCTCAGAACAAGAATTAAACTGTTCACTAGCCAGGCTCTTAAAAGCAAGGCTGTGTCAATCACAATTTTTGTTTTAAACTGTTGGGTAATGTACTGTAGTGGTCTGAATATTTGTGCCCCCCCCCCCACAATTCATGTGTTGAAACTGACAGAAAAGGTATTAGAACGGGGGTGGGGGTGGGCTACTGGGAGTTGCTTGGCTCTTATGAATGGGATTAGGTCCTTTGTGAAGTGACCTTAAACTAGCCCCCCCCCCCTTTTGAGGATACAACTAGAAGTTGCAAACAGATGTTGGGGCTGAGCGGATAGTCAACCGAAAGTACCTTCATCCTGGACTTCTATCTCCAGGACAGAGAGACATAGATTCGCTCCTGTTGTTAGTGAGCTGTCCCGTGTGTGGATGGACTCACTAAATCAAACTGAAAGAAGCAGTCGCTGGCATCTGCTGAGGAAAGCAGTTCAGAGGATGAGCGTGGGTGAGGATCATTCAGGAGTGCTCCTATGATGGGCGAGAAGGGGGAAGGAAGCAGGCGTTGTGAGTCTGTCTGTGCCTCTGTAACAATGTTACAGATAGCATAATCTACAAAGAACAGTGATGTCTCAGTTGAGAAGCTGAAGGTATGGCACAAACAGACTGGGTGTCTAGATACATGTCTTACTTTCCATCCAGGATGGAGTCGTTTCTCTGTTTCCCTATGAAGGCAGGATCCTCACATTAGTGGAGGGGTGGAGGACAGAAAGGGGCCCACAGTAGTTGCCTCCAGCCTCGTATAAGGCGTTAAATAACTCACGAGGACCAAGCCTCTCGTAACTTAACCACTTCTCCTAAAGACCTGCTTCTCTCCCTTTTCTGTTTGTTCTTTTCCTTTCTTTTGTGACAAAATCTCACTATGTAGCTCTGGCTCGCTTGGAACTTACTATGTAAATCAGGCTTGCATTGAACTCACAGAGATTCGAGTGTCTTTACTTCCCCAGGGGGATTAAAGGCATGCACCACCATGCCCAGCATGGCCCCCTCCATACCACCACAGGGAGATGAAGTTACACATGAATTTTGGAGGGGACATACAGCCAAGCCAGAGCGCAGGCTAGGTAGAAAAGAACCACACTGCCCTGCCTGCCCTGGCCTCATCCTTCGCCAGGACCTTACAGGTGGGCTTGGCCCTGAGCTCTTCTGTGTTTCATGCAGGGCCTTCATAGTCCATGCGGCTGCTCTAAGAAGTGTGTCTGTGTGCCAGTCTTTGAGGGGGCGGATAAGAGGACGTGGTCACATGGCCGTGCCAGCTGTGTCCTCAGTCCTCCATTGCTGCTGGGGCGTCTGCTGGTAGCTGAGAAAAGCAAGTTCACGGGATCCTTAGATTAAGGTTAGGGCACAAGTTTTCTGCTGCTTTTGCAACCTGTCAGGGGGGACTTAATGTGTAGATCCACAATTCAAAAGTTTGAATAAGATAGGATTGTTTAAACACTTGCGACACATTGTCCTATAAAGCCAGATGGTGGCCCACACCTTTGATCCTAGCACCCAGGAGGTAGACAGCCATATCTCTGTGAGTTCACGGCTGGTCTGGTTTACATAGTAAGTTCCAAGACATGCAGGGTTACGCTGTGAGAACCTATCAGAAACAAAGCAAAATGCTCTCTGAATGTTTATAGTAACAAAATGTACTCCCATGTCAAAAGTGTAGTTGATGAAAATGACTTTCTGTAGACTTTCTCTGCATTTCCTGCATTTCCACAGCACCAGATACTTGAGCCCCTTTAGTGTTAATAGTAATGTGAGTATATTTCTGCATCCAAGAAGCTTAGCTTTAGTTGTTTATGCTGTACTTGTAGATGTCTCACCAATATAGTAATTAAGTAAAAGACGGTAAGACAAGTTTAGAATTAGAAGACACTGTGGTAGGCAAATTAAATAGTGTGTGATGTTGACAGTGCCTTCTACGTAAACCCAGCCTTACACTGAGGGACTGTCTGGGGTAGACTTGTGTAATCAAAATCTTAAGTATGTGGGGTCATGAGTAAACTAGAGTCTGTAGTAGACTGCTAGTATTGCGGTGGTATGATCAAGTTGACAAAAGAAGTTAGAGTGAGGTCTAGGTTCTCCACCCTCACCCCCACAGTTTCTCTGTGTAGCTCTGGCTGCCCTGGAAATCACTCTGCAGACCAGGCTAGCCTCTAACTCAGCAGAGATCCTCCTGCCGCTGCCTCCCGAGTGCTGGGATTAAAGACACACCACCACACCCAGTGAGACCTAGATTCTGTAACCACAGAAGCCATCCATGTATGTAGAGATAACGAGTAAAACAGAAGGTGAGCTGGATTTCAGAGTGGTGTGCGGGAGGAGGAGACCATAGGAGTGTCACCCAGATTGTTTCGTGTCAAAATGCAGAGAGGAGGAGACTGGAGCACTCAGTTCCAAAATGTCTGTCACACCCCTTCCTTCAAGGCTCAGGCATGTGTGGAAGAGGAGGCAGAACTGCTGTGAGAGCAGAGCTGGTGGATGACTCAAGGAAGCAGTGCTCCCAGCCACAGCAGAAGGGACGCTGCCTGAACTCGGGTTGTGGCAGCATACCAAGCCTGCAGAGGGCTAGGCAGACGGCGTCCCTCCCTGACTGAGATGCCACCCGGGAAAGAGAAAATCCATTCTCTGCAGCGGAGTCTCCCCAGATACTTCAGGCACACTCCAGGCAGGTCCCAGGGTCAGGAGCAGCTGGCTGGCAAGATGGACTGCGTGGTTTATCTTTGTGGAGTTTTTGGTTTGGTACTTTTGTCTTATTGGGTTTTTGGGTTTTTTTGTTTTGTTTTGTTTTTTGTTTTTTGCTTTTTTTTTTTAAATGTTGTTTTGGAGTGAGAGACGGAAAACATGAAGTTAGGTGAAGTTAAGTGGGGAGGAGTTGGGGGGGAAGGAAACATGATCAAAATATAGTATATAAAAATTTTTTATTTTTTTGACTGAAAACAGACTTTTCCTACAATACATTTTGGTTATGCTCTCCTTTCCCTCTATTTCTCCAGGTTCCTTTCCACCTCCCATCCAGATCTAGACCCTTTCTGTGTCTCTGAAAACAGGCATCTAAGGAATAATAATAAAATACAGTAAGATAAATAAAAAACAAATATGGCAAAGCAACCAAATAAGAAAAAGAGCCCCAGAAATGCAGAGATGCAGAGACATACATGTTGACACACACAGGAATCCCACAAAAACCTCAAACCAGAAGCCATAATAATATATGCAGAGGGGGTTGGAAAGATGGCTCAGTGATAAAGAGCACTGACTGCTCTTCCACAGGTCCTGAGTTTAATTCCCAGCAACCGCAAGGTGGCTCACAACCGTCTATAATGAGATCTGATGCCTCTTCTGTTGTGCAGGAGTACATTGAGGCAGAGCACTGCATATATAACAAACAAACAAACAAACAATCTGTAAGTTAAAAAAAGGAAAGAAAGAAAGAAAGCCCTGACTTAAACCTCCAGAAATGCTGCCGGGTTTGTGTTCGTCATCTTCTGTAGGGCGTGCCGCCACCCTTAAGAGTGGTTTCCCCTGTGAGACTCCCTTTGAGAAAACTAAGTTGTCATTTGCACGTGGTTCTCAGTTGGCACTAGCTTCTGGGCTGGGTGTGGGTGGGGAGGTGTATCCCCATATCCGGTCAGCTCTAGGGGCCCATCTGCTGCAGACCCTGTGCTACTGCTTTTGTGTGTGCCAGCTCTCTTGTGTCTTGTGTCTAGAAGGTCTTGATTTCCTGTGCCCTCCATCCCTCGGGGTCTTACACTCTCTCTGCCTCCTCTTCCTCAGTTCCCTGAGTTCTGAGGGAGCGATTTGATGGACACATCCTGTTTAGGGTTGAGTGTTCCAAGGTCACTCAACGCCTAAAGTCCAGCTGTGGAACTCTGTTTGGTACCATCTGCTGCAGGAGGAAGCTTCTCTGATGATGGCTATGCAAAACACAGATTTAGCAGGAGTTGGGGAGGAGGGAACATAATAAAAATACATTATATGAAAAAATTTAAGTGAAAATGATAGCTTGTGTTTTGTGAGTAAAGACAGAGGGAGACTAAATGTTTAGAGTACTAGGTGGAGTGGGCGCCCAGAAGCATGTTGTTACCAAAGCCATGCCGAGACACAGTGGCACAGAAGTTTAGAATGGCAGGCCCTGACGGAGGCGTGGCTCTCTGCTCAGCTCTGTAGCTCTTTAAGTCTGCAGCTAAAACTTCCTTTGGCAGATAACCTGTGGCTGCTGCGGGGCTCCTTGGACCCGGCCTCTACTTTAGAACACCTTTTTAATGGTTACAAAAGATCCTCTGTGTGCGGTATTTCAGCTACCCAAGGCACGGGCCCTGTCTGTCGTCATTTCCTTTCATCAGCGAACAGATATTTATTGTGGGAATGAACGTTCCTGGAAAGAACAGTGCCTTCTACCAAGCCCACAAGCCTGGGCAACTGACTAGAGCCTCGTGGAGAGGCTGGACCGTCGCAGGTGCAGAGCCTAGTCATCGTTGGTCGAGGTCTCTTTGTAGCTCCCGAAATAGCCGTTCCTTGTCCGTCTCTGTGTCTGTCTAGTGAAATGTGTTGCGTGTGTTAACGAGACTGAACCACTAGCTTTCAGCATCCGGAAGTCTAAGGAAGCCCTGAGCTGGCACCTGAGGCTGGTAGCAGATGTTCCCCACTCTGCTGTGGCGCCTCTCTCATCTTCCACCAGTGTACTTGAAAACTGCCTTGGACTTAAGGTTTTCCTTCTTCTCTTACTATGATAACTTCTTGAAAATGTTACCGTATTGGAACATGGAATTTGGGGTAGCTTGACTCTGTGTCCCCTGGCCGTGGCACTCATATTTGGCACCAGTATAAGCTCTCTCTTACCTATTTTGAGGTGAGAGCTCTGTTTTGATGGTTTCGTATTCATTCAGTGCTAGGAATTGCATTTACCTTCAGGACTATAATGAATTGCATTCACTCTCACCAAGTTTGATTGTATTCCCGCTGGGGCAGAGGATAGACTAGAGACACAGGCTTTTCAGCCATGGGAGCAGAAGGCCGGGGAGGTAGCCTGGGCAGTGCATGCAGGGCCTGGAGACCCTCATGACCCGGCTTTCTTTCCAGTGTCTGTGGTAAAATGCCCCAATAAAAGCAACCTAGGGGAAGAGGGCTTCTCTTAGTCCACTGTCTCAGTTACAGTCAGTTGCAGTGGGGAAATCACTGCGGAAGTCACGTGGAGGGTGGGCCATCCCACGCCAGTGTCTTCCACCTCAGTTAACTCACAGGCGTGTCCACAGACAGCCTAAGCCAGGCTGCAGCCCATTGCCGCTCTTTCTTCCCAGCGGATTCTAGGCTGTGTCACGTTCCCAATAAAGCTGACCATCCGCCCCACTTGCCTTGGACATTAGCTTTCCCTCTGCATAGTAAAGCACTTGGCTTTACAACAGGAAGTGTAAAAGGCTCAGGTGTAGAGGTCAGAGCTTTGAAAGCCTCTCCAGAGCTGCCTACCGGGAACACCAGGCCTCTATTAGAAAGCACTGTTAGCAGCGTAAGTTACAGTGAATAGCTACTTAGTGAGCTTATCTCATGTGTTCATCTAATGCTAATTCAAAGGAATTATGCATTAACAGTTACATTTTTATATTATTTATTGGCACTGCCATTAACTAAAATGCATTCTGTGTTTGGGAAGGAAGTTACCTATAATAAAAGAAGCGACTTGAAAGCTGTTTTTGGAAAACTAGTTCTTTGAGAAAAACTGAAAATGAGGTAAGCATGTAGAATCATGCTCCACAAAGAATGACGGGCAGATTTATGGTTGTTTGTGTTAGTCAGGGCTAAGGGCGCCAGGGTAACAGAAGGACAGTCTCTTAGGTGAGTGGTGGACCGTCGGGACTGCAGAGTCTGGGCATGGAGATGGGAACAGACTTCAGCTGAGTGAAGGCGGATGCTCGTACAGGGTGGTGTGCAGTTGGAAGGCCGCCCAAGGAGGTAGAGCACTGGCAGTGGCCTTTTCAGTGAGAAGATACTGAGTTAAAGTTTCTCATAAATCCATTGCTTTTGCTGCCAGTTTATTTCATATTGTAATTTTATTTCATTAACATTTTAATTTTTCATACAACACAGAATAACCTGTTACATCAGACGTTCAGTCACATGGAGATTATATGGCTTTAAAAATAAAACTTTTAGCCAGGCGCAGTGACCCAAGTCTGTAATCTGAGCACTCAGGGAGGTAGAAGCTGGTGGATCGATGTAAGTTCGAGGCCAGCCTGGTCTACAAAGAGAGTCTAGGACATCCCGGCTACACAGAGAAACCCTGTCTCGGTGGTGATGACGATGATAATAATGATAATGCTTTTAAACGGAAAACTTTCTTTTTCAGGGATATTATGATAACACACTTTGAGCCTTCCATCTCCTTTGAGGGACTTTGCAATGAGGTTCGAGATATGTGTTCTTTCGACAATGAGCAGCCATTCACCATGAAGTGGATAGACGAGGAAGGTGAGTGGAGGGGAGGGGCCTTGTGAGCTGCGCTGTAAGATAAAATGAGAGTTCTAAGAAACTCCAGAGGGAAAGATGAAGTAGAAATTTAATGCCACACCCAAGTACATAGATAAAGACAAAACATTTAAATCAAAGACATGGTTTGGTGTTTTTTTGTTTGTTTTGTTTGTTTGTTTTTGGCTCTTCAGAATGAACCAAATTAAAACTAATGACCTCCCCCCAGCTTTTAAGGTAAATATTTTATCAATGTGACATTTTAACTTAATTTTGAATATAAACGTCTTATATTTTAATGCGTTTACCTGTAATATTCCTTTAAAAGGTGTTGTTGACTCAACCACAGGGACTGTGACCATTTTATTTAGGGTGATGTTAGAAGCTTAGTCACTTAGTGACTTGTACTCACAAAGTGTTTTGGAACTCTGAGGATAGACAATGCCCGTTTCACATCCAGGAGGCTCATCACAACTGGATGTGTGTGTTAGCCAGGGTTCTCCTAAGGACCAGGCCTGAGAGAATGATGGGATGGGCGTGTCAGCGGGAAGACACTGTATTAGGCTACTCAGGATCCACTGTGCTTGTTTTCAGTTCATTTCCTATTGTAAGGCTTTAATTTTGGTGAGAACACACACATAATGGGGCTCATTAGAGTGGCTGACAGGCAATGGTCTGTGTATTCCAACGGCTGCCCCCCAACTGAAAGGCAGAGCATCTGGTAGTTGTTGGGTCTGTAAAACTGCGGATCTGAGCAGCCCTGGTCTGGTTCTGGGGTCCTGGGAGTTCTCAGAGGGCTGCCGTCTTGGTGGAGTTGGAATCCTAGAGATTCTAGTACCTGCGAGAAACAGCAAGTTGAGCAGAAAGATCTAAAACTACAGCTTGAAGACAAGAGAGGGAGGAGATTTAATGTTGGAGCCAAGGATTGTGCTGAAAAGAGGGGCCCTCATCTGCCTGGGGGCAAAGGTCAGGGCAGCACCCCACCCAGTTAAGCTTCCAACGGAAAAGAAAAGAATTTTCTGCTCTTAACTCCAAGAAAGGAAAGTTTCTGCGAATGTGATTCAAGGAGAGGATCAGGCTCCCGAGTGGGCAGCTGACCTTGCGTTGTCCTTATGGCTCTAGCTTTAGAGCCATGAAAAATACATAAGTAAAGGGGTTGTGGAGTTTTCACGGCTATGGAGAGCTACTGAGGCCGCGGTGGCAAGGGGGTCCCTGCATGGAAGCTACCAGATGCCATTGTGTGAAGTTGTGAACGTGACTGGATTGCGTTAGAAACTCCACGGTGGCAGAAGTGCCAGAGCTGTGGATGTCTGCCAAGAAGGGAACCAGCCCAGGAGTGCCTGGCAGGCAGCAAAGCTGGGCGGGCAGAGACACGGACTTGCAGTTTACCCTGCTCTTATTTTGTTATTTTTTGGTCTAGTTTTTTGGTTGGTTGGTTGGTTGGTTTTTGGGTTTTTTTTGTTTTTGTTTTTGTTTTTGTTTGGTTTTGGTTTTGGTTTTTTGAGACAGGGTTTCTCTGTGTAGCCTTGGCTGTCCTGAACTCACTTTGTAGACAGTGATCTGCCTGCCTTTGCCTTCCGAGTGCTGGGATTAAAGGCGTGCGCCACCACTGCCCAGCTGGTCTAGTATTTTTTCACTATGCCTTGTTTGCTCCCTTTTTGAATGGTAATATATATTCTGTGCCATTGTATATTGGAAACATGTAAAATTTTTTTCAAGAGAGATATAGTTAAGAGATTGCAGAAAAAAAAAAAAAAAAGAGATTGCCTTGAATCTCAGAAGAGACTGGACTTTTAAACTGGGTTGAGCCTGAAAGACTTCGGGGGCTTTTGAAGTTTGGCCGAGTGCACTTTGCATTATGATATGGCCGTGAGCCAATGGGAGCAGAGAGTGGAATGTGGACTTCAATACAATGAACTATAACCTAAGTTTTGTGTTTGGATCTTGTCAGGCTATTTTAGGTATAGATCTTTCATATTTAACACCTCTTTTTTTTTTTTTTTTTTTTTTTTTTAAAGCCTAATGCTTATTTGCCTCATTTTATAGGTAAAAACAGGCAAACAAATGAACAACAAAAACATAGGTGTATTGAAAACAAGAACAAGCTCTTTGGTTAATAGCCAGATTTTATTAATTCTGTAATTACCTCAAAATTAACTGCAGTGAGCAAATACTCAGAATGTATTTGTGTTTTATTCTGTGCGTTTAGAATTTGATAATAGAGTTAGCTTTAAAAAATAGCTCTCCTGGACGTCTTTGTTTCAAATGACTTAAATAGAAAGCTTTATGCATCAAACATATGGTCAAAAAAGCCACATGTAACACTCAGACACTCGGTCCAAGAAAAACAAAGCAGATTAAACGTGTGTTGTATCTATGCATGACTAAGTTAATGTGTGATTAGCTTACTTTCCTGCTTCCTTGTGGGTACACAGAAGTAAAAATATATTCTCCCAAACCACGCAGAGCCTAAGCCATCATGACATTAGGTTCACAGTCCAAAGATAATCTCACCCTGTGTCTGGTCCAGCTGTAGTTTAGCTTCCTTGCCTGCCTCTCTGCTGGTTCTGCAGACCTGTAAATGCTGGCAGAACAGGAAACTGCAGACAGGAGAAGCGCAGTAGGGAGGATGCTAATTTTGAACTATCATGGTAGATACTGCGTCCTCGCAGGACAGGTCACCGCTGCTCCCAGGGAGTGGTTTTTCATGACTCTAAACCTTGCTTCTGGGTCATCCTTCCCTTTTCCTCGGTAATGGTGTTTTGTAGGTTAGTAACTTGCTTAGATGCTCTCCTTGGAGTTGAAAATCACATGTCTTTCTTCGTTTTGAGCATTGTAGACCTCCTGTGTATCAAGTTATAACTGTTCATTGGATAAAAGCCGCATCCACATAAATCTCTTCTAGCCCAGGCCCCATCTGCAGGTGTCTGAGGTTTGAGAGGCTCTTATGTTTACCTAAGATCTTGCTGTTGGGCTGGGGGAGCAAAGGAGTTCTGCACCCATGGTGCAGTTCATAGCTGCCTAGAACTCTAGCCTGCAGGGATCCAACAGCTCTGCAGGCAGCTGCCCTGCAGATCACATGCTAAGCCCTCATATACGTGATTTATTAAGCAGTCTTGGTGTTTATTAAAAGCGCCATGTGGGCTGGAGAGATGGCTCAGAGGTTAAGAACACTGTTTTTCTGACGGGCCTGAGTTTAATTCCCAGCAACCACATGGTGGCTCACAACTATCTGTAATGAGCTCTGGTGCCCTCTTCTGGCATGCAGGCACACATGGGGGCAGAATACTGTATAAATAATGAATAAATAAAATCTTTTTTTTAAAAAGCTGCATGTATTTTATCTTTGACCTTAGTATGTTTCCTATTTTTGAGACTTATGGTTAGAAATGGAAAGGAGAGACAGTTTTATTTTCAAACCAAATAAAGTTTGGCAGGGAAATGTTTTTCTTTTATGTACTTTTTGAAATTAAGTTTCACCAAAAAATGATTCCACAGTTTACATTTCTCTGTGTCCATATCTACATAGGCCATTAAAAGAAACCATTTGGGGGCTGGAGAGATATCTCAACAATTGAGGGCACTGGCTGCTCTTCCAGAGGACCCAGGTTCAATTCCCAACACCTACCTGACAGCTCACAACTGTCTGTAACTCCAGTCCCAGGTGCTCTGACACCCTCACACAGACATACATGCAGGCAAAACACCAATGCATATACAATAAAAAATAAATTTGGAGCATGCCTTTAATCCTAGCACTCGGAAGGCAGAGGTAAGCAGATCTCTGTGAATTCGAGGCCAGCCTGGTCTACAAAGAGAGTTCTTGGACAGCCAAGGCTACACAGAGAAACCTTGTCTTGAAAAAAAAAAACAATAAAAAATAAATTATTTTAGAAAAAACAATAAAAAATAAATTATTTTAGAAAAAAGAAAAGAAGCTATTTGGTACTTTGAACCTCCTACCTAGTCATCATGATCTTTTTATTTGCAGCCCCAGTTTCTTTAAGTATATTGTTTATTTTCTATATTGCCTTCAATGACAGTGCTGCCACCCTTTGTTCACTCACTTTGTCTGCTTTCCAAATCAGTTCCGCTGTCCTCTGTCCTTCACAGACAGCCCCTGCCTGCCATCGTCTGCTGTCATGACATGGAACTCATGCAGCTCCTCTTGTCTTTGCCGGCTTCTGGTCTGGCTGGCTGTCTCTGTGCGGCCTACCTTACAACTTAGTAATTTGAAAACTTATTTCTCACAGCTCTGAGCGTTATCAGGGCTGACGTTACAGATGTTCAGAGAAGATGAGAGGAGGTGAGGACTCAGCAGCCATGCTGGGGACAAGAGTAGAGACAGTGTAGAAAGGAAATGTCTCTCCCTCTCCCCTCCCCTCCCCTCCTCTCCTCTCCTCTCCTCTCCTCCTCTCCTCTCCTCTCCTCCCCTCTCCTCCCCTCCCCTCTCCTCCCCCCCCCTCAGGTAGTAAGCTGAGTTCTCTGCCAAGTGCAGTTGAGGAGTGGACAGTCAGTGGCATCTAGCATGTAGGAATGTCCCCTGTAGCCACAGGAATGAGGCCTAGAAGAGCAGAGGGGAGGATCCAGACCAGGCCCCAACTTAGCTCTAAGTGACTTGTTTGTTGAGGAATGCCATTGTCCCCGGACATACGCCACTTCTTGCCTTGCAGGGATGACTCAGCTCTGTGGCTGGTTAGTCGAGAGAGGTATTTCCTCCTCTTCTGTGTGTGCTACTGCAACCCTGCACTTACATTTCAGAGTAGCTCGAGCAGGTGTCCAGCCCTAAGTAGGACATGTGGAACATCCTCCCCACCACAGGCTCGGGGACGTGTCAGAGGAAGGCATCTCAGAATAGGGCTGCGAGGAATGTACGGGTGGAGAACAGGAGTGCTGTGCAGTGCTGTCCCTGACTGACGTGGCCTCTTCACCCATGCCTTCACTGCAGCTATGACTGCAGACACATGATGGAGTCAGCCAGGTCAGCCGTCATTCCAGCACACAGTACTCAGCGGGTTAGGAGCAGCAACAAATAGACCAGAGGGACTTGTGGGTGCTTGGGAGGAGTGGGAGGGGAGAGATGGCGGCTCCTGGCGGGGAGGGGAGGTGGAGTTCGAGTGTCTTCCAAAAGACCCAAGTCCAAGTCTCAGCACCCACAAGGTGGCTCACAACTGTCTGGAATTCCACGTCTAAGAGATCAGATGTCTTCTGACCGCCACAGGCACACATGTAGTGGGCAGACATACATGCAAGCAAAATACTTATCAAATAAATGAGTCTGTAAAAATGTGGTTAAGTAGCTCTAGCTGGACTATTCTTAGTCCACAGTACTTTAGTGGTTTCGTTTTTGTCACTTATTTGACCAAGGTTGTAATGTGAAAGAAATTCTATTAGAAAGTCACCACACAGAGACCCTAACCATCCATTGTGTGGCACTGAAACGGCTTTCACTCTTTTAAAGAAACTAGTACCCAGGTCTGGTAGTATAAGCCTGTAATCCCAGAACTTGAGAGACAGAGACAGGAGGATTGTGTGTGTAAGACCAGCCCAGGCTACAAAATGGGTTCCAGGGCAGCCTGAGTAACTTACTGAGACTGTTCCCAAACTGAGCACAACAGTCTCAGTCAGTCAGTCAGTCTGTCTGTCTCTCTCTCTCTCTCCCTCCCCTCTGTCCCCTCTCCCTCCTCTCTCTCCTCCCTCTGCCCCCTCTCCCTCCTCTCTCTCCCCCCCTTCCCCCCCCCCTTCCCCCTCACTCTCTGGTTTTCCATGTAGAGCATTTGGTGTCCGAGCCCCATGCATCACTCTGCAACTAGAAGTTGACACGAGAGGAGTGTCTAGGGCAGTGTCTAAACACTGTCCTTGCAACACCCCCTCGGCTACTGTTTATAGGATTGCCTCCTGTTCACGCACTCGGGTTTTGAAGACTGTGCTTTCCTTTTTGGGTTTTTAGGAGATCCGTGCACGGTGTCTTCTCAGTTGGAGTTGGAAGAAGCGTTCAGGCTTTATGAGCTGAACAAGGATTCTGAGCTCTTGATCCATGGTAAGAGCGCAGCCACTTCACCTGCCCAGAGCTGCAGTTTAAATAACTCCTTGTTTTCCTGAATTAGGCCAGGTGTCATGGTGCTGCTTTTTGTAGTCTAGGAGAAATGTGTGATGGTAAGTAGTGTTTTAGAGCAGCACAGCGCTGGGGTTGGTCAGCAGGCCTCGTTCTGGGTCTTCTTACTCAGTTGTGGCCCTTAACTCACCACAGAGTCCAGTACTTAACAAGATGCTCCTCATTATAAAAGGGCTTATTTGGTGAACATATAAATTTATATCCTGGAATATAAGCTTATGTTTTGGAGGTTTTGGTACTATTTCACGTGTTAATGTGTTCCTTAATTAAGTACGCATCTTTTAAAAACTCTGATTTTTGTTATTAATCCTTTGTTGTAACAAAGTTCTCTACAACAAGGACTTTTAAAAGTAGTAGTTAGTTTCTTTAAGAACCAAAAGGAAAAAAAATGATTATTTACAAGGGACTAGAATTAGTAATTTAAGCTTCTACTGTGTTACCTATAGACACATTTATTTATTTATTTATTTATTTATTTTGTTTTGTTTTGTTTTTTCGAGACAGGGTTTCTCTGTGTAGCCTTGGCCATCCTGGACTCACTTTGTAGACCAGGCTGGCCTCAAACTCACAGCAATCCACCTGCCTCTGCCTCCCGAGTAGACACATTTATTTTCATAGAAACTTACTTTATGTAGGCTTGATAAAAGTGAGAACCTTCAGTAGACTAATATTGGCCATCTGCTAAAATTTTGCCTCAGCTAGCTCAAGGTAACTTGAAATTTGGGTGAATTCTAATTCTATTATAAGTTTATATTTTGTAAATATGCTGTTAATTAATTTTAGCTTATTTTCTTTCAGTCTTTCCTTGTGTACCAGAGCGTCCTGGAATGCCGTGCCCAGGAGAAGACAGTGAGTGTTCTGCACACATGAGAAGGGTCACTCAAAGGGAAAAGGAATAGAGCTGCTTTGTTTTTTGAGACAAGATTCCTGGCATCCTGGACTCACTTTGTAGACCAGGCTAGCCCCCAACCCAAGAGACCTGCCTCTGCCTCCTGAGTATTAGAAGTTAGGCTTAAGCACCAGGCCTGGCTGAAGAAATAGAACTTCTAGTTTGTTTGACTTGCTGTTTCTTCACTGTAGTTTAGAATATATTAGTAACTGCCTAAGCTCTGCTTTGCCAAGTGGAATTCATGTAGCTATCTCTTACATAATTGTCTGTCGTGCATATAAAAGGCCATTTTAATTAAGTCATGTGGCTTCATGATTTTTAATTTTAGACATTTTCAAATCTGTGGAGAATTTGAAACATCTTTGAAAAAAGGGTACCTGCATATTATTTGTCCAGACTTGACAGGCTTTCGCATTTCTGTTTACCTGTTCGTGTGCATGCGTGTGCGTGCACTTCTACACCTAATCCCTCACTCAGTACGGTCACTTGTTCACTTGTGCTTGCTATGGCGTGTGAGATACTGACTTGGCACATCACTTCTAGATACCTTCGCAGCGTCACATTGCTAGGGATTGTCACATGATCTCATTTTCATTTACGCTCTCTGCACATTTCCACAACTTCAGAAGAAAAACAGTGAATGCTTTGCTTTGAATTATGTGAAACTTCCAAATGTAAACTTCGAATTCTGCTGGTCTCTAGTGAAAGGAGAGGTAGGCCATGTTGGCTGTCTGTGCGGAGCTGGAGGAAATGGGTGTTTTCTGGCCCCAGAGCCAGAATCTAGATGTTGTAGCATAGGCTGTCTAGAGCTCGGTGTCCATCCACATTTGTATTAGGTTTGTGGCATGCTTCCCAGGTGACACACCCGTCCCTGGCTTCCCATATACTGCACATTTGTGGAGGTATGACACCACTTTTTACCTAGCAAAATAAATATTAAACTAGAGTATAGAGGAAAATTGGTAACTATGCTGTGGTCTCTTGGCTCTTTAAATTTTAGACAGCAATAATTCAGTACCTAAACATGGGTATAGAAGGTAGGTCAGCATAAGAGTGTCTGGTGAGCTAAAATGTGCTGGCTCCTGCTGGCAGGTGGAAAGTCATTGTGCTCCATGTTAGGAGTTAGGCTCCAGCCGTCTACTAGCGTGCAGGGCCCTGGCTTTATTCCCCAGCTCTGCAAGGAATAAGTGTTGGGGTTCAGGAATAGCCACACAAACCACACTCTAAGACTAATGATCACGGACGCAGTCCAGACTCAGGAGCTAAGACTGTAACCTTGAAGGCTCTTTAGAGTCAGCTTATAAAGGAAAAAATAAAACCTCAATTAGCTCATACATGGGGAGTGGACGGTGTAACTGGTTGGGCGGCTCTGACTCAAGTTATTTTTGCTAACTAGACAGAGCAGTTCTAGCTGACTTTGGTCCTAAGTAGAGCTAGCAGTTAGGACCAGCTGTGTCCAGCTGTGTTTATAGTTGGGGGATTTCTAGGAATACTTTTTGGTCACGCTGAGATGATGTGGCTGATATGCCTAAAACAAAAGCGGCTCCAGTTGTGCTAAAGGAGCGGCCCTGCTGAGGAGGAGAGTGGGCTGCAACACTAAGCACTGGAGCTGGTGCTTCCTGCTTTAACTTGAAATAGTGAATTCACTGCTACCTCTGCTTTAACGTAGCTTAGAAATGGCTCCTACTGTTTGTTAACTACCACCGAGGAACGTCACCAGTGGACATTTCTGTGTCTGCAGTGTCTAGTAGACCACAGTGACTAGGAGACAGTACATAGCATAGTGATGGGCAGCCAGAATTTACGTGTCATAGTGATGGGTAGCCAGAATTTACGTGTCATAGTGATGGGTAGCCAGAATTGCAAATGGATTCGATTTGATTACTTGGAAACTCTTCCTGTGTGTTTAAGAAAGAGGCGTGGCTCAGAGGTTAAGAGCCCTGGGTTCAGTGTCCCAGCACTCATATGGTAGCTCACACTGTCTACAACACCACTCACAAGGGATCTAACATACATACATGCAGACCGAACCTTAGTGCATGGAAGAGGAGGAGGAGGAGGAGGAGCACGAACATTCATTGTAAAACCTTTAGTGTGGGCTAGACCTGTGGCTAAGTGAATGCGTATGTAGCGTGTGTGAGGTCTTGGGCTCAGCACCCACTATTATACCAAAAACAAACCAGAAAGGATAAAAGCTTGTTGTAGATGAAGTTATATAAAATATCACGTACACATAAGTTCCATGAAGTAAGATGCACCTCTACAGTGAAGCTGAGCTCCACAGTCACTGCTTGTGAAGGTGACTGTCAGCAGTGGGTGCTGATAGTGTGACGTTTGTATGCCTCTTTGAGGTAATGCCATAAGAAAAATAGGACAATCTCTGCCTTTTTATTGTATTTTTAAGATATTTTATTTTAGTTGTGTGTGCCTGTGTGCACATGTCAGTGCCTGAGGAGTTGAGAACACCACATCCCTGATCTAGCCCCCTCCTCTGTGTGCTGTCACTGCAGTCACAGGCAGTGGTGACCTGCTTTTGACTAGGTGCTGGGAACCGAACTCGGGTCCCCTGCCTGCGGTGTGCTTAACAGCAGAGTCTCCAGCACCTCAGCCCTTAACAGCAGAGTCTCCAGCCCCTCAGCCCTTAACAGCAGAGTCTCCAGCCCCTCAGCCCTTAACAGCAGAGTCTCCAGCCCCTCAGCCCTTAACAGCAGAGTCTCCAGCCCCTCAGCCCTTAACAGCAGAGTCTCCAGCCCCTCAGCCCTTAACAGCAGAGTCTCCAGCCCCTCAGCCCTTAACAGCAGAGTCTCCAGCCCCTCAGCCCTTAACAGCAGAGCCTCCAGCACCTCAGTCCTTAACAGCAGAGTCTCCAGCCCCTCAGCCCTTAACAGCAGAGTCTCCAGCCCCTCAGCCCTTAACAGCAGAGTCTCCAGCCCCTCAGCCCTTAACAGCAGAGCCTCCAGCACCTCAGTCCTTAACAGCAGAGTCTCCAGCCCCTCAGCCCTTAACAGCAGAGTCTCCAGCCTCTCTACCCTTAAAAGACACCTGTATATTATTTTTGCTGAAAGTATTTAGCACTGACTGATCACAAAGAGACAAACCTGGATTTGGAACATAAGACTAAGCGAGTGCTTTGATTCTGTTAGAGATGAAAAGCAACCAGCCAGCCAGCTAAACAAAAATAACAGCACGGTATCTGAATTGTGATTTGTTCCTGACTAGAAAATGATAGCTTTGAAAGACATGTTTACAACAATTAAGAAATTTTGTGGGCTGGAGAGAGGTCTCAGAGGTTAAGATCTGATCTTCCAGAGGTCCTGAGTTCAATGCCCCAGCAACCACATGGTGCCTCATACCCGTCTATAATGAGATCTACTGCCCTCTTCTGGTGGGCAGGCACACATGCAGGCAGAATGCTGTATGCATAATAAATAAATAAAACCTTAAAAAAGAAAGAGAAAGAAAGAAAATTTTATAAGCTGGGTGTGGTGGCGCACACCTTTAATCCCAGCACTTGGGAGGCAGAGGCAGGAGGATTGCTGTGAGTTCAAGGTCAGCCTGGTCTACAAAAGGGAGTCCAGGACAGCCAGGGCTTACACAGAGAAACCCTGTCTCGAGAAAACCTAAAAAAAAAGAAAGAAAGAAAGAAAGAAAGAAAGAAATTTTGTATATGAGTTTTATATTGAGTGATACTAAAGTTAGTTTTCTGAGACACAGTAATTATGTGCAGTTACGGATAACTAGAGTAATAGTTTCAGATGAGGGTTTCTAATGTTGCATCTTACTTTCAAGTCATTCTGAAGGGAAAAGGGGATTTGTTGTTGTTATTTGTATTTGTTTATTGAGAAGATGTTAGATCTGACAAGAGCAGTAACTGGTAAGGTCAGGTGAAGGTGTGTTTACTCCTTCAGCTTTCTTCAAGCCTTAGAGGGAAAGTCTCTTTAAAAGAAAAGCAGAACTAGCTGTTCCAATGTTGATGCTCCCTGGTGTCTGTTTTCATCTAGTCCTTTAGTGGACCCATTTTTCATTTTCATTTTCTAGTTTGTGTTATTATATTTTTTTCCAGTAATAAATATCATGGAAAGTCAGATTTAACTAAGTGGCTTTTATTCAGCTTTACCCTCTTTAAACTTTCAATCTCTCTTCAGAATCCATTTACCGCAGAGGGGCCCGCCGCTGGAGAAAGCTTTACTGTGCAAATGGCCACACCTTTCAAGCCAAGCGCTTCAACAGGGTAAGCTTACTTTGTTGGATTCTAATAGTTTGAGACATCTACTTTTATTTCTTTTTTCCTTTCTATGAGAGAAAGATAGTTTGTTACTAAGTCTTGTTAGTCCTTTTAAAAGACGTAAGCCCAAGGCCTTGCCTTCCGTTGCTGTGGCAGCGCCTCTAGCTGATTCTAGCTAATGCTCAGTCTCTGCTTTGCTCTGCTCTACACACGGCCTCTCACTCCAAGAATGCTTCAGGGTTGTAAAACTCAGGCCAGGACCCGATTAGGTGAATACTTAGGTTAAACTTTTCTTGTCTGCACCTTATTTCCAAATGAGTCTGGAAAAAAAAAGCGTGGGTAATTAGAGTTATAAGAAAATTATGTTTAAATACAATTCAAAGCAGGCAGAGATGATCAAAGTTTATGTGTAAGCCCTTTAATTTCACTGTTTAGAAACAGTAATAGTAGCAAACACTTGGCTAGTTTTTACTATATACCAGTCCGTTTCCTAAGTACCTTACTAAGTCTTTACAACAACCTTGTGACATAGTTCTATATATTTCTATTTTATAGATGAGAAAAATGAAGTTAAGTCTTATCTAAGATGCTTTAGCCATTAGGTGCAAAGCTGAGGTTTGAGAGCAAGCAATCTGCTGACATAGCCTCTGTTTAGAAACACCCCCACCCCTTTCTGACACAGGCTCTTACTGTGCTGCTACAGTTGGCCTGGCACTTGGTATGTAGTTGAAGTTAGCGTGCTGGGAGTGCCTGGCTTAACTTCTTTGAAAGCTTTACATTTATGGATCTTATTTCTACAAATAACATCATGTCCTAAATTTATCAAAGTCAGTAAAAATGACTGCCAGGAATCCCAACTCCTGCTACCAGTGGCCCTGGCATTGCCAAGGCTTTGGGCACTCAGCTATCCAGGAAAGCAGGGCTTGGGTTTGCCCTCTGCACAGTGGGAAGGCTGCATGCTTTATTATATGCCACCTTTTCTATGTTCATTACTCAGAAATTTTTTTTGAAGATGAAAATGTCTTGAGTTTGACGTTAGAAAGCAACATGGTTGTATATTCACTGTCTCTTTGAAACGGACTGTCTTCTGTTTATTTTTCACTGATCTCCTATAGCCTTTGAAGAAAAATTATGCATGAGGAAATTTTGTTTGGTTTGGTTTTGCCGTAGGCTGACAACTGATGTCATGCTGAGAGGAATTCAGCCACTTATTTTTAGGTTTATTTATTTGGCTTTTGGGGACAGAATCTCACTATATAGCCTTGGCTGGCCTGGGACTCACTGTGTGGAACAGGCAAGCCTTGAACTTACAGATCAGAATCCCTCTGCCTCATGACTGCTGGAATTAAAGGCATAATAAACAAACTGTTGGGAAATAACTGTGGCTGTGGGTTTGTTTTGTTTTGAGGCAGGTTATGCGGCCCTGGCTGGCCTGTAACTCCCAGCGATCCACCTGCCTCTGATCCTGAGTGCTGGGATTAAAGGTGTGTGCCACTACCCCTGGCCGTGATAAAATGTTCTTAAACTTACTCTTTGCAGCGTGCTCACTGTGCCATCTGCACAGACAGAATCTGGGGACTAGGACGACAAGGATATAAGTGCATCAACTGCAAACTGTTGGTTCATAAGAAGTGCCACAAGCTTGTCACAATTGAGTGTGGCCGCCATTCTTTACCGCCGGTAAGACAGAGGCCTTTGTTACATGTGTGTGTGGCATGCTTCATTAACGGGTAAAACGGGAAGGGACTATAGAGCTACACCTCAGAAGACACAGTGTGTACGGCTGCTTTACAGTGCACTGAAGATGTGGAAACTTTGAAAGTCTTCAAATAACTGATATAAATGCCATCTAGGCAGCGTTCAAAATTTGAGTTGTCTGATAAACATTATTTCATTCTGAATCGGGCCAGAAGAGGGTGCAGACCCCTGGGAGTTGAGCTGTAGGTGGGCATGCGCTGCCCAGTGGGAGCTGAGCTGTAGGTGGGCATGCGCTGCCCAGTGGGAGCCGAGCTGTAGGTGGGCGTGAGCTGCCCAGTGGGAGCCGAGCTGTAGGTGGGCGTGAGCTGCCCAGTGGGAGCCGAGCTGTAGGTGGGCGTGAGCTGCCCAGTGGGAGCCGAGCTGTAGGTGGGCGTGAGCTGCCCAGTGGGAGCCGAGCTGTAGGTGGGCGTGAGCTGCCCAGTGGGAGCCGAGCTGTAGGTGGGCGTGAGCTGCCCAGTGGGAGCTGAGCTGTAGGTGGTTGTGAGCTGCCCAGTGGGAGCTGAGCTCAGGTCCTTTGCAAGAGCAGCAAACATTCTTAACTGCTCTGCAGTCTCTCCAGTCTCCTTATCTTTCTCTTTTTCTATTTTGTGTGTGTCTGTGTGCACATGTTATGCACATGTACCACAGCGTCCGTGGAGGTGGAGAATAACTTGGGAGATAGTTTTCTCCTTCCGGTGTGGAATTTGTTTCAGGTTCCATGGCAAGCGCCTTTACCCTGCTGAGCCATCTTACTGATCCTGGTTTGGTCGTCTTTTTATATCTGTCTGTAGCCTTTTCATTTTTAGCATGATAGTATATGTCTTGGACATAATTTATTCTGTTCCCTGTGATTAGACATTTGAATCGTTTTCTAGGTTTTCCTATAAAGAAAATCATAGCGAACTTCCTGGCAAATAAATCTTAATTCCTTAAGGGTCCTGAAGTAGAGTTACTAGGTTAAAAAGGACATTTTGCCGGGCGTGGTGGCACACGCCTTTAATCCCAGCACTCGGGAGGCAGAGGCAGGCGAATCGCTGTGAGTTCGAGGCCAGCCTGGTCTACAAAGTGAGTCCAGGGCAGTCAAGGCTACACAGAGAAACCCTGCCTCAAAAAAGCCAAAAAAAAAAAAAAAAAGGACACATTTTTAGAAAAATCAGGATGTATTTTATAGATCGCCTGGTAGAACAGTTATCCATAGGTATCCCATGTTTATTCATAGAACCTTGCTCTGGATACCTCTCTGTTGTGATAAACACCGTGACTAACTAACAGCAGTTGGGAGGAGGAGGGGCCTTATTTGGCGTATATTAACGGTCACGATCATCACTGAAGGAGTCAGGCAGGAGTTCACTTAAGACGGTGGAGGGATGCTATTCCTGCTTTCTCTCAGGTTCATGCTTTTATATAGCTCAGGCTCACTTACCCAGGCACAGTACCACTTACAGTGGCCTGGGCCCTTCTACCTCAATTACAGTCAAGAAAACTCCACAAATTATGTCCCCAGGCCACTCTGATGGAGGCAGTTCTTCATTATAGGTTCCATCTTATCAAGTGTGTCAAGTTGACAAAGAACCCCTCTGTGAAAATGGGTTACTAGTGTCTTGTTTATGTGAGGATTATTTAGCTAATTTGTTCAAGTTTTAAGTATGAATTTATAGTTTAGGAAGGAGGAAAGTCCAATTTTTAGAGGAAAAAAAAGTACTAGAAATTTAAGCATAATTTACCCAAGTTTCTGTTTGGGCTGGTTAACTGCCAACTTGACACCATAGAACCACCTGGGAAGAGTCTCAGCATGGAGTTACGTAGCTTGGCTTGTGGGTGGTGAGATTGCTTTGCTCAGTACTTGAGGTGGGACGACCCTCTGCGAGTGAGGCAGTGCTCTTTCGTGGGTATATCTGGCTGTCCATGAGGAGAGAAGGCTGCAGGCCTGTGAGTGTCGCATGCCTTCCCTCACGTCCCCTCGGTGATGCACTGCATCCTGCATTAATTGTCGCCCTTCTCACCTAACTTGCTCATTTGTCAATATTCTTTATCTCAGCAACAAAAATGAGACTTGTCTTGAATGGTCTTAGTTGATATTCATAATTTAGATGGAAAGAGGTGCCCAGCTAGTGACTAAGTGAGACTTAAGAGCGGTGCCGATGGCATGCCAGTTGCCAGGGTACCCCGAAAGTCATAACTGCATACACAATGCTCCCCGCAAGTTGACTTGTTCCTGGTGCTGTTCAAGCCTGGAGGGTTCATCAGTTATAAGCCTGTTCCTTAAATGGATGGCAGATAGTTGGTCAAATCCATTTCTGAGAGGTATTTCTTCTCATTTTTCTGGCCAATTGATATTTTTGAGAGTTTGAAGGGAAAAAAAGGAAACAAACAAAATACTGCATGTAGTTTTAAGAGTTTTATGGAATCTTAAAGCCAACCTCTGGATTAAGGCAAGAATGCCTATTCTAGAACCTTCCTGCCAAAGACTTAAAAACGCAGCGCAGAGGGGGAGAAAAGGTAACTTGGAAGGGAGAATCTCAGTTTTATTTTTCTTTCTTTTTTTAAATATTTATTTATTATTATGCATATAGTGCTGAAAAGGGCATCAGATCACATTATAGATGGTTGTGAGCCACCATGTGGTTGCTGGGAATTGAACTCATGACCTCTGGAAGAGCAGCCAGTGTTCTTAACCGCTGAGCCATCTCTCTAGCCCCCTCAGTTTTATTTTTCAATTGACCTGAAATCACTTGTGGTTTTCTTTCTTTTCTTTCTTTTTTTTTTTTTTTTTCTGTAAAAGTGTGGTATTCTGTCATTCATAGGAGTATTATCTGGCTTTATATCATTAAATATTATAATCATAATAATGTAATTCACATCACTTATTTTTTTCATTTAAGTCAGTGTGATACATCTCATTGAAAGACTTCGTTTCTAAATTTATAGAGATCTGGGGACTTTATAACAATCTTCTAAGATACTGTGTCTTTGGAAATGTTTGTAGGAACCAATGATGCCAATGGACCAGTCACCCATGCATCCAGACCATGCGCAGACAGGTAAGGGTAGCAGCTGGAGATGGCTTTGGGGGCCTTCTCAAGTGTAACGTCCCATAGTAGACTTCACTTCTCCCTTCCTTCCTTCCTGTCTGTCTGTCTTTTCTTTCTTTTATTCTTTCTTTTTTCAGTGGTTCTTCTTTTTTTGGTTCTTTCTTTCATTTTCTTTTGTTAGTTCATTCAGTTTCCAAGACAGGGACTCTCTGTGTAGCCTTGGCTGTCTTAGACTCACTTTGTAGACCAGGCTGGCCTCGAACTCACAGAGATCCTCCTGCCTCTGCCTCCCGAGTGCTGGGATTAAAGGGGTGAATTATACTTCTGCCTGGCCCACCACTCATAATACACATTTAGGACAAATATTAAGCTTTAACTAATTTAATTTACTCATATGTAAAAACTAAGAAAAACCATCAAAAGAAATTTTATGCAAAATTCATCAATGATTATTTGTTTTCTATTTTAATATTTGGGTTTGAATTTTCAGTAATTCCATATAATCCTTCAAGTCATGAGAGCTTGGACCAAGTTGGGGAAGAAAAGGAGGTAAGATTAGTTTCTCTTCCTGTTTTCAGCATCATTAGCCTGTTAGAAAGACATCATTTTCCCCAGCATGCACTTTAATCTGCTTAGACATTGTGTCATGACAATCAAATACAAGGAAAATACTGAATACTTTTTGAGTTTTATCTTGGTTTAACTTTTTAATTAAATAATTTTAATTATGAAATTTGAAGTTTTATTTTCACTTTAAGATAAAACCCACAATATATACATACTGTAGACGCTTCTGTTTTATGCACTGACTGCTTATTTTAACTATAAATGATTAAATGCTTAATTACTGTCTAAAATATTATTGCTACTGTGTGAAAGGGGTGGGGCGGGCATGCTGCTATGTGCATGTGGCGGTGACACTCTCCGGCCACCTGTATGTGGCTTTAGGGATCCAAATTAGGCTGCTAGGCCTGTGCAGCGAGTGCTTCTTATTCCCCCTGCTAAGCCATCTAGCCAGTTGCCTTTTTTTTAATTAGGCAGTTTATTGGGATTTAATTTTTTATTTTTATGGGTATCTGTGTAAGAAAGTACCACGTATGTGCGGGTGGTCGTGGATGCTGGAGGGTGTGTCAGGTCGTCTGGAGCAGCTGCTGTGTGCTGCCCTACTGTGCGTGCTGAACTCAGATCCTCTGCGAGAGCAGCAAGTGCTCTTAACTGCTGAGCTGCCTCTCCAGCCAAAGCTCATTTGTTTCTCAAGCAGAAATGAATTAAAACAATAAGCTTTTGGTGAAAAAGAAAGTCATGTCTTGCCTGTGGCTGGTTGGTTGTCTTGCAGGAACCCTTTTTAGCCATTTCTGTCTGTGTGAGCAGTGCTTGTAGCGGCTTTTCCAAATCTGTGTGTTTCTGGCCGTGGAAGATTATTCCTTACCTTTATTATTACTACCTTTTCTCTTTCTCTTTCTGGTGTTTGATGGGTCTGCTATTTTATGCTTCTCTTGTTTGTCTTTCAACTTTTTTGTTTTGTTTTGTTTTTGTTTTTTTTGTTGTTGTTGTTGTTTTTCGAGACAGGGTTTCTCTGTGTAGCCGTGGCAGTCCTGGACTCACTTTGTAGACCAGGCTGGCCTCGAACTCACAGTGATCCGCCTGCCTCTGCCTCCCAAGTGCTGGGATTAAAGGCGTGCACCGCCATCACCACCCGGCTGTCTTTCAACTTTTTATCATGGAAACTTGGAGCATAAGTAGTAGGCACTACCTACCCGTATGTTAAATTAGTTATTAGCACCCAGTGGCTGATCTTGTCTACCCAGTTACTTTACTCTGCCATAGTTTTGGAGTAAATCTGTTGATTCCCCCCTCCATTTTTTCAAAGACAGGGTTTCTCTGTGTAGCCTTGGCTATCTTGAACTCACTTTGTAGACCAGGCTGGCCACAAAATCACAGAGATCCACCTGCCTCTGCCTCCTGAGTGCTGGGATTAAAGGCAAGCACCACCACTACCCGGCGCCTCTGGCATCTTTCATGTAGCATAAATGCATATTTCACAGAGAGTATGCCATTATTTTTATAATTTCTGTTTATCAGCCATGCAGGAGGCCGAGGCAGAAGGAGATGTTCAGGGGCTGCCTGGCTACTGAACAGGAGTGAGCCAGCGTAGGCAACTTAGTGAAGACCTGTTTCAAAATTAAGTGTTGAGTGGTAGAAAACTTAGCTAGCATACATGAGGTCCTAGGCTCAGTCCTTAGTATTACATAAGATGCAATAAAAATCAATCCCCACTACTGCATAAATAATTAATACATAAGTAAATAAACAGATTAAGTATATAATCAGTAGACGTACCTACGTGTAAGAGATAGTGGCCACAGTCTTTCATTGCTGAGTCTGTAGTTCATCAACAGTGAGAGTTGTAGCTGCCCGTCATTGTTGTCCACACTTTGTATAGTCCCTCTCTTTTAAGCCAGTTCGGGAGTGGATAGTGGCAATGCATGATTTTTTAAAACTTTTTTACCCCCCAAGACATGGCTTCTCTGTGTAACAGCCCTGGCTGTCATGGCCTCACTTTGTAGACCAGGATGGCCTCGAACTCAGAGATCTGCCTGCCTCTGCCTCCCAAGTGCTGGGATTACGTGTGCCACTGCAGCCTGGCCTTAAACTTGTTTTTAAGCTTGTCATTCTATTATTGGTCTATATATCCTGCAACTTGAGATTTACTACAACTGTTAATACTCAGATCATTTTCAGGAAGATGTACTTTAAGCTAAGCCTAGCACTTAGAGTTAAGTCCCTCTCTCGTCCTCTCTTCAGGCCTGTTTTTGCCATATTTAAAAATTCCACTTGTGTGCAGGGTGGTGGTGGTGCTGTTAAAACAATGCCCTTTATTTAGATTTCTCACATTCACCGCTTTATTCTCTATTTCTAGTGTCTGTCCTTTTCCACCTAATGTTTTATCTTCTTGAATAATTAAGTTAATATTTTCTTGAGTGTGAATCTAATATGAATTTTAATTATTTATATTTTTAAAGATTTATTTACTATTATGTATATAGTACTCTGCCTACATGTACACCTGCAGGGCATCAGATCTCATTATAGATGGTTGTGAGCCACCATGTGGTTGCTGGGAATTGAACTCAGGACCTCTGGAAGAGCAGTCAGTGCTCTTAACTGCTGAGCCATCTCTCCAGCCCCCTATTTACAATTTTTTTAATGTGACCATTCTTGAAATGTTTTTAGATATTTTTATTTTATGTGTGTGAGAGTTTTGCTTGCATGTGTGTCTGTGTACCACATGTGTGTTGGGTGCCTTAGGAGGTTAGAAGAAGGCATCAGAGCACCTGGAACTAGCTAGACTTACAGACAGCTGTGGGCTGCCATGTTGGTGCTGGCAATGGAACCAGGAGCCTCTGGAAGAGCAACCAGTGCTCTTAGCCTCCGCACCATCTCTCCAGCCCATGACCATTTTTAAAAAAATAATGTATTTTTATTGTTTTTAATATTTGTGTGTTCTGTGTGGCTGTGTGTGTATGTCCGCGTGAGTGCGGGTACCTGCAGAGGCCAGGGCGCTTTCCTTTTCTTTCTTTCTCTGCTCCCCTCTTCTTCTATCCTTTTTTCTTGATACTTTTCAGCAGAGGATTTCTGCTTTATGCTTGTGGGACATTTGTTGATCACGTGTTGCTGGCTCTGCAGTGCTGAGCTACAGGCAGGGGCCCTGAAGGTGGTCTTTTGGTTTTGCAGGTATCTGTCTTATAAAAGATTCTCTTCAATGGTCTGCATAAGTTAGCGGGAGCTTAAAATTCAAATTTTGAATGAATTATAAGGGTTACTTTGCCATCTCTTTATCTAATACCAAATCTACTGTTACCTACCTGCCGCATGTCTCCTGCCTACAGCACCTCATGTACCTTGGGTCATCCTCTCACTGGCTCAGGTTACATTTATCTCGCGTCTACCAGACTCTTAGCACTCTCTTCCATCTATTTAACTTAAATTCTGTTCAGAAAACCAAACAGATAGCATTATTACCAGCCCACGTGTTTTATTTTCTTTACCTCTGTTCTCCAGTCATGAAAATCAAGGTCATATTTAACTCATCTGTGTCCATGATGCCTGTACTTAAAATCTGTCCGGTTCTTTAAACAACATCCTTTAATATTCCTCAGATTCCAACTCTGTTCTTACTATTTAACTCTCAAACTCATCAGTCTCTTAAACATTGAATGTTTTAGAATATACAAGAAAATATTTTATGTTAAGAAAATACTTGAAAATCGTTATTGTTAGAACAGTTGTTAGAACTATGAAGTATTGAGCAGACTATTTTCAGGTCAACCTTTGTTGCTCTGAATGTCCTCGACAGGCCATGAACAGCAGGGAGAGTGGGAAAGCCTCGTCCAGTTTAGGTCTTCAGGATTTCGATTTGCTTCGCGTCATAGGGAGAGGGAGTTACGCCAAAGTACTGTTGGTTCGGTTAAAAAAAACAGATCGCATTTACGCAATGAAAGTTGTGAAAAAAGAGCTCGTCAATGATGATGAGGTAAGCGCGGCGATGCCTTTCCACTTCTAGACAAACCCTAGCATGCTCAAGACCCTGAGCTACATCCAGAGTGCCCTACACACACACACCAGAATCACACCACATCCAGAGTGACACACACACACACACACCAGAATCACACCACATCCAGAGTGACACACACACACACACCAGAATCACACCACATCCAGAGTGCCCTACACACAGACACACACACACCAGAATCACACCACATCCAGAGTGCCCTACACACACACACCAGAATCACACCACATCCAGAGTGACACACACACACACACACACACCAGAATCACACCACATCCAGAGTGCCCTACACACAGACACACACACACACACACACACCAGAATCATGCTACTGCAGTGTTTTGCATGTGGTCTACTTTTCTAAGCACATGCTTTAAGTAATAATAAAGTCAAAGTATATTATTATCAAGGGAAGTACTTGAGTTTTCAACATTGTCTAGACTGTTTCATAATTCTAGATTTTTAAAATGGTATTTTTCTCTTTGTGAAAGTTTTGTTTCACAACAGTGAGTGGTTTTGATATTTACTCTAATTAGTTAACATTTGTGAATGATCAGTGATGACTTGCTAATAACAAATTTATCACTAGTTTTGGTAACTTGGTTTGATGTAGATGTCTGTGCTGTTTTGTACAGGACATTGACTGGGTGCAGACGGAGAAGCATGTGTTTGAGCAGGCGTCCAACCACCCTTTCCTTGTTGGGCTGCATTCTTGCTTCCAGACAGAAAGCAGGTAAGGTAAAAGGTAGCAGAGTGTTGCTGGGCTTCACACTCTTTGCCATGTTATATAAGCAGAATCTGTTTCCCATAATTCCTGAAGTAGGAGTGCCTCTAACTTCCTGCTACCATCAGTGATACCCGTGTAACTCCAGTCACTACTAGGCGTAAAGAAAGAAACAGTGAGAGAGGGGGGGCCTGAAGAAGCAGCAGTAGACAGCCGACCCTTTAAACATTCTCTGCGTCCTCATCTTGTGACATAATGTCTTTTTATACCTTAAGTGGCATTTTAACATGACTCACTTATGGAGAAAACTGTGCTTCCACTGCTGCTGTAGCGTGGAACCCTGTAGAAGCGGGTTGCGCTGGGTTGTGTCCTTGTGTCGCCCCTCCTGTTCCACTAAGTGCTTGGCCGCGTAGGCAAAAGGCGAGTCACTCAGAGTGCCTTGGCGCTGTTGCCGTGGCTGCTCTGTAGGGAGGGCCAGAGGCTGCAGCACTCACGGTGACGTGTGGCTTTGCTTCTGTTTCAGGCTGTTTTTTGTCATAGAGTATGTGAATGGAGGGGATCTCATGTTTCACATGCAGCGACAGAGAAAGCTTCCTGAAGAGCATGCCAGGTAAGACTTTGTTTGAGTTAGATTTTCTCCTCAGCGTTGCCTGACCTTTTGTGTCTGCTACTTGAAAACAGTATATAAACGAGTTATCTTGTTGCCAGTTTATTCTTTGTAAGTCAGCAGGAGACTGAACTAGGTTAATTTACGTGATGAATTCTTATATTCCTATTACCTATTATAACCTTCTGCTTGTGTTCACTGTATATTTAGGGTTTTTCAGATGGTTACTGTTCATAGCAAAGCCATTTTTTTTTTTTTTTTCAATTTAAGGTTTTACTCTGCAGAAATCAGCCTAGCACTAAACTATCTTCATGAGCGAGGGATAATTTACAGAGATCTGAAGCTGGACAATGTGCTGCTGGACTCAGAAGGACACATTAAACTCACTGACTATGGCATGTGTAAGGTGAGAGGCCCCGCCCCGGCGGCTCGTAACCTGCCCGTTAACTGATGTCATGTTTAGATGGGAAACGATCACTGGCCTGTTCAGGATGTTGTGGAATTCTAGCCCGAAGACAAGTGTACTCCCTGGCCATCCGGCCATCTGCAGAATTCCATGATGTTAAATAGAGTTAGTTATTTTCAACTGATTGGACCTTTCTGTCTTGAAAGCTATTGCACTTTTGAAGAAAAATTGAAAATAAAAATAACCTTCAATCCCATTATGTTAACACAATGTTTGCATATCATCTTCTAAACTTTTACCGTTTAATGGACCTGAACCTACTTTGAAATTTTTTCTAGGAGTCTGCTTTTATATTTAAATTTCAAATCTATAATATAAAATATGGTAACACTCAAGTAAGCATTTTACTTTATCTCAGGATATGTCTATTATTGGTGTTTTATTCTTTTGGCAACGATGTTTCATTTAGAGGTCTGATCTTTTCCCTCAAAATGTCTGAGAACTGCTCTACGCATTAACCCTGCTCCAGCTACACGTCCCCAAGAGTGTGAGTGTCTGCACTGCATTCCCCGTCCATCAGGAGGCGGCACCATAAACACTCAGTGGTGTTAGGGATTTAATGTATGGCCACGCATCTTATGTTAGAAAGTAACGCATCTGAAGTATGTAAAACTCAAGAAGACCTTTTTTCCTGTCATACACTCTAAATCATTCTCAGTCATAAGTTTTCTTTGTAAATAGTGAAAAGGGTTAGTCAGTGGCTCCTGGTATCCTTCACTTCTATGCAGGATACCTTTTGCTCTGCCATTTTGGTTTTTTTTCCTATAGTATTTTCTCTCTCTGGTTTTAAGAAGAATCATAATAATAAGGGATTCTTATAAGTTTCAAGAGCAGAATAAAACATGAAGACTATGCCGGGCATGGTGGCACACATCTTTAATCCCAGCATTCGGGAGGCAGAGGCAGGTGGATTGCTGTGAGTTCAAGGCCAGCCTGGTCTACAAAGCAGGTCCAGGACAGCCAAGCCAAGACTACACAGAGAAACCCTGTCTTAAAAAAAAAAAAAGAAGAAGAAGAAGAATATTAATCTACAAATTAGAACAGTGGGTTGTTGTTGTTTTTGTTTGTCTTTGAGTCACTGTCTGAATATTAGTTAAAATTACCAATAGCACAAGGAGCAGAGACATGGTGATAGCTCTGCAAAGCTGAGTGGCCGTGCCCTCAAGGGACGCCTGGACTGTACAGCGAGAGTTACCCACTGGGCCATCTCCTCGGCCTTGCAAAGGGCCAATCTTCATGGCTTCTGTCGTTCCCCTTGCCCCCAAGACATGGACGGCCATGTTTATGCTGTATATATGAGTGTCTGTAATATATTTAGTTGTTGGGTTGTTAGTTTGGTTTTGAGTTTATTTGTTTTTTTGAGTGCTTGGCTTGTGTTTTCTGTTTCTTGTTTTGCTTGGTCTTGCTGTGTAGCTGAGGTTGACCCTGGGTTAACAGCCCTCGACTGCCGGGATTGCTGTTCATTAGTTGTTGGTGTGTACCAGGTGTTTGCGGATACAGGAATGTTAGCATCTCATGATTGAAGACCATGAAAACTTCTTAATGTGTTCGTTTTTATTCTCTTCTAAAGAGTATGTTAGTAGGTATACATACATTTATGTTTGTTACAGTTCTTAGTAGCTATTCCACTTACTATTGGCTGTTTTCTCTATTGGCTTATTCGTGTATTGTGCCTTAATTGTTGACCACCCTACAGCTGTTAAAATCACAAAGCAGGAGATAGGAAAGAGGAAAGATGACCAGAAGCGAGCACTGCAATATCAACAGGCATGTCAGGACAAAAGATTCATTCATGAGATACTCATTTTAGTCTCATGGTCTCCATTTTGCAGTAAATTTTAACAAATGTTATTTTAAAAGTAGTTTTGTCTTAATTGAACTGACTTTAGCAATGTCAAGCACGAGTAAGTTTTCTTTGCGTTATTTAGTAGGCGTCACTGTTGTAGTGATGCTGGTCATGCCTAGCATATCGCATGTACATGCTGGGCTTAGACAATGAAACGAAGAGGTGAGTTCAGAATAGTTTTGTATCTTATCTTTTTCCTTTTCCTCCTTTTCTTTTCCCCTGTGACAGGAAGGGTTGCGGCCTGGAGATACTACCAGCACTTTCTGTGGGACTCCCAATTACATTGCTCCTGAGATTTTAAGAGGAGAAGATTATGGTAATAACTAAATAGGTGGCATTTTAGCTACTGCTATATTGGTGCTTTAAATGTGGTTCCAGCTATAACATAATATGCTATAGCATTTTAATATTGATTAATAGAAGCTTTTCTTGGTCCTGTTAACCTACATGAAGACCCCCAGATTCTGAAACCAGAGCCAAAGAAAGTCTATAGGATTGTTCAGCTTCCCTAGGATAAAGTCCCAGAGGCTGGGTGCTCATCAGCCACCAGGAAGCACACTTTTGTTTTTTGTTTTTTGTTTTTTGTTTTTCTTCCCCAAAGTTAGGTCTCTCTCTATGGCCCTGTCTGTCCTGGAACTCGCTCTGTACACTGGGCTGTCATTGAATTCACAGGGATCTGCCTGCCTCTGCCTTCGAGTACTGGGATTTAAAGTGTGCACCTCTATACCTGGCTTCCATTAATTTTTTTACTTTTATACTTATTATTTTTATTAGTTCTTTGAGAATTTGATACACCATGTTTTGATTATATCTACCCCTTCCCACTCCTCCCAACTTCCCTGTTCACCCAACCTTGTGTCCTCTTCCTCTTCACTCATGAAGTCCAGTGTGTGCTGCCCAGATACTCCTGGGTGTGTGGCCTCCACGGGCGAGCTCCTGCTCCCAGCAGCTGTCACTTTCCATGGCTCCGTGGCCCCTCTCCTGCTGTGCTGGGGTTTGGTGTGAGTTCATATGTGCGACTGAAGGCTGCTATTTCCTCTGTGTGTCCACCACTTTCAGTGCTTACACTCCCCCCTCTACCACAGCGCCCCCGCTGCTGGGGGGAGGGTTGTCACACAGATGTCCCTTCTGTACTTTTTAGTGCCTACGATATTATTTATCTTGTAATTAGAGTTCATCATCTAATTACTTTCTCATTGTGTTTACATCTTCAACTCTTGATGATAACATGGAGCTGTGCTGCTTTCCATGCCCACACATTTATACACGTATCTTTAACCCCTCTCCCCACAGGCTTCAGCGTCGACTGGTGGGCTCTCGGGGTGCTCATGTTTGAGATGATGGCAGGAAGGTCTCCTTTTGATATCGTCGGGAGCTCTGACAATCCTGATCAAAACACGGAGGACTATCTCTTCCAAGGTAATGTGCAGCGAGGCTTTCTGTCAGCAACCTCGAGCGAAGGCAGGCCTCTCCAGTCTCGATTCTGAGTAAGAGTGAGAGTGGCTTGGACATAAAATACACCCTATAGTCTGGATAATTTTTAAGTATACCCCTCACACTTCCCTAGGCTGTAGTTCCACTGTCACTTCCTCCCCACTCACAACCTCAGGACAAAGCATCTTAGCTTGCCTGTCATACATACTGGAGCCAGGAATCTGCTGGCTAGAGAGGCTGATCTTTGCACATGAGCCCCAGGGTTAGTGCCTAAGCTGAAGGGAAGCATGAGTGTGACCGGGGAGGTGTTGAGGGCTCTGGGCGCCATGGTGAGCGGTGCTACAAGTCAGCAGAACAGATCCAGGAGGCCAAGCACAGGGACCTTTACTGTAAAGAATACAGTGGCCACAAAATTCTGGATAAAACCTTCACAGGATACAAGAAAGGGTTTCGTATGACAGGAACCATATGCCATTAAGAATGTGAAAAGAGTGCACACTAAATATGTTACTGAGCTGTAGTTTTACATCTGTGCATTTGACAGAGACGTCAGTCTGACAGTGCCAGTGCTGGTAGGAGCAGCGGGAGCTCCTCAGGACTGCTGGTCGGGTGGGAGTTGACAGGAGCTTTGCAGAATAATTTCACATTTTCTGGAACAATTCTGTTCATATGCAGGCACTTTACGGTATTAACTTTTATGCCTCATAAGAGCCCTGTGAAGCAGGTTTTTATTTCTGTTTACAGAGGAAGAAACTAGGGTACCCCTGGGTAGTAAAAAAATAAAATATGCTTGTAAATATATGTTCAAGAAAGGAGCCAGCTCTGAGAAGGAGAGCCAAGGATTGAGAAAATACATGAAGTATTTCAGTTATGTAGATAATGTATTTTCCGCTAGAATGCTTTAAATATCTTGGAATTTAAAGAAAAAAACTTAAAGAGCTAAAGAGTATGCTATGACTCTTACCTTTTTTAGTCATTTTGGAAAAGCAAATCCGCATACCACGTTCTCTGTCTGTGAAAGCAGCAAGCGTGCTGAAGAGTTTCCTCAACAAGGTAGGGCAGTGGGAATGGCTGGGGTTTCTTTACCTGTGTGAGGCCACCTGCTACGTGGAGGCTCAGCAGTGGGGTGCTCAGCAGTGGGGTGCTCAGAACAGGAGGAGGGACCTTGAGGTAGAACTGGAATCTCACTTTAAACCAAGGAGACAGGATCAAATCCTGACTGGTTTTCCTTGTCACATGGCCGGGTCACCCCCAGCACGGTGCTGCAATTGAATCCGCGGAGTGATCTCCTGTGACTGCATTTTCTGCTGTTTCTCTGTATCATTATCCATGAAACCCATTGATCACCATGAATTTTTTGAGCATGTGGTCAAGAGGATCCTCTATCTATTTCATAGTAAGATCTATATTTAGGTGAAATTCGGCAGAAATGAAATGGCATCTTAAAGAACGTAAGCGTCATTCAGTTGCTTGTAGTGGCTCGGGAACCAGAAGAACTTAGGATCTCGGATTGTGAATTTACAGTTCATAAATTTTATTTCAGATAAATGAAGGTAGAAAGTGGGTTGTATTTACCTCCATGGGCAGATAAGGATGAATTTTAATAAGATTGGAAGTTAGCACTTAGTTTAGGTGGCTACTTTTTTTTAAGTTTATGTGTGTGAGTGTTTTGCCTTGTGTCTGTCTCTGCCACATGGATTATTGATGCACAGGGAAGGAAGAAGAGGACACCAGTGTCCTGGAACTGCAGTTAGAGGTGGTTGTGAGCAGCTGTGTGGTGCTGGGGGTCCAGCCTGCACCCCCTGGAACTGCAGTTAGAAGTGGTTGTGAGCGGCTAGGTGGTGCTGGGGATCCAGCCTGCACCCCCTGGAACTGCAGTTAGAAGTGGTTGTGAGCGGCTAGGTGGTGCTGGGGATCCAGCCTGCACCCCCTGGAACTGCAGTTAGAGGTGGTTGTGAGCAGCTGTGCGGTGCTGGGGATCCAGCCTGCACCCCCTGGAACTGCAGTTAGAGGTGGTTGTGAGCAGCTGTGCGGTGCTGGGGGTCCAGCCTGCACCCTCTGGAACTACAGTTAGAGGTGGTTGTGAGCAGCTGTGCGGTGCTGGGGGTCCAGCCTGCACCCCCTGGAACTGCAGTTAGAGGTGGTTGTGAGCGGCTGTGCGGTGCTGGGGTCCAGCCTGCACCCCCTGGAACTGCAGTTAGAGGTGGTTGTGAGCGGCTGTGCGGTGCTGGGGTCCAGCCTGCACCCCCTGGAACTGCAGTTAGAGGTGGTTGTGAGCGGCTGTGCGGTGCTGGGGCCCAGCCTGAATCCCTGGAAGAGCAGCCAGTGTGCGCTTAGCCGCTGAGCTGGCTCTCTAGCCCCAATAGCTGTGAGGGAAGATTTAAGCTGGAAAGCTTGCGTTTCGTACAGTGAAAAATGAGGTTGAGAATGCTCGTTTATAAAATAAAATGGTCTTTACCCTAAAGAAGACATTCTAATTCCCAGTGTGAATGAAAGCCAAGGCTTTATGAGTTCCAGCCTCCATCTCAGTCCAGTGATGAGTAACTGCTGTGTCACTGTCCTAGACAATTCGGGTTTGATGCTGTGGCGAAGCGAGGGCTGTAAGTGTGTGGTGACGGTCAGAGGTTTCTGTGTTAGGACTGAACTCTGGCCTACAGGAAGGAAGTAGCTGAATGTTGCCTTTATTTTTCCTCACATCCTCTCTTTAGCAAAGAGTGGTGATAGCACTCTACCACTTAAAAGCAGGGTCTTGTATAGCCTTCGCTGACCTTGAATTCTGTGTAACAGAGGATGGCCTTGAACTCCTGGTATTTCTTCCTCTGCCTCCCAAGTGCTGGAGTATAGGTATGCCCCACCATGCCTGGGGCGCGGCTCTCCACTTACTGACATAGTAAGTTGACAGAGAGCCAGGGAGAAACCTGGCTGTGAGCTGTAGGCCGCTCCCGCGTGTCTGGCAATAGCTAGACATCTCAGCTTCACAGTGAAGGTGCACAGGACAGGGGCTAGTTACACTCACTCATCGGCTTCTTGGAACACTGTTCTGCTTTTGCCGTAGGACCCAAAGGAACGATTGGGTTGTCATCCGCAAACGGGGTTTGCTGACATTCAAGGACACCCGTTCTTCCGAAACGTGGACTGGGACATGGTATGTAAATGCTTTTCCTAGCTTGGGTTTTGTTGTAACCCAGGGCCAACTTATGTTACTAAGTTACGAAAAAACTAAGATGCTATCTTAAATAACTTAAAACTACTCTATAGTACTTATAAAAAGCTTTAGAAACAAAACAATATTAATGTCTTGGAGCAGGCGGTAATATTGTTGAGGCCCATACCAATGTTCAGATAGTGAGATGAGGCTATGATTGCTGAAATTGTATGATACATACGTGTAAAGAGGTGTAGTGTGTGAATGCAGATCTGAACTGTCATCGGTGTATCTTTAGATGGAGCAAAAGCAGGTGGTGCCACCCTTTAAACCAAACATTTCTGGAGAATTCGGTTTGGATAACTTTGACTCCCAGTTTACCAACGAGCCAGTGCAGCTCACGCCAGACGATGAGTAAGTAATTCCACACACTGAAATGTGTGCCCGCTTCTTCTGAAACCTCCTAAGTCTCGAAGCTATTTGCTTATGACGATGTTCTGTAATTGATCTGCAGCCGTTACATTGCTGTGTGTTTGAGGCCACTGAGCTGTGAGCCTCTGGAACAGTGTTATATCTACTTGCTTTGTGTCCAGTTCTCACAGCAGCCTTGCAAAGTGCGCGCTGCCACCTTCCCTCACAGATGAGGAGCCAGGACTCCCCCACGGCTGCTGCCCAAGGCTGGGCTGCACTGCTCCGTCCTCACATGCACCTCTCTGGGTTCCTGGTCTTGCCAGCAGGGATCAGAATAGTGTTGTGTCACATCCTCTAGAAATACAACTTAGAGCTGGGCATGGTGGCGCACGCCTTTAATCCCAGCACTCGGGAGGCAGCGGCAGGCGGATCGCTGTGAGTTTGAGGCCAGCCTGGTCTACAAAGTGAGTCCAGGACAGCCAAGGCTACACAGAGAGACCCTGTCTCAACAAACACCAACTTAATTTCTGATGTTTCATAGTTCTTCTTGCTGTAGGTAGTTTATTGTATATATGTGTAATAATATAAATGTATATGTGAAAAATAAAAATATTTTTAAAAATACAACTTAGAGTAATTAGGGTTATTTGGATTCTCTTAAGGGGCCTTTGCTCCTTGGCATGAACTTTACTTACATCTCGGCCCTAGCGTGCTTAGAAGCTGTTCCTTGTAGTCTGTTTTTGAAGCTTTCTCTCAATGGATTAAATGTAATCATTCCCTGACGTTAGCTGCAGGAATTGAGACCTTTCTGGTACAGGCTGCTCCCTTTTCAGGTGACCTCAGGCAGCTTTGTGTCTTGGGACTGCCTCACTCTTCTGGGCCCTTACTGGGCCTCCTGCTAGGAAAGCCCTAGGGCTTCTGGAATGCTGTCCCTCTCGCCTCCTAGCCCTGGCCTGTGTCTGCTGCCCCCCTTGCCAGCTTCCTCACTGCATCATCTCTGAGATTCTTTCCAACACTTTTCTCCTACTGAAAAATACACTTAGTTTTGCTTTTCCACAGAGTCTTAGCCCTTTTTTGAGGTAACTTTTTTATTTTTCAGACATTTAAGGAAATGGTTAGCGATGTTCTTACTAAAAGAGGAATAAGCGTGTCTAGCAGACTCTGGTCAGAATTGACTGCCTTATATTTTCTTACCACAGACATTTGTAGATTAACTTGCTTCTTAGACTTTGGCAGGTCAGATTGACCTCTTAGTCTCTAGGTTTCAAAGCGTTGCTTGGTTGGACCTCATCTCTCCAGATGTCTGTGAAAGAAAGGCACAGCATCCAGAACAGTGCACCCTAGCAATGCTTAGTTTTGTCTCTATAAAAATTGTCTGTCAGGCCGGGCGTGGTGGCGCATGCCTTTAATCCTAGCACTCGGGAGGCAGAGGCAGGCGGATCGCTGTGAGTTCGAAGCCAGCCTGGTCTACAAAGTGAGTCCAGGACAGCCAAGGCTACACAGAGAAACCCTGTCTCCAAAAACAAAAACAACAAAAAAAATTGTCTGTCATCTTTTTCCCCTTCCTCTGAGACCGAGATGCTCTGTGGCTCTGTACATGACATTTCTGTTTGCTGTATTCAGTTTTTACCTTGGAGACTTCAACCAGCCAAGCCATGGTGGACACCAGCTGTTTAAGGGACTCCTGAGTAGGCAAATGGTTATGGAGCAAAAGGCGTCATGCTAAGTGCTAGACATCCATGGATGATCCAAAGAGCCTGGTTTCACACAAAGCTTACTCTCTGCTAGGAGAGCCCTGCCGGTCACTCCTGACACAACTGTGTGTTAGAAAGCACAGAGGAGTGGAATTCATCAAATCCACGTCACCTTCCCAGCTGTGCAGCCTTCTGTAGAATTGTGCAACTTCCCTGACTGTTCCTTCTCACATTGTCAACCTCACAAGGCTGCTCTGAAGAAATAAGTGAGGGATGGTTTGTGACGCATCTCACTGCCCTCTGTGGCTCCCCTGAGCGTTTCCATCTGTTAAACATCCCCCTGAGTAATTTGGATAAACACTTTAGAGAACTGGAATCTTCAAAACAAAGTAGTGACCTTTGTCCCCTTTTCTGGGCTTTCCCTCAGTTTGTATCATGCCTATGTGTGCCCATTGGCAGCACTGTCTGCTCTGTCAGCCAGATTGAGCCTGTGCTTGCCGGCGTCTTTGCTGATGCGCTTGGCCTGGTTTTCCTTCTGCACTTGGAGCTGAGCTTTGTGCCCTCACTCTGTTGCCTTCGCGCTGGATCCCGTCCCATGCACATCACACCTGCTAGCTGGTCCCTGCAGCCCTTTGCTGTGCAGCCTAGTGGGGCACTTCACGGAGGACCGCTCCAGCTCCTCAGAACCCCTCCCAGTATACGCACCTCCTGCTTCCTCAAGGAGGGCTCGTCCTGCTGTTTGCGGCTTTGTGCTTTGCAGCGTGGCAGTCTGCACACTGCAGTGTTGGATAGCGTTGCTCTTGCTCTATACTCGGCTGGCTGTCCAACGTAGCACAGGCCCAGCCCGCCCCTCGCTGGGGCTTTGTCTCTGGTGTTCTCGGTGTGCCTGTTCCCATCGCTGCTCCTTCAGCTGACTTCCAGGCCTTCCCTTCACCCTCTGCCTGCCTGTTGAGGTGTAAGTTTAGACCTGCTGTTTACCTTAGTCAGGGTGCTGTTCAGGTTAAACGTTAGAATAACTGCCTTGCAAAGCATCCCTGGTCTGATTTTTGAGCCCTCTTGACTCTGCAGTTGCTTGTGAGGGTCTTAGTCTTCCCCTTAGGCTTTTTTTTTTTTTTTTCCTGATTCTTCTAGAACTCGATTTGTAATTAATCTAAGAACTTATTTTCTTTCCACAATTAATATCATGTAGCCATATTTTTTCCTTTTAGTTGCATTTCACTGTTTAAAGGGTGAAGACATCTTGGTTATGATGAAAATAAAAGTATTTTTCTTTCAACAGTGACATCGTGAGGAAGATTGATCAGTCTGAGTTTGAAGGCTTCGAGTATATCAACCCTCTCCTGATGTCTGCAGAAGAGTGTGTGTGACCCTCACTTTCGCTGTGCGGTCCGCGTGCTGCTGTTTCCTGCATGGACCGACCCTAGCCTGCTCCTAGTTAGCATTCTGTGTCTTTTGATATCCTGTATTAGACTATAGGAATCACATACCTAAGTAAAGCTAAGAAAAAGAAATTAAAACTGGCTCCCTGACAATCATGTCAAACTTTCCTTATGCTTGCTCCCAGAGGCCTGCGAATGAGTGAGGAAGTTGTCTTTTGTGTAAAGAAGCCTCTGCTGTGCCTGACGCAAGGCAGGGTCTCCTACAGGCGTCGTCATTTTGTGTTAAGTCTGTGGCAGGCTTATTTGTGTAGGGGAGGGTAATTCAGAATACATCTTGTATTACTAGTTTCCAGCTTCCTTGAGTTTAAGAATCCTGTAACTTTTCTCTTCACTTGGATAATTATTAATATTTAAAAGAGCATCAAATCGGTATACAATTGACTTGTTTTATTAAGAATTGGGTTCTAAGCTGGGCATGGTGGTGCACACCTGTAATCCCAGCACTCAGGAGACAGAGGCAGGCGGATCGCTGTGAGTTCAGGGCCAGCCTGGTCTACAAAGTGAATCTAGGGCAGCCAAGGCTACACAGAGAGACCCTGTCTCGAAAAAACAGAAAGAAAGAAAGAACAAATGAAAGAAAGAAAGGAAGAGAAAAAAAGAAATGGATTCTAAATTATTATCTGTGTTTGAAAACTGGCACAAGTGATTTATTTATTTTTGAGTCTTACCATTTTCTTTAGGATAAGGGGTTAACTTCCGAGCTTGCCTTTTCAGAGACTACTAGCATGCTAATAATACATGCGGTTAGACTGCGTGGGCAGTGCTGCATACATACAGAGGGAAAGATAGAAGGGCAAATAGCTGCAGCCAGCAATGGCAGCATCTCATTTCTTGCTAGAGGATGACTCCCATGGGGGCGTAAGAGGGGGTGTAAATAATGAGGCCTCACTTCTGACCCAGCTCAAAGGCGCGTTCTGTGTATTCGGGGGAGGCAGAGTATGTGTATATATATATATATCATATTATATTATATTATTTAGTGTTTGGGAAAATAATTTATCTTCTAAGTAGAGTATCTTAACTACTTTTGATTTCCTCCCCCAGACTACATTATCTGTACTTTTGAGACCTGTCTGTGGAGTCTGCAGTGAAATGCAGAACAGTAGTAATGGCCATGGGTAACTGTGACAAGTGTGACCGCACATCACGGTGTGTGCCTTAGGTACCAAATGTAGTGCAGAATGGAGGGCATTTCCGGGGCAGAGTTCTCTGCAATAGTTATTAACATTTGTCTGTAGCAATGTTTTATTTAAAGAAGTACCACTTTAGCATCATTCTGCTGTTACTTTAAATATTTTTATATAAAGGACTTTAAAATGATCATCTAAATATACTACAGTTGTCAAATCAGTAAAATTTAGTTTTAGGGATGCCATATAGTGTTGAGCTTATAATGATTTAAAACTTGTAGGCATTTAAAAATATTTTTCCCAAGTTTGTGTCATGTGTTTTCTTTTCTTCAAATAACTTAAGACTGAGAGCAATGAAAACCTCCACTGATTAAAGCCAAATAAGGGACCAGTGAGGCGGCTCAGCAGGTGAAAGCATTTGCTGCCAAGCCTGGTACCCGACTATGCTGGAACCACGTGGTGGAAGAAGAGGACCAGCTCCCACAAGGTGGTACACCATGGCACGAGCACACCCCTCCCCTGCAGTAAATAAATGTGGGGGAGCAGCCAAATAAATGCAGTAAAGTGCACATCAGAAGGCAAGTGCGTGTGTACATTCTCGTGTTTCAGACTTGTTTATGTTCCGCTGATTCTAGAGCTTATTTTAAATCAAAAGGCAGTATTCACATCGTAAGCTTGTAGAGAATTTTGTCATGTCAATATGTTTATGACCTCTTAAGTGGTGCTGTTTCCCTTGGGGCATTTTGGAATATAGAATAGTCACTGGGAGTTTGTCTGTTTTTTTTTTTTTTTTTTTTTTTTTTTTTTTTTTTTTTTTTTTTTGGTTTTTCGAGACAGGGTTTCTCTGTGTAGCCTTGGCCATCCTGGACTCACTTTGTAGACCAGGCTGGCCTCGAACTCACATCGATCCGCCTGCCTCTGCCTCCCGAGTGCTGGGATTAAAGGCGTGAGCCACCACGCCCGGCTTTTTGTTTGTTTGTTTTTTTTTTTTTTTTTTTTTTTTTTTTTCTTTTTTTTTGGGAGTTTGTCTAAAGTGCATGTTATCAGACCTACCTTAGGACTTTTTTGGGTCTTTGTATTTTGTTTTGGGACACATTTTCTTCAAGTTATTCTTTTCCTGTGGCCATATTTCTTACTGGAGTCTACTTTTTGTGGTAAAAACATTTTAAGTTATCATGGGCATTTGTCACAGACTGAGATGGATAAATTCAGATTACATCTCTTCCCTATCTTCACCCCCAACAAACCCTGTCAGTTTTATGCCAATAATGTACAAATGATGAGCATTTTCTATAAGGTTTTAACCATTGTTAATGGTGGTCTTTGTTTGTAAATCTTTTTTTTTTTTTATTTAACTAATAAGACTTACTGTGAGTTTTATACAGAATTATTACAAATGTTTTAAATTGAGTTCTAGCTTTCAGTCCTTAAGTGCCATGCCAGCTCTTTGTTATGTAAACGTTTGCTCAGAATACTCCTGGGAGCAATAACGATGTGGACAAGCAGAGTGATTGGCATCTGGTGTCTTCATCAGATTGTTTTATCACATGCAACTGTATTGATGTCTACGTCTGTGTCCTCATTGCCAGTACATTTACTTTAGAAATTCGTTTTAATTTTTGTCATGTAGAATACTGCCTTGTTCATTATAATGTAATCTGTATTTGTATAATTTTTTACATTAAAGTCCTTAAATAAAATGTTTAATACCTATGAGGAGTGGACCATTTTAAATTTGTGCCACATTGAAAAAAGTTCCAGAATAAGACTATCAACAATTGTTCGAGAATTTCTATAATTCATACACTCTTCTGGTACAGGTGATTAAAAGATTCTAGTGTATTTTTACCATGTTCCTCAGTGGGTCTTTTCATGTGAAAAACAAGACATCAACTGGAACACAGAACATTGTAGCCGGCCTTCAAACTGAAGTTTATACAAACCTTCAGAGCACGTCGGGGCTGGAACGCCTCTCCCTGGGTAACAGCCGCTGTCCCATGGATGCAGTCTTCCCCATTGCTCTCCGTCCTTCCTTGGGAATGACATCTTTGGTGCCTCTATCTAGAAAGCAGAGAACTGTATATGAAACTCCTTCCCTTGTGTTTATCCCGACGGGAACCTTGCTTAGAATACTTAGGGGCGGTCCAGGCAGTTCCCTGTAGCACCTCAGCAGCTCAGCTGTGTGAGTTAGTGAGATTTCCAGGCAGTCCAAGAGGATCTTGGAGTTCTAGGGGGCATTTTGCATAAAACATTGGAGTCTCTGGGGCAGCCAGCCTCCCCTGAAAGGTGAAACAGGTTTCCAGCCCCTGAAACATTCACAACTTGTTCGTTCTGAACAACAGCAAGCAAGCCATGAGGCATGTGGCAGAGCTGACTCTAGGCAAGAGTGGAATCAAAGCCCTGTGAGACCGTGTAGCCCAGTAGGCATAGCCACAGATGTACTGCAGTGTCTTGTGGGTCATGCTGCATAAGGCTAAAGCTGAGCCTCCACCTCCGACAGACAACCTTGCAGCATTCTGTCTCTAGTCCCGTGCTAAAGGGCACGGGGATGCAGTGAATGCACACGGTGTGGCCACGATTGCTGTCGTGTGACCACGATTGCTGTCGTGTGACCTAATGGGGCTTCTGAGTCTGTATCTGGAGGACTCATGGCGCACACTGTAGATTTAGAGTAGTCTCCACAGCGCGGCCCTGTTTTGGGGAGCCACAGAAAGAAAGGACTCAGCATGCGGTGCTCTCTCCCTTTGCACTAAGAAATGGCAACTGGCTTCCCCCAGTGGGATGGGAGAGCAAGCTGCCACATGCTTCTGCTTGGATCCTGACTTTTGTGGCTGTTTTGTTTGGCAGCTCAGAATGAGAGATGCAGGTAGATGAAGTGTGACAGGGGGGCATCCTCACATGGCAGCTCAGCCCTGCCGACACTGGCTTGTATTCACTCTCGTTGCTATTTGTAGTATTCGAGAAACTGCATGTATACGTATCTGGGAGAGGTTTGGTATGGTGTTTTCTAGACTACAGGAAGTTAAAAACCACCAGAAGCTTCCACTGACCGTGGGAGTTTGTGAGCTCACACACCCACACTGGAGCTGGCCAGTAGAAACCTCCGTGTAAGAAGGGCGTGTAAGAAGGGCTTCTGCAACGGCCTTGAAATAGTTGGATGCCACAGTTTTGTTTTCCCCTGTGAAAAGAGAATAAAGCAAATGGGCAAATGAACTGACGAGGTAGTCTTTTTGAAAAGGAGACAAGGGGGCCGGAGGGATAGCTCAGAGGTTAAGAGCACTGACTGTTCTTCCAGAGGTCCTGAGTTCAATTCCTAGCAACTGCATGGCAGCTCACAACCATCTATAATGTGATCTGATCCCCTCTTCTGGCCTGCAGGTGTACATGCAGGCAGAGCAGTGTATAAATGTTGGCTCAATTTTCTTAACAATTATACTTTATTATGAACTCACTAACAGAGCGAACCTCACTTAAAACCCGACTAACCCAAACAATAGGAAAAGGAGATTAAAGAACACAATAATGAAACCTTAAGGATAGCGTAGTCAGCAGGACCTCAGCAAACCCGCAACTCAACCAAGGTGGCTGCTGGAACCTGGAACAGCAGCTGAGGCCCAGAGCCTCAGCCGGAGCCCAAAGTCTTGAAGCCTTCCCTGGAGCAGTTCTCTCTAAGAGTGTCTCTCGAAGTGCAGGGATGAACAGCTAAAACAATCCCAAGTCCTCTCTCAAGCCTCTTGTTTTGGGCATATATATATATATATATATATCTCCTCTCAGAGTCTCTGCTAGGATGTTTTCAGCTGGCAATATCTGTGCTCCCCATGAAGTGGAAAAACATCCTGCTCTCTCACAAGTCTGTTCCCCATCCCACACTTGGGATCAATGCAAAAACGTGTTTATTAAATATTTTTTTAAAAAAAAAGAAAAAAACAAATGGTGAGTAGCTATTTTAAGAAGCCTTCAATATTCGTAGTTTTCAGGGAAAAGCAAATTAAAGCTACTTTGATAAACCCCCACCCCCGACCCCAGTCAAATCAATTTGACTCTTATATGTCTGACAACTATGTTGAAGAGGAGGTTGAAAGAAAGACCCTTATTCACTGTTGCCGGAGTATAAAGCAATGCAGCCATTGTCAAGTCAGTCTTGAGATTCCTCAAATAATTAAAAATACAATTACCATATGACCCCACTGTTTCACTCCTGGGCATGTACCCAGAGAACACCTGTGACCATAGGGATACTTGCACCCCATGTTTCTTTGTTTTATTCACTATAGCAAAGAATTAGGATCAGTAGATGAACAGATAGTGAAAACGTGGGCGTAGTGGGGGGATTCTGCTCAGCTCTAAAGAAAAATGCAACCACAAAAGTTATAGAATGGATAGGTTAATATCTAGTAAGGTCAAAAATCTCAGAAAACAACTGCATTTTCTCTCTCAGGTGGAATCTAGCCAATATCTCTCTCTCTCTCTCTCTCTCTCTCTCTCTCTCTCTCTCCTCTCCTCCTCCTCCTCCTCTCTCTCTCCTCTCCCTCGTCCTCCTCTCTCTCTCTCTCTCTCTCTCTCTCTCTCTCTCTCTCTCTCTCTCTCTCTCTCTCTCTCTCTCTCTCTCTCTCTCTCACACACACACACACACACACACACACACCATGTTTGTATAGTGTTTAGCATATAGAAAAAACAGGCTAAATATTAGGGCATGAAGGATTGAAGTAATGGAGATGAGTTATCCAAGGATATAAACCTTGTTTTTCTAGTTCTTGTCATGGATTTTTTTTTTCACTTTTGGTGGTGGATAAGTGCATAAAAATATACTCAAAAGTGAACAAAATCCATCTTGAAGCACCACTGTTTCTGTTACAAATGGGTATTCTAAATATAGAAATTCTGCTGGTGCGGTGGTGCACACCTGTAATCCTAGCACTCTGGAAGCAGAGGCAGGCGGATCTCCATAAATAAGTAAATAAAAAAATACACAAGTTCATTTGAGTTGTATGGTCTGGGTCTGGTTAATTTTGGTTTGTAATATATTTTATTTGCAGTTTTTTGTTTGTTTGTTTGTTTGTTTGTTTGTTTGTTTTTCTGAGACAGGATTTCTCTGTAGCCCTGGCTGTTGGACTTGCTTTGTAGACCAGGCTAGCCTTGAACTCACAGAGATCCACCTGCCTCTGTCTCCCTGAGTTCTGGGATTACAGGCGTGAGACACTGTACCCACTTGAAGTTGTTATTATTTAAAATAATAATAATTTTTAAAAGGGCCAGATTTAAAAAACACAAGACTGCTCATGGTGGCAAAAACCTGTATTCCCTGTGCTTGGGAGTTAGAGCTCAGAGGGTCAGTTCAAGATCCTCCTTGTATGGAGAGTTCTGGAACTACCTAACGTAGAAGACCTTGTCTTGAAATACAGATTGCGGGTGAAATGGTTCAAAAGGATAGGCCCTTGCCAACAAGCCTGACAACACAAATTAGACCCCGAGATCCACACAGGAGGATAGAGAACATACTCCTGAAAGTTGTCCTTTGGCCTCTACGCAAGTGCTGGGCATCATTGTCCCCTCCGATAAATAAAAATTTGAAAATATTCTATACGAACTTTCTACTTATGGATAGTTTGTAACTTTATATTAAGGTTTAGCAATAAAATATGCATTATAGAATCTAACTTTGAGCCGGGCGTGGTGGCACACGCCTTTAATCCCAGCACTCGGGAGGCAGAGGCAGGCGGATCGCTGTGAGTTCGAGGCCAGCGTGGTCTACAAAGTGAGTCCAGGATGGCCAAGGCTACACAGAGAAACCCTGTCTCGAAAAAACAAAAAAAAAAAAAAAAAAAAGAATCTAACTTTGAAATTTTGGGTGTGCTTGAGGGTACACAAGCCATCAGACAGCCTCAAGTGGTCCTCAGCTCCATCTTTTTGTTCATTTTTTTGTTTTGTTTTTGAGACAGGGTCTCTCTGTGTAACCTTGGTTGTCCCAGACACACTTTGCAGACCAGGCCGGCCTGGAACTCAAAGAGATCCCCCTGCCTGTGCCTCTCAGAGTGTTGGGATTAAAGACCACCATCTCCTGGCTCAGGTCCGTCTTTTTTTGTTGTTAAACTAGAGTTTCTCACCAGGCATTGTGGCACAAACCTTTAATTCCAGTATTTGGGAGGCAGAGACTGGTGGATCTCTGAGTTTGAGGCCAGACTGGTCTATAAGAGTCCAAGTCAGCCAGGGCTATTACACAGAGAAACCCTGTCTAGGCCGGGCGTGGTGATGCACGCCTTTAGTCCCAGCACTCGGGAGGCAGAGGCAGGTGGATCGCTGTGAGTTCGAGGCCAGCCTGGTCTATAAAGTGAGTCCAGGATGGCCAAGGCTACACAGAGAAACCCTGTCTCAAAAAACCAAAAAAGAAAAAAAAGAAACCTGTCTTCAAAAATAAAACAAACAAAAAAACTAGAGTTTCTTATTGGCTTAGAGCTTGCCCTGTAGGCTGATGGATCTGCCTGTCTGTATCTCCCCTTGCTGGGATTACAAACGCCTGTCAGCTCTTCTATATTCTTTTTTTGTTTTTTGTTTTTGTTGTTGTTGTTTTGTTTTTTGAGGCAGGGTTTCTCTGTGTGTCGATCTGTCTGTCCCTGGACTCCCTCTGTAGACCAGGCTGGCCTCGAACTCACACCTGCCTCTGCCCCTCAAGTGCTGGGATTAAAGGCATGCGCCACCACACCCGGCTCCTGCATTCTTACGTCGTCCAGGTGCTGGACTCAGGTATTCATGTTTATAGGCGATCAATCGCTTTATGGCTATTTTCCAATTGTTTTCCCCTTGTCACTGTAGTTTTACTTAAAGCAGATGTTTCAGTGTGTAAAAGGATATGTATTTGTGAATAGTTTGACTCAGCTTTACTGTTTGTTTTGATTTTTGTTTATATTGTTAGGGATTGGACCCACAGCTTAATACTTGGAGTCAGTACGTCAGCCTTGATGTTTTTCTAACTTTTCCTTATTTTAGGTTTAAAGTATAACTTATGCATTAATTGGGAGATTTTTTTGATATAATATTTTTATTTGAGAATTTCATGCATCTATACAATGTATCCTAACCACCCACCCTGCACTGTCCATTCCAACTATACCTAGACCCCCTCCCCACAGCAGGCACAGCTCCGCACTTGTCTTCCTTCCCCCTTTGTAACCCACAGCCCAACTAGTGCGGCGCATGTGCACTGAGCAGAGCATACAGCAAGCTACCAGAAGCCACACCCCGAAGACGAAAACGGACACCCCCCCACCCCCCCCTCACCCCCCCCACCCTGCTTCCCTCAGCAATCACCAACTGCTCCTCGCTGCGGGAGGCGGGGCTTGTTACCCACCCACCCACCCACCCCCACTCAGTTTGGAATTTTGCCTGCCTTGATCGTGTGCAAGTCTTGCAGGCAGGTAACCACAACAGTGAAAGTCATGCGTCTAATAGCCATGTCATATCAAAAGACAGCATTTCTCCACTCTTCTCACCACCCTCTGGCTCTTTCCACTTTGTCTTCTAAGGCGTTTGCTGATCCTTGGGATAGAGTGTTGACACAGATGTCAAGTTTTTTTTTTTTTTAAGATTTTATTTATTTATTATTTATACAGTGTTTTGCCTGCATGTATGCCTGATTGCCAGAAGGAAGCACCAGATGTCATTATAGATGGTTGTGAGCCACCATGTGGTTGCTGGGAATTGAACTCAGGACCTTTGGAAGAGCAGCCAGTGCTCTTAACCTCCGAGCCATCTCTCCAGCCCAGATGTCATGTTTTTATGGCTAAGCACACCTGTCATTTATTCTTGAACACTGAATTTTGAGTTCACATTAACTGCTGTCCACTGCACACAAAAAAAGGAGCTTCTCAGCCAAGATGGAGAGCCGCATAAATTACAGAGAATTGCTGGCCGGGCTGCACAGAGTGGAAGCAAAGTCTCTCAGATCCCTTGGCTACAGCAGGCTCCATGTGTGAAAACTACACCCACCCCTCACCTCCCACCTCAGGGTTGCTGGGGTTCTGGCGTGGCGGGGGAGGGGTGTGTATTCCTTATCTGGAAGTTTCCTCCTATCTGGCATTCCACCATGGTCCTGCAAGTCTGGGGGCACCTAACAGGAGTTTGAAAAGTGCAATCTTAAGGAATTTTTTGTTCATAGTATAAACACTGTGTTGCTGAAAAGGTTATTTAAGTTTTTGTTTTGTTCTTTTTTTTTTTTTTTTTTTTTTTTTTTTTTTTTTTTTTTTAAGCATGGGTATGTGTTAATATAGGGGAGTTTCCTGGAATAAAATGGTCTCTCCCTAGCAGTGTGGTTTGGGCCTGTGGAAGATCAGAAGTGGGGGCTGACAGCCTTGGGCCTGGTTGGCAGAATGACGATGCTGTGCTTGACCACTAGGGGTCAGTCTCCTGCCTAAGGATGGTCAGAGTCACCCTGCGCGAGCGCTCCCATACTCACCTCACAAGTAAGTAGTCCAGTGACCACGAAGTTCAGGATTGTATTGGTGTTCATCTACGTCTCGATTTTATTGAAAGTCAATATACTAATCAAATCGCTCTTGAAAGTGAAATCTGCTTTATTTGTAGTTTGGGTTAAATAGGATTCTTTGCTTTCTTCAATTGTATGGTAAGATATTGTTAACTTCTATGTTGCCAGTATTGACTGTGAACGAAAACCTCCTAAATACCAGACGAGGAGAGATGTGTAAGGGTTTAGCTATGCCATGTTTCTCCTGTGAAGAATACTTCTAGTTGATGAAAGCAGGGCAGGCTGAGGCAGCGCACGGCAGATACCTCTAATTCCAGTCTGGGTCATAGGAGGTTCTGTCTCAAATAAATAAAAACCAATTAATTAAAAATAAATGCAAATACAATTGGAACTGACTTTGGCTATTTGGTCTGCACTGGAATTCCGTTAAGACAGTTCAAGAAACTGTACTGGGAAGTTCCTGTATCAACTGTTACATGACGTTAAAGTGGCGTCCTTTGCTGATTTGATTTAACCCGTAAATTCAGATACTCAGATTGTCAGTTGTAAACATAATTTTAGCTGGGGCTGTAGCTTGCATGAGGCCCTAGTTTTAATCCTTGGGACTGACAGGAACACAAACAAACAAACAAACAAAATATGATTTGAACTGAAGAGATGACTCAGTGATTAAGAGCACTTGGGGTCAATTCCCAGCACCCACATGGTGGCTCACAGCCATTTGCAATCCCAATTCCAGGGAATCTATAAACATTTTTATTGTTATTTTTTAATTTATTCAGATTACAACTCAACTGTTAGCCCATCATTTGTATCCTCCCATTCCTCCCTCCCTCCCGCTCTCACCCTCTTCCCTTCCCTTTCCCTTACCAAGAGATTGGGATAGATGTGAGGACATCCTACTGAGACTCTAGGTAAGAGAAATATAGGAGATGGGGAAATAGAAGGACACAGAGGGTCCTAGAAACCTACAAGAACATCATGATGGGTGGATTGGGCCCCAGGGGGGTCTGCTCAAACTATTGTATTCCAGACAATCTAGCGCCCTCTTTTCACCTCCACACCAGGCACTTGTGGGGGAACACACCTATATTCAGGCAAAACACTCAATTTAAAAAAGTAAACAAACCTAGCTAGGCGTCGTGGTTTATGCCTGTAGTCCCAGCACTCAGGAGGCAAAGGCAGGTGGATCTCTGAGTTCAAGGCCAGCCTGGTCTACAAAGTGAGTCCAGGACGGCCAGGGCTGTTACACAGAGAAACCCTGTCTTAAAAAACCAAACCAAAACAAAACAAACAAGAAACTTACCAAAAACCTTCATGATTTCAGCAGCATTGACTGGGATTTTACCTTTTTATTTTAGCATTAAGGCAGGTGTGTGTGTGTGTGTGTGTGTGTGTGTGTGTGTATGCACGTGTATGCGTGAGCGTGCCTCAGTGCACATGTGGCACTCAGAGGGCAATCTCCAGGAGCTGGTTCTCTGCTTTCCTCTTCAGGGATGGAACTCGGCTGCCAGGCTTGCCTGGCTGGTGACTTAGGCCCTGGGCTGCCATGCCAGGGACTGTGCTAATAATAGCGTGGAAGGGGCTGGAGAGGTGGCTCAGAGGTTAAGAGCACTGTCTGCTCTTCCAAAGGTAATGAGTTCAATCCCCAGCACCCACGTGGTGGCTCACAACCATCTATAATGAGATCTGCTGCTCTCTTCTGGCCTGAAACTGTACATGCAGGCAGAGCGTTGTATACATAATAAATAAATTTAAAAAAAAAAAAAAAAAAAAAGGCCAGCCTGGTCTACAAAGTGAGTCCAGGATGGCCAAGGCTACACAGAGAAACCCTGTCTCGAAAAACCAAAATAATAATAATAATAATAATAATAATAATAATAATAATAATAATAATAATAATAATAATAATAATAATAGTGTGATATGCAGAAGTACATAGGTGAAAGCAGCTGCCAAGAAATGACATTTTTCTTTCTAGCCCTGTTGATGGTTATTCCTGCTGCTCCACAATTCAAAGCGCTCATTTACTTCATTGCCCAAAATAACTGATTGTAAAATGTGCCGTAAGTCGCTTTAAACAGTTTCACACCTTCTTCTTCTCGGGTTTTTCATCAACAAGTTCTTAAGTTTGGTGTGTTGTTGACACCGCTCTATGATCTGCATTTAGTGAAAAGAGTGGAAAAACGTGAACTACCTCCACTTACAGAGGATTCTTGAAAGTATAAAAGGTTTGTCTTAAAATAGAGGGTAGCGCTTGTATTTTTATTAACAAGGCTTGGTTTTTTTGTTTGTTTGTTTGTTTTTTTGACTTGTATTTGATTTTCAGAAATGCTAAAGACACATGACTTTCCCAAAGGACATCATGCCTCATGTTAGGGCCACCCAAGTAGAAATATCACTATAGGTGATGACAGAGGACCTGGGCCCTGCGTGTGTAAACATTGTATAGAACTGGTCAAAACCAGTATGAGCCAGTGTGAGCCAGGCACAGGAAAAAAATGGCCTCATGTAACCCAGTGTAATGAGAATTTTTATCCCACTCCTACCTAACCCTCCTCCCCCATTGTCCTCCGCTCTCCTTCATATCAACTGTGTTCTACACCCCCCCATCTTTCCTCTCCCTCCCCACCAGTGATCCCCTTCTGTACCCCGCATTCTACAACTGCTCCAAGTTAAAGACACATATCTGGAGATCCGACACTAAGATTCACATGGGAGTGATGACAGGGTATTCACACAAGAGACTTGCCCTTGGTGGCTCCCTGACCGCGTTCTGAGGACATCGGTTCCGTGCCTCTCTGGGGAGAGGCTGTGTACCTTCTGGATGATTCTAGTGTTCTACACGCTCCCCGCAGCATACTCTCACTCCACCTGTGTGTGCAAGCCACCTCTCAAGACGCCTGCTGCATGGCTCTTTCCTAAGCCCCACTCCTGCCCGCTTCGTCTCACTTGGGGAGAATTTGGTACCGAATTTACACTGCTCTTCTGCAAGGCGTATGACCACTGAAAACTCCAGGGCCTGAACAGGACAGACACAACCCCTCGAAGCACCAAACCGCCTGCCTTGTAACCGCATTCCTGCTGTCCCTGTCTTGTCAGCTTTCCCTCTTTTCCCTTCCTCGGGAGCACATCTTCAGGTGAGTCGCCTCCCCAGGGAGGCCTACCTGGCCATGTTCCCTAGAGGTCTTTCCATTACTCTCTGTCATTAAACTGTCAACCTCCCTCTCCTGCACAGCGCCTCTTGGTGCACCATTCTGTGCTGTCTGCTTTAGCCCTTTGCTGTCACCTTCAGCACAGAACAGCGGCTGTGCCATCTTCTTCGCGCTTTCTGAGAAGGACACTTTAAAACATTTATATGTGTGTGTGTGTGTTAGATACGTATATAAGTGTGTATATATATATATAAAAGATGTACACATAACAAGACAGATATAGATATAGATATATCTTGTTTTTTTAGATGCGTGTGTGTAGCTCAAGGACAGTTGTGGGAAGCAGCATTTCCCTTCCGCCATGTGGAACGCCAGGGGTCAGCCAGAGGTCACCAGCCTTTGGCTGCAGGCACCTTGACCTGCTGAGCCATTCCACCAGCCCCATCCGCTTTCTTTTCTCTTGTAGTTCCAGAACCTAGAACGATGCTTGGCACAGAGGCACTCCAGAAATACCTACACATGAATCAACAGATGAGCGGATGGCAAATGTCACTGCCGGGTTTGGGAAGAGATCCCACTGTCTCGCGCTTTCACCATGAACAGAGCTCGGCCGGCCGGGTACTTTCCTCTACTCCAGCAGTATGGCAGACCACCCACAGGGTTTGGATACTTTGATAGCTTTGATAACTTTGATAACTTTGGGGGGGGGGCGGCGGGGGACTGCAGAAAGGGAAGGCCTTCACCCACACATTAACTGCTGACCTAGGCTAGACCTGCGTCTGCCAGGAAAGTGAGTCATTGTGGGTTTCGGTGGAGTTCCGCAGTACTGAGGCTAAGGCATCCCTCAACCAAGGCCCTGGCGTCCCAGGTGAGATTGTGGAACCGACAGGGAAAGGAGAGAGGCCTGAAGGCGTGCAGCCTGATTTTCTTTTTTCTTTTCTTTTCTTTTATTTATTTTTATTTTTTTGATATTTTATATGAGCATAGGGGAGTGCTTTCCCGTTAGTTTCCTGTTTTGTGCTGTGACATCAGGGAATCTTAGTGTTTGGTTTGTTTTCTAATGTGAATCTTGGAGCAGGGCTATTTCAGGACATAGATTCCCTTTGGTGCGTTGACCAGATCCGTGCACTTGAAACCCCTCCATGGCAGATGTTTCCTGCTTCAGCGATGGATGCAGTTCTCAGAACGCTGCAAGGCCGCTTGGCTGGGAACCGATGTCGGTAGAACATCTCGGCAACGCTGGCTCTGGGGGGGGGGGGGGCAGTCAGGGAGTGGGGGAGTGGGGGGTGATTTGCACTTCAGTCCTCCTGCCTCGGGGTACTTCCTCTCTTGTGGCTTCTTTTAAAGACATGCCTTTATCTTTTAAGGGTGTTTGCCTGCATATTTTTCTGTGCCTGTAGAGGGCAGAAGAGGATGTCAGGCCTTCTGGAACTGGAGTTACAGACAAGGGTATGCATGGAAGGATTGAGCCAGGTCTTTAAGAGGAGCAGCCAGAGTCTTTTTTTTTTAATTTATTATGTATACAGTGCTTGAGGTCCAGAAGAGGGCACTATATCACATTATTAATGGTTGTTAGCCACCATGTGGTTGCTGGGAATTGAACTCAGGACCTTTGGAAGAACAGCAGAACAGTTAGTGTTCTTAACCTCTGAGCCATCTCTCCAACAGCCAGAGTCTTAACCACTGAGCTGTGTCTCTAGCCTCCACCAGCAGTCACTCTTTTTTGTTTGTTTGTTTGTTTTTTGTTTTGTTCAAGATAGGGTTTTTCTGTGTAATAGCCCTGGCTGTATTCCAGGCTGGCCTCAAACTCACAGCAATCTGCCTACCTCTGCCTCCCAAGTGCTGCGATTAAAAGCGTGTGCCACCATGCCTGGCTGAGCAGTGACTTCTTCTTTTGTTTTGTTTTTGTTTTTTCGAGCCAGGGTTTATCTGTCTTAGCTTTGGCTGTCCTGGACTCACTTTGTAGACCACGCTGGCCTTGAACTCTCAGCGATCTGGATTAAAGGTGTGCACCACCACTCCTGGCACAGCAGTGACTTCTTCTTCTTCTTTTTTTTTTTTTTTTACATATTTTATTAATTTATTCATATTACATCTCAATTGTTATCCTATCCCTTGTATCCTCCCATTCCTCCCTCCCTCCCATTTTCCCCTTACTCCCCTCCCCTAAGACTGTGACTGAGGGGGACCTCCTCCCCTACAGCAGTGACTTCTTAAGTTGACTTCTGGAAGCAAAGAAGGCCACCTGCTCTTTGGCCGTGGCCTTGGCCCATGGACTTCATTTCTGCTCAGAGAAGAGATGTCGGCCCAGAAGAAAGACATCTGTCTCCCCCAGCAGCCATGCCTTTGTCTCTACCATCAGCCACTGGAGACACCTTGACGGAGGGAAGAGTGTAGCTTCCAGAGCTGGGGTCATGGGGCTGGAAATGGAAACTTTGCACCTTGGTTCCACTTCCTTGTTTCTAGAAGCAAAGTGAACAGCAGGGCTTCGTTCCAGGCCTCAGGACTCTCACGTGGATGCTGTCCAGGATAGGCTGGACCAGCACTTCTCAGCCTGAGGGCTGCATGCCCTTGGAGGGTTGAAGGGTCACCTGAGACCATCAGAAACATCCATATTTACATGACGATTCATAATAGTAGCAAAATTACAGTAATGAAGTAACAGCGACAATGATTTTTCTGCTTGAGGGTCACCACAGCATGAGGAGCTGTATTAAAGGGGTTGCAGCGTTAGGAAGGCTGAGAACCACTGGCCTAGACCATCCAAGCCAGAGCCTGGCCCCTCCACACCCTGCCCCTGCCCCCCAATATCCTGCTCCTGCCCCCTCCACACCCTGCCCTGCCCCACACACCCTGCTCCTACCCCCTCCACACCCTGCCCTGCCCCACACACCCTGCTCCTACCCCCTCCACACCCTGCCCTGCCCCACACACCCTGCTCCTACCCCCTCCACACCCTGCCCCTGCCCCCTCCACACCCTGCCCCTGCCCGCCCACACACCCTGCCCCTGCCCCCTTTTCACCCTGCCCCTGCCCCACACACCCTGCCCCTGACCCCCTGCCCCTGCTCCCCCACACCCTGCCCCTGCTCCCCCACACCCTGCCCCTGCTCCCCCACACCCTGCCCCTGCTCTTCCACACCTTGCCCCTGCCGCACACACCCTGCCCCTGCTCCTCCATACCTTGCCCCTGCCCCACCCACACCCTGCCCCTGCCCCTCTACACCCTGCCCCTGCCCCACACACCCTGCCCCTACCCCCTTTTCACCCTGCCCCTGCCTCCTGACACCCTGCCTCTGACCCCTTCACACCCAACCCCTGACCCCATGCCCCTGCTCCCCCACACCCTGCCCCTGCTCCTCCATACCTTGCCCCTGCCCCACACACCCTGCTCCTATCCCCCCACACCCTGCCTCTGCCCCCTTTACTCCCTGCCCCTGCCCCCTGACACCCTGACCCTGACCCCTTCATACCCTGCCCCTCCACACCCTGCCCCTGCCCCTCCACACCCTGCCCCTGCTCATTATCTTTACTCTTCTTTCCCTGCCCACCCCCTTCTTTCTTTCCAGGACTCCCTAGTATCCTAATCTAGCCCTGAGCTTGTGGTTGCCCTGCCTCAGTCTCCCAGAGCTCTGGTGTTACAAGCACGTCCAGGCTCCGTGATAGGCAGGGTGAGCTGTCGGGTTAAGAAGGAGACAGGCGGGGGTGGAGGGGGCTAGAATTGCCTTAGTTTTACTTGTGAATGTTTTTCTTAAATTTTTGTTACTCCTAAGTCCCTTTAAAATCCACCTTGTATTATTGGGACTAACATCCTATGCTAGCTTGCTTCATGGCTATATTTACAATATTAAGTTCTCTGGGGGCTGGAGAGATGGCTCAGAGGTTAAGAGCACTGGCTACTTTTCCAAAGGTCCTGAATTCAATTCCCAGCAACCACATGGTGCCTTACTCCATCTATAATGAGATCTGGTGCCCTCTTCTAGCCTTCCAGTGTACATGCAGGCAGAACACTATACATAATAAATTTTTAAAATCTTAAAATAAAAAACCACACACAATGTAAGTTCTCCACACTTGCATGGTTTCTTGGGCTTTGGAACTTAAAGGACCTGCTGCCTCTTTTTACACATGGAGAAACATACCAGGTGGTGGTGACACACTCTTAGTCCCAGGACTTGGGAGACAGAGGCAGGTGGATCTCTGAGTTCGAGGCCAGCCTGGTCTACAGAGCAAGTTTCAGAATGGCCAGAGCCACAAAGAGAAACCCTGTCTCAAAAAACAAAAACAAAAAAAAAAAAAAAAAAAACAAACCAAAAACCATGGAGAAACATTACAAACTCCCGGTGGATTAATTTAGACTTGGCAGAAGTTACTTCTGATTGTCCCTTCCCACTTTCCTCCTTTATTTCCTCCTACAGGGACAAAAATACACATACGTACAGGAGAGTGCACTGCAGTGCTGCTAGTGGCGTGAGAATAGGAGTCTGAGCCCACTGCCATTTCTTTTTCTCTTTCTCTTTTTTTTTTTTTTTTTTTTTTTGTTGTTGTTGTTTTGTTTGTTTTGTTTTTGTTTTTGAGACAGGGTTTCTCTGTGTAGCCTTGGCTGGCCTAGATTCACTTTGTAGACCAGGCTGTCCTCGAACTCACAGCGATCCACCTGCTTCTGCCTCCCAAGTGCTAGGATTAAAGGCATGCGCCACCATGCCCTAACACCATCTACACAGTAAATGATTTTCTGAGTGTTCCAAACACATGACAAGCAAGAGGCCAGCAAGATGGCTTAATGAGTAAAAGGTTCCTACCACCACTAACTGCCTTGAGTTGAGCCAAGTTCCACTTGTTGTTTCAGGGCGGGTCCTCTTGACTTCCTCCTTCAACTCCTCCCTTGCCTGCCCCCCCAGCATGCGCTACCTCCTGGGTCCTAGTCTCTTCCTGCTGCTGGGATCAACCAACCATTTCCAGGCCTCCTGTTCAGCCGCCTCCGCTGGCCTCCCGACTCTTGGCTCACATGTCTGTCCTTTGACAGCAGGACTCAGTCTAATCCCTGTCCTGCTGTCCCTGAGCCCAGGATGTGCCTCCTTAAGAGTCTCCTCCTAGAACTCATCTCCTGTTTCTCTCACCTCCGTCTGACCTTCTTTCTGCCTGGCATTTGATTTGCCTTTATTTAGTTTTATTTTAACTTTTAGAATGGTAAGGATTGAACTCAGGGTCTGTACATGCTGGGCAAGATCTCTCTCTCTCTCTCCCTCCCTCCCTCTCTCTCTCTCTCTCTCTACACACACACACACACACACACACACACACACACACACACACACACACGTGTGCATACAAATGGAGGCCTGGAGTTGGTGTCAGGAATCAGTTTTGACTACTCTTTTACCTTATTAATTGATGCAAGGCCTGTTAATCAAACTCAGAGTGACCAGATCTAATGAGCAGTCTTGCAGGCCACCTTGCTCTGGGGATCCCCCATCTCTGCCTTCTGACGCTGAAGTCACAGGCAGGCCTCCACGCCCAGCTGGTACTTTCGTGGGACCTAGGGATCCAAACTCCAGTTCTCATGATTGCTTGGCAAGCACGCTAACCACTGACCCATCTCCCCAGGCCATCTTGATGACAAAATGTCTTAGATAAGCAATTTAAAGGGAAGAAAGATTTATTAGGCTCATGCCCCAGGCAGAGAGCTCTGCTGCCTTTGGGCCTTGTGGCAAGGCAAAATATCATGGCAGTGAGGATGTGGAAGAGATGGTCTGTTCACCTCCTGGTGACTAGGAGGGAGGGGTGGGGGCAGGGTCCCAAGTCTCTTCCAGGGCACGCTCCAAAGTCCTTCCTTCCATTAGGCCCCACCCCTTACAAGCTCCAGTACCTCCCAGTAGAGCTACAGGGTGGTGCCCAAGTTTCAACACGTGGTTTTTGCAGGTCATTTCACCTCTAAAAGTTAATAGATGTCAATGAGATGGCAGAAAGACCAAGATGTATGCTATGGTTTGAATGTGTCCCCTAAAAGGCAGCTGCTCCCCAGTGCAGTGGGGGTTGAATGCTTGCCGTCACCGAAGAATATGGTTCATCCGATGACAGCATCACGTTCCTTTACGCAGATAGAATTCAGCCCTCTCTTGGCCTCTCTCGCTGACCTCTCTGCACCCCTCTATTATAGAACGAGGCCACAAGAACAGCCCCAGCAAGGCCACCTTGGATCTTGGAAGTCTGGACCTTGGCAACTGTGACAGCCAAGCTTCTGTTCATCGTGAACTATGCTTTCTCTGATGAGCCATGGCTCAGGGCACTGCAACACGTGCAGCAGCTGGACGTCCAGTCTCGCCCTCAGCCTTGAGTTGATCACCAGTAACCAAGAGGAAATCAATCCTGCTTAAGCCTAAAAAAATCCAATGGTAAAGAGTGTCTAGGGAGCTGGGCATGTGACGGTGCCGGGGAGGTTATCGGCAGCTCACCCCAGCCTACAAGAGAGGCTCCATGCACTGCTCTCACCCAGCTATTTATTTGTATCCTTTATCATATCCTTTCTTTTTCCTTACTGATTTTTCTGTGTATTTACTGAGTTGACATTTGGTTTCATATAGCCCTGCTTTGCTTCAAACTTGTATGTAGCCATAAAGAACTGTGCACTTCGGACCTTCCTGCCTCTGCTTCTGGAGTGCCGAGGTTACTGTACACTATGCCAGGTTTTATGCAGTGCTGGGATGAAACAGAAAGCTGTGTGTGTGTGTGTGTGTGTGTGTGTGTGTGTGTGTTAAGCAAGCATCCTACCAACAGAGCCACATTCGTGACTTCTACAGTGTCTCTTCCCATAAACAAGGAAGCACAAATATTAGCCTGAGTTGTTTTGTGTGTTTATTTATTTATTTATTATTTTTATTTATTTATTTATTTTTGGTTTTTCGAGACAAGGTTTCTCTGTGTAGCCTTGGCTGTCCTAGACTCACTTTGTAGACCAGGCTGGCCTCGAACTCACAGTGATCCGCCTGCCTCTGCCTCCCGAGCTCTGGGATTAAAGGCGTGCGCCACCACGCCCGGCCCTTGTGTGTTTTTTTAAACCCACAACATTTATTTATTTATTATGTATACAGTGGTCTGCCTGCATGTACACCTGGCCACCAGAAGAGGGCATCAGATCTCATTATAGATGGTTGTGAGCCACCATGTGGTTGCTGGGACTTCAGGACTTCAGGAGGAACAGTCAATGTTTTTAACCTCTGAGCCATCCCTCCAGCCCTAGCCTGAGTTTTGAATGATAACATATGATTGATCCTAGCAAGCTAATGGGAACACCCAGTTTATAGTCAGTTGATCAGAGGCCTGCTCCACAACCCGGTGTTTGCTACTGGTATTTGAAGTGGGAGCAGACTTAGTAGACTGAGCCCTAATCCTGGGTGACCTGACATTAACCCCAGTAGATACATAAAGTGTAAGGTGGCCAGTGGGTGTGTGAAACACGGACTGGTGACTTATTGGCAAGGACCACACTTGTTGGTGCCCAGAGGGGACTCATCTGTGTTGAGTACTGTATTACCTGTGTGTGAGAGTACAAAAAAAAAAAAAAAAAGCCAGGCGTGGTGGTACACGTGTCTTTAATCCCAGCACTTGGGAGGCAGAAGCAGGCAGGTCACTGTGAGTTCAAAGCCAGCCTGGTCTATAAAGCTACACAGAGAAACCCTGTTAACCAAAAAAGAATACAAAAAAAATTTTTGTGTTGATTTTTCTTCTTTTCATTTCTTTTAGTTTATTCATTTATTTTGAAACAGGGTCTCATGGTGTACCCTTGGCTGCCCTGGACCTTACTATGTAAACCAGGCTGTCCTTGAACTGTACCTCCTGTGCTGGAGTGGGAGACCTGCACCCTGAAGCCTGCCTTGGTTTTTCTCCTTTTAAATATGATATCAAATACTTTAAGACAATTTAAACACTAGGTATAGAAGAAAAATAGAAAGTTAAATATTTACTCTCCTATTCCGAAGATCCTTCAGTGTGGGTGTAGAACCGGGGCCTTAAGATTTTGCTGTGTTTTTAAGCAGCGTTATAACTATACTTTGTTGTAGGCCCTTAACTATGTTATAAAATGAGAGTCTGTCTGGGTTAAAACGCAGAAGCTTAGGCTGGAGAGATGGCTCAGAGGTCAAAGGCACTGATTGCCCTTCTGAGGTCTTGAGTTCAATTCCCAGCAACCACATGGTGGCTCACAACCATCTATAATGTGATCTAGTGCCCTTTTCTGGCCCGCAGGTGTGCAAGCAGACGGAGCACTGTATTAATAATAATAAGTAAATAAATCTTTAAAAAAAAAAAACTGTAAGGAGACATGTCATACACACATCCTAAAGATTGGTCTGGTGAAGAAATTCTTCACAGCCTTGCTTATGTTGTCTGGAACATGAGACCTGGAAAAGAAATTCTAAGTTCATAAGGGGAGTCTAACTTGAAAAGAAAAATGTTAAGAAAGAAAAAAAATTTTTTTTCACAGAACCTGACTCATTCGAAATGAGAGGAAAAACTGATAGAATGGTTTAAAAGGAAATGTTTGACTAGAGCTTGGCTGCTGTACCCATAGCTACCTGCCCACAAGACTGTGGCTCCCTGGTGACAGCTGCACTAATTATAGAAAAGCAAGTGGAAGATGAATTATGTAAATTTACATTGACTGAGGATCCTGCTGGAACATTCAGGAATCATGGCTATCAAAATAAAAGGAGAATTGTCTTACACTGAAAAGCAATTAAAAGACGAAGTATCATTTGCTATATTGTCTTAGAAAGAGATATGGACCCATCAGGAACATTGACATCACTGGAAATTATCTGCAGGTAACAGCCATTTTGTGAATTTGACAGAAAATATCAAATGCCTTTTTGGCTTAAGTCTAATAGACTTTTATTTGTAAATAAATAAATAAATAAATGTACACCAAATTCACATTTTCCATAGATCCGCATTGGTAAGAAAAAGTAAAATTTGCATGTTTCCTGCTTCATTTCAGTCAGTTTTTTCATTTATTTTTTAAAATATCAACCCAGTTTAGAAACTTTATTAGAAAACAGGAAATTAAGAAAGAATATAAAAAGCCAGGCTTAGTGCGTATGTTTGTAAAGGTATGCTACTGAAACCAGGTCCCTTATTAAGGATGCATAACACAATCCTTCACACACTGGAAAATTTAATAAACCCAGTCTTGGTGAGCATGCTAGCAGAATCAAATGAAACTGGTATTTAAAATGTTTCTTGGTGAAGCATTATTCAACATCTAATTGAACATGCTATAATTTAAAATAAATCTTTTTTTCCCCCTTCTCAGGCAAGTTAGAAATGTAGCTACACAGTACTCACCATCCATTCACCACACAGAAACACAAGCCGAATCAGAAAGCCCGGCTAGATGTTATTCGCTGTGCCTGGGAAGGGTGAGGACCAGCCTTAGGAGCAGCACCCTCCCAGGGGGATGCTCTTTTCTCACTAACTGCCTCATCCTGGCTTAGAAAGCCACAATAACTCCACTCTCCAGCCACAAGGACAGACGTGTCAGCAGTCTACCACCCAGTGAGGGACCCCCAAAGCCTTTCTCCGAATCCACATCTCTCAGGATTTGTGTGCTACCTTGGGGGGAGGTAAAGGACAGGGACCGTGTGAGGATTCCCACTTGACCACACTTAGCCCTGACACAGCGCGCTGTGATCAGCCTTATAAACAAGAACTAATTAAGAGGAACAGCACTGCTTCAAGGTACTTAGCAAGATGCAAAACTGAAAACCTACAAGCAAGACAGCCAGGGCGCACAAAGGTTGCATTGTTAAAGCAACACGGCCTAAGGCAGCTGGGTTCCCTCCCCTCTGTCTTCTGGAGGACTCTTCTGAGGTCATTGGGAAAGTCTGGACGTTACAGTTTATGTCAAGGTGTGTGTATGTATGCGGTGGGGTTTTGTTGCCTGCATGGAGATGCCTGAGAGGGTCAGGATGATTCCAGGCATCACAGTTACAAGGGGGAAATGTTCTTTTTTTTTTTTTTTTTTTTTTTTTTTTTTTTGGTTTTTCGAGACAGGGTTTCTCTGTGTAGCCTTGGCTGTCCTGAACTCCCTTTGTAGACCAGGCTGGACTGGGAACTCACAGAAATCCTCCTGCCTCTGCCTCCCGAGTGCAGGGATTAAAGGCGTGCGCCACCACGCCCAGCCCAAGGGGGAAATGCTCTACTACCCCATATTAGAGGCTTCCAGGATATAACCCCTTTAGAAGTGCCCCAGAGAATGCAAAATCAATACGGGGTTTAGTTAATCAACTACAGATGAACTTCACACAGAGAAGGCCAAGTAGGAAAGTGTCAATGCTGGGAAACCAGGCAGGACACAGTAGGGAGTATGAGAAGACTAAGGAGTGTGGGCATAATACCTACCTACCTACTTATTGTTTTCCTAGGAGGCCAGGAGATAGAGGAGGCCATGGGACCCCCTGGTATCTGACTGCACAGACTTTTTTGGCCCTTTCTTTAAAAGTATTCTTGACAGGGAGCAATACAACACAGTAGTCGGTGAAGTGAGACCACTAGCTTTTTTTTTAAATTAATTTATTCAGATTACATCTCAATTGTTATCCCATCCCTTGTATCCTCCCATTCCTCCCTCCCTCCCGCTTTCACCCTATTCCCCTCCTCTATGTCTGTGACTGAGGGGGACCTCCTCCCCTTCTATATGATCATAGGGTATCAAGTCTCATCTTGCTATCAAGCCTGCTACCCTTCCTCTGAGTGCCACCTGGCCTCCCCAGCAAGGGGATGTGAGACCAGTAGCTTTTAGAGGAGGCAATAGAACGCTGCTTAGAATAGACTCTGCCCTTAGGGGCGTGCCTAGGAATAATCAGCAATGTTTAAGAATACAGAATTTGGGCTGGAGAGATAGCTCAGAGGTTAAGAGCTCTGGGTGCTCTTCCAGAGGTCCTGAGTTCAATTCCCAGCAACCACATGGTGGCTCACAACCATCTGTGATGGGATCTGATGCCCTCTTCTGTTGTGCAGGCATACATGCAGGCAGAGCACTGTATACATAATAAATAAATATTTGAAAAAGAAAAAAGAAAAAAAAAAGAAAAGAATACAGAGTTCATATTTTCATGTTGCAAGTACATAAAGTACTGGGTTGGGTTTTCATGCACAATCCAAGCACAGTTTTGCTAAAAGGGAAACAAAATAGGAGGGTAAGGGATGGTCTCCTCAGTAAAGTGCTTCCCTGCAAGCTCAAAAACTGAGTTCAATCCCCAGGACGTTGTCAACGCAGCACTGGGAAGACAGAGCGAGGCAGGTCCTTGGGGCTAGCCAGCCAGCTTAGCCTAGTAGGTAGGCCCCAGGCCAAAGAAAGGTCCTGTCTCAGAGTCTATGGAGAGTGTCTGCTTGCAGATGACATCTGAGGCTGCCTTCCAGCCTCGCCCTGCATCACACACATAACACAGGTACATGCCAGTGCACACGCACCACAACAAAAGTGATCAGACTAAAGCAGTTTAAATACACTACTCTTCATGTAATTTAAATTTAGCAAGTTATGGCTGGAGTTGATAAAGTGCTTTCTTAGCATGCACAGTGCCGTGCATGTGTGTCTGTAGAAGGTTTAAATTCACATATGAAAGCTCATGTTGTTGTTGACAAGTATTGCCCTCAAATATCTCTGATTATTGTCATAGAAAGCCTGAAAATACACTACCAAATATATAACTTTATGTTTGTAAATATATTTTAGGTACATTAGTTGAAAACCTGCTCCAGGATCTCAATGCGTATTCCTGGGGTGTATGTAGACCATTTTGGAGATTGCCTCCTTCGAAGTGACTCTTGAGAAGGCCAAGGCCGTATTTGTCATGCTTTGTTGCGGAGAAGGATTTGGGGACTGTAATTAGAGAGAAGCACAATACAATACAGACTGTAACTGGCTGGTGAGTTCCATCTCAGGAACCTACACAGTGAAAAGAGAGAACCGACTCCTGTGAGTTGTCCTCTGGTATGCTCCCCAATAAATAAATAAATGTTTAAAAAAAAAAAAAAGAAAGAAAGAAAAGTCTGTAGTGAGAATTTTTAGTTTCTTTCAAAACAAACACAGAAATGTTATGGGAATGTTTTTGTTTTAATCTCGGGGTGGGATACGGGGCTGCTTCAGAGTGTCCACAGCAGCTGACTATGATTTGTCTCGTGCTCTGGCAGGGACGTGACTTTGCCAGCTGTGGAGAGTTTCTGCAAATGTGTGACCCTTGGAATTCTGGGCACTCTTGAGAGGGTATAAATGCCGGGGCTTGGAGCAGGGCTGCGGCAGCCGCTGGTGGCTGGTGTTGTGGTTTGCCAAATGGTCTTGTGAAAAGAGATGAGAAGAAATTACATATCCTGATGGAGACAATCAAACTTGCCCCAGAGAGCTCTACACCCCTAATCAGCAGGAAGCAGTGTCATAATAATGACACCCTTTCCCCTCTATCCTTCCTTTTCTCCTACCTAGTTTGTGGGGTTGGGAGGATGGAAGAGAGTAAGATATGAGCCGGGCGTGGTGGCGCACGCCTTTAATCCCAGCACTCGGGAGGTAGAGGCAGGCGGATCGCTGTGAGTTCAAGGCCAGCCTGGTCTACAAAGTGAGTCCAGGATGACCAAGGCTACACAGAGAAACCCTGTCTCAAAAAAACAAAAACAAACAAACAAACAAACAAACAAACAAAAAAAAAAAACCAAAGAGAGTAAGATACTCACAAAGCAGCGAACGCTGGCTGCAGTACTCGTGACCGCCTATGGATCTGTCAAGGACAGCTGAAGCTAAACGTTACAGATGCAACAAGAGAACAGAGCTGGATTCCCCGGGCCCCTCTGAGGCACTCCGCTGTCACTGTGAGCAAGCTGCTCTAATGCAGAGGCTCGCTGCAAACACAGCACTGCCTGCCGAGATCCCGGAAGCTGCCATAGGACAAAGGTAGGCTCGTGGTGCTCTTCAGGCCTTCTTTCCCCTACTGTAGTAAAAAGATGTGAGCTCAGGGTCTCTGATAGTTCAGTGAAAGGAGGTTTGTTCTCAGTCTGTCCAGGGTGGAGATGGCAAAGGGATTGTAAGACGGAGGAGGTGCTGAAGAAAAGGTGGCGGGAGCCCGAGGAGGAAAATGTGCATTTGTTTTCCGGTCTGAGAAACGACAAGAGTCCACATGGGATCCCCAGGGTGACAAGACCTCCTTCCTGTTTCCTTCCTTTCTTGTCCCTTCCTCACTTCTTTCGTTCCATCTCTCCCTCCCTTCCTCATCCTGTCCCTCTTTCTCTAGCTCTTCTTCCCTCTGTGGACAGGGTCTCACTATGGAAACCAGACTGACTGGCCTTGAGCTCAGGATCTGCCTCCCCGTGGGCCTTTCCCCCACCCCCCACCCCGCCCCATCTTCTGAGCAGCTGGGACCAGTGATGTGAACTACCAAACCCAGGGAAGCACAGACAGCCTTCTGACGGCACAGGTTGGGATGTGCTGGGATCTGAGAGAGGGTGTGCCGGTTAGCACTGACTGTCAGCTTAACAGGACTAGAGTACATAGGAGACAGACTCCTGGACATATGTGAGGATGCTCCCAAGGGAGTTTAGCTGAGGAGAGAAGGCCACCATGAATGTGGGTGGCATCACCCCACAGCTGGGGTCCTACACTAAAGTGGGGTCTCTGAGGTAGTTTAGCAGATAAAGGTGTAAACCTGAGTTTGATACCCAGAATCCACACGATAATAGGGCAGACTTACTCCTGCTAAGTTACACACACACACAAAAGAAACAAGAACAACTGCCCCCCAACAGGGCCGGGCATGGTAGCACATGCCTTTAATCCCAGCACTTGGGAGGCAGAGGCAGGTGGATCTCTGTGAGTTCTAGGCCAGCCCAGTCTACAAAAGTGAGTCCTGGACAGCCAAGGCTACAAAGAGAAACCCTGTCTTGAAAAACCAAAAAAACCCAAAACAAAATTCCTATATCAGCAACAACACAAACCCAAATTAAAAAATAAAAAATGCATTGGTCATCCTTGGAGACATGGAGTCTTTGAAAAGCCATAAACAAAAGAAAATAGTCAAACATAATAGTCAAACATCTGCCTTTCCTGAAGTAACAACAATTAATTTTATGGCATCCAGTAGATGATAAGGAAGCATACCTTGAGAAAATGATGGCTGGCCAATCAGTGAAGAAGGAACAAATGATGCTACCATCCTGGGGATCTAGGATGATACCATCCTAGGGATGTAGGATGCTACCATCCTGGGGATCTAGGATGCTCATCAGCGACTATTGACTCTGCAGTTCCAAACAGATGGGGGAATTCTTGGGCACAGGGCTTTTGAGACAGGGTTTCTCTGAGTAACCTTGCTTGTCCTGGAATGTGCTCTTAGACCAGGCTGTCCTTGAGTTTATAGATATCCTCCTGCCTCTGCCTCGTGAGTGCTGAGATTAAAGGCGTGTGCCACTGCCATTAGGCTACAGTGGGGACTTTTATAATGGACTCAGCCTGACCATAATTGAGCACACTGACTAATCTCAACAGCACACAACAGAGGGACGGGAGCCACTTTGTGTCTTTTGTAACTACGGGCAGGTAAAAGCACACTGAGGTTAAGCGTTCCTGCTCCTCCAATTGCCCGCAATCTGGTGTCATAGGCTGGCTGAGCATGACCTTGCACTTCTGATCTCACTGCCTCTATGTTCCAGCCTCTGGGACTCTTAGCATGTACCACCAAGGCCAGTTCTACAGTGCTGAGGATTGACGCAGAGCTCAGGAATGTTAAGCAAGCACTCAGTCAGCTGAGCTGGGTCCATGAGTGCAAGTCTCTATAAAGTTTCATCATGTCTACCCTGGAAGTAGAGGGGCTGGGGCGTGGTACCTGATACCACAAGGATGCAGCTTATAGAGCTGCCCAGGCTCTGAGTGGTGCAGGGACTTTGACAGGGCAACAAATCCTTCAGTAAATGAAACCTAAGGAGAAAAAAAAAAATGAACGTAGATAGATAAAGTGCCCCCGAGAAACATGCGCAAGGCCAGTCAGTGTGTGCGCTTGATTCAAACACACAAACTACACAAATACGTAAGTAACTCTTGAGGAGACAGCTCAAACACTGACTGGCAGGAAACATGAAGCTATCAGGGCGTCCTTGTTAAGCACTGAAAGCAGCGTTGGCCCTATGCACCTGTTTGTGGAGATTTCTCTCTGTCTAGATAAAGCTGAGTACAGAGAGGCTGGTATGGCCTGGCGCTCCCGTTCCACCATGGCTTAGACACAGGGTGGGCTCTTTTCACAGCAAAACTGGAAAGCTGTCTTGGGTGCCCAGGCCGCTCTGACCTGTCAGACAGTTTGTTCTGTTGGTCTGCAGAGTCAGAGGCTCAGCCTAGGTTTGCAGAGCTAAGAAGATCCGGGGTGGGGGGGGGGGGGGGGGGCTGGCTACTGTATTAATTGTTGGGTATGAAAATGTCTGCCTGGGCCAGTGACAGGGATGGGTTGGGCTGGGACAAAATCAAAGAAGGACCTCTTTGTGGAAGAAGGAGAGGAGAGGGAATGGAGACAGAGGTAAGGGAAAGAGGAGAGAGAGAGAGAGAGAGAGAGAGAGAGAGAGAAACAGGCTGGAGATAGCACAGCCCCAGGCTATGTCTCCAGCCGAATTCATGATCCCTGCTTAGACATAAAGATATCCTTGAATTAAACCCATATTTTTCTTGGAAGTACAACTGTTGAGCACATATTCCTCTCTTTGATAGTTGCTAGAGAACTCCAGTGCCTAGTCACGGTGGCATTAAAAAATTAGCACACTCATCAAAGTGACAAAGTAGGAATGGGTAGGAAATGCCCTACCCCGGGGGAAAAAAAAAGCTGTCCCTTGGGGAGCCTGCCTGTGTTGGTTTACTGATAAGAATCTGTACACTAAGGTTGTCAGCCAGCACAGGAAATTTCTCCCGGTGGAGAGAACTTCCCAGTCGGGACGGATGGCCTGCGGCCACATCGATTGGCTCCAAAGGGCATCTCTCAGACACAGGCAAAGGGCAGCGTATCTAGATCTCTGGGTCACAGAAGAACTTCCTAGCTCCTGAACCGGAGCGGAAGGCAAGGACTAAAAGTGGAAGAAAGCGGCTACGGCCCTACCTCCTCCTGAGTGGTCGCTTTTTATTTCATTTAAGACAGCTCTGGGCCTGCGAGATGGCTCAGCTCCGGGTGCTTGCTGTCCCATCGACCCTGACAAACCAAGTTCGATCTCTCAGATCTACACGGTGGAAGTCATAAGTCGTCTCTCCCTGTCGCACGAGTTTTAAAAAAAAAAAAAAGAAAAAAAAAAAGGAGAAGCAAAACCAGAATGCATTCCCAAGAGTCTTCCAAAACCACAGACAAATGTCAGAATGCTGGCTGAAACCACGGCAAACAAATCAGGTCTGCAGCTGCTTTACCAGATAGGAGTTATTATCTATGCGTTGGCTTTGCCGAGAGGCGTACTGTATTGAATTCTGCATTATAGGGACCAATACGTTATTGAGCATAGCCTATAAGGGAGCAAGGCTATGGTTGTGGAGGAGATGCAGTCTTTGCTGTGACAGACTTTTATACCATAAAGCCTGGAGAATTGCATAAGTCAACTAAAACACGAACATCCTTCATCCCTTTTATGTGGGTCTTGAGCTGCTCAGGGTGGTCAGTCTGAGACTTAGAAGAGTCGAGCTGGTGGCCTAACAGCTTAAACTGGGGGATATATAGATACATAGATATGGAGATATATAGATATATATACGTATATCTCCAAACCTAGGTGTGGCCTCGGACCTTTTATCCTACAAGGAGGCAGAGGCAAGGGCATTTTCATGCATTAGAGGATATATATATATCCGGTTTAATTTCCTCACAGTAACCTGCTGTGTCCAGCACTTGCTTGCTCACCTGGACTCCCTCCAGAAAAACTCTTTAAGAAATGTTTCCTTGCCGCACTGGGGGTCAAATCCAGGGCTTTTTACAAATTAAGCAAATGCTCCCCCACCGAACCGGCAGCTGAACAGCGCTTTTCCTGCCCACACCCTGTTATTCCAACAGGTTAAGCAAGCAGTGACCCGGAGTTCACCAATGTCTGACAGAGCAACTGTGTGATATAAAAAGTTACACTTGGATCCAATCCGTCTCTTTGCCAGTTTAAATGTAGGGAAGTGGACAGAATTCAGGTCCAAAGACGGCACATCCAAACGAAGAAAAGAGGGCTGTACTAGGCCACTGAGGGCTGCAGACTTTCTGGTCTGGGTTACAAGTCTCTTTATGATTCCCCGCCCTGAAGCGACTTTGACCAGATTATCTCATTACATTACATTACATGGAGATCATAAACGGAAATAGTAATACAGTTTTGTTCGTTTGTTTCTGAGACCCTTATGCTACAAGATTTCCTTTACATTTTACACACGCGCGCACACACATATACACGCGCCCTGAAAACATCTTAGTGTTTCCAAGGAGGACGTTGTCCTTCATTGACATGCAAGCGGGTACAACAAATAACATATTAACCAGCATTTCCAGTCTTCCTTTTTTCTACCTTGGACTTTCTTCTCCCTCCCTCCCTCCCTCCCCACCCCCACCCCTCCTCTCCCTCTTTACTCTTTGTGGATGAAATGAGCCCTGGAAATTTTATTTATAGGTAACACAACTGTCCCTGGGTAGAGTGGATGTTTAACTGTTGATTGGAGACGTCCATTAAGGAAACCTTACAGCTAAGGAACTTTGGTAAGTCTGGGTCCTTTGAGTAGGTGTAGGACAGAAACAAAGTAACTGAAAACCCAAAGAAAACATTGCCACAGGCCCTCATAAAGGAAGTCCCAAGTAACTTTCAACCAACAGATTACAGGCAGCTTTTCCTTTGAAAGCCCCCTCTCCAGAAAGGGAATAGGAAAGCTCAGATTCTCTTCCGGCAGGGAGCTCTCTCTGCTCTGAGTATGGATGTTCTGACAAAAGACTCCAGCCAGGAAACTGTTATGCCCGGAGGAATGGCTGGCTTTCTTCAGGACACTTCCTGATGAGTCTAATAGTGTTCTCCACAAATGTGCATGGTAAGATTTCAAAAGCCAGGGCTGGGGAGACGGTTCTGTGGGTCAAGCTCTCATCACTAACGTGTGAGCTCCCAAAGTCAGATTCCCAGAACACCTGTGAAAAAGCTGGGCACCAAGGAGAGTGCCTGCAATGCCAACACTGGGGGGAGACAGAGCCAGGGGCGCTCCTTGGGACTCTCTGGCTAGCCACTCACCTTCAAATGTAAGGTGGAGTCAGTTTGGTGGTCCCAGCACCCAGAGGTGTAAGTGTTGGCAGGCAGGCAGGTTTCCCCAGCCCTGAGGGGAAATCCCCAAAGTTCAGTTACAGCTCTGAGAGCCAGGCTTCCCCAGTGAAGTGTTAGAGCTGGGGGTGGGGGTAGGGAGGGGGTTCCCCTGTGTAAGTGCTAAGACTCTGAGGGGAAAGGTATCCTGGCAGTATGAGAGCCAAGGGATGCCACCAAGTCACACTGCACAACAAACCTGACACAAGAGATTTATTGGGACAGACACCAGAGAGTGGCTGCCTCTGGGCAAAGCACAGGGAACAGAGCAGGAGATAGGTGACTGATGAGATTTCAGGCGAAGTCCAGGGATTTTTGCCCTCAGGGATTGGTGACCTTGGTGGAGTTTGGTAGATTTCCAAACCTAGATGTGGCCTCGGACCTTTTATCCTACAAGGAGGCAGAGGCAAGGGGATTTTCATGCACTAGAAGCTAGCCTGGTTCACAGAGTTCTACCAGCAAAAGCTACATGGTGAGATGGTGTCTGAGAATCATGGAGGAATGATTGTGGAAGATACTTTGTTGTTGGTGGTGTTTTGTTTTATGTTTCGAGGCTTGTCCCTCTACATAGAGTGACCAAAGCACATGAGGAAAACATTATATGGAACTTTGTTTGACAGACTGATTTATTTTAAAGCCAACAAAGTGGCTGAGGGAACTTTAGGGTATTAATTTCACATTTTATTAACTTTTAATGAGGCATGTGGTTTCTTTAACATCTGTATTACCTATGTAAAGGAGCCTATTCATTAGAAATTGAGCTTCTGATTTGAGTACAGAGCCAACATTCATTTCCTACAGAGGCCAACTTGAGTGAGGGTAAAAACCCCGGGCAGTCACCTTCCTGAGTAGAGGACCTCATCGTCCCATGAATATTTTCCATACCGTCCACGTACGCCAAGCACCCACCATTGCTAGTAAGGGATGGAGAGGCTGCTGGGTAAAACAACAGTGCTGGTAATGTCTTCCTCAGTAAAGTTTACGCATATATCAGGCATATTTACAAATGACTATTTTACTCCCTGGGTAACTATTCTACTTGTACAGTGGTAAACATAGCCAGGGTGTCACAGAGGCTAGGTGAGCACTCTTTTTTTTTTTTTTTTTTTTTTTTTTTTGTTTTTTCAAGACAGGGTTTCTCTGTGTAGCCTTGGCTGTCCTAGACTCACTTTGTAGACTAGGCTGGCCTCGAACTCACAGCGATCCGCCTGCCTCTGCCTCCCAAGTGCTGGGATTAAAGGTGTACGCCACCACGCCCGGTTTAGGTGAGCACTCTTTACGCCACAGCGCAGAAGTTTCACTTTGGTGATCAACTTGCATAAGCAGCTGAATCTTACAATCTTGTTCTGTTTTTAGGTTGGTTGGGTGGTTGGTTTTTTGAGACAGGGTTTCTCTGTGTAGCCTGTGCGTCCTGGAACTCAGCCTATAGACCAGGTCGGCCTAGAACTCAGAGATTTGCCTTTCACTTCCTCATGGGGGCTGAGAGGATTAGAGGCAAGCACCACCACCTCGGCTTGTTTTTCCTTGTTTTTCTATGGATTTGTTAAGGAGAGAGTTTCAAGTAAAATTTGGGGAAATATTCACCTCTCTCTAGAATGTTTCTAGTCCAAGAAAAGGCTAGGGCGGCTTGACAGCTGTGAGGCAGGTAAGAGTCCAGGGGAATATTGGAGAATGTGTGTTCTGGGGCCTCTTCTTGCTTATCTTTCACTGCTGTGAACAAGCATAGCTCCTTGCTCTTGAGGCAACTTAACTTTAGACAGATATGAGGAAAATAGAGCCTGCCTCTGCCTTTGTGCTACCACTCTGCCAGCCTGAATGGCTTGTCTGAGAGGAGCTCTGAGCAGCAGTCTCCTCCATCAGATTTTGGGTAGAGAACTCACTCTGCTTTTTCCTTATTGTATATTTTTATTATATTCTTTATTATGTATTCTTCCCTTGGTGCTGAGACTTTGTAGACCAGGCTGGCCTCAAACTCCCAGAGATACACCAGCCTCTGCCTCCCCGAGTGCTGGGATTAAATGCATGCGCCACCAGCCTGACTCATTTCGTATTTTTATTTTATTTATTTTTTAGTTTTTCAAGACAGGTTCTCTCTGTGTAGCCTTGGCTGTCCTGGACTCACTTTGTAGACCAGGCTGGCCTCGAACTCCCAGAGATCCACCAGCCTCTGCCTCCCATGTGCTGGGATTACAGGCGTGCGCCACCAGCCCGACTCAATTCGTATTTTTAAAGTGCTCCTTGCAGGGTTCTGATGGGGGTTCTTGGAAAGTCTCAATTTGAGAAGTGTTGCTTTGGAAACTTGATAGATGTTTTTTCTTTGGTGGGGTGGAGGATATTCGAGATTAAACTATTTCAAAACATCGGGTTTTAGCTGGGTGTGGTGCACACACCTGTGGGCCCTCCTACTCAGGAAGCTGAGGTCTGGGAGACTTGAGTTCAGAGGGTTTGTGGGTTGCCCAGGCAACACAGTATTTAAAACAGGGCTGGGGAGTTTGCTAGGTCAGTCAAGCACTTGTCTTGCAAGCGTGAGGGCTTGAGTTCTATCTCCAACTCCAGGTTTAAAAAGAAAAAAAAAAAAAGGCGGGCATGGTGGCTGGAGATCCTGATTCTGGGGAGGCTCAGGGAGGCCCTGCGGCTCATGGCCACTGAGATCTGTCTCGGAAACTGAAAGGGGATGGCTCCCAAGGCTTCCACTGTGTGCCATGTGTAAATGCTCACAAATTTAAGACATTGGCTGCAATGCTTTATCAGCTCGCCAAACCCCTTCCTTACAAAGGTTGACGAGCCTTGTTTCTCAACACTTCCCCGACAAGAACACTGTTGTGAATCCATGCCGTCTCCCTCTTTCCTACCTTCCCTTCTCTCATTCTCTTTCCCTCCTCCCCCTCCCCTTCTCCTTTCTCCTCCTCCCCTCCACCACCATCACTTCTAGCTATGTTATCCCAGCTAGCCACAAATTTCTGGGCTCAGCAAAGTTCCTGCCTTAGCCTCCTGAGTAGCCGGGGACACTGTGCCATTCATTTAAATGAACCCACGGGTCTGGTAGCTTTCCATCTCTAGCCCCTCCCTCTTCTTTCTTACTAGGACCTTCCAGGATACACCTAGGATCTCCAGTGTCCCCTAGTCTGAGGGTATGTCCCTGACACAGGTCAGCGAGTTGCTGGGGAGGTCTGTGGCCATCTGCCAGGGGTTGACAAAGCCAGCATTGTATGAATTAGTTAGAACCTGGCTCATTGCCTTGTAGGTTCAGACACCTGATTTTGTCAACAAACAAGATTGGATCTCGTCTGTGACCAGGTTCACATTAAGCAAATTCACAGCACCACGAACACACAGGCCTCACACCACAGATTTGTTTACAGTTAGAGAAGAGGCTAGACCATCTCATTAACATGTAATCTACCCACACACAGGTGGTTTGGGAAGCCCCATTACAATCAGAAGGCTGCTTTGCAGGCAAGAAGTTAGAAAAGGGAAGTTAAACACAGGACTTGGGTACGGCGGAGACTGGGCCTGGCTCGTAAATTTCCACAACTGAGATAACATTGCTGATCCTGTGAGCTGACTTACCGTATTTTTTCAGACCATAAGACGCACCTGACCATAAGATGCACCCAGTTTTTAGATCAGTAAAACAAGAAAAACAGTAAAAACAGTAATCTGACTATAAGGTGCATCCTAATCCCCCCCCCCACTTTTGGGGGAGGGGAGGAAGTGTGTCTTTTTTTTTTTTTTGGTTTTTCGAGACAGGGTTTCTCTGTGTAGCCTTGGCCATCCTGGACTCACTTTGTAGACCAGGCTGGCCTCGAACTCACAGCGATCCGCCCACCTCTGCCTCCCGAGTGCTGGGATTAAAGGCGTGCGCCACCATGCCCGGCTGAGGAAGTGTGTCTTATGGTCCGAAAAATACAGTAAGTTTTCTGTGTGCTACACGCCTTCTGTGAACTTGTTAAAGTAATTGAGTTAAATTTCACTCAGAGAAAAAAAATCATGTTCTTTCTTTAAAGTGATTTTTCAGGGCCCAGGAGAAAGTGACTGGGATACAAGTAGGAGGACCACAGTTCAAAGCCTGGAATTCACATAAAGAAGAGAGGTGTGATAGTGCTCACTTATAATGCAGGGCTGTGATGGAGAGAGAGGCAGTCACTGGGCCCCCCTGGTCAGCCTGGCTAGCCGACTCAGCGAGTTTCAGATAAGTACAGGATCCTGTGGCAAAAAGCCAAATGTGTGGCACCCGAAGAACCATGCCAAGGTTGTGCTCTGGTCTCCACACCTGTGCACACTGGCACACACATAAACAAAAAAAAGTGACTTTACTGCCCCCGCCCCATGCCTTGCTTCACTCCTCCTCCCTCCCCCCTCCCCTTTTCTTTCTTTTCCTTCTCCAGATTTCTCTTTTTGTTGGTTTTACTGGTAATTCATAGCGAGCCGTCTCTATCCCTGTTACTAATAACACAGGCTGGTTACGTCAGAAAGGAAAGGGTTTGCAGCTGATTGCGATGACGCAACCTAAATCCAGCACTCTAGAGCAGAAGGTAGGAGCTCGGTAGCAGGCTTGAGACTAGCCTGGTCCCCCATAGCAAACTCTAAGTCAGAACAGAGGAAATACACATTTCCTATGTGTCTGCTTTGGCTCATACGTTCAGTCAAGAGCCTCTGGCTGAGGAGAGAGCCTTCTCAGTGACAGGGTTCTTAGGCTGTGCGGAGTGGGAGGCGACAAGAGAACAGAACTGTGTTCCCTGGTTTCTCATCTCTTCCTATGAAGCCATCAGTATTCACACGTGGGAGCCCTGTTCCTAGTGACTTATATAAGCCTCTTAGGCCCCTCGAAGGCCCCATAAACACTAAAGTGTTTTTAATACCTCACAACAGGTGTAAAACGCCACCATGGGTGTTAGGGGGCACAACAATATTATTTCTCTAAGCCATTACGTGGAGGAAGAGTTAGGAATAGGGTTTGTGGTGCTGGGTCAGTTAAGTGAACTGTTACCCCACAGTGTTTCTGCAGTGTGCAGTGTCCACTTTTCTTTCTTCCCTTCTTTATTTTATTTTATTTTTTTTTTGAGACAGAGTTTCTCTGGGTAGCTTTGGGTGTCCTGGACTCGCTTTGTGGATCTCTAACTCACAGAGATCGGCCTGCCTCTGCTCTGGAGTGCTGGGATTAAAGGTGTGCCCTACTTTTCAAAGAAGACAAAAAGGAGACCAAATAAAACACAGAATCTGGCTGGGCGTGGTGGTGCACGCCTTTAGTCCCAGCACTCGGGAAGCAGAGGCAGGCGGATCGCTGTGAGTTCGATGCCAGCCTGGTCTACAAAGGGAGTCCAGGACAGCCAGGTACACACAGAGAAACTCTGTCTCGAAAAACAAAACAAAACAAAAAATTAGGATATTCTTTTTTTTTTAATTTTTAAAGGTTTTATTTTTCGTGTGTATCTGTGTTTGTATGTGTGTGTACATGCATGCAGGTGACTGTGGCAACCAGAAGAGGCCATCAAAGCTGGAGTTGGAGTTGTAGGCAGTTGTGAACCACCCAGTATGGGTGCTGGGACCCAACCTCAGTCCTCCACAAAAGCAGCAAGTGCTTTCAGCTGGGAGCTTCCTCTCCAACCCTCATGCTTCTAAAATGTAGGCATCTCAAAGCTAAAGCTGTCTAAAGCAACTCCTGACCTTACGGTGTGTCCTGTGTACTGCTCAGTGGAGCCACTTGCCCCTCTGTGGTGTTGAATGAAAGTGTGTGATGAAGAAACTGCAATTTTGACCTTACTTCATTTACATTTAAACAGCTCTATTCAGGCAGCGCAGGGCTCTGTTGTTACTAGGTTTTTTTTTTTTCTGTGACAAGAAGCAAATGGCACTTTCAGGGAGGGGCCCCATGGTAAGCTTGCTTGTTGAACACTCGGGAGACCCTGGATTTGGTCCCCAGTGCACCCTGGGGGAAGGAACAAACAATAGAGTTCATTTGCATAGTCATTTTCCCTGCCTTCCGGGTCCTTCTCAGATCCTGGCCCCTAGTTACTCAAGACTTTGCAGACAGCAGACAGCAGGAAGTCACTTCCTGCGATTCAGTCTGAGGTCGCAGGAGCATCCACAGGTAGGAAATCAGCTCCACTTCACATCAGCAAACACGACGACCTGAGCTCCTGAGGTTTTATTTTCCTCCCTTCAGCAGCCAGGGGGTGGGGGTGGGGGCGTTTCTGTGTATTCATACACTTCTGGCAAGGTACCCATCGGCGTAGGGTGGCTTATGTGTGCAGTCTTACTCTGATTGCCTGTGCCTGAGGACAAGTAAACCTTAGCTGCATGAAGCTCTGTTTATGGGTATGTGGCTCTCAGGAGGGTGGGAAAGGGACCAGCTAAGAAATGGGAGCTGAGCCGGATGTGGTGGCGTAAGCCTTTAATCCCAGCACTCAGGAGACAGAGGCAGTTGGATGCAGTGAGTTCGAGGCCAGCCTGGTCTACAGAGCGAGTTCTAGGACAGCCAGGGCTACACACAGAAACCTGTCTTGGAGCGAGGTGGGGGGACACACCAAAGAAAAGCAAAACAAAACAAAACAAAAATGGGGCTTGGGTAGTGAACCCCATGAGAGGTAACCACAGTTCTCACTCTGCCACCTGGGGACCTGGCCCCTCACTGAGTTCCCCTTCTCAGATTTGCATAGTCTGTTTCTAAAGCCTTCTTCGATGGAAGCTTCTTTATCTTGGGTTCCCTGACAGCGGGGTTCTGCTGCCAGGTGACTATCTAATCTGATCTAGGAAACAGACTACATCCCAGAGCTCGGTGCAGGAGTGGAGACACCAGTTTTCCCTGTGAACAAGTGAGGGTGAAGTGACCCGCCTTGGAGACGGGGTTAGAGAATATGCCAGCAGTCCTCACTCACCCCAGTGAGCACATTTCAGTTTAACCTGTGTATCAATGAAACAGACATGCTTCTGGGGATTTTAATCATGGGATCAAAATGCAATGAGAGACGGACTCTATTAATGATCCTCAAATCGTAGAGTTCCATAGCCCTTAAGATATTAATGTTTTGTCGTGTGAATGTATAGTGTACGTGTTAGTGTGTGAGTGTGCATGTGAGTGTGTATTGTGTTTGTATGTATGTGTGTGCGTTGTATATGTATGTACATATATGTGTGTGAGTTTGTATGTGTGTGTGAGTGTGTGAGTCTGCATATGTGTGAGTGTCTGAGTGTGTATGTGTGAGTTGTACATGTGTGTACATGTGAGTGTGTGTGCGTGTGCATGTGTACATGTGTACATGTGCCATGCAGACACGGAGAGGTCAAGAGGACAGCCTTGTGGAGCCTTCAACCTTCACATGGGCTTCAAAGACTGAACGCAGGTCCATGGGCCTGTGTGGAAAATGCCTTTATCCCCCAGTCACCTCACCAGTCCTGTATCATCTTTAAAGACCAAACTTAGCCTGCCTAAGATTCGGATTTGAAAAGAAAGAATTTATCAGACTGTGTGATCTTGTGGACAATTCTGTGCCAGTTTCCTGATCTATCAAATGGGATAATAATACCTGCTACTTCATGGGATTGTTATGGAAACTAAATTTGTTACTATATGCAAAATGATTAGGACAGAGCTAGCAAAAGTAAACGCCATGTAAGTGTTAACAATGTTTTGTTTTGTTTTGTTTTGTTTTGAGACAGGGTTTCTCTGTGTAACCTTGGCTGTCCTGGACTCACTTTGTAGACCAAGCTGGCCTTGAACTCACAGACATCCATCTGCCTCTGCCTCCCAAGTGCTAGGATTAAAGGCATGTGCCACCACTGCCCGGCCAATTCTTATTTTTTTGTTTTGTTTTGTTTTTATGGTTTTTTGAGACAGGGTTTCTCTGTGTAGCCTTGACTGTCCCGGACTCACTTTGTAGACCAGGCTGGCCTCGAACTCACAGCGATCCACCTACCTCTGCCTCCCGAGTACAATTCTTATTTTTTTAAATGATGGTTTCTTAAACTTTAAGTTGCAGAGTAACAGTAATGGATGGAAATGCAAAGATGCAGAATGAAACAACAACAAAACCACAAGGCATTTAATAAGACAGGTTCAGCGCGTGGCTTGCACTTGTAATTCCAGTTCTTGGAGTCAGAGGCAGGAGGATTGTTGTAAGCTCCAGGCCAACCTGATCTATCTAGCAAGTTGCCCTCCAGCTAGGGCACCACAGTGAGACACTGACTTTCATTTTAATTGTTTTTTAAATGAAAATCACTTTATTGTAAAAACAAAAAACAAAGAAACAAAAAACAAAAAGGGGCTGGAGAGATGGCTCAGTGGCTAAGAGCACTGACTGTTCTTCCAGAGGACCCAGGTTCAATTCTCAGCACCCATATGGTGGCTTACAACTGTCTGTAACTCCAAGATCTGACATCCTCACACAGATATATATGCAGGTTAAACATCAATGCACATAAAGTTAAGATAAATACATTATTAAACAACAACAACAACAAAACAAGACCCAAAACAAAAATCTTGTGAATAAAATATCACACGACTAGATTTTTTTTTTTTTTTTTGAGACAGGGTTTCTCTGTGTAGCCTTGGCCATCCTGGACTCACTTTGTAGACCAGGCTGGCCTAGAACTCACAGCGATCCACCTGCCTCTGCCTCCCGAGTGCTGGGATTAAAGGCGTGCGCCACTACGCCCGGCTCACAGGACTAGATTAACCTAGCCCTTCACACAAGCACTCAGACCCAAGATCTATACCCACCAGTGAGCATCGATACAGGCAGGAAAACATGCAAAAAGAAACACAAACAAACAAGTGCATTGTGCATAATAAGGGTACGTGTCACTGTGGCCTATGAAACATGAGCCCGACCCTTGAGTTTCACTATTTGTCTTTTTGCCTAATATGAATTGGTCCTTATCACCTGTTTGAGCACTCACCAAGAAGTGAGGAAGTGAAAAAGGAACGGCCCTGTTGTGGGCGAGTCCCCATGGTTCTAACTCTTGCTTTGCCACCAACGAGTGATGACCCACTCTTCCTCAGCTCCCTCTTAGTTTAAGGAATGAACTTCTAGTACCCCTCTTAGAAGAATGTGTGAAGCATTTTGAGGTACTTATTGAGTTTAGTTCCTTCTGTTATTTATTTGGGGGGGGGCAGGGGGCAGGGGGCAGGGGGCAGGGTTTCTCTGTGCAGCCTTGGCTGTCCTGGACTTGATTTATAGACCAGGTTGGCCTTGAACTCACAGAGATCTGCCTTCCTCTGCCTCCTGAGTGCTGGGATTACAGGTGTGTGCCACCAGGCCCTGAGTTCAGTTTCATTAACTAGAAAACATCTCACAACCTGCTGTTGGCATGTTACAATGTGGCACTCTCACAGAGCCAAGTGTGACCACCCTTTTTTTCACATAAGGAAAAAATCAAGGATAAATGTTTGTTTTATGGGGCTAGGGAGACACTTAAGCTGGTAAAGTGCTTTCCTTACAAACATGAAGACCTGACTGTGATCTGCAGCGCTCACCTAAAAACTAAAAAACACTGGTGTGGTGTTATGTGACACCCCCCCCCCCTGCAAGCCAATGAAGGAGACCCCATTTCAAAACACAAGGTGAATGCCTGAGGTTGCTCTCATGCTTCTGAACACGCACGCACATACATGCAGCACACAAGCACACATGTGTTGTCAAGTTTCTTAATCACTTCTGCAATCCTAAGAACTGACCTGTGTTTAATGTGACTGTTACACTAATTAAACTTTTTTTTTTTTTTTTTCATTTTTTAAAAATTGAGACGTGGACTGGAGGAGTGGCTCAGGGGTCCAGAGCATTGGCTGGTCTTTCTAGAGGACTTGGGTTTGATTCCTAGTGCCCACAAGGCTGCTCACAACCATTTGTAAACCCAGTTCTGGGAAACTACTGCCCTCTTTAGGCTCCCTTAGGCATGAGGCTTGTGTGTGATGCACAGATATATACACGCAGGCAAAACACTTACACACATAAGGTAATAAAATAAAATAAAAAATTGAGAAGTCTAATCTCTAACAAGGCTTTGCTCTTCTGCGTATTCCTTTTCTGTTTTCTCCACTTTCCATTTCAGTTTTTATAAGGTTTAGTTAAAGCCTGGAAAAAAGCAAAATCATGTTGTGACAGTATTCAGTTAGCTTCTCGGTCATTTGCTTGTTTTTAAGGCATGAAAGTAAGAACTGGGACCTTGTTGATCCAGCACTGACTTGGCAGATAGCAGGGAGATGCCATGCAGGGAAGACGGCCTAGGAGTGATGGGAAGAGGAGGGCTGTGAGGGAGGCACGCACCTCCTCCTCCTCCTCCTCAGGAAAAACAGAGGAGATAGAAAAGGCCATGGTGGGGGGCCCCCCAGGTCTGCCCTGCTGCTAACAAGTCTTTCCAGTGCATTGTGCTGTCCTCCGGGAGCAAGGAAAGAGGAGGAAGAGGACGTGTGGCTACAAAGGACACCTCTTTGGAAAAGAGCAGAAGGGATGTTTTTAAGTATTCCTTCAGCACTGTTTACTGTTAACATTTACTTCTCTTCCCCCACAGCATAAAAATGAAAATAATTTAGGTCACACTTTTCCTTATCCTTTCTCACCTTCATATTCCTTGGAACTAATATTACTAGGTCCTTATCAAGGTGGTGGGAGAGTTGGGGAGGAGAGAGCCATCAAGAATTCTGATGGAAGCTGGGCACACTTGGCCGGCAGAGGCAGGTGGATCGCTGTGAGTTTGAGGCCAGCCTGGTATACAAAGCAAGTCCAGGACAGCCAAGGCTAACACAGAGAGACCCTGTCTCGAAAAACAAAACACAGACAGGCGGTGGTGGCGCACGCCTTTAATCCCAGCACTCGGGAGGCAGAGGCAGGTGGATCGCTGTAAGTTCGAGGCCAGCCTGGTCTACAAAGTGAGTCTAGGACAGCCAAGGCTACACAGAGAAACCTTGTCTCGGAAAAAAAGAAAAGAAAAACAAAACACACACACACACACACACAGAATTATGATGGGATGTCGGAGAGGACTGGGGACAGAGACATCTAGTTATATGTCGCAGGATATTCAAGTGCCCTTGGGATCTGGAGAAGGCAGGTGCTATGTAAATGACCGAAAAAGACCTTTCCTTCCATTCTAGCCCACTTCCATTTTGGGGAGAGCCTTTCTGTCACTCCCCATGCATGTTCCTGACCCAAATGTTTGTTCCTGGACCCCAGGTCCTGGATGTGTAAGTGAGTGGGCCTTTGGACTTGACCCTCATCTGTAGTGTCCGTGGATCAGCACTTTTGATCTTAGCTAAAAGGCCAAGAAAAGTGATTAATAGGTCGGTGAGTGGAGTCAAAAGGCAGCATTTGCCCCAAACAGGCAGAGGGACTGTCCTTGAGTGTGCAGTTTTGATCTTTACTCTTCCTAGACAGCCACAACTACTAATGAAGGGACCCTAACGTATCCACTCCCCATCTAATGGGAGGACCGCACACTGGGCAAGGCCCCACTCCACCGTTTGGAACCGTTACAATACTTAGAAGAACACGCTCTCACCGATGTCTTGCTCAGCTCCAGCTGGCAGCCAAGAAGGAAAGCATAATCTATCTAATGGTATTTATTGACTATTACTTACCTTTCAGCACTGATTAAGACTACCAATATACCCAGGCATGGTGGCACACGCCTTTAATCCCGGCACTCGGGAGGCAGAGGCAGTTGGAGTGCTCTCTGTGAGTTCGAGGCCAGCGTGGCCTACAAAGCGAGTCCAGGAGTGCCAAGGATACACAGAGAAATCCTGTCTTGAAAAACCAAAACCAAACAAACAAGACTACTAATACGTGTAATCATAATGTTCATTGCTTCCTGGTGCTCCCCCCCCCCTTTTGTGTGTGCACATGTTCCCATGTGTGCAGGTGCATGTGTGTATACCTGCATGCAGAGGCTAGAGACTGGCAATGGGTGTCTTCTGAGGTGCTTTAAATAGGAATGGCCCTCATAGTCTCATAGACTTGAACGCTTAGTCACCTGGGACTGTTTGAAAGGATTAGAAGGATTAGGAGGTGTGGCCTCGTTGGAGGAAGGGTGTCACTGGGACTGGGCTCTGAGGTTTCAAAAGCCCACGGTAAGCCCATAGTTTTTTCTCTCTGTCTACGGATCAGGATGCAGCTCTCAACTACTTTTTCAGTGCCATACCTGCCACCATGCTTCCTGCCGTGATGACAGTGGATTAAACCCCTAAAACTGTAAATTAAGCCCGAAACGAAATGCTTTCTTTTTAAGAGCTGACTTGGTCATAGGGTCTCTTCACAGCAAAAGAGCAGGGGCTAAGACATCTTCCTTGATTGTTTTCACCGTATTTTAGGAGAGTTTTGTCCGCATGTAGGTCTCTGTATCACAGGTATGCTGGGTGCTCCAGGAGGTCAGAAGAGGGCATCTACAGATCAATTTGAGCCGCTGTGTGTGTGCTATGAACTAAACTCGGGTCCTTTGCAAGAACAAGATGGCTCTAAGGAGCCATGTCTTCAACACTTCCACCTGCCCGGCAAGAGACAGGATCTCCTACTGAGCCTGGAGCTTATGGATCCAGTTAGGCTGGACCGCCAGCGAGCTGCAGCGATCTCCGTTTCTCGGTCTCCTCAGCGCTGTGGTTGTAGATGAGCACCCCTGTGTCTGGGTTTTATGTAGCTCTTGGGGGACCATTTGCAAGACTTCATGCTTGTGTAATAAATCTCCCCAACTCCCAGGGCTTTTTCTAAGGACTGTATTTTTCTGTGTCTGTATAGATCTCTTTCTGGAATAAAGAACCATGTCAGTTGCTTCCAGTATCTTTAATTTTAAAAACTTTTTTTTTTTTTCTTGAGCTGGCATTTCTTGTAGCAGAGGATGACTCTGAACTTCTGATCTTGCTCCTACCTCCCGAACGCTAAGATGACCCTGCTTCGGCAGTTCTAGGTTTTATCCCAAAGCCTGATGTGTGCCTGGCAAGCACTCTACTGACTAGGTTACATCCGCAACACTAATTTTATAGTATAAATTTCATTGATAATTCTGAAAATTTTTACATGGTCTTCAAAGGTGTGGTTCAGAAAAAGCCTAGCCATCTGCAGCAGAGCTGTGTACACAGACTTTGTTCGTTTCACCCGAGTTCCAGCCTTTACCTTTTGGCTAAGACCTTGGGAATCCAAGGGCAAAGCAAGCTTTATTTTGTAATTTAAGAATAATGGTGAAAATGCCCCCCCAAAGCTTGGTTTTGATTGGTTCTAAACACATGGCTGTGACTAGTTTCTCAACTGTTATGCATAAAATCCCAGACACAAAAGATCCTTTCCTCAAAAATAGTCCCGGGAGGACAAAAGAACTGAAGGATAATGTATTTGATTTTTCTAAAAAGTATATCTACTGTCTAATTAACTTTGTTTCTCAGGCCTTTGGCTATGCTACCAAGTAATTACTTTTATGGCTGGTAAGATGACTACTAAAAACTTAGCATTGATTGCAGTTCCAGAATCGCTTAAACACACACACACACACACACACACACACACACACACACACACACACACACACAGAGAGAGAGAGAGAGAGAGAGAGAGAGAGAGACAGAGACAGACAGAGAGAGAGAGAGAGAGAGAGAGAGAGAGAGAGAGCGCAAGAGAGCGCGCGAGAGAGCGCGAGTGCTCAGTTATCTTGGTTTCTAAAAAAATTTTTTTTCTAGCTAGATACAGAGCCAGGTGCAAGGTGACCAGCTGCTTAGTCTCAGGACTGTCCTGGCTTTCACCTCGGCTCTCCAGCCAGGCCTCTGAATACTCTGGCGGTTGGAACATCTATTCCCCCAGACTCGCAGATGCTGCTCTCCCCCCACCGGCTCGGCACAGAACATCATTATCTTTGCTGAGCTTCTGTCTCTATGGCAATAACAGATGGGAAGTGCTGTGGAATTATTCATGTTCACACAGGCAAGCAGTCAAGGAGCGGAGGGTAGGAGGTGGGAGAGGGGCATGACCTGGGAGCATGGAGTCGGGGGCCGACAGGAGCTGGGGCGGGGGCGGTGAAGGGAGGGGGGAACCATTTGTTAGACCTATTGTGGGGAAAAGAAGGGAGAAAAACGTTCGAGCACAGAACTACTCCCATTTGGACAATTGCAAATGTGGACTCAAACATGAGTAACCCCGAAGACGTAAAATCAACTAGGTGGAAAAAAAAAAAAAAAAGAAATGCGCGCGGGGGGGACGGGGGGGCGCGTAGCGCCGCCGAAGCTTGAGTTCCCTAAGTCTGCGCGGTGCTACTCGCTGCGCTATTTCAGTTCCTGGGCCTGCGGTAGGGTGGAGAAAAGGGGATTTCTTGACGTTTCGAAATATGACGGACTAGCTCCACAGAGTTGAGTATTCGAGCTGACTATCCTGGGTACGTTGGCTAGGAAGTCCCCCCGTACCCCCCCGCCGGCGGCCCGAGGTGGCAGCCGAAAGTGGTTCTCTTTCCCCACCTCTTACCGTCTCTTGGGGAAAGAAAAAGAAAGAAAAGAAAAGAAAAAGAAAAACCTGAAAACCCCAACCAAAGCGCTTAGTGAATTAGAACGGGTCACTTGTGGGCTGAGAGCAGCTGGGGCAGCAAGGTTTGTCCCCCCGCGGTGCGGAAACCGCGGCCTCCCCGACGATGGCGGCTGGGTAGGAGAGCGGGCGAGGCCACCCCAGCGCGGCCAGGCGGGGCTGAGCGGCGGCAGCTGGCAGGGCGGCCGCGGCGGGAGGCCCCACGGGGGCGAGAGGCCCTGCGACGTCTGCGCGTCGGCCGGGGCATCGCTGGGGTGGGGGTGGGGGGTCGCCGCCTCCGGGCGGGGGCATCTGCGCGGCAGGCTCAGCCGGGAGGGGGGGGGTTCACGGCGGGGTGCGGCCAGCAGGCCACCTCCGGGGCGGGGCCGGGAGGCCAGCTGCCACCGCGGGCTGGGGGGTGGAGGGGGGACTGGCCGAGGCTGACCTCGAGCACGGCCAGCTGCCGGGGTCGCGCACAGTGCAGCCCGCCGCGCCCTGTCCCCCCTTTCCAACCCTCCCCCCCACCGTCTGCGCGCGGCGGCCAGGGCGCCCCCGGGTCTGGCCAGTCGCCACACGGCAGCGGGCGTGGCGAGGGCGGCCCCAGACAGCCGGCTGGGCGACTCGAGGAAGGAAGGAGGGGGGGCGGGGGTGGGGCCGGGGGAACATCCTGTCTGCGCTGGGCACCGCAGACAGCGCGGTGCGCCAGCCGCCCAGACGGCGCGCCGGGCCAGCAGAGCCGGGCGCGCGCGGGGGTGGGGGTGGGGGGGAAGGAGGACGGTAGAGGGGAGGCCGCGCGCGCGCGCGCGGGGCCGAGGCACCAGGCGCGCGCCCCTGGCGGCGGCCGAAGACGCGCGCGCGCTGCCCGAGAGGAGCCACAATAGGCCAGACATCGCGCGCGCCCGAGGGGCTGGCTGGCGCGGGGCCGCGCGGCGCCGCTGGCTTCGTTCCTTCCCCTCCCCTCCCCTCCCCCGCCCGCCGCCCTCGCTGTCCCCCGGGCGGCCGGAGACGGCGGCGGCGTCTGCGGGAAGCCGTGTCTCCGCAGTGACGTGGGCGGGCCGCGGGGCCGGGTGACGTCAGAGGCTGTGTGTAGCGATGTGTGTGGGGTTCGGAGCGGCGCCGGCACAGCGAAGGCGGCTGGCGAGCGGCGGTGACGGCGGGCACAGGTGCGGCCGCTGGTCGCGGGGGGACGTGAGGGGCGTGCGGCCTCCGGAGACGCTGAGGCGGCGACGGAGGTGATGGGGGGAGGCCACAGATCCCCGCGGGGGATTCTCGGGCGCGGGGGGCCTGAGTGGGGCGTCTGGGATGCGTGGGGTCCCCGGGCGGGGTCGGGACATGGGGCGCGCGACGGGGGGAGATCCCCACGGGCGTACAGGCCTCGCGGATCCTGGGACCGGTCGGCTGGGAGAGGATAGCGCTGCACTTGACCCGAGCCGCCGGGACCCGGGAGACCTGGACGCCGGTCATCGCCGCCATCCCCCGGCCGTCTGCGCTCGGCGGGGATGCCCCGGGCTGGCCCCAGATCTGAGCGTCCTGCGACGCGCGTTTCCGGGCTTGGCGCCCAACCTGCGGTCGCCCCTCTGGGTGCCACGGCTCGGGGTGGGTGGAGGGGGGAAGGCTTGGCCCCGGGGCGCCGAGGTAGCCCTAGAGCACTTCCCGCGGACCGGGCTCGTGGGGGATTTCCACCGGCGGCCCCCGCCGTGGGGCGATGTTGGAGGGCACTTAGGGTGATCCCAGTCACAGGGGTGGGGGTTGGGAGGACTCCTCCTACTTCCCTCTGCCCTTCTTCACCTCACCAGACGTCCGGAGGGGACCTCTGTTTCCCTCTCCACCCTCCCTCCTTACCTTCCTCCCTTCTTCGGGTTGGTGGTGGGTGGGTGTCTGCGTGGGCGCAGGATTGTGGGGGCGCCCCTGGTCTAGGGCATGCCTCTTGCCCTTTTCCTTGGCTCGCCTTGCCTGAGGTGTCCCTGTAGTGGCGAAAGTCTCAGTACAGTGGCTGGGGTGCGTTTCGTCTGTAATCCTTTGGGTTTGTGTTAACATACATTGCTGGGAGTTGAGAAGCAAGGGTTTTTTATGTACGGGCTTTTCTTTGCCGTTCTCCTGGGAGGGAAGTGGAAGAGGACTCTTTTTCCCCCACTCTGCCTCCATTTGCATTCTTTGTGAGGTCTGTCTGCCTTGTGCTTTTTTGTCCCGGATTAGTCTTGCTCAAGGATGGAGATTTCCAGGCGTGGAGTCTTACAGCTTTTGGCTTCCATTAAGTAAATTCGCTAACCTTTTAAAGGGAAAGTTTTTTTTTTCTCTCCTTCATTTCAGAAAGATAGTATATAGACTAGATGAATTAATTCACTTGAGACTAACTTAGTTACATATTGTAGGTATATTAACATGTGTATAGTGGGTTTTTTTGACATCTTAAACTACAGGTTTTTTGGTTTTTTTGTTTTGTTTTTGTTTTTTTTTTTTTTTTTAATGAGATGGGAAAAAAAGGGTTCTCTTTTAGTTAAAATGGCATGGTTGAGAAAGCCTCCAGAACAGAGTTTTGGCTGTTCCTATTCTAAATTTGGGTACTTTTCCTTGTTTGGAGGGATATTATTTAATGCTTCTGTTATCTGCCTTCTGGACTGCTTCCTATTTAAGTGAGTTTTCTCTTAGATAACTGGTGTTAGATTGTAGGAAATCACCCAAGTGTTACCTTTGGTAAAGTTGAACTGAGTTTTAAGATTAAGAAACTGGTTTTAAACTGACCTTTTGGCCTCTGGAGCAAATTCAAATGTAACTCTTCCCCGCCCCTTTCTCCTCTTACAGATCAATTAAAAGAAGGATGAACTGTAATCCCTGAAGATAACTGGGCAGCCTTTTCATTTAGTGTGTAGTGTGCTTAGTTACAGAAGTTCAGGTGGAGCCAGGCTCTCCCTACTGGTTTGCAGATTTAGACAAATCTTCAATTTGTCAGCACAGAGCAACTCACCACCATTTTCAGTGAAGATACCTGCCTCGTTTTTTTTTGGTGTTCTTGGCAAAAATTAAATCCGTTGCATCATTGTAACTCATGTTTGGGTGTAGTTTTAGGATAGAGTAATGGCATAAACTTGCCATATGCTTTGCTTTAAAAAAAAAACAAACCCACCAAACTCAACTGTTACACCAAACCTTGCTCATCTTGAATTGAGAAATTAGCTTTATTTTAATAGAAATATTTGAAGTGCTCAAGAAAACAACGTTTTCCTCAGAAGTGTGCTTATGATTAAATTCTTTATCATTAGAAACAAACTGAGAAGTTTTGTAGTATCTTCGATTATATCCTAAGGTATAACTAAAACCAAAAGTTGTATAAATCTATTCAGAAAACTCATCCTTGGAAACTAAAGATTTCTAAGTGAGTCCTAAGTATTTGTATACCCTTTTCAAATTAGCATCTGAGCACAACATGCCAATTGCAGACATAGTTATTTAAGATACCAGTGCAGCCATGGAAAACCTACAGGCCAAATTCTCCTTGGTCCAGGGTCCAAATAAAAAGTTGAGTGAGATGGAGGATGATGGCAGTCCTCCTGTGAAAAAGATGATGACGGACATTCATGCCAACGGGAAGACGCTGGCCAAGGTGAAAGAGGAGCACTTGGATGACTATGGTGATGGGGCAGTGGCTGCCGATGGCCAGCATGCTAAGCGAAGCTGCACTTCCATCCCTGAGACTCTCAACTTAAACCCCAGTCTGAAACACACGCTGGCACAATTCCATTTAAGTAGTCAGAGCTCCCTGGGTGGACCAGCAGCATTTTCTGCTCGATATTCCCAAGAAAGCATGTCCCCAACGGTGTTCCTGCCTCTTCCGTCTCCTCAGGTTCTCCCTGGTCCCCTTCTCATTCCTTCTGACAGCTCCACGGAGCTCACTCAGACTGTTCTGGAAGGGGAGTCTATTTCTTGTTTTCAAGTTGGAGGAGAAAAGAGACTCTGCTTGCCACAAGTCTTAAATTCTGTTCTCCGAGAGTTTTCACTCCAGCAAATCAACACAGTGTGTGATGAGCTGTACATCTACTGTTCAAGGTGTACTTCAGACCAGCTTCATATCTTAAAGGTCCTCGGGATACTTCCATTCAACGCCCCATCTTGTGGGCTCATCACGTTGACTGATGCGCAAAGACTCTGCAATGCTTTACTGCGGCCGCGAACTTTTCCTCAAAATGGTAGCATGCTTCCTGCTAAAAGTTCCTGGGCGCAGTTAAAGGAAACTGGCAGTGCCTTTGAAGTGGAGCACGAATGCCTGGGCAAATGTCAGGGTCTCTTTGCACCCCAGTTTTATGTCCAGCCCGATGCCCCCTGTATCCAGTGTCTGGAATGCTGTGGGATGTTTGCACCCCAGACATTTGTCATGCATTCTCACAGGTCACCTGACAAGAGGACTTGCCACTGGGGCTTTGAGTCGGCCAAGTGGCACTGTTACCTTCACGTGAACCAAAAATACCTAGGGACGCCCGAGGAAAAGAAACTGAAGATAATTTTAGAAGAAATGAAGGAGAAATTTAGCGTGAGGAATGGAAAGAGAACCCAATCAAAGGCAAGTTTATTATTATTTTTTTCTTTTCAAGGAGTGACTCTGAATGCTTGTGGTGGTGTCCTAGTTCTGTGTCTGTAGCTTGTATCTGGAAAGTAATGCTTCAACATGTTTCCACCTGTTCGGTTTTTCGTCTGAGAGAAGGGGTTGCTCCTGTTTCCCAGGTAAGAGGATGAGCCTCTGAGTCTCCGATGGCTTTTTGAGGTTGGAGGCGCTGTGGCTTCTTCTGGTCAGTCTCTTTCACATGTCCCGTCTTGACTTACGGTGGCTTGCACTTTGCAGGTGATACAGTGACTGGCCAAAACTGCTCTGATGGTAGGCTCAGAGCTGCTTTCTGAAGCTATACCAGTGGGCTTTGATTTTTTTTTTTTTTTTTTTTTTTTTTTGTATGTGCTTAGAGATTGAGAATTGATCAGTTATTTAGTCAAATTAAGACATTGATCTGAGTAATTTGGTAGTAGTAGCCAAGATTTTGTTTTTAATACAAAAGAAAGGTATGCTTTTGAAAACCTGTGATACAGAAGCAGAGTAAAGGTTATTTCAGAGTAATGAAATGTCACTGTAACAAACTGTGCCCAGAGAGAGGTAAACATCACCCCTCCTGCACCATTATCTGCTCCGCTAAGATAATGTCTTCACTCTCATTAAGATTTTCAATGCCCAGATAAATGACAAAGTTTGAGGTTTGATGTGACTATTTTACGTACTTCTCTACTTGGTTTAAAATTAATATGTAATATACCTAGTACAGTTTAAAATGTATTGAGCATTACTTTGGAGATGTTTTTCATGTATAATTTTATTTAACTTTAAAAAATTTTTTTTATTTATTATGTATACAATATGCTGCCTGCATGGGGCCCTGCCACCAGAAGAGGGCACCAGATCTTATCTGTGAGCCACCATGTGGTTGCTGGGAATTGAACTCAAGACCTTCAGAAGAGCTGCCAGTGCTCTTAACCTCAGAGCCATCTCTCCAGTCCCCTGTTTAATTAACTTTTATGACAGAAAACTGGCCACATTTTAAGAACTTAAAAGTTTTCCATCATTAATTTTTTTCTCTTTTGAATACCACTTCTATTTAATAGAAGGTTTATTAAATAATTCAGGGTTGTTTGCAGCAGAGTTAGGTAGGCTTAGCTTATAATTTAGTAGTAGGTGTTCTGTGCTTAAGATTTGAAGGGACTTGAGTGTCTTCTAAGGCGGACTTGTGGCTGAAGCTCAGCACGGAGATGATTAGACTTTTCCTTAGGGTAGCCTGCTGCTTTGTACACCCGGCTTCCTCGCCCGGGGCTATAGGAGACGCACTGCCGCCGCCATTGAGGGGCGGCGCCAACTGCTCTTAAAGCAGGTTGACCTGGTGCTCTCACTTCAGAGCGGGGAAACTTGCCTACAGCTGGACTTGGGCTGCTGGGCTTCCTGCTCAGACACGATCTACAGTTGAAAATGAGGGGTGCGCAGGCGGTGGCACAGGTGCACGCCTGTAATCCCAGCACGCAGGAGGCAGAGGCAGGCAGATCTCTGTGAGTCCGAAGACAGCCTGGTCCACAGAGCGAGTACAGTACAGCTAAGGCTACACAGAGAAACCCTGTCTCGAACAAAACACACAAAAAAGGAAGAGAAAATGAGGGGTGCCCCTTGTGATACTTGGATCTTGTCCCAGCTCATTAGGGCCACGACCCTTACCTGTCTGATGGTGGCCAGATTTTGTGCCAGAGGCTCTTGCTCTGGGCTTGGCTCTTGGCAGGCATTCTTAGAACCACCTGCTCTGTGCCTGGGCGGAGCCCATCTGAGAAGTGCGGCCGACTGTGGTTTCAAAATAGAGATTTACGGGAAGGGAATTGAGAAGGCCCTGCACTTGTGATACAGTAATACAGACACATTGTCAGTTTGATTTTGGGAAGGTTTTAGAGCAGGGCTGACCTTTCCTTTAGAGTTTGCTGGAGGTTTTGTGCTGTGTTGTCTCCAGTTTTATGTGAACTGGAGGAAGTTAGGGGAATATAAGACAATTTCCAGTCAAGCCTGTTAGGAAAAAAATTGGAATTTATATTCATCACACACTTACGCAGTTTTAAAAATGCTGCTTCCGCTGGGCACGGTGGCGCATGCCTGTAACCCCCAGTACTGGGGAGGCAGAGGCAGGCAGATCTCTGGTTTAGAGGCCAGCGTGGTCTCCAAAGGGACTCCAGGACAGCCAAGGGTACACAGAGAAACCCTGTCTCGAAAAACAAAAACACTGTCCTTGCACATTTTAACATTTCCTCTAAACATGGAGAGGTAGGGGTTTTTTTTGTTTGTTTGTTTGTTTTTGTTTTGTTTTGTTTTTGTCTTTTCTTTTTCTGAGATGGGGTTTCTCTGTGTAGCCTTGGGTGTCCTGGGCTCACTTTGTAGACCACGCTGGCCTGGTTGAATTTACAGAGATCCACCTGCCTCTTCCTCCTGAGTGCTGAGATTACAGGCGTGTGTCACTGCACCCAGCCAGAGGTAGATTTTTAAGGATCCCTGAGGGAAGTGACTTCGGCTATTTCCTCCTGTCAGGTATGCCTGGCGTGTGGCTGGTGGAATGAGTTGAAGGTAGGTCTTTTGACTTCTCTCTCTTCAAGGCTAGAACTTGTCCCTGAAGCAACAGAAGTTGCATCTGAGGAATAAAATAGCATTAGCGCTTAGTTTAGCATAATGGCTCTTAAATTCTTTACTGACTGCCCCAAGCTGTAGTATTTACAGGGGAAAGCAGCCTTAGGTTGGAGGAGATGTTTCTCAAGGCAATCAGAGACTCGGGATTTTAGCTCTTGGGTGTCAGATAAACAAAATTGATGAGGAAACTCATATCAATCTGCCAGCCTCTGCCTCCCAAGTGTTGGGATTCAAGGCGTGCGCCACCATGCCTGGCCTGTGCTGAATTTTTTAACCTTCTAAATGAAGGAGGTTATATGTAGTGTCATCAGTGTGATTTGATATGGTTTATGTAGTCAAAATACAGGTTTTGGTTTAAAATAAAAAGCAACCTGAAAATGTAGGCAATTATTAGAGATGTAGCTACTTCTTTTCATTTATTTATTTGTAATAACTTATTCATATCATATGCATTGGTGTTTTGTGTCCCTGTGTGAGGGTGTTGGATCCCCGGGAACTTGAGTTACAGACAGTTGGTGAGCTGCCATGTGGGTGCTAGGAATTGAAAGTGGGCGTCTTGAAGAGTGAGCAGCCAGTGCTGTTTTATAGCTGAGCCATCTCCCCAGCACCTGTGGCAACTTATTTTAAAGAACAGAAATTCTAGTAGTGATGACCAAGAAGCTATTTATATGCATAGCTAATATATTTAATTTGCCTACTTCACTATATTTAAGTTATAGGAATAACTGGGGTAGGGTAAGTGTTCTTAGGTGAGAACTGAGTTTATTCTTTGTAGAAACTAAACTATTTTGGATCCTTTTGTAGGTCATCAGACATACTCATGATGGGCCTGGGATGCAGTGCAGTTGGTAGAGCTCACCTAGCTTGCACAAAGCCCTGGGTTTTATCCCTAGCACTGCATAAAACATGGGTGCTGTGACCCTGTGGTCTTGTGTTTGGGGAATGGGATGGCCATCCTTGTCTACATACAGAGACTGAGGGCAGCTTGGGCTACATGAGACCTTATCTAAACTACAAAACAAAACAAAACCCCATACTTTGAGATTTGCTTGGGTTGCACTGTAGAATGGGTATATCCAGACTCTTTGCTTGTAGATTTCTTCTTTCCTTTTTTAAAATTTTTGTATGCTTTTTATGTAGAAAAATGGTTGTTGTGGCTTAGAATGCTTAAATAATCTGCAAAAATACTGTTTTCCTTATTCTTTTTCACCCTGTTGGTAGGCATTCAGCCAGACAAGAGAGTGGCTGAGTTTCTGCTGATAGAACAGGGCTAAGCAGGTTCAGCATAGGCAGGTGAGCCTGAGGGCCAATGCTTAGCATTATCTTCAAGCATGTTAGAAGAGGTCATTTATACTTAGCTGATAACAGAATTGCCGGTGATTCTTCACTGTAACACAGGACTGACTAATCCTAATTCCCTAAGTTAGAGATGGTCTGCCAGGCCAGAGAGAGAGATGTCTCAGCATGTAAGAGTACTGGTTGCTTCTGCCAAGGACTCAGCTCTGGCTCGCAGCACCCACATGGTGCACATAGCCATCTGCACCTGCAGTTCCAGGGATCTAAAGCCCTCTTCTGGCCTGAAGGCCACAGGCACATACATATGCTCAAGTAAACACTCATACACATAAAAGTTCTTCAAAAAAGAAAAAGCGTGGGTGGCTTTCTAACCTTGAGACTGTCCAGTCAATACAGTAGTAAGTTATATGGTGTACAATGAAGGGAAGATTGGCGTTTAAGTGACCTGTGATGCAGATGTCCCTAAGATAAACAACTTAGAAATACTTTGTCCTAGTGGGTAGAGAACTTAGCTTAGCTTGTGTTAGCCCTGGATTGAACCTCAGTTCACGCCTCCCTTCCTCCCAAATTAACCGTTTCACTCCCTTCAGTTTTATTTCTTCAGTGATGACAGGTTTCTCCTTCCTGGTTAGGAACCGTGCTGCTGCTCATAGTCCTCACGGTGAAGCAAATGCTCTTAAATATTTGGTGGTGGTGGTGGTGATGATAATTATTGTCATTATTATTAGTTATGGGGTCAAATCCAAGGTTTTTCTATGTACACAAGGCTAGCCTAAGAGATTCACCTGCCTCACTAAACTCAGGCTACCATAGCCCCCAGGCTTGCTTGCTTGCTTTCTTTATATATATATATATATATATATATATATATATATATATATATATATATATATATATAATGGTTTAACCTTTTAAAATATATATAGTTTATGTATATACAACTTAGTATACTAATCAGATGAGAGAATGAATGTGAAAGCGTTTTGGTGAAAGCCTTTTGAATAGAACTATCAGATGGTATTCAGTGCTTACTGAAATACTGCTGTGTACATGGAATCCCTCCCCCACCTACATGGGAAAGAGGTTTGTCACACGAACCCGAAATGTTTTAGAATTAGTTACACTGTTAGGCTGCAACCCAGGCGGTATGTACACTGGATCCCTCGGAGGTGCCGACCATTTCCACTCTGCTGAGAGCACTGTGAGGTTCGGATAATGGGGCCCAGCAGTTTGTTTGGTACACCATTTGCTGATGGGTCCTGAAGGGTGTTGTAGTGATTGAGTCTCTGGTTTTTTCTTTTAAGAGTAGAAGTTCCTTGGTTTTATTGTAAAGTTTTAGAATGCTTTAGAAATAGTTATGTTTTAATAAATATATGACATTAATTTTTTAAATCTAAAATGGAATTGTTAGATATTGATTCTTTTTATCTTGAGCTCCTTTTCAAACTTTGCATCTGTGTACTCTTTTTTTCATGAGGGGCTCCATGTGAGAAGCAAGCCCTAAAGAAAATGCTTGGGGAGATGGCTTTGCAGTTCCCCCAAGAACAGGCGGGGCGGACCACTGCAGTTGTATCGTGACGCTTTTAACTCTCTTCATAATCAGGTTGGGAGCGGTCAGAAGGAGCATGAAGTCACTCAGCAGGTCACTAGCATTAGGTAAAATAGAATAGATGCAGTATAGAATAAAATAGAAAAGTGAGGATCATATACACAGTAAGACAAATTTTCTTTTTGTATTGATAGTGAACATTCTTTGAAGGCCCAAATTAGACCATAGGTTTTTTGTTTTTGTTTTTCTTTGGAGACAGGGTTTCTTTGTGTAGCCTTGGCTGTCCTGGACTCACTTTGTAGACCAGGCTGGCCTTGAACTCACAGCGATCTGCCTGCCTCTGCCTCCCGAGTGCTGGGATTAAAGACGTGCACCACCACACTCAACGCCAGACCATAGTTTTTAAATGCATGTTTCCAAATAAGATAGAAAAAGAAAGCCTTACATTTATTTATTTGTTTGTAATTTGAAAAGAACGGGACGGGGGACGACACACAAATGGAGTACTAATAATGACTGTGGGTGGAATACAGTGATACTAATAACAGCAGAGGTAAATGGTCTAAACGCCCCCAATTAATGACCAGATTTACTAGGATAGCCCAATTATATGTTGCCTAAAAGAAAACCATTCCAGATACAGGATCAATAAAGCATGGAAAAAATGGCACGTCTGAAATCTTACATATATGTATATGTGTGTGTGTATATATTATTTATATTTATTTATTATATATATATAATGGGTTGGGAAACTGTTTTTAAAAACATTTACTGTTCTTGCATGGGACCCAGGTTTGGTTTCCTGTAGATGGTGATTTACAGCCAGTTCCATAGGACCTGTTACCCCCTTTGCCCTTCTGGAATGCATCCATACATGCAGAAAGTGTTAGACTTACATGTTAAATACCTCGACACATGTTTTAGTGAAAGTATGCTTATGGCATTGAGATTGCTGGTTTTTGTAGTTGGCTTGAGCTGTCAGGGTCATCTGAAGGAGTCTGGGTTGGGAGCACCTCAGTGAGATTGGCCTGTGGCTTGTCTTTGGGGCATTTTCTTTATTACTGATTGATGTGGGAGGCCTGCCCCCTGGGCACATGTTCCTACTTTGTAGACAGAAGCAAAGTAAGCAAACCTGAAGTCAGCTTTCACCCTTTGAGTCCACTGCACTTCCTGCTTGAGATGCCGTCCTGCTGTCCTTCAGTGATAGACTGTGACAGGGAAGTGAAAGTCACAGAAACCTCCCCCCTCCCCAGTTGTTTTTGCTCAGTGCTTTGTTACCGTGACAGAGAGCACACCAGAGCCCTACTTGGTCTAAGTCTGAGGGTGTAGCTCAGTGGCTGGATGCTTGGCTCGTGTGTACAAGGCTCTGGGCTCTGATCCCAGCAGCACATTGATATTTGTAGTTTATTATGTAAACTACATAATAGAAAAAATGACAGTATAAAATTAATTTAATTTATTTTCTTAATTTCGTTGCTAATTCCTCGACAAGGGTTTTATCATTTCCAGTTGCAGAGGGAGCACTATACTACCAACTTCACGTGAAGTTTAAGACAATAACTATTTATTATAAGAAATGTGGCCTCTGCTTGCCATGTGGGCCTTCTGAGGCATGTGGAGAGCTTGGTCTGTCAGTGTGAGCAGCGGGCACTGATTTCAGGCCCAGTGATCCATGGGATCAGCTCCTGTGATGCGTTAACGCAGGTGCTTAGATCATAGTGCCTCAGTTTTGCATTAGGTTAATTAATTCTCAATACGTGCAGCATACACCTAAGCCCGAAAAGCTCCTAAGTAGCTTTTGCTGCTGTGTAACACTAGTTCATTTCAGTTGTTGGCACACTCAGTCACAGTGTGCTGGGCACTCTGGGGAAAGCAGACACCATCTGAGGGATTGGGTCTCTTCCAGTGAAAGTGGCTGGCAGCTACTGGGTGACTCTGCCATCATTTATTGACCGCTCACGCGAATGTCTCAGGGTTCTATATAGTACAAAGACCCAGAGCGGAGCATCACTTCAGACTAAGGGAGGTGTCTAGGTAGCGACGTCAGGGTCATCTAGTAGTGACCTTGATCAGGTTGCTGATGACTTAGTTGAACCTGTCACGGAATAACGTGCAGTATATCTTAGTTCTTACATAAGCATTCTATTGAGCCTGGTAAGCTTGTCAGCTGGTGTACTGTACTGTACTGTCTTTGAACACAAGAGTTTAAAAATGGTTATTATTTGTAGCACTTTTAGCCTTTGATTAATGTGTGTGCGTGTTTTGTCTGAATGTGTGTATGGCTTTATTATCACTTGCCTGCCTGGTGCCTGCAGAGAGACCAACAGAAGGTGTCAGATCCACTAAAACTGGGCTTTTCAGATAGTTGTGGGTTTGAGAATTGAACCTGGTTCCTCTATAAGAGAAGCCACAGTTCTCTTAACCACTCAGCCATCGTTTTACCCCCTTTAAAAATTTTTTCTGCTTTTAAACATTTTTTTTTTTGGATGGGGTCAGTGAGATGATCGTGGTAAAGGCATTTGCAGTCGCATCTGATGACCTGAGTTCAGTCCCCAAGTTGCACATGGTGGAAGAAAAGAACTGTCTCATGAAACGTGTCCTTTTGAAGATGCAACACTCTCAACTTACGAACACATAGTTTTACACTCTCCCTAAGTGTAAACACATTAAAAAAATTTTTTTTAAATGTCTAATTTTGATTTTGATTGGGAATTTGGCAGTCCTGCCAGCATTTTAAAACTTTGTCCTGTTTATTTTAGATAATTAGTGTTTGTCACTACAAATTAAATAATATACTGTTAATCCAAAATTATTATTAGAAACGAGCATACCTCTTAAAAGCCAAGTTTATTCTTGAGTGTAAGTCTGGCATTCATAAGAGTGCCAGTGCAGTTTGGAGTACTTGAATACAAATAGCTTTGAACAGGTGGACATGCTTTTGTATTTAAAGTGGCACCAACAATCTTTTTTTGAAAAATGCAGTCAAGTTCCCTAAACCATGTCATTATCAGACTGATAAGCAGTGTCACCAAAACCAATAGTTACTAATAGTTAGGATATCTGATTATGCAAGGCTGTGTGTAGGACGTACCAGAGTTAAGATGTAGGAATTTAGGAACACTTTGACATTTTCCCCTAAGTTTTATTTACTAAAAATGAACTTAACTGGGCCTGGAGAGATGGCTCAGTGGATAAGGGGTCCTGAGTTCAATTCCCAGCAACCACTGTATTCTTATGCCCTCTTCTGGCATCCAAGTGTACTTGCAGATAGATCACTCATACATAAAATAAATAAGTAAAATCTTTTTTTAAAAATTACGTTACTGAGCCCAGTGTGGTGGTGGCGCACATCTTTAATCCCAGCACTCAGGAGGCAGGAGCAGGCAGATCACTGTGAGTTCAAGTCCAGCCTAGTCTACAAAGTGAGTTCAGGACAGCCAGGGCTGTTACACCAAGAAATCCTGTCTTGAAGAAGCAAAGAAGCCAGGTGTAGTGGTGCACACCTTTAATCCCAGCACTCTGGAGGCAGAGACAGGCTGATCACTGTGAGTTCGAGGTCAGCCTGGTCTACAAAGCAAGTCCAGGACAGCCAAGGCTAACACAGAGAGACCTTGTCTCAAAAAAACCAACAAAACAAAACAAAACAAACAAACAAGAAAACCCAAAAGAAAAAAGAAAAAGAAAGGAAAATGAGCTTACTGTACATTTTGGGATCCTATAAATTTTGCTCTCATAAATGTTATTTTGGTTCAGTAGAAAAAGAACCTTTGGCTGAAAATACTGTATCTGAAACTTTGCTTGTGTGTGAAAGGGCGCCATCTGTTCATTCTGAGGTAGGTGATCCAGCAGCAGGGACACTTCAAATAGTAAGACTGTGCCTTAAAGGATCTTCTCCACTTGCCACGTGATCGAGGGCGTATTGTCTTCTTTTTGTTTTGTTTTTCGAGACAGGGTCTCTCTGTGTAGCCTTGGCCATCCTGGACTCACTTTGTAGACCAGGCTGGCCTCGAACTCACAGCGATCCGCCTGTCTCTGCCTCCCGAGTGCTGGGATTAAAGGCGTCCGCCACCATGCCCGGCTTGAGGGCATATTGTCTTAATGCTTAGTACACAATGGAGTAAACAGTCACATTGAGCGGTAAGGTAAAAGGCAGAAGATGGTCCCATTTTGATAATTTGTATTTCTGATCAGGAGCATGACTGTTGTACCAGTCATTTTTTAAAAACATAATTTGTATGTTGACGAGAATGCAGGCTTAGAAGAGAAAACCAAGCATGTCTGTGAATGTTGAATTCTGTAACCTGTGCTTAATTGCTCTTAGCATGTAGTTAGATAACATGCTAGACGTGCGTTTCTGGCCTACTGCAGCATTCTAGGAACAATGAACTTGCAGCAGCTATCACTGTTGGCATTGTGCATTTCCCTGGGAGTTGTGCTAATTTGTACATCTGAGGAAATGCGGCCACTCGCAGCTTCCCTTGTGCTTCACAGGAGAGAGATGCCAAATGTGGCGGCGTCTGAGTTTCATGGTAGCCAGTAACTGTGCACTGCGCGCCCTCCCTCCTTTGCCTCCTCCTCTGCTCTTTCCTGGTGCTGATGACTGAACCTCACACACACTAGGCAACTACAAAGTAAGCATGCTCTTGGCCTCAGTTACTGTTCAGAGGCTGGCTAACCCTTACCTGGGTTGAAGAGGGAAATTTGACATTGGCTAGGGACAAAACTAGGTAACTGCTGAGTTTTCTAGTTAGCGCCAGTCATCTGCTTAGCTGTCCACACTTAGCTGAGGGAGCCTCAATTGGGCTATTGCCCAGATCAGATTGGCCCGCGTGTGACCTGTCTGTATGTGGATCTCTTGAGTTTACGGCCAGCCTGGACAGCCAAGGCTACACAGAGAAGCCTTGTCTTGACCCCTCACCGCCCCCCCAAAAAAAAAGAAAGGAGGAGAAGCGAGGATGAGTAGAAGCCAGGAACACGGCAGTAAACAGCCCTTTCCATGGCTGTTAGGCTTGGGTGCTGCCTCAAGTTCCTGACCTGGCTTGGATGGTTACCTGCTTTTGGTCATGGTATTGATCATAGCAACAGACAGCTAAGTAGAGCATGAGGTTTGCTCAGGACCTGCGGTCTGTGACTCTGTTTGACTGGTGTGAGGATAGGAAATAAAAATGAGGAATTGAGAAGGATGAATGCTTAACTAAACAAATGCAGCTACTGACGATGATGTTTCAGATTTAGAGAAACTGCTGAAATAAACCAGGCATGGTGACTCAAGCCTTTAATCTTAGTACTTGGGAGACAAAGGCAGGTAGATCTCTTGAGTTCAGGCCACTGGGAGCTGCACAATGATACATTTGAGACATTGTCTTTAATTTTTTTTTAAAGCCATACTGTGCTTGGACTATGAATAAAAGTCAAACTGGAGTTTAGAAATGGATTTAATGACTAAATTTATTATATTCTAAGTCTAAGGTTTGAAAATTTCTTGCAAGCTATTCTGAAGATTTCAGAATCGAGTATCCATAGTGGGAAAACTTTTTTAATGTGGTTTGTTCACCTTAGTGAGTTTAACTTTTAAAAGTCTGAAAATGATTTATTAGGTAATATATCTAGAATTGTTTAAGGTATAAGACCAATTGAAGAGTTTTATTTTTAAGTGAATTTAACCAAAAACATTTCACTTAATTCAAGATAATCTTAGATGTCCTTGGATTGTTAGAATAATATGCTGGTGTTTATCAACATGCCATCTAACCAAATGGAGTTAGAATGCAAAATATTCTGCTTATTAAGGCACTCTCTTGAGCACCACAATTTTAAAGGAGTAAGGTTTTGGGGGAAATGTGCCATTTGGGTCTTTTTATAGTTTTTAAGGTTCTTTCCCCTTGTGTATGAGTGTTTTGCTTGCATGTATATATGTGTATAAACTACCTACGTATGTGCTTGGTACCCTTGGAGGGCAGAAGAGGGTGTTGTGGATCCCTGAGAAACAGAGTTACAAACAGTTCTGAGCTGCCATATGGCTCCTGGGAATTAAACCTGGGTCCACTTCAGGAGCAGCCAGTGCTCTTAACCACTGAGCCACCCGTCAGATCCCTAAAAATGTAAACATTTAAAACAAATTTAAGTGTTTCAAATAAATTTAGATCTAAGTAGTATACAGAATATAATTTGATGATGTCATCTGGATTCAAGATTTAAGTTCCAGTTACCATAGTAACTCAAAGTACTGTGTTAGTCAGACACAATTGAAATGTAATATAGGACTTGTCCTGGCCTGTGCTAACACCCGCAGACCTCAGATTGTCTTGCTCTGCCTCAATTTTTATGATTATATTTTGTAATTCTATTTTCTTGCAAGCTATCAGCTGTCTGTGAACATTTTTCATTTAGTATTTGTTGCTAGAAGTAAGTTCACTTTACTCTGCTGGAGACTGAGAGATTGTAAGCAGCTGATTGGTTTACTTTGTAATTAAGTGGTTGAGTTTGCCCAGGTTCTGAAGAGTACATCAGCATTGTGGTACTTAGTGAATCTCACAACTATTTTATCAGCTTTGGGAAGCCTTCAGAACTCCTCTTTCCCCTCCCTCAGTAACGTTCCTTTCCACACTCTTCTACAGACAGAGCTGCCGTCAGGAATGGAATTGCCATCATGGTATCCCGTTATAAAACAGGAAGGTGGCCATGTTTCTCAGCCGCATTCGTTTTTACACCCCAGGTAAGTGAGAGCGTTCATTCGTTTGCTTGTTTGCTCCTTGCTTGCTTGGTTTGTTCGTCGTGCTAACAGCTGCCTTCCAGGTACAGTTCTAGCAATTAAAACTTAACCCGCTTACCTATCGCTTTTCCTTGTTAATTACCTTTGAAGATTCAGAATTTTTTTAGACAAGCACACTGGATCAAACACAGTTTTTGCTTGTTTTTCACCATAGAGAAGTTGTTTAGCTATTTTATTAGGAAAAAAATCGGAGTCTAAATAAAATGAACTGTAAATTGTATTAAATATTTGTGATCATCTTTATTATGTGTTTGTTGGCATACGGTTATTGCATAATTCAAATGCTGATTTCTGTCCCTCCCATATCTGGTTGCAGTCCTTGTTCTCAGAATGTCCTGTCTCAATGCTGTATAAACTCTGTTCCCAATTGTCCCCTTGTATGTCAATAAACCAGCTTACAGCCAATCGCTGAGCAGGGGAAGGAATAGGGTTGGACTTCCTGCCAGGTAGGGGAGGAGGAGTTAGAAGAGGAAGTAGGAGATTCAGCCATAGGCAGAGAAAGGTGCAGGGGAGATGAAGAAGATTCAGCTGCAGCAGAGAAAGAACTAAAAAGCAAGTACCTTGGAGATTTTGACAAAGATGGAGTCAGGATAACATAAAGGGTTAGAACAGACTTAAACTGCTCAAGATTGTGTTGTAAAGTCTTCTAAACAAATATAAAAGTCTCAATTATTTGTGTGATAGCCAGGTTGAGAGAAACTAAGAAACAAACACAGTTTTATAAAAATAACCTTCAATTTAACCTTCAACATTTGTTTCTTTAGAAATATAAAATTTCTACTTTGAAGTAGAAATGGAAAGCCTTGGTTTCTTTTATTTACCTTAAGAAGGGTAGATTGACTCTTCAGGAGTTGAGTGTGTTACTTTGCTTTTTGTTTTGTTGGTGGATTTTTGTTTGGTTGAGTTTTTTGTTTGTTTGTTATTGAGAAAAGGTTTCTCTGTGTAACAGACCTGGCTGTCGTGGACTCACTCTGTAGACCAGGCTGGCCTCAAACTCACAGAGATGCACCTGTCTCTGCCTTCCAATTGCTGGGATTACAGGTGTGCACCACTGCACTTAGCTGTGTTTTGTTTTTGTTTGTTTGAAAATGGTTCTCACTAGGTAACCCTGGCTGGCCTCCTTAGGTAGTCCAAGTTGGCCTCAACTCCCAGTTCTACCTGCCTCAGCTTGCTGAGTGCTGAGATTAAAAGTGTGTGCCCCTGCACCTAGCCTTACTTTGATAATTTTAAAAGCAAATGGTTTTGAAACTTGGAGATTTTGTAACGTCATCTTTAATAATTAAGTGTTTATATTTCAATAAAAGTACATCCCAGCTGTCAGTCTTAGCCTTATAATTCACACATTGGATACAATTACCATCGTACAGTTTCTTTCTTTCTTTCTTTTTTTAAGATTTATTTATTTTATATATATGAGTGCTCTATCTGGATGTACACCTGCATGCCAGAAGAGGGCCTCAGATCACATTATAGATGGTTGTGAGCCACCAGACAGTGCTCTTAACCGCTGAGCCATCTCTCTCTTTCTAAATAAGTCTTTGGGCACTATTAAACTCATGAGAAATTCTGTTTGCTTAATTTTTACACAGCATACCAAGTATTCAGAACTAGAGGTAAAGAATAGTAGCATAGGTGTCCCACACAAAGAAAGTGAGGTGTCTGGCTTTTGTGTGTGTGTGTGTGTGTGTGTGGGTGTGTGTGTCTGGCTTTTGTGCCTGCACTTCTGTTACTTTTCCTCCTAATGGGTCAGATCATCCAGCCTTGATATGATAGTTTGTGCCTACTATTTTATTTTATTTTGTTTTTTTGAGACAGGTTTTCTCTGTATAGCCTGGCCAGTCCTGGACTCACTTTGTAGACCAGGCTGGCCTTGAACTCACAGCGATCCGCCTAACTCTGCCTCCCGAGTGCTGGTGTACCACCATGCCCGGCCTTAGTTACTTGTGTTTTGAGCGAGTCTTTCACTATATAGCCCAGGGAAGCAGGCCTGGAATTCGCCCTGTTGCCCAGGCCAACTTTAAACTTGTGGCAGGCCTCCTGCTTGAGCATCTTAGGTCTTGGATTATGAATGGGAGGCACCATGTGGTTTTTGCTGTCCTTAAGTGCTGACTTTTTTCTCAGAACTCTTTCTGTGCCCTGTATTCTTTGTATTTTTACGTTGATTCTAGTAGCTGAGAATTGAGGTTATAGAAAGATGCCACATCTTAATTTATACTTTTCGCACAATGTGTAATATGTGCTCTGTTTTACCTCTGTTTCAGCTATTACTTGTACATGTGTGATAAGGTGGTTGCCCCGAATGTGTCACTCACATCTGCTGTGCCCCAGTCTAAAGAGGTCACCAAGACAGAGACAAGTAAGTCCACCTCCAAACAGGCAGGAAAGCCTCATGATAGTAGTAAACACCAGAACACAGTGTCTTACCCAGACGTCTCACTTGAGGAACAGGAGAAAATGGATTTAAAAACAAGTAGAGAATTGTACAGTTGTGTAGGTAAGTATTCAGAAGTTATATGTTTAAAATCAGCTGGTTAAGAAACACATTTACTCAGTATTTAAAGACCTTTTTTGTTTAACACTATCTGCCCCCATATAACCACAGGTGTTAACAGTTCTAACTTTGAAAACTCAGGGTGGTTTCTTTGCACCTCAGTTGTGAGCTTTCTAGCGTGGTGGCAGCTGATGAGAGAGAATGACTGCCTTTTTCCCTTCCTATTCGTGTTGGTAAAATTGCCTGTCGGCTCCTTCCTTTTCTCTCTCACTTTTTGTGAACCGAGATGCCTTTTACCTCATGTTAATATATTTAACATTGATTCTTATTAGACATGATTTGCCATTCTGACAATTTCCTTTTTACTTTCTTCTTGATGAAGTTGCAATTTTCATGCAGTTCAGTTTGTGTAATTTGCTTTCTCACCTCAGGTGCCATACCTAAGAAAGCCCTGTGTAGTTCAAGACTAGGAAGATTTAGTTCTTTGAGCCTTTACAGTTAGTTCTTTGATCTCATACTGAGGTCATGTTGAGTTAATATTTATATCTATGGGGAGTCCCACTTTGTTTATTTGCATGTTGTTATTGCTGCTCATTTGTTGAAAAAAAATTTCTTTCCTGATTGTATTGTCTTGGCACTATAATAACAGCAATTGATGAAGGTTTTTGAGACAGAATCCTTGCTGTAGCAGGGTTCCCTTGAGCTTTGACAACATCCGCTTCCTGTGTGTCAGGGTCATGGGTGTAGTCACCTATCACTCCTGGCTTGGACTCCTGAGGTTTCTTTTGTTAACTTTTTAAGTTACATACAGAGTAATAGGCTTCATTATTACGTGTTTATACATACATATCCTTATGCTTTGCTAAAAAATAAGGAATGTGTCACAAGTTAGCATGTCATCTGTGCTCAGAGGCCATGTCTAATGTGGAAGTATTCCACTGTTACCATATGTGCTATTCAAGTGAGCACATGGGCTCTGAAGTTTTTTTGTTTTTTGTTTTTGCTTATTTAAATGTCTAGTCTTATGTCGGCCCCACAATTTCATTGTGTGTGTGTGCACGCGTGCCTGTGTCTTGCTTGTCCCCTCATACCGTGAGGCATAGTCTTTTTGTCATTTGTCTCTTGAGCTTCTGGGATTCAGGTGTTATCTGCCTTTCATTAGCCTCAGGAAGGCTGGGACTACAAGCGTTTGCTGCTACTCAGTGCTTTACACGTGTTTTGAGGGTTCAAACACAGGTCTTCTCACTAACATGGCGAACACATTACCAGTCCCACATAGTAATTTCTGTAGCTTGTAGGAAGATTTGAAGTTGGTGGTTGTGAGTCCTCTTAACTTTATTACTCTTTTTCTAGGTTGTTTTAGGTATTTTGAATTTCTCACATTTCAGTGTGAATTTTAGAATGACCTCCTGAATTTTTGCAAAAATAGGCGCTGGGGTTTTGATGTGGATGGAGTAGGTTAAGTCTTTAGCCCATGGGCATGGAGCATCGTTTCCTGTCTTCATGTCTTAGGTTTTTTTTTGTAATTTTCATTGTATGCATCTGGCTCTACTTTTATTAATTTTCTTCCCTAATTATTTTATTGCATTTGACTAGACTTACAAATAGACTTTTTAGAAATTTCACGTATAAATTGTTCCAGTGACTTTTTACCAGTTGGTATTAATGGTTTTTTTTCCTTTTCCTTTTTCTTTCTTTCTTTTTTTTTTAATCTAAAGACTCATCAAAGTCAAATAATTCTACAAGTAAAAAGAAATCTGAGCCTACTGTTAGCAACTTAGTAAGAGACATGAGCAAGCGCGATGCCGAAGCTTCCTCTCCACTTCTGGTCAGAGATGTTACTTGTGAAGATGACAAGGGAAAAATTATGGAAGATGTGATGAGAACCTACGTCAAACAGCAGGAGAAGCTGAATTCAATCCTGCAAAAGAAGCAGCAGCTTCAGATGGTAAGCTGTCCTAACAAGTAGTCCTTGTTTTGTTTTTGTTTTCTGAGACAGGGCTCTGTATGTAGCTCTGGCTGTCCCGGAACTCACAGAGACCCACCTGCCGATGCCTCCCGCATGCTGGCAGTAAAGGTGTGCACCACCGCTGCCCAGCTAGGCACAGTCATTGTTAGGGCGCCTTTTCATATACGTGTGAGAGTGCAATGCTGCAGATGGACTCAGGGCGGGTCAGCTTTACATGAGGAAGAGGTCTTGTGATGGTCACTGCTGTGTAGATATGCTGCCATCGCTTGCATACCTTGAGACTCACTGCTTCCTAATGGTGTGGAAATAAAGACTGCTCACTCTGTGTTACAGGAGGTGGAGATGCTGAGCAGCTCAAAGGCGATGAAGGAGCTCACTGAGGAGCAGCAGAATCTGCAGAAAGAGCTTGAGTCTTTGCAGAGTGAGCACGCTCAGAGGATGGAGGAATTTTATGTTGAGCAGAGAGACTTAGAGAGAAAGCTGGAGCAGGTGATGAAACAGCAGTGTGCCTGTGACTCAAACAGAGAGGAGGACAAAGAGGCTGAGTATGCGGCACAGGTGAGAGCGGGTCGGCCTTTCAGCGTTACTTTGTGCGGTCGGGCTAGGCTTCAGAGTGGGAAATTTGTTTTAAGGACAGCTTGTATTCTCTGCTAAGATAGTGTTTCTCTCTCCTCCCTCCACTTTCCCCTCCCCTCCCGCTCTCCCCTTTAGTCTTTTTTATGGTAACAGTATGGGAGACGGTATCAGTGTGTATGGCCCTGGCTTGCCTCATACTCCGAGATCTGCCTGCCTCCCAGGTCCTGGGATTAAAGGTGTGTGCTGCCACGCCTGGCTCCAAGAAAAAAAATATTTTTCCCCGAGACAGGGTTTTCTCTGTGTAGCCTTGACTGTCTTGGGCTCGCTTTGTAGACCAGGCTGGCCTCGAACGTACAAAGATTCACCTGCCTCTGCCTCCCGAGTGCTGGGATTAAAGGCGTGTGCCACCAATGCCCGGCAAGATTTTCTTTAAACTTTATTATTTTCTATTTTAATTGAGACTCTGTAATTTAGTTACCTAATTACTGAATGTCTAGTATAAAAATGTCTTTGTGTATAAAATGTTGCATCTTTTTGGGCTAGAAAATGTGGCTGCTTAATCTGCATAGGGTCCTGCATCTCTAGCACTATATAAATGCATAAACAAGTAAATAGAATATAGTTTTCCACTATTTTAATATAGTAAGATGAGCTTTTCTTCCAAATTAGCAATTCTGAACTACTGCCTACTATATTTGGAAGTGCTGGGGCAGCCATAAGTTACTATTATCACAAATATGGGCAGATGAGCACATTGAATAGCAGCTGTGAGCAGCGTCAGAGTGGCCCCGTAGCCTTAGTGAGTGTGCATTGCACACCGATTGCTCCTGATACATGCACTCCTCCAGCTCACTGCCATGTCACTTGTCAGCGCTACTGGGTGTTCTGAGAGATGCAGGAAAACAGCTCAGTGTGTAAAAAGCCAATGGCGGTTGGCTTTGTAACCGTGGTAGGATGATTAAATGGTGGAAAACTAACATAGTCTTTTCAATCACACAGTTGGCAGAGCTGAGGCAAAGACTAGATCATGCTGAGGCCGACAGGCAAGAACTCCAAGATGAGCTGCGGCAGGAGCGCGAGGCCAGGCAGAAGCTAGAGATGATGATCAAGGAGCTGAGGCTGCAGATGGTGACGTCATCACAGAGCGCCAAGGACTAGGGGGAGGCCGATTGGATTTGGCTGACAGGGCTTGGGTTGTCACTTGCTTTAAAAATTGAATTCTAACATCTTATCTGCATGAAGATAACTAGGCATTCTGTTCATTTATAGGGCAGCAAACGTGAAGATTATATATTAGTACATAAATTTTTTCATTTTCCAAATGAATGAAAATGTATGCTTCTTTGTATTTTTTCTAGTTGGCTTGGTAATGATTACCTATGTATTTTGACCTTTAGACAGTCTACCTGTGTTTCTAAGACAAGCCAAACAGTTACATACTTTCCAAATCTGTATTATGTGGTGGGAAATACCCTGTCAATTTTGTTGTGTGTATTTCAGGCTTGAGTTTAGATACAGAGGTAACGTTTGACGCAGAGCGCCTCACTCTGCCTGCTTTCTCCGCATTACAGCGTCACCGCATTCATAGACACCAAGTCTGTTTTTCCTCTGTTCAGGTTGTGGAGTGAGTTTCTTCTGGTTTCCTCCAAGAGGGATCTTACTGATCAGATAGTACCAGCCCGCCAGCGTACGGTGGAGGGCACACTTTGCTGTGCCCTGATGCTGCACACAAGAAGCCATTTGTCATGTGTCTTTCTTTTTAAGAGCGGCTATACCTAAATATGTGTGCGCGACTTTGGAAAACTGAAATGATTTCTGAACTTGTATTAACAGTGGCGTGAAAATACGTTCACAAGGAAAATGGATTCCGCTGATGTGCGTTGGTTCCTACGTAACTCATAGTCCTCGTGTGCAGTTTTTATATGTAGTCTTACAAAGGTCTTATTAAATTTATATAATGGATTTTTTCTTTTAAATTATAAAATATTAAATATCTTGAAGGTTATTTTGGACTTTTGTATGTTTAAATGTTATCTTAAGACTTGCATGAATGGACCATTATGACTAATCATAAAATCAGGAATTTACAGTCAGCTAATAATATAATATCTGATAGGTTAATAATTCACAATTGAAGTATCTGCTACAAGCAGGATTTTTTTTGTTTTGTTTTGTTTTGTTTTGTTTTGTTTTTCGAGACAGGCTCTCTCTGTGTAGCCTTGGCCATCCTGGACTCAATTTGTAGACCAGCTGGCCTCAAACTCACAGCGATCCGCCTGCCTCTGCCTCCCGAGTGCTGGGATTAAAGGTGTGCGCCCGGCTCTACAAGCAGGAATTTTAAATGACAAATGAATTCCATGATTTTGGAAGGGCAGCCTCTGCACTTTTCTTTGTTTTTGTTTTTTGCACATAAAGTCTGATATTTTTACCAGCAAATTTCACATTAGTTGATGCTTGGCTTGAAATTTACTAGGGAAAATTTGCAGTGAGCATTGTAATTTAAAAAAAAAATTTTTTTTTAGCATTGTATTTTTTTCTTTTTGTTTTCTTTTGCCTCAATTTGCAGGGATCCTCTTGCAAGCTCTGCCTCCCATGTACTAGGTTGACAGGTGTGAATCTGACCACAGCTGGCCTCTGCCTCCCATGTGCTAGGTTGACAGGGGTGAGCCCGACCACAGCTGGCCCTGTGTGGGTTTTTAAGGGAAGTGCCTGAAAGCTTCACTGGCATCCTCATCTCAGTTTCCTGTTCCCAGTGCTGTCTCATAGCTCTGTGTGCAGTTACCTGAGATCTGTGCTTAGGAGTAACCTAGAGTTAAGGCTATCACTGTACCAGTGGTGTGGGGCATCACAGCCCTGCGTTATCACGCATGGTCATACTTACTTTCTAAAAGCAACGTTTCCACTTTCCAAAGGGGAGTTTGTTTTCTAAATATTGTGACCTGAATGTGGATTTGCTCTACTCTTTAGCTCCATAATTTGATGTGTTGCCTTCTGTAACCTCCTTGAGGAGAAGCAGATGCTAATGGCACAGGGACCATATATGTCATTCTTTTTTGTTGTTGTGTTTGGTTTTTGTTTTTTTGTTTTTGTTTTTTTTTTTTTTTGTTTTTTTGAGACAGGCTCTCTCTGTGTAGCCTTGGCTATCCTGGACTCACTTTGTAGACCAGGCTGGCCTTGAACTCACAGTGATGCGCCTGCCTCTGTCACCCAAGTGCTGGGATTAAAGGCGTGCGCCACCACTGCTTGGTCCTATATATGTCATTCTATTTAGGTCTGGAGAAAGGAAAGCCACAGGCTTCTAACGTAGCTGTAGCTGAGTTGTCACTAGTTGTATCACAGCTTGGCAGTGGGGATGCAGAGTCGAGGACTTAGAGCATTTACGTTTTGGACTTACTCGAAACTAAGCTGCTTAGATAATACTTAGTAAATGTAAATTCTTCTCGTCTTTTGATGAAATTTGCCTCATGACATTAGTTAGCATCGTCTTCACTTTTCAGAAGATGAAAGGATGTGCCATAGTTTTATGTCTGAATGTCCTTAAAAATAATTTTTAATCAACTGTAAATATATCTACTGCTGATGAAAGTAACTTTAATTTACACTGCACCCTGTAACTTGAAAAACAAGACTGAAATTCTGTAATACTCCCAAAGTGACCTCTGCTAAAATATCCATATGAAACTTATTTTATGCATGTTCACTTTGCGTGCTGGTTGCTATCTTAAAGTTTGTTTTGGTGTCGGGGCCTCCCGTGTTGTGCCAAGTCACTAGGCAAGCGGGTTTTCCCTCAGACTCCGTGTGCTGTTCAGGAAAACGTGAGACCGTTTACTCTGAAAAGCTGTGTTGAGGAGTGACTGTGGAGTTCACTAGACTGTGAGAAAGACGGTGTTAGCTTTTACACTGAGGGGTGAGTGTGATGCTTGGTGTGGGTGGCTTCTCCCTGTGATTCAATGGCTGTGAGGAATTTGCACCAAGTGTGTAAAGGCGTTGAGTGTGACAAGGTCCTGCAGCTGCCAAGGAAACTCTTAAGCCACCTGCCTAGCACAGCCAAGGCCTTGAACACCGGGAGCTTTGGCCAACATGAAGTTTGGCTTGGCTTTACCATTTTTGAAGTATATTCTTTTGCTTGAATTTCTTGTTTTTGAGGATAAGGATGTTTTATGCTTCTTGAGCTAATTTTATAACATATTTAATATATAACCTGTTTATATGTAAGATCTTTTGTACAGGGGTGGGAAGGAGTAATGAAAAAAAAAAACAAACTCATTTGTACATAGTGAATTGTAAAGCAGACTGAAGTAGGTGAAACAGTGAGTACCACACTGTTCACAGGCTCCCCGAGTCCTTTCAGAGTCACGTCAGAGCAACCAGTGTATCTATGTGTATCTATGGCTTCTTTGTAGAAAAGCTGAACAGAAAGGAAGCACAAATACTGAGAAGTGAGCCGAGGCATTTCCCTCGCCGCAGCTGCAAAGCTGGCCCTGGCGGGTTCTTCCCCGGGTCTGGAAGATCTGCTCAACATGTTACCCTGTGAGCGAGTAGGGAAGCCTCGGTTTATCTGTCCGCTATGCATTTATCTGTAGGGCAGGACATTACCAGCTGATGACAAAGCGCGGCCATGCTGTACATCTGTCTGCTTGCTAATGGTCTCACCGAAGCAATCAGCAATATGTGATATGAACTGCTGCATTATATATTATACTTGTGGGACTGAGAAATTTAAACAGAGCTTAATTTTTTTTTTCTAGTGTAAAATACCTAAGCATTTCCACTATTGGAAGAAAAACATATATGGGTATTTTGTATTGTATCTTGTTTAAAAGGACAGTCTTTTTTAATCTTCCCACTTAAATGGCTTTTAAAATACATATTACAATTTGAAGCTTGTTTAGAAATAGAATTAAATGTCTTATGTAGTGCTACTGTTTTGGAATTAGAAAGTGATCAAATGTAAAACATTTTAAAATTAAGCCCAGCAAACAAAATAGTGTTTAAAGTTAGTTTAGTATAAAAGAAATTTATAAGACTTTTTTTTCAATATATAGATACCTCACTTGAAAATAAAAGAAAGCACAGCACATTTAAAGTAATTCTCATGAAAACACCCCATTAAAATAATTGCTAAGTCTAGGACATTTTTTGAGTTGTTAGAGTTTGTGGTAAATGTAGTCACCGGTAGCTTTCCCGCCGGAAGTACTTCCCTCTCCATCACTTTAAGGCAGTATAATAGTCTTCAGCCAGTCCTCAGTTTCCAACCTGTGAAGGCAGTAAGTGAACAGCCCCTTCTGCAACTACTGACACACGCTGACCATATTGAGCATAATTCAATTGATAATTTTGCCAATGTGTGTAGGGTTATGATTAAAATTGCTGTGGTTGGTTGCATTACATGACACACAAAACTGTCCTCTACCTCACGTGAAATAAATATTTTATATGGTTTTACTAAAAAAGAAAAAAAAGACTCATCTATCTGGTTACTTAGTTTACAAATTTTGGATTATATTTATTGAAACATGACATACTGTGCTCTTAGCTTATACCTCAATTGTATTTTGTGCTGTTTTCCATCATTTTCATGCCTTGTACATAACTTGTATAGATTGTGGATGATATTCCCAATAAAAACTTTTAAAGCCAATGAAATTTGGTTCAAATCATCTTGGTGTCAACTGTTACCTTTCTTGTCCCCCTAAGGTAGAAGTTTCCCTTCCATTTTAAAGAGGTTTATCTGTTTGTGTGTGAGTGCCTGCGTGTGTGTATGTTTGCTGTGGGGATGGCTGGTGCCCATGGTGGCCAGAGGAGATCGGTGTGAGGTGCCGTGTGGGAGCTGGGAACTGAACTGGGGTCCTCTGCAAGAGCACCGAACTGCTCAACTATCCCTCAGCCCCCGTTTTCCTCTTTCTGAACCTACTTACACACAGATGAAATTATAAACTTTCGTATAATGTTTCAGGTGTAGAAAATGCCAGCATTTTGTGATTGGTTCTCAGGCTGCTTGGACTCTTCCTTTAAAACACACACACACACACACACACACACACACACACACACACACACACACACACCAGTTCCTGTCCTAAGTTATTGCTTATTACAACCTATTTAGTACCTTACGGCAAACTGCCAGTATTTCAGGCTCAAATACAGGAGCAGGCCGACTGGGTGTGTGGCTTCAGATCCAGCAGGGTGATGTCCTCTGAGCGTGACTGGGTTGGTGCTGTTGATGGCACGGCTGTGTGGAACCTGCCTTACCCAAATAAGTGACCCAGAAGAAAGCAGCACTACTGTTTTCCTTTTTTGTTATTTGTTTTTGAGATGATTTCTTTATGTAGCCCTGGCTGGGCTGGAAAAGTTTTCGTTTTACCAGTGTTACCCATGCACATACGAGATGTGGTTTCATCCCAGTTTGACCTGCATTTCTGTAGTGACTAAGGATGCTGAGACCACTTTCATGGGCTGGCTAGCTGTCTTTATGTTTTTTGGAGACATCTTGAAACTGGTTGTCTGCTTCTAAAATTGGCTTCTGTCGTGCTTTGTTGAGTATTAGCCCTTTATCTTAGTCTAGGTTTTTTTGTTTGCTTTTACTGTGCTGTCCTCTTTTATTTTTATTTTTATTTTTATTTTTTGGTTTTTTGAGACAAGGTTTTTCTTTGTAGCCTTAGCTATCCAGGACTCACTTTGTAGACCAGGCTGGCCTCGAACTCACAGTGATCCACCTGCCTCTGCCTCCCGAGTACTGGGATTATAGGCGTGTGCCACCACACCCGGCCTGTGCTGGCCTCTTATATGCTGAGCATCCATTAGTCTTTATTCTTTGTCAGATTATGACTCGTCTCTATTTCTACCATTCTGATCAGTCTCTTTCTCAGTCTTACTTTGCTTGTAGCCATGACAAAATGGCAGACAACAGGAACTTAGGGAGAAAGGGCTTATTTTGGCTCCCAGGTTGGGGGGTGGGGTGGGGTACAGTCAGTCAGGCGTGGCAGCAGGAGCTTGAGGCTGCGCTCACACTGCATTGGCCATCAGGAAGTACTGTTTTTTATTCCTTCTGAGGCCTCAGCCCTTGGGCTGGTGCTGCCTGTAGTCAGCATCCTCAAACCCCTTGTCTCCAGGGTCACCCTACATCTCAGGCTCACCCAAAGAATCATCACACCTCTGAGGAGTGAGTTTTGAAATTAATAGCCCAGTTTATTTTGTCTTTTGTTACCTGTGAACTTTTGACGCCATAATAATTGTTGCTAAATTCAGTGTCACTAACCTAGGTCTTTGATCAGTTTTCACTTTTGTATCTGATGCAGTACAGCCGCCTCCTCTTACTCTCCCCGCCCCCTTCTTTTTAAAAAGTAGGTATCCAGTTTTCCTAGCCCTCTTATTGATAAGAACAAGTCATAAAGCCCAATCTCCTCCTCTCCCCCCCCCCCCCCCCCCCCCCCCCCCCGCCCCATCAAGTGGTCTTGGTAACCTTATTGGAAAATTCACTTAACTGTATCACTTAAAACATATTTCTGAGCTGGGCGTGGTGGCGCACGCCTTTAATCCCAGCACTTGGGAGGCAGAGGCAGGCGGATGGCTTTGAGTTCAAGGCCAGCCTGGTCTACAAAGCGAGTCCAGGACAGCCAAGGCTACACAGAGAAACCCTGTCTCAAAAACAAAAACAAACAAACAAACAAAAAACAAAACATTTCTGAGCTCTTTTGTACCTGTCCTTACTCAAAAAAAAAACAAAAAAAAAAAAAAAAAAAAAAAAAACCTGTTTTGACATGGAACTTTGAAGTAAGTTTTAAAATGAGGACTTGCAAATCTTCTAAATTTCTTTTCTTTTCTTTCTTTCTTTCTTTATTTTTATTTATTTTTAATATATTTATTTATTATTATGCATACAGTGCTGAAAAGGGCATCAGATCACATTATAGATGGTTGTAAGCCACCATGTGGTTGCTGGGAATTGAACTCATAACCTCTGGAAGAGCAGTCAGTGCTCTTAACCACTGAGCCATCTCTCCAGCTCCTCTTCTCTTTTAAAACAGAGTCTCACTGTGCTGTGGCCTGGCTGGCCTGGAACTCCGAAATCTGCCCATCCCTGCCTCTCCAGTGCTGGGGTCATATGTGCCACCATCTCTGGCCCCAGATTTTTAAAAATTCATACTGCCTTAATAATTTGGGTTTGTACCAGTTTCACAATGATCGTAATTTTGATAGGATTGCACTAAATCTATGAAATGAATGCCTTGGGTTCATTGCTGTTCTAACAAAGTTAAATCTTAGAGAGTATGAACTTGGGATGTCTCTCTACACTGGTGTTTAGTTCCCAGCATTTTCACTCCACAAACCATTTTTTTTCCCTTGGTTAATTTTATCCCTAAATAATTCTTTTTGATGCAGACTAAATTAATTTCCATTTAGGAGTCTTTTGTTTTTAGGGCATAAGACTGCAACTGAGTTTTACATCTTTATTTTGTAGCCTGGCACTTTGTTGAATGGATTTATTAGCACTCACTCTCTCGCTGTATGTGTGTGTGTGTCTCTTTTGTCTGCCTGTCTGTTTGTCTGTCTGTCTCTCTCTCTCTCTCTGTCTCTTTGTTTCTCTCACTCTATGTGTGTCTCTCTGTGTCTCTCTGTCTCTGCTTCTGTCTCACTGTGTGTCTCTCATTCTCTCTGTCTCTGTCTCATATTCTGTTTCTGTCTCTTTCTCTGTGTCTCTCTCTGTGTGTCTGTCTCTCTGTGTATGTGTGTGTGTGCCTCTGTCCCTCTCTGTGTATGTGTGTGTGTGTCTCTGTCTCTCCCTGTGTCTCTCTCACTCTGTGTGTGCCTCTCTCTGTCTCTGTGTCTGTCAGTTTTTCTCTCTCTCACTCTCTGTGTCTGTCAGTTTCTCTCTCTCACTCTCTGTGTCTGTCAGTCAGTCTCTCTCTTTCTCTCTCTCTCTCTCTCTCTCTCTCTCTCTCTCTCTCTCTGTGTGTGTGTGTGTGTGTGTGTCTGTCTGTCTGAGGTCCTTGATCATTCTTGATGACAGATTTTTAATGATTCAGTCTTCTTGTCCTGGTCTGTTGAAGTTTTTCTATTCAGTGTTTCATCTTTGTGGATTAAATGTGCCCAATACTATACAAGTTTGCTCTTGGTTATCCAGTTTATTACCATGTAATTATTACTTAGTCTCATTGTCCCATCTGTTTCTCTTGTATTGGTTGGAATGAATGCATTTTTCATTCTAATTCCTCTCTTTTTTTCCTTAGCTGAGCTAAGTTTTGTTGATTCCCACCCCACCCCCACTTTGACAAGGAAGAATTGCTTTCAGGGCATCCAGACCTTTTATGTTCCTCTTCCGGTTTCTTATGTAATTCTCTGTCATCCTTATTACTCTGTTCTTTCCTCTGAGGTTCTCTTGGCCGTCTTTCTGTAGATTGGAGACATAGTAAGACAGAGAGTATTTATGAATGTGTGTGTGTGCATGTCATGGTGACCACTGAGAGCGGAGGACGGTTTGTGGACTTGGTTCTCTACTTCCCTGTTTGTTTGTTTTGTACACACACACACACACACACACACACACACACACACACACACACACCAGCTTCTGAGGATCAAACACAGGTTGTCTGGCTTGAGACAAGTGCTCTTACCTGCTGAGCCATCTTGTGACCTAAAGAATCTTTTCTCTTTTTCTTTTTCTTTCTTTCTTTCTTTCTTTTTTTTTTTTTTTTTTTTTCGAGACAGGGTTTCTCTGTGTAGCCTTGACCATCCTGGACTCACTTTGTAGACCAGGCTGGCCTCGAACTCACAGTGATCCGCCTGCCTCTGCCTCCCAACTGCTGGGATTAAAGGCGTGCGCCACCACGCCCGGCTAAGAATCTTTTTTCAAGTGTTGATACTTAGTGCCACAAACTTCTCTTAGGGTCACTTTGGCTGTGTACAATGAGTCTTGGCATACTGTGTTTCTGTTTTCATTTGTTTTTGTTTTAGGAGCTATTATCTGGTCCCCACAAACTGGAAAGTTTTTGTAACTTCTCCTATTACTGATTTATAGTCTCACACTATTGTGGTCAGAAGAGATTGTTTTGACATTTTGGTTTTCCTTTATTTGCATGGGGCTTTGTTTTCCCCTCCCCCATTCCCTTCCTTTCTTGTGCACATTACCTCTCTGTGTGCTTTATGCATTGAGCCAGGCTGTCATGTCATGCACATAATCTACCTGCTATGGAACAACTCCCCTAGTTGTCCTTAGGTTTTTTTCGTCAGTGTCTTTGAAGGTGAAATGAGTAAACAGCTTCCATTGAATTACCCTGTCTCTTTTTAAAAAGATTCATCTTATTTTAAAATTATGTGTGTGTGACTTAGACTTCGCACAGAATACACACCCAGACACCAAATTCTCAGTACAAAGAAGATTTATTACCCTGGATGGACAAGCAGGTTCCTAGGGAGGGTGCCACCCCTGGATGAGAAAAAGACAGTAGCAGATGTCTCTACAGAAGTGGAGTTTTAAGAAGGGGGAAATCTGTGTTAGGGGAAGTTGGTGAGTCCTGATTGGAGCTGTTAGCCAGGGTAGGCAAATGATGAATTTTGATTCTGGACCATGGTGTTTTGATAGTTGAACCTTGGAGTTTTAGAGGCCAAATGAGGGAACAGACCTTGGGGATTAGTTTTAGGAATGCAATCTAATGAGTTAGCAAGGGAGAAGGAGAGGTCAGGGCAAGACCCACTGGAGCAATGTTTGCCGTACTTGGACCTGTTAGAAAGCCCTTCAATAAAGAGTGCAGCTACGGCCGGCAGCTGGGTGCAGTGGCGCACACCTTTAATCCCAGCACTCAGGGAGGCAGAGGCAGGCGGATCTCAGCGAGTTCAAGGCCAGCCTGGTCTACAAAGCTAGTCCAGGATAGCCAGGGCTTCACAAAAAAAAAAACCCTTTCTTGAAAAAACAAAACAAAACAAACAAGCAAACAAACAAAAAACACCCAAAACCCAAATCAAGCCAAAATGACAGCTACAAGAGTGCAGGTACCAGAGGAGGCCAGAAAGGTCAGATCTTCTGGAACTAAAATTGCCGAAAGTTTTAGCAACCTCGTGTGTGTGCTGGCAACCGAGCAGCAAGTGTTCCAGGGGGATTGGAAAGATGAGTTTGTATTTCTCCAGCGCACTTGCTTCTCTTGCAGAGGACCAGGGTTCAGTTCCCAGCACCCACAGAGCATCTCACAAACATCTGTAACTAGTTCCTGGGGGGGGGGAGGGGAGGGGAATCTGGCTTTCTCAGGCACTGGGTGCATATACACATGTAGGAAAATCATGCATACACATTGGTGTCTTCTTGGTTGTTGTTGTTGTTGGTTTTTTTGTTTTGTTTTGTTTTGTTTTTTGAGACAAGGTTTCTTTGTATAGCATTGGCTGTCCTGGACTCACTTTGTAGACCAGACTGGCCTCGAACTCACAGGGATCCACCTGCCTCTGCCTCCCAAGTGTTAGGACTAAAGGTGTGCGCCACTACCTTGGTGTTTTCTTGAAGGGAGAGCTATAGTCATTTACATTCAAGCTATGTTGGTAGGTGGCACTCTGCCACTGCCATTTGGTCATTTCCTCATTATTTTATAACCCTTTGTCCCTTTCCTGGTGCATTCCTTTGTAATTAGATAATTCTTCCAAAGTGTAACTTTTGATTTCTTTATTTCTATTTATTTATTTGTTTATTTACAGATAGAATCTTCCTGTGTTGCTTATACTTGTGGTCTTCTGGCTTCCGTCTGCCAAATGCTGGGATTGTGTTGCCGGATCCCTTCTAAATTACATGGCTTGACGTCGATGGTTTTGTCGTTGCCACTGTTCTTCCTCTCTCCTGCCACTGCACCTGACTGTTAAATTCTTGGCTTGTGTTACCAGGTGACTTACACAAAACACCTATAGTTAACCTTAGGTGGTGGTAGGCTAATAACTCACCCCTTGTTTGCTTTCTGTTGCTATGAGGAAAGAATTTGTTTCAGATTTTGCAACTCCCAGTCCTTTACTGATGGGATTCAGGGCAGGTACTCCAGGCAGGACCCCGGCAGAAACCAGGGCAGAGACCAGAGAGGAATGCTGCTTCCTGGCTTGTTCCGCCTGCCTTTGCTCTGATAACTCTCTTACACTGCTCAGACCTACCTGCCTAGGGGTGGCCCCACCCATACAGGCCTGGGCCTTCCCTTATCCGTCATCGATCAAGACGATTCCTCACTGCCATGCCCACAGGCCAATCTGATGGAGGCAGTTCCTCAGTTGAGGGTCTGGTCTCTCTTGCCAGGTGTCCCTAGTTTGTGTCAAGCTGACATCATCGTGCTTGCTGAGTCTGAGAGGGGTCATCTATATGGATGGCTATTATGACCGGGAGTTCAGCTGCTACTTATTATTAGGACTTTGACCGATTTTGAGTCTCTGTAGTCACCATTCTGGGGGAAAACAAAAACAACAACAACAAAAAACAAAACAACAACAACAAAAAAAGAAAGAAAGAAAGAAAGGAAAGAAAAGAAAAGAAAAAAAGAAAAAATTTCTCTGTCCAAAGCCAAAACCGCTGTTAATAATCTGTGAGCATAAACGTAACTATTTAGAAGGCAATTTGACAGGCACATGGTGTCCAATGAGCAAAACAGCAGCAGCTTCTCATTGGGCATAGCCCCTCTCCCCCCACCCCCCCCAGCCACTGGGCTTTGGTTGGCTTACAGGACTACCTGCGCAGTAGGCACAAAATCCAATCACAAAGAGACTAGTTACCTCCACGACACTCTTGGCCACTTATGCCCCAGTGGGTTTATCTTGTATAGCTGGTCAGAATTGTCGCCTCCAAGGTCCACAGTGAAGTAAGAGATGACAATTCTCTACCAGCAGGCGACATAGCACGTTCTAGCAATGAAGGCTAGCCAGCAGAGAGGAAGTTTCCAGTTCTAGCTGGATTTCTCTGTCCTGAAGTGAAAGTATGTAGTTCCTTAGCAATAGGGTCTTACTATCAAGTTTTGGCGGACAACCAATAGCACTGGCAATTGCCTGCATTGTTATTTTGGGAGCCTCTGGGTCTCCCTAGCCACAACTTATAGGAAGGCTGCCCATCCCTGGCTCTGGGTTGTTTTTTTGTTTTGTTTTGTTTTTTTTTTTGTTTTTGTTTTTGTTTTTGTTTTTTGAGACAGGGTTTCTCTGTGTAGCCTTGGCCATCCTGGATTCACTTTGCAGACCAGGCTGGCCTTGAACTCACAGCAATCCGCCTGCCTCTGCCTCCCGAGTGCTGGGATTAAAGGTGTGCGCCACCACGCCTGGCTCTGGATTTTTTATTTAATAACCTATGACTGTTGGGTGCAGCTTAATCCCACATAGAGTATCTTTGTCAAACGCTTAAAATTAAGTTTTAGCCAGGCAGTGGTGGCATATACCTTTAATCCCAGCACTCGGGAGGCAGAGGGAGGCAGATCTCTGTGAGTTCAAGGCCAGCCTGGTCTTCAGAGCAAGTTCCAGGACAGCCAGAGTTATACAGAGAAACCTTGTCTTTAAATAAATAAATAATTTTTGATTAAGTTATAGACTGTCATACATTTTATTTTTGTAACACATTTTGCATTTTTCATAGTTTTGTGCTTTGAGCTTTTTGTTTGTTGGTTGGTTGGTTTTTTTCTGAGACAGAGTTTCTCTGTGTAGCCTTCGCTGTCCTGGCTCACTTTGTAGACCAGGCTGGCCTCGAACTCACAGAGATCTTCCTGCCTCTGCCTCCTGAGTGCTGGGATTAGAGATGTGCACTACCATGCCCTGCTGTGCTTTGAGTTTTTACCCACAATATATGAATGATTTATTTGCAAACCACCATTGCAGTACTTCAGCATACTGAATCTGATAATGTTCTTAATTTTCCTAGTGAGTTTTTTTTTAAACATTTATTTATTATGTATACAGTGTTCTGCCTGCATGTAGGCATGCTGGCCAGACAGGGCACCAGATTTCACTGTAGATGGTTGTGAGCCACCATGTGGTTGCTGGGAATTGAACTCAGGACCTTTGAAAGAGCAGGCAGTACTCTTAACTGCTGAGCCATCTCTCTAGTCCTCCTAGTGAGTTTTATATCTCCACATGTGTAAAACATCCTCTTCTTTTCCTTTGAAGAGCTTCCTTTAACATTTTTTAGTCTGGTGGTGATGAAGGCCATTTAGGTTTCTGTTTGGGCAGGGTTATTTTCCTCCTTCATTTCTAGGGGACAGTTTTGCTGTTGGTACTTGGCCCCTCTGGAGATTGAATATAATCATCACACTGTAGCCTGTCCAGAAAGGTAAGTGCCCATAGGCACAGAACTCTGCTGTGCGTTTGCTTCTATGTGTGTCATAGTCTTATTTGGTTGGAGAACTTTGATCATCTTGTACCTAGATATTTATATCTTTTTTTTTTTTTTTTTGTTTTTCGAGACAGGGTTTCTCTGTGTAGCCTTGGCCATCCTGGACTCACTTTGTAGACCAGGCTGGGATATTTATATCTTTTAGCTTTGCAAAGTTTCCTGCCATTATTTCTTTAAGTAAGCTTCCTCTCCCTTTGTTCTCTCCTGAAGACAAATAACTCAGATGTTTGGCCTTTGACAGTGTCTCTAAGTCATACAAATTATCTTCTTGTTTGAGGTCTCATCTTAGGTGGCCTTGAGCTTGCTATATAGCTGCGGACATTTTAGAATTCCTGGTCTGCAGGGCTCAATATCTTAGATATGTGAGGGCCCAGTACAGAGGCAGAGCCAGTGTTGGCAGCACTCAGGATCTAAGCATGAGCCTCAGGGCTGGGAATGCATGAGGTCAGTAGAAGTAAGTAGCCGCCACCTCCCTCCTCCTTCCTTCCCTCCCCCTCCCTCCTCCTTCCTTCCCTCCCCCTCCCCCCTCCTTCCTTCCCTCCCCCCTCCTTCCTTCCCTCCCCACCTCCCCCCTCCTTCCTTCCCTCCCCACCTCCCTCCTCCTTCCTTCCCTCCCCACCTCCCCCTCCTTTCTTCCCTCCCCCCTCCTTCCTTCCCTCTCCACTTTCTTCCTCCTTCCTTCCCTCCCCCTCCTTCCTTCCCTCCCCACCTCCCTCCTCCTTCCTTCCCTCCCCACCTCCCCCCTCCTTCCTTCCTTCCCCACCTCCCTCCTCCTTCCTTCCCTCCCCACCTCCCCCCTCCTTCCTTCCCTCCCCACTTCCCTTCTTCCATGTCCTTCCTTCACATTCAAAAGCATCTCTTCACTTCTCTTTTAGTTTCTTCTGTCCGCTCAAGTCAGAGCTTCATCTCCATTGTGCGGTGACTATGTGATGCGCCCTGTGGACTCCTGAGCTAGACCACTTGGTCCCTCTTTGGTGGATCTGTTTTGGAAGGCTGTGGAACCTTCTTCGGGATGTGGGGCTTTGGTGGCAGAAGTGGGCCTCTAGGGAGGGATCCCCACTAGTCTGAGGACTACAGACACGGAGTGCCCGGCCGACTCAGGCTTCTGAAGCCAAACAGTGTCCTCTCTTAAGTTGTTTCTGTTGGGTGCTTTGGTCACAAGAATGAAGAATTAGGTAATAACATGAACTCCTGGAGGCCTGAGATTCTGATATCCGTGTTTTGCCAGCAGTGTTCCTATCGATCTTTTTGGCGACCAATTGTTTTTATGAGTCAGGGTCTCACTGGGTAGCCCTGGCTGGCCTGGAGCAACTCAGAGAGCTTTGCCGGCTTCTGCTGGGATTAAAGGCATGCACCACTTGCCTGGCAGATGGTTGTTCTTTTGAACTGGGTACCGTTTCTCTGTTTCTTTGTATGGCTTAATGAGTTTTGTTTTCAGCTGGGTATGTGAAAAATTGTAATTTAGTAATTTCTTTCTTTCTTTTCTTTCTTTCTTTCTTTCTTTCTTTCTTTCTTTCTTTCTTTCTTTCTTTTGAGACAGGGTTTCTCTGTGTAGCCCTGGCTATCCTGGACTCATCTTGTAGACCAGGCTGGCCTTGAACTCACAGAGATCTGCCTGCCTCTGCCTCCCGAGTGCTAGGATTAAAGGCGTGCGCCACCACTGCCCAGCTTAATTTAGTAACTCTTTTTTTTTTTTTTTCTTTTTTCCGAGACAGGGTTTTTCTGTATAGCCTTGGCTATCCTGGACTAACTTTGCAGACCAGGCTGGCCTCGAACTCACAGTGATCCACCTAATTTAGTAACTCTTAAAGCATGCCTTTAATCCCAGAATTTGGGAGGCAGAGGCAGGGGGAGCTCCGTGAGTTCGAGGTCAGCCTGGACTACAGAGCTAGTTCCAGGACAGCCAGAGCTGTTACACAGAGAAGCCCTGTCTCGAAAAACAAAAACAAAACCAAACAAAGCAACAACAACAAAATCAGATACTTTTCTTTCTCTAATTTATTGGCTTCCTTTTTTTTTAATTGGTAAGCGCTACACTGGCCTGTTTGTTCTGAGACTCCTGTAGACCACTTCTGCAAAGATTATTTATTGTGGGGACCACTGAAGTTCATATTCATTTTGCCCATGTTTACTTAATGCTTTGATGGGTTATCATAAAGAGCAGGAGCTAAACCTAGAAAGAAGAAAACAATCAATCAAGCAAACAAAAATCCAAAAACCAAAAGGAAATTCAGAAAACCGAAGCAGATTAAGGACTACCTAACTACCCCCCACCCCCACCCCCACCCCGGTCTGTGTAGCTGAACTGTCTGGGCGCTCCTCAACGCTCAGCCAAGTTTGCCAGGATCCTAAAGGTTAGCTCACGGTTATGTTAGCTTTGGGATCAGTCCAAGTCTTTCCTGAGCGTGTGTCTTGCCTGGGCATGTGTGTTGTTTCCCAACCCCCTTTACAAACACAGCTCCTTTGAATGTCTTGTTTGTTAAAAGAATTTTGTTCCAACATTTGTAGTCCTTAGGTAGTTTTTAAAACAAACAAACAAAAACAGCAAAAACAAAAGCAAAGGCAAAAAGACATAACAGGGTCTTGTGTACCCCAAGCTGACCTTAAACTTGCTTATTTTGTTTGTTTCTTTTGTTTTTGTTTTCCCAAGACAGGGTTTCTCTGTGTAGCCTCTGCTGTCCTGGACTCTCTTTGGAGACCAAGCTGGCCTCAAACTCACAGTGATCAGCCTGCCTCTGTCTCCCGACTTAAATTTGCTATGTAGCCAAGGGTGACCTTGAACTTGTGACCCTCCTGCCTGTACCTCCTGAGTACTAAATTACAGGCATGTATCACCCTGCTCAGTTTCTGTGGTGCTTGAGACTGAACCCAGGGCTTTGTGTATGTTAGGCAAACACTCTTCCAACCAGGCTGCGCCTCTAGTCTCCAGGCGTTTTGTTAAGTGTTTCCACCACCACAACCATTTTTGTTGAGACATCTATGAGTATGTAGTTTATCTTGTGTCCTTTGTATGTGCTGTATCCATCAAACATCCACCCTAGAGATGTGTTATGGCAACATTACAGCAGAAACCGTAGCTCTGGGAGGACCAACAGACTAGGTTCAGACATTTATGCAAACACACCAATTAAATCAATGATAGAAAGTAAAGAATGGAGGAGTGTGTGTGTGTGTGTGTGTGTGTGTGTGTGTGTGTGTGTGTGTGTACCTGTTTATGGGTGTGTGCTTGGGTCCATGAAGGCCCCAGATCAATGCTGAGTGTCTTCTTCAATCACCGTTTACCTTAGTTTTGAGCCGCTGAGCCTGAAGCTCACTGAAGTTGGCTGCTGGCTGGTACTGAGCCCTATGGGTACCCCTGCCTCCATCCCCACAGGGCTGAGGTTACAGACAGCAACTGCCCTGTGCACTTTTCATATGGTGCTAGAGGTCTGAACTTAGGTCCTCCTGCCGCAGCAAGCACTGTACTGACAGAGCCATCTCCCCAGCCACTGCACAAAAGAGATTTAGTGGCTACTGCCACATTGGGAAGTACAGATAATGAGGTCAGTGACCTCTCCAGTCCATCCTTGGGACGTTCCTGTGGGGAAGAATCGGGGCTGGGGCAAGAGGCCTGCATAGCTGAGTGGCCTTGGTCAAGGTGGTCACCTTGCTCGGTATCCCAGCTCTAGTTTCACTGAGTGCTTTCAAGGAAGAAGCCCTCACTGCTAGAGGGGATTAGTTCCCATGAGCTGATGGTTTCTGGTTGCTGGTGATGTCACTGTAGCTTTCTTTCTCTCTCTCTCTTTCTTTCTTTCCTTAAATTTATTTATTTTTATTTTATGTGCATTGTATGTCTGTGGGTGTCAGGTTTTGAAGTTACGGACAGTTGTGAGTTGCCATTGTAGATGCTGAGAATTGAACCCGGGTCCTCTGGAAGAACAGTCAGTACTTCTAAGAGCTGAGCCATCTCTCCAGCCTCTCTTTCTTTCTTTCTTTCTTCTTTCTTCTTTTTTATTTTTTGAGACAGGGTTTCTCTGTGTAGCCTTGGCTGTCCTGGACTCACTTTGTAGACCAGGTTGGCCTCAGACTCACAGTGATCCTCCTGCCTCAGCCTTCCAAGTGCTGGGATTAAAGGCATGCGCCACCACGCCCTGCTGTTCTCATGATATCTGTCCGCGGGTTGCAGACTCGGCAGTTCCTGGAATGTCAGTTGAATGCCAGCTCAGGACGGTGACTGGGAGGCTCCAGGCATCTTTTAGGGGTCTGGACCATTGTAAAAGGTACTGACTCAGTGACTCTTATCTGTTCTTGCAGCCTGGGTGAGAAGGGTTAGGTAAGACAGGCCTTTCGACAGACACACCTTGGAGATCAGTACACCAGCAAGAGCCAAGGAGGCAACTGTCCCAAAGAAACACAAAGCACACAGGCAGAGATGCCCAGCTTTCAAACACTTCTAGTTACTTGTGGCCTATGCCAACGTCCACTTTCAGGAGCATTTTCTAAGTGCCTGGTCTAACACCACACCAGCTGTACTCAGTATATTTCAAGCAAAGTCTGTTCCTGCTCTGGTTTGAGAGAGGAAACTGAATAGGGGGATGGGTCTGACATGTGAAAATTCTTCAGGACTGCCCTGTCATTTTGAAAGTAGCATTTCCTACCCCAGCTGTTAGACTGTTTGCTCAGCTGCTGCAAAGTTTTCTTTGCTATTTCATGGAGCACTGAAAAGGCTGGTTTTGACTAGTTTTTATTTGTTTGTTTGTTTCCTCATTCCTATAGGGAAACCAGTGCCTACAGCTTCCTACTCCACCGTTTTGATCATGGCCATCCTGCTTAAACATATGCCGGGCGTGGTGTCACAGGCCTTTAATCCCAGCACTCGGGAGGCAAAGGCAGGCCGATCGCTGTGAGTTCGAGGCCAGCCTGGTCTATAAAGTAAGTCCAGGACAGTCAAGGCTACACAGAGAAACCCTGTCTCAAAACAAACAAACAAACAAAAAAAACCCGTAGCCTTGGTAACCCTGTCTCCAGGTGATGTGCAGCAATTTTGTCACATGCTGTTGGTAGCACTAACGCTGGAATAATGGGAGAAATTGTTACACAGGACTGAATGCCAGCCAGGAGATGGGGCAACTGGGGGACATCTTAGAGGCCACTTACTACAGGAAAGAAAATTCCCTCAAAAGATAGTTGATAGTGGATAGTAGGAGATTGAACACATTAGAGCTGAAGATTTCTATTGGAGAGATGTAAAGGCCTGGATTTAACTCAGACAACAACGGTTGCTTTGTTATGGCCTGACCATCCATACTGTAGCTCCCAGGCACCTGAACAAAGTCCCATGGGTGAGCTTAAGAGCGGAGATGTTGACAGGGCACCACGCTCAGGAGTCTGGGAAGCTGTTTCTTTGAGACAACGACACCTGAATTGAGTTTTCAAAGATGAGAGAGTCAGTAAGAGACAGCAAGTATGGTCACTTCACTCCCACTCCCAGAGACAAACAGCTGAAGGGATGGGAGGGCTGCCTGTGACTGACATGTGTTCTAGGGAGGAAGCTTGCTGCATGATGATAGGCGAGGAGGCGCCTGTGGGTAACGTGCAGCATTACGCTTACAGTGAAGACATCTCAAGATGCCCAACACAGAGCTAAGACTGTGTGTGTGTGTACGTACACATGTGTACATGTGTGTATATATGTAGTGGATGTGTGTGTCCTGAATTGTGTGTGTGTGTCTGTGTGTGTGTGTGTGTGTGTGTGTGTGTGTGTCTGTGTGTGTGATATCATGGGTATGAAAGCCAAGGGACAATCTATGAGAATCAAGTCTCTCCTTTTAGCACTAGATTTCCAGGAATCAAATTCAGGCCATTAACTAGGCTTAGTGATGAGTATCTTTACCCAAGGAGTGATCTCACCGGCCCACAGGTATTTATAAATGCTTAAGATATTTTACTCTTAAAAACGAAGAGAATGTCCTGTTTATCAAGACAGCCGATGTTTCTTATGGGGAAATGTCTAAAAAACAAAAGAGAGAGGCTGGTAGTGGTAGTGCTCTGCATCCCAGGGGGCAGAGGCAAATGGATCTCTGAGTTGAAGGCCACCCTGATCTCTACAATGAGTTACTGGACAGCCAGGGCCAAACAGAGAAACCCTGACTTGAAAAAAACAACAAAACAAAGCAAAACAAAACACCCGAAGACACCAATAAAAGCAGAAAAACACAACAACAACAGAACAAAATACCTTAATCCCATTGTTCAAAGGGATTATTTGTTAAATTTTAGTGTATATTCTTCTAATACGTGTCTATAAAAAGCCTCCAATTGTACAGGTTATATGGATTTAAGTAGTGTATTTTTTGAAAATGATAATTTGGGGCTGGAGAGATGGCTCAGTGGAAAAGAATAATTGCTGCTATTTTCAGGACCAGAGTTCAATTCCCTGCACCCAGGTTGGGGATTACAGTTGTCTGTAACGCCAGCTTCAGGGCCCTTCTGGCTTCCATAGGCACCTGTACACATCTGTGCATACAGGCTTACACATGGACACATAGAAGAAAAATAAGAGGATATTTTATAACATCTGGTTCTTAACCAACATTTTTATTGAGATGTAAACCACAAAAAGTTAACTGAATTTTTTTAAACAAATTTCTTAGATAAACTTTTGGAAGCTTTGTCAAAGAATATGTGTATCTTAAATCTTTTTGTTCTATCTTGCCAAATTCTCTGGAGAAGGGTATGCCAGTGAGGCTGTTGGTATTTTGTTAACACCCTTTTTGCATAAGTTAAAGTCAGCTTTATCTAGTGGCAAAGGGAGTCTGTGAGAGCCCTCCAGTGGCCAAGCTAAGTTTTGCAAATAATTGTTTTCTGTGGAATTTAATGTGAAGGTGTAAAATCTTCTTAGTAAAGAGTTATCTTGGCTATTTAAAAGTCTTTTTCTCAGCCAGGTGGTGGTGGCACACGCCTTTACTCCCAGCACTCAGGAGGCAGAGGCAGATGTATCTCTGAGTTCGAGACCAGCCTTGTCTACAGAGTGAGTTCCAGGATAGTCAGGGTTACATAGGGAAACCCTGTCTTAAAAAAAAACAAACCAAGGCTGGGTGGTGGTGGCGCACGCCTTAAATCCCAGCACTCAGGAGGCAGAGGCAGGTGGATTGCTGTGAGTTCAAGGCCAGCCTGGTCTACAAAGCGACTCCAGGACAGCCAAGGCTAACACAGAGAGAGAGACCCTGTCTCGAAAAACCAAAAACCAAAACAAAACAAAAACAAAAAACAAACAAACCAAACAAAAAACAAAAAACCCAACCCAAACCAAACCAAAACCAAACTAAATAAACAAGCAAACAAGTAAATAGGCAAATACATAAATAAACAAATAATACCACCTTTAATCCCAGCACTCAGGGAGGCAGAGGCAGGTAGATTGATGTGAGTTCAAGGCCAGCCTAGTCTACAAACCTTCTAAAGTAGAATAATGTTTTGTGTAAGAAACAGAAAGAAAAGACGTGGTGGGACATGCCTGTACTCCCAGCATAGAGAGTCTGAGAAAGCAGGATTGCCAGTTAGACACCAGCTGGGCTTACATAATGAGACTCAATCTTGAAAAAAATAAAAGGAAAGGAAATACAGAAAAAGACATCAAAAAGCCTCTTGTTCTTAAAAAAAAAAAAAAAAAAAAAAAAAAGGAAAGGCTGGGGGCTGGCTAGATGTTCAGCAGGTAAGAGCACTGTCTGCTCTTCTAGGCATTTTGCACTCAATTCCTAGCAATCACATGGTGGCTCATATCCATCTATAATGAGATCTGGTGCCCTCTTCTGGCCTGCAGCTGCACATGCAGGTAGGGCCCAGAGCATTAGATCTCCCCGGATCTGGGTTTCAGGAGATTGCGGGCTTCCTGGGTTTGGTGCTAGGGACTGGACTCAGGTCCCTTGCAGGCTCTCACGCACCAGCCAGCTCCCAGAATGCATCCTTTCTAAATCACGCACTGAACGAACGCCAGGGACACATGTGATGCTCCGGTCATGTTATGCTTCATATGTTTTCAGTAAAAGGTTTAAAATTGGACAAATTGCTCAATACCGATGTCCTATGTAGTTGAATGACAATACTTGTTCTTACTGTCTTAGCTCAGGACTTAATGGTGGGGCTTTTTATATTGTTTCCTTATTTTTCCATCCAGCATTCACATATTTTATTACTGGGATTTTTTAGGAAGTGTGATCTCCAGTGTGGGACTGACACAAGTCCCTTTACTAACAGTCAGTAGGAGTGATGTCACGCCTGAGACCCACACCATCACCCTGAGTCTTCTAACAGGTCAGTAGGAGTGATGTCACGGCTGAGACCCACATCATCACCCTGAGTCTTCTAACAGGTCAGTAGGAGTGATGTCACGGCTGAGACCCACATCATCACCCTGAGTCTTCTTCTTTTTTTTTTTTTTTTTGGTTTTTTAAGACAGGGTTTCTCTGTGTAGCCTTGGCCATCCTGGACTCACTTTGTAGACCAGGCTGGCCTCGAACTCACAGCGATCTGCCTGCCTCTGCCTCCCGAGTGCTGGGATTAAAGGCGTGTGCCACCACGCCCAGCCACCCTGAGTCTTCTAACAGGTCAGTAGGAGTGCTGTCACGGCTGAGACCCACACCATCACCCCGAGTCTCAGGTGTCTGGAAGGAGAACGGGCTGAATGGGGCAGAAGAAAGGGCTCAGCCCAAATTCTAGCTCACTGCTCAAGTTGGCTGCTTCCTTTGTATATGACCCAGAAAGAAGGCAACCTTGGGATAAAAATGGCTTCTGGGCTAGAAATTGCACCCGTGAGCTTTCTTGATGGGCTTTTTCACCCCTCATCAAGGACACTTCTTTTTGCATTAAACAAGTGATTACAGAGAATTGTGAGAAGAAGTGTAAACTTTGTCACAGGTGAAAGCAATCTTGGCGGGCTTTGCCCTTGGACACACCAGGGATACTCCCTGAGATTAACCTTGAGATAGACTGGGTGGAGCCATCCTGGGCCTGGAATTAAGGAAGCAGATGAGGGAGGGGGCAGGGGTGAGGGTGGGACACTCCACCTGGATTACTGTGTTTCTAATTGCCCTCAATGGGAGGAGGAGACCCACCCTTGCTCCTGAGAGACAGACAGGCAGAGAGGACAAGAGGAGCTGCAGGTTCGGACCGAGCTCGAGCGCATATGGATCAGGAAAAGGATCAGCAAACAGGCCAGATCAGCGCACAGGCCAGAGACACCTAGGGACCCGTCCTATGGAACGGATACCGAAAGGTTCACTCTTGTTTCCCTTTAACCTTTTTTCCCTCTTGTGTAAGCTAGTTGGGTTGTATAATAAAGTTTAATTGCTAAGAAACAGAGCCAACAGAGAGTCACAGCTGATGAAAGGGTAGAGAATAAGGGACTGTGGAGTGTCCATCCCAAATAGGATGCTGGTAAGACCATGCCCACACCCATGGCTGGGTAGGGGGATGACACTGGTAAGACCACGCCCACACCCACAGCTGGGTGGGGGAGAATGACACTGGTAAGACCACGCCCATACCCACGGCTGGGTGGGGGGATGACACTGGTAAGACCACGCCCGGGGGTGCGGTTGGGGGGGCCGGGGGTCGGGGTGGGGGTTGGGGGTGGGGGCCACAACACCGCAAGAGGTGGGTTGAAAAGGCCAAAGTGAAAGGGTAGGGAGGGTTGCCTTGAGAGTGTCTTCTGATGTGACAGGTTTTGCAACAGTGAACTCTCAATATGTGGTTGTCTGCAGCAGGCCTGCATGAACGCAGTCACACCAGTCAATATGCCAGCATCAACAGGGATGGGCTCACAAGGTCTCGCTCACAGGCAGTCCATCGAGGGAGAGAGGGCCAGTTTCTTCTAGGGACAGGTCCCCTGGTGAGTGGTCCATGCCCAGGTGTGCACATAGGCATGTATAAAAGATGGCATGAATTTCAGAGGGAGATACTGGGGGGAGCATGGGAGAATTGGAGGAAGGAGGGGGAGATAGGATAGAAATGCATTGTACTTGTATATAAAAAAATTAAGGGGGCTGGAGGGATGGCTCAGAGGTTAAGAGCGCTGCCTGCTCTTGCAAAGGTCCTGAATTCAATTCCCAGCAATCTAGATGGTGGCTCACAACCATCTAGAATGTGATCTGATACCCTCTTCTGGCATACAGGTGGACATGCAGACAGAACACTGTATACATAATAATAAATAAATAAATCTTTAAAAAAAATTAAAAATAGGGCCGGGCGTGGTGGCGCATGCCTTTAATCCCAGCACTCAGGAGGCAAAGGCAGGTGGATTGCTGTGAGTTTGAGGCCAGCCTGGTCTACAAAGTGAGTCCAGGATGGCCAAGGCTACACAGAGAAACCCTGTCTCGGAAAAACCAAAAAAAAAAAAAAAAAAAAAAAAAAAAAAAAAAACCAAACCAAACCAAAACAAAAAAAAAACCCAACAAAGACTTTTGAAGAAATGGTTTGATTGAAGATTAAGGCCTAGAAATGGTGTTCAGAACATGTTCTAGTGGCAGAATAGCTGAATGAAAAAACTTTATCGTTTACTTATTTTGAGACTGGATCTTGCTCGGCTGCCAGGACTAGTCCCAAATTCCTACCTTAAGCTGTCCCGCGGTTGAACTCAGGCCTGCCTGAGTAGCCGAGGCTACAGGGACACCACCGTGCCTGGCTATCAGCAGAGCCTCAAGTTCTAGACGAGGCAGTATGTGCAACTCACTCTGTGGATAGATTTGCAGGAGAGGCCACTGGCATCCCCAAACAAAGAGGTTTTGACTAAGTACTCAGCAGCAAGTGGGGGTCGGGGACCCAGACCTCACACTCTGCCTTCGGGCCACTCCCTAAAACCAGTGCTGGCTAGTTCTGATGTCTGTACACAGTGTCTTCAGATTCCCTTCCTAAAGGGACTTGGGGTTTCAGAGTTTTGGCAATCTCTTTCTCTCTTTTTCTAATTTTGTGCATATTTGATCAGTATGCGTCGTGTGCCTCATGGGTGCCTGTGCTGCCATCTCAGGTTTCAGTGAAAAACACAGTCAGTCAAATTTTGAAAGCACAGGGAATTTAGCTTATTTTAAGTATATTTGTTTCTCTTTGTTTGTTTTTCGAGACAGGGTTTCTTTGTGTAGCCTTGGCTGTCCTAGACTCACTTTGTAGACCAGGCTGGCCTTGAAATCACAGAGATCCACCTGCCTCTGCCTCCCAAGTGCTGGCATCCTTTTCAGGCAGCGCCCTAAACTCCAGCTCCAGGAGAGACGATGCCTTTTTCTGGCCTTCTCCGGCACTTGCATTCACACACACACACACACACACACACACACACACACACACACACACCACACACATACACATAATTAAAAAGAAAATGTGTTAAAAAGTTAAAAAGAAAAGTGCATGTGGTGGTGTGCATTGTAACCCCGTCTCTGGGAAGGTGGAAACAGACAACTGCTGGACAGACAGCTGGTTAACCAGGCTAGCTTCCTTGTTGGGCCATGGAGAGCAGAAAACAAAATACCAGAAAGTGAATGGTGCCTAAGAAGCAACACTCAGTGTTGTCCTCTGCACATGCACACGCACACCCACGCCCATGTGATCCCGCTCTTCCACAAACACACGCGTATGTGTACTTGCCCACCACAAAAGATGCGTGATTTGTAATCTTATAGAGCTGGGTGCATAGACATCTTGTGCTTTCATATATTCGGTTTCCTAAGAGATGTATATTTTTAGCATATAAAAAATTGTCACAGAAAAATGAAAATTTCGGTTGTCTGTCCCCTATTCGGCATGTGTGGAGCTGAGGTTTCCCTCATAGCTCATTTCAGTGGTTTTTTTCCATACACTGAATTTTTTAAAAAAACCACCTATGTAACGTCAAAATCACTAGTGGGCGCTAAGAGCACACTTATTTGGCCCAAAGTTCTCGGCGTGAGCTTTTTGACGCTTGCTAGCAAAAGCACTGGCCTTGAGTTATACACAGTGTCTAGTTAGGTTGGCCAATTTCAACTGTAAATGGTATAACAGCATTAATACAGATGCTTCCTTTTTCACACACATCTGTGGTTTAGAACACGCGTTAGCACTCCAAATCATCCCTTTCAAACACCTTCCAGGAAGAACAAAAAATTTCATACTGAGTATAATACTGGGCTTAAGGTCAGAAGACAGAAATTCAGGTCTCCTCTGAACTTTCTAGTTTGGTGTTGTACTGTGGGGATGTGGAGACGCGACACAACAGAGTTTCTGAGAGAAAATGAATCAAGACGGGATGGTATGGGAGGCCTCTGGTGACAATGGGCGTGGTTGGACTCTGAGACTCACTGTCCCACTGAGGTGGCCCTGAGACTGTGTGTGGGCCCAGTGTGTTGATTTGTTGAGTATTATGTGGGAAGTTGAGGATCCTGATCACAGGGGAGACTTGAGATTCAGTCACAGCAAGGAATGTGGGAGAAACCCTATGTCAAGTAAAATAAAGTGATAAAAGAAAACAAAACCACAGGAGAGCTGGTGGCCTTTCCCCAGAACCCAGAGAGCCTTGCCATGAGACTGTGTGCTCAGCGCCTGTGGCCTGTGAAGCCATGTCCTGTGGGTGGTGACGGGGTCTCAGGGCCTTTGTCCACTTGTTGGTGACCAGGTCTCTGTGCTTCAGAGGCTGCCTCACTTCCTTTGGAGTGGATAATATTTTTGCTCATGGGTGATCTATTCAGCTGTGTTCTATCTCTCTGGCCTCCCCCAGGTAGCATTTTGTGTGCATCTGTCACAGAAAATAATAATAATAACTAAAGTTTTTAGTGTCTTGTCTCTTAAATGCAGCTTACATTTTCTTTTAAAAAAGATTTATTTATTTATTTTATGTATATGAGCACTCTATCTGCATGTACACCTGCAGGCCAGAAGAGGGCATCAGATCACATTGCAGATGGTTGTAAGCCACTATGTGGTTGCCGGGAATTGAACTCAGGACCTCTTAAAGAGCAGACAGTGCTCTTAACCACTGAGCCATCTCTCCAGCCCCGCAGCTTACATTTTCAACTGATGTATGGTGGTGCCTTAGTCATCGTAACACCCCTAGTGGGAAATTCACTCTTCTCATTGCCAAGTGAAGACCATGAGACTCACACGGTGAAGGAACTGATCAAGAAGGGAGTGTACCCTGGGCGGTGCCTTCCAAGACAGAAAATTGGATGGTTTTACAAGTCAAGGCACTACTTTGTGTCTGAGCTCTGAAAGCTGGCTTTGCAAATGTGTGTGTGTGTGTGTGTGTGTGTGTGTGTGTGTGTGTGTGTGTGTGTGTGACTGTGTGTATGTATGTATATGAGTGTGTGTGTATGTATGTGAGTGTGTCAGTGTGTGTGTGGTCAGTGTGTGTGTGTGCATGCATACAAGTGCATGTGTGAGATCTGTGATTGGCCAGGCTGTTGCTCAGCTCTGATTGACCGAGCTTGTGTGTGTGTGTGTGAGAGAGAGAGAGAGAGAGAGAGAGAGAGAGAGAGAGAGTGGGTGTATGTGTGTATGTATGTATGTGAGTGTGTCAGTGTGTGTGTGTGCATGCATGCAAGTGCATGGTGAGGTCTGTGACTGGCCAGGCTGTTGCTCAGCTCTGATTGACTGAGATGTCATAAGTAGAACATTAATTTTTAATGGAGTCCCAAGGCTGTAAATTTCCTAACTAATTTTGCAGAATTGATGGTGTTTAGGTTTTCATATTCTTCATTGTGCTTAGCACAAAGCTAGTTTTGGATGTGAAACAAAATATCTGACAACATCCAGATTAATAAACTTCATGATGAAATACTCTGTAGACGTGATGGTTCATATTTCACCATTCCTACAAAATTGTTTGCACAAATCCTCACCTTACAGGAGCCCAAGAAGAATGCAAAAGCAAGACTGAGCTCTATATCATAACATAGTAGCCAGGTCTAGTGAGTATTTGTACCAGACATTACTTTGAGCTCTGTATGTATAGTGACTTATGTAGGCTCCGTGCTCACCCCTACTTTATAAATGAGCGGAGGGCAAGAGACACTAAGTGGGGCTGGTGAGACAGCTCGGCAGGCAGAGGTTCAAGCTTGAAGATCTGACTTTGATTGCTGGAACACACATGGTGGAAAGAGCACTGATTCCTGCAAAGTTGTCCGCTGACCTCTACACATGTGCTATGTACACCCACCCCCACACATGTGCTCAAAATAAGTAAATAAAAAGATGCATGGAATTCTCAAAGAATGAGTGCAAATCTCTCTCTCTCTCTCTCTCTCTCTCTCTCTCTCTCTCTCTCTCTCTCTCTCTCTCACACACACACACACACACACACACATACACATATATTTTGAGACAAGATTTCTCTGTGTAACAGTCCTGGCTGTCCTGGAACTCAGTCTGTACACTAGGCTGGTCTTTAGCTCACAAAAACTGACTTCCCTCTGCCTCCTGAGTGCTAGGATTAAAGGCATGTGCCATCGCTGCCCGGCTAAATATTATCTTCTTAAAAAAAACAAAACAATGTGAAATGTTTAATCACAAAGCCAGGAGTAGTGGAGCCAGGACTCGAACTGTGTGTGCAGCCTGGGTCTGCACATTGTTAGCAGAACCAGCTCCCGTGTCAACACTTGTGAGTTCCCACTTAGCCCACAGTAACACCAATGAACCGTTTGACATTCTCACTCCAAAGTGAAGAACCCACGGATCACATGGGCTAAGAGACATCCCTGCTTGTCTCCTTGATCAGGGACAGCCTTCCCTAGAAGACCTGGTGACGTGCAGAGACGCAAGCATAGGAATGGTTGTGGTGAACTCATCACCAATGGTGCTGTACTGGACCCCGCCCCCCCCCCCCCCCCCCCCCCCCAGACTTCGGAAAGCTGTGTTTGCTGAAACTCTTCAGCATTTTAAATAAAGGAGGTGGTGAGTGGAAGGAGGTCCAGGTGACCAGGTCAAGACATTGGCTAAGCGAGTCCTTTCAAGACATAAAGCTGTGCGGGTTTGAAGCTGTAGGCACTCCCCTGGCGCGCTCAAGTCCTTGGGTTCCTCCCCAAGGGCACACAGAGCTTTATCTGAGGAGAGGGCAGCCAGGGTGCTGATAGCTTCCGCTTCCCACTCGGTCCCCGGTCCCTGCTAGCGGCTTGCTCGGTGGAGAACAGAAGCTTGCTTATTTACAGTGATCTGGGCAGAGTGCCTCACTCTTAATGTATCAGAAGAGGAACACAGGCCCTTGAGGAACATTCAGAAAGGGAGAATGGGTTCCCAGGATTGGTCAGGGACACAGATGAGATGCTCCACGGAATCTCTTGTCCTTCTTAGCTGGGGGGGGGGGGGGAAGGGAGGGGCTGCTTCTTCTGTGTAGAGTTGACAGTTGTTCCCACTACGAAGTGTGGAGAATCCAACAAGCTATAACATAAAAACACGTGTGCATAGTTAAGTATTAGTAACAGTACCGTGAGTAGCTATCGTCACCATCACTGTGACCAGAGCTAACCCTGCTGGTTTGCCACCACGGGAAAGCATCTTTATTGTATTTATTTGTTTCTTGTGGCACGCGAGTGCACGCGCGCATGTGTATGTGGTGTGTGTGTGTGTACACAAGTATGCACTAGGAGGGTGTTCTGTGTCCTGCTCTGTCGCCATACACTTTTGTCTCTGGAGACAGAATCACACTGAACCTGGAGCTAGGGGTGGCGGACAGCAGCACTTAGCCCAACAGCACTGGGGTTACAGACTTGCCCGGGCCCTCACCCCCTGCTAGGCTTTCTGTTGGGTGCTGGGGATTGGGATTCAGGTTCTGAATGGGTCCCTCTTTTTCCTTAGGGTCATAGGAAACTGTACTGGGTGGGTATCATCGCTGAGAAGGGGAGGGAGTGGGAGTGGGCAGAAGTCGAGGAGAGAAACTCAGATGCAGAGATAAGAGACCAGGAGCCCGATGCACCCGGAGCATTCTGCAGGTTCTCCCATCAGGATGGGATTAATTTACTTTCCAGCGCTGACCGCGCGTCACCCGGCCCCCTACTGCCTCCTCCTCGCCCCCTGCTCCCGTCCACACCCCGCTCCGGAGCCCGGCCCGCGATTGGCTGGCTTGGCTCGGGGCTGTCGCAGATTGGCGCTTGCTGGCCCGGGCCACGGAGTTTAAAGAGGGGGCGGGGGCGCGCTGGCCAGCAGCGCTGCTGTCCCCGCCAGGCGCACCTGTCCCCGCTGCACGCCGTCGGAGTGCGCTCGCAGCCTTTTACTTTCCACCTCGAGTTTCCTGGAGCCAGCGGCTGGCGAGGGCGGCAGAGGGCAAGCCTAAAGCAGGCTCTGTCCAGGCCGGCGCAGGGGCCACAGTCCGTAAGAGTCGAGCCGCGTGGACGTCGCTGCGGCCACCATGGTAGCCACTTGCCTGCAGGTGGTGGGCTTCGTCACTAGCTTCGTGGGCTGGATTGGAATCATCGTCACCACGTCCACCAATGACTGGGTGGTGACCTGTAGCTACACCATCCCCACCTGCCGAAAAATGGACGAACTGGGATCCAAGGGGCTGTGGGCTGACTGCGTCATGGCCACTGGTCTCTACCACTGCAAGCCCCTGGTGGACATTCTCATCCTACCAGGTAAGGACTCCGTCGGAGCTTGCAAGCAGCTTCCAGAGGCAGGATGGGGTAGAAATGGGAGTTTTAGACAGAGCTCTCAGAAGTCTGGGGACTCAGAGACCTCCGCGTACATTTTTGGCATCTCCAATCCCACCTTATAGGAGAATTAGCCCTAAACAACCACCTGCCAGCTCCAGGTTCTTCATCGGGAGCATGAGATAGTAGAGGCAAGTTGGTCACTGGTATCAGTGATCAATGGCTTTGAGAATTTAACGAATCCCATTGTGTCACCATCCCAGGTGTCCATGCTACTTGACCAAAATACTGCAGTCCTGGCCCCTGCCTTCTCCGATGTGCTTCTGGTTAAAGCCATCTATAGAAGAGAGAGGAGGAAAAAGTAAGATTAACCTGGTGCCTCAAGTAGGTGCAGGCTGAGCTTTTAGACTGCGCAGTACTCCGGAGGCATCCGGGTCAGGTTAGGCTCAAGTTCAAGGACTTCTGGACTGCCCAGATTAAGTGAATCCCAGTTGGCTCTCTCAGGTCTCAGGGTCTGCCTTATCTTACCTGCCACCCACCCCTATCTTTTGCCCCGAGATCCCTCAACAGCAGGCTGCAGTAACACCTCTCCCCTGCGAGGGTGACACCCTTCTCCAGTTCCACCCAGACGGCTACTGGCTGTTGGGAATCCAGTACCCTGGGAGACACAGGTCAGAGTCTCATTCCAGGCTTTGCCACTGTGTCTTCAGCTTCATGTTGGAAGGGGGGGGGCGGGGGAGGACGAGCCTCTGCGACCCTGGGTGAGGAATTTGTGGAGGGAGCATCTCCCTTTGGGTCCCATGGGAAAGGTTGTGGAAACAATTTTAACAGTTGGATGACTTGGGCGGCTGTGAGTACCACTTGTCATGCTCGGTGGCTTTACTGTGACCCAGGTGAGGTTGTCTAAGTCCCTCTGGCCTTGGGTGATGCATACATTTAAGGGCATAGGCAGGTCCTTAAGTGAGGAGAAATCAGCCCTGACATTTCTGGTCTGAGAACAGCTAAATTTGTACATTCCTCACAGAGAATATCTGGCTATCCAGAGCCTATTAGGGCATTTGGAACTCTCCTCCCCCTCTGCAGCTTACTTACTGTTGACTTCTTATCTTGATCCCAGTGTGCCGTACCGGGACTTGAACCCAGGGCTTTGTTCATGTTGGGCGAGCTCTCTACAGACTGAGCTATAGTCCCACCCACATTACACTTGAACTTCTCTTTGCACTCTCTCTTGCTCCACACCCTGCCTCTACCACATAGTTAGGGGGTGCAGTGCATGTCAGGCCTGCCGTCCACTCCTCCTTTCTCCGCCTGGACTTTCAGAAGGACAGGCATCCGGGAGCCCTGGTGTGGACTAGCTTCAGTTAATGCTGGCTTGGGTAGACCCGGGCCAGACTCCGGGACTCAGCCCCACTTGCAGTTTTGGTCATCTGGGACAAACTGCTAACCTCAACAAATCCTAGTAGTTTTCTTTAAAGAACGTAAATCAGCATTGCTTGTGGGAGCCAATGAGAGACGAGATGAAGACCCGCTTTGAAGTACAGGTGCTCTAGAACTGGCAAAGGTCATTTTCTCGTCACAGCTGGCTGTGGAGATTGCTTAACTGGTGTACAAAATCCTTTTGTCTTCTTCCCCTGAGATTACATTTCCGGAGCACTCAATGCCAAACGGGATGTTTTCAGAACACCCAGGCCCTGCTGGGGGTAGGATGTGCATATATTGTGTGGAGAAGCTTAGTGTTCTGCACTCCCTACCTTACCTGCTGGGTGGGGGTGGGGTGTCGTCCTCGTCCCCTGCTCCGTGTCCCCACCTGCGCCCCCCCTCCCCCATCTCCATCTTCTGATTTCTAGGCATGGTCTATGGTACAGCAGCTCGTGGGTAGCCTCGGGCCATAAATTCTGGAGCATCTGTGTGAGCTGACTGCTGCCTTTGTGTGGGCCCTGGCTCCCCTCCTCCCAGCTGCAAGGGAGGGGCTGGGCTCAGACTTCTGGGGCCCCTCCTGGGGTCTACAAGTCTATCCATACCTGACAGGCTATCTCATTGTTGTGGTGAGGTGGGCAGGGGTTGGGAGACAGGCCATGTGGCATGCCTTGCTAAGGGGCAGTGTTGATGCTGCACATTGGCTGGCTGGGTCTGACATGGGGTCCCGGGACACGGGAAAGAGTTAGGGCCTTGCTATTAAACCAGCCTTGCTCAGGCCTCTGGTTCTACTTCTGCCTAAGCAGATGAAACAGACAACAGTTATTCATAAATGGGTCACTTAAAAAAAAAAAAAAAAAAGGAGTGTTTTAATGAGGAACAATAAATAACGTAAAAGTGAAACAGAAAACTTAGATCTGTGAAATCCCCTTGGCATCTGCTCAGGGTTGTTTTACATGAAGCTGCGCATGTTATGCTCACAGAGTTCTCGCTTGGCATTTTCATTTGACAGCGCAGAGTTGGCACCTTTGCTCTGCAAGTCTCTTTCAACTCACCTTTTCCTTCCTCGTTAGTTGTACCATCTGTTGTGGCGGCATAAAGCCCAGGACGGGTGTCTACTCAAAGGAATCCCAAGGGCTAGAGAGTCACCTTTTAAACATCAACAGGGACCACTCATAAAGCAGGAAACGGAACCTAACCACCCAAGCAGAAAGGAGTCTCCAGGACAGCAGCCTCTGGGGAGGAGGGGGAGAGGGCAGCCTTAGTCTTAGCTTACAGCGTAGGTCAGGGCTGCATACATCCACACCCAGCGGGAACTGAGGACAAGAGCATGTGGTAGATCGGCGATAGCAGTGCCACACTAGGCTGAGGTGGTGCCTCATGCCTATAATCCCAGCACTGGGGAGGCTGAGGCAGGAGGGTCATGAGCCTGAGAATTGTACAGACTATGGTGAGTTCCTGTCTCGAAACAACAACAACAACGACAACACCAGCAGCAACAACGTATCACAGGCCAACCCACCCTCTCTGTTCTCTTGTTCCCAGGCTACGTCCAGGCTTGCCGAGCCCTCATGATCGCTGCTTCGGTTCTGGGCCTGCCGGCCATCTTGCTGCTGTTGACAGTTCTCCCGTGCATCCGAATGGGCCACGAGCCTGGAGTGGCCAAGTACAGGCGAGCCCAGCTGGCTGGGGTGCTTCTTATTCTGCTGGGTAAGGACCCCCCAACTCTGGTGAATGTGGAGAGCCTCAGATCTCACAGTGGGTGCTTCAAGGGAGATGTAGAAATGTAGCTTCTAGTCTCTGTCCCTTTAGATCTCATTCCAGAGGAAGTTTAGACAAGACTCCAAGTTACATGCGTGAGAGGAGCTGACAGGTGACAAGGAAATGACTGCCCAAGCGAGATCTGAAGGAAGTGGCTTGTGTAAGCAGCCTTCACAGTAGACTCGGTTTAGAATGACTTGTACACAGACTCCACAGCACATCAACTGGTCTGGAGTTTTCTGGGGACCAGGTCAGGAAAAGGTATTTTTGGGAGGCTCCCATGTGATTCTCATTGTAATAAGAAATGAGAGTCTGTAGCTGGGCGTGGTGGTGCACGCCTTTGATCCCGGCACTCGGGAGGCAGAGGCAGGTGGATCGATGTGAGTTCGAGGCCAGCCTGGTCTACAAAGCGGGACCAGGACAGCCAAGGCTACACAGAGAAACCCTTTCTCGAAAAACAACAACAACAACAAAAACAACCAAAAAAAAAAAAAAAAAAAAAAAAAAAAAAAAAAAAAAAAAAAAGAAGAAGAAGAAACGAGAGCCTCAATAATATGTAGTGAGAGGACAGGAAAACAGGAGCACAGTGGGATGATATAGAGGGCCGTAGACCAGTAGGTGATGGAGCAATATTTTAGGTCAGTAAGTGTTCATTGATCAAGTATGGCAGACACTGTGGTGGGCCATGGGGACCCTGACAGAGAGGAGGAATGTCTACTTTGAATGTGCATAGACCTCCAAGATATGCAATAAACATGGAAGGAAGCACCCAAGTCACAGCAGAGGGCTTTCCCAGAGCACAGGAATCCAGGCCACAGAGAGTTGAAGAGAAGATGATGGGGTCATGGGCTGGAGGGAGGAACAATCTAGGCTGAGGAAGTGGGGCCTGCTGTTTCAGTTTCCCCATCATATGTGTTCGGGGCAGCTCGAACCAACTCCCGCCGACAGGCTTGTCTCCGAGGCTGCAGCTGCAGATCTTGCCCTTGCCAAGGCAGCAGGATCAGAAGTTCAAGGTCGTCCTCTTGGCTAATGACTACGCCACAGAGACATACAAACCTTGTCTTTAAAAAAATGTATTTTTTCCCTGACCTTTTACACAAGAGTTCCAGAATATCCCCAAGTGAGACAGCATGTTAAAATTACTGCAGACGAGCCTGTGAGAGACGGACAGTGAAATGTATAGATACTTGTAGTGTTGCATGGGGACACACCAATTAAAACTTCTCAGACGAATTGGCTTTTATTTTAATTAATTAATTAATTTAATTTTTATTTATTTAATTTAATTTTTTTTGGAGACAGAATTTCTCTATGTAGCTCTGGCTGTCCTGGAACTTATTCTGTAGACCAGGGTGGCCTTGAACTCAGATTCTCCTGCCTCTGCCTCCCCGAGTGCTGGGATTAAAGCCATGTGCCACCGCACCTGCCTAATTTTCTTTGTCTTAGTACTATTTTTTTAAACATATATTTATGTGGGTGTGTGTGCACACACATGCATGGAGGACAGTTGGTTCTCACTTTCCATTGTGTGTGACCTGGAGAACAAACTCAGGCTCCCAGCCTTGACAGCAAGCACCTTTACCCACTGGGCTGTCTCAGTGGGGACAGTTCCGTAGCTGGGGAAAGTGAGATGGGGCTGGAGAGAGGGACGGAGTGCATCTATTAGTCCCTGTTTGTCTGCCTCCATCCAACCCATGGGAGAAAAGAAATCTGACCCCTAGGAAGCTGCGCCTGCGCCCTCGCAGTGGCTTCAGCTCAGCATCAGAGCAGGTGAGGGACTTGCAGTGCGGGCCTAACTTCACCTTCCTTGCTGCCTCTTCTTTTGACTGCTGTCAGATTTATTTCTCAACAGGTCTCCACATATTGTTTTGATGGGATGGAGCTGGCTCGGGAAATGTTGAGTTCATTGTCTCAAGAGTGTCACCTGCCGATTTCCTTCAAGCCTTCTCACTCCTGCCCTAAGATCCTTGCTTGCCATCCTCAGGGATGGGTGGGGAAGCCGGAGTGTGAAGGCTCCCTTTGTGTGCAGCTCCGGCTTGGTTTCTGCCACTCTCCCCAGGGTTGGGCCATGCCCAGTCCTGGGGGTGGGAGCTGAGATGGGGTCACTGACGATGATCTGCTGGTTGCTGGGCAAAAGGCGGGAAGTAGTGCAGGAGCTGGGGGTGGGGGGGCTGGGAGTGGGCAGTGTCACAGCTGGTTCTGATGTGGAAACTGAACACGGATCAGTTCTTCCTGGTCCTGGAAACCTTTGACTACTTTTTCTTTTTCTTTTTTTTTTTTCCGAGACAGAATTTCTCTATGTAGCCTTGGCTGTCCTGGGCTCGCTCTGTAGACCAGGCTGGCCTCGAACTCACAGCGATCCGCCTGCCTCTGCCTCCCGAGTGCTGGGATTAAAGGCGTGCGCCACCACGCCCGGCTTTGACTACTTTTTCTGAAGGCTTAAAAAGAAGTCTGCCTGCTGGCCAGCTCCATCCTCTGCAGTCTGAGCAGGAAGCCGCAGGTGCTTGGTTCTGCATTGTTCAAGGAGCAACAGTTGCCTCAGAGCTAGGGAGAGATCAGAGGGGAATCGAATTTGTCAATTTTCAAGGTACAAGGCTCTGGGCCCTAACATTTCATCTTGTCGGTTGGCATCAAGCCAACCGTACTGAGTCTGGACCCCACTGCTCCTCAACTGTGCCAGCCGAGCAATCAATGGCTCTTAACAGCCATGCCTCCAGTGCAACGAAGGATGGCAAAGCTTTAGCGTGGCGTCTGGCACATAGCAAGTCAAGGTTGGCACGATTGTGGCTGCTGTTGTTTAGAGGAAATAGAGAGCCAAGCCAATGATGGTTGAGTTCTGAGAGGGTGGTGTCCACGCACAGAGCTGGAGGGGAGAGGCAGGACAATGCACCCTGGCTTGATGGAAATTGGGGTATGGGGACCCTATGAGGGGATGTTCATGTTTTCCATCAAAAAGCAATGTTCACATCTTCCATCATGAAGGAACCCCAATCCATTGTTCTCAGTGAAATACATCATCTTGTCCCCTCAACCCCCCAGGGAGTGGACAGAGAGGAAACAGGACTTGGCCTCTTCATGGAACTTCTTTCAGCTTTTCTTCTTGACTTTAAACATCTGGGCCGGTGGCTTTATTTATGCTGGGAAAAGCTATACACTTTCCAGTTCATGGTGAGCTCTGCTAGAATTAAGGGTGAGGGCGAATATGAGATGAACGGCTTGCCTTGCTCATGGGTTTTCTACATGGATAGGGAATCCTGTGTGTGGACAAAGGATGTGACATCTTAGTATGACAGTGACCCTGACCGTAAGCTCTATATACCGTATACTCTAACTGCTGTGTGAACCCTTCCTGTCTCTAAATTCTGTGGTTCTTTTTTATTTTTTAATGTTAACAAGTACCTGGATATGTGGCAGAGTGTAGAGCAACTGGGGACTAGCAACACATTCATAAACAATAAATAAGAATAAAATCAAATCCAACACGTAACCATGAGGCTTTTATTAGATTGCTGTAGGAAAAAGTAGATGACAGTGCATGGCATAAAAACAACGGGAAAAATGTCAATGTTGAAGACTGGCCAGGAAAATAACATACTGGAACATTCCGTTGATTTGGTGGTAAATGCTAGGTTTTCCTATAGTGGCTATGCAGGTGGCTATGCCCAGATTTTCATGTGGGTGTTGGGGATTTGAACTGCAGTCCTCATGTTTCTGCAATGCGTGCTTTTACTCACTGAACTCCTCAGCCTAATATTTAAGTTAATATTTCAGCTAATATTTAAGTTGACACCTAATAAGTTTACTTTTTCCTTTTTTTGTTTTTCAAGACAGGATTCCTCCGTGTAGCCTTGGTTGTCCTGCACTCAATTTGTAAACCAGGCTGGCCTCGAACTCACAGCCATCTGCCTGCCTCTGCCTCCCGAGTGCTGGGCTTAAAGGTGTGTGTCACCACGCCCGGCTCAAGTTTACATATTTAAGAAGTTGTGTGTCTCTCATTTACTTAATTTCTGCATATTACCATGAATTACTCAACGTCCAAAAAGATGGATAGATGCACTTACATTTTGCTTTTGTAAACTGTTTTCCCAAATAATTTGTTTAGTTAAGATCACGAACTTTCAGCAAAGACATGGCCTGTCAACTGAGGAGCACATCGTATTGCATTATTTGAAAGTTGTCCATAATATAGGCAAATATTCTTTTGTTTAATTTTTTTTTGTTTACTTTTTTTGAGACAGAGTTTCTCTGAGTAACAATCCTGGCTGCCCTGGAACTTGATCTGTAGACCAGGTTGGCCTTGAACTCACTGAGATCTGCCTGCCTCTGCCTCCCAAGTGCTGAGATTCAAGTTGTGCGCCACCACCGCCCGGCCTCAGGCAAATGAATGTTTTTTCTTTTTTTTTTCAAGACAGGGTTTCTCTGTGTAGCCTTGGCCATCCTGGACTCACTTTGTAGACCAGGCTGGCCTCAAACTCACAGCGATCCGCTTGCCTCTGCCTCCTGAGTGCTGGGATTAAAGGGGTGCGCCACCATTTGGCCTGGGTTTTCTAATTTCATTGTTCAATCAGAAGCCCCTCACTCCCCAAAAAACAAGTACTGCTGAAGTGGAGTATAGCCTCCTTTGTGTCTAAACATTTGACGAGTTCAGTCAGAGGTCACTGCAAGTTGGCCGCTAGTTCCCTTTCATGTTGTGTGGGGGCCTGTCCTTTCTTAGAGGTTTTGATGTGGTTCCTCTTTGAGTGCCACAGGAATTTCACCCTGAGTTCATTCATCTGCTAGCAACAAAAGATGATGTTTTGCATGGGTTATGAAAGAGGGAAGAGTTTTAGCTGAGGAGTAGGCAGGGGAAAGTAGAACCCAAATTAGACTACCTTTCATTCATCTGTCATTCACCCATCCATCCACCCATCCATCCATCCATCCATCCATCTGCCCATCCATCCATCCACCCACTCATCCATCCATCCATCTACCCACCCACCCATCCATCCACCCACCCATCCATCCATCCATCCACCCACCCATCCATCCACCCACCCACCCATCCATCCATCCATCCATCCACCCATCCATCTACCCATCCATCCACCTACCCATCCATCCATCCATCCACCTACCCATCCATCCATCCATCCACCTACCCATCCATCCATCCATCCATCCATCCACCTACCCATCCACCTACCCATCCATCCATCCATCTACCCATCCATCCATCCATCCTTCCATCCATCCATCCACCCACCCATCCATCCATCCACCCACTCATCCATCCATCCATCTACCCATCCACCCATCCATCCACCTACCCATCCATCTACCCATCCACCCATCCATCCATCCATCCTTCCATCCATCCATCCACCCACCCATCTACCCATCCTTCCACCCATTCATCCATCTATCCACCCATCCTCCATCCATTCATCCATCTACCCACCCCCACCCATTCATCCACGCATCCATCCATCCATCCATCCATCCATCCACCCACCCACCTATCCATCCATCCATCCATCTGTCTGTCTGTCATTTATTTGTCCACCCACTTATGCTTCCCATCCTATCTGGTCATTATATAAATGTGTAGGCATTTCCCCTCTAGTGAGTTACATACAGTAAATCTAGCACTGTCTCTAACACTTGCAATCATCTGAGCTGTTGCCCTTGGAACACAGCCTGACTCTTCCTAGCTGTTTTCTTTATTCTTAGGGAATAAAGGAAAACAAGTGAATTGGAGACCATTTCTGGTCTTACTGTATAAAATCTAAACCTAGTCTGACTGTTCTTAGTTTTCACAAAGGTGAGGAGTGGTTTACATGCGTGTTGTGCATGTCTGTGTGCATGTACACATATGTGTACAGATGTGGGCATGCCCTCCTGGGCACGAGTGTGCATATGTGTTCTATGTATAAATACAAAGTAGCTAAAAAGAGTAACACTTGATCTGACCCATGAAGTGTGCTGAAATCAGTTAGCTGTTTATGTATGGACTGGTTGCATTGGCCCGAATCAGCTGTGTGGTAATGAGACCCTTTTCCCTACACCATCTGAGCCCTTGGCCTGTTCCTCTCAGTGTGCTTGGGCACTGAAAAGCTCTTGCTGATGGCTGGCTGTGCCCACAGCAGTGTGGACACCCACTTCTCGGGGTTGGGAGTGTTTGCTGTATTGCCTTTTGCCATGAGAAACTCATGGAAATTTTCTTGAGCTGAAACACTGTAGAAGAGAATTTCTGTACCTTGTCCCTGGGGACAGCTTTTTTTTCCCCCTTCAGAAGACAAATTTCAGGCCATCCTAGGACACACAGGGCCTTGTTTCAAAACAAAATAAACAAAAAAGAAAATCAATTTGGTCAGTTCAGACCCTTCCAGTCCCAATCTCTGCCCTCTGGCCTCTGCTTGGCCTGTGTCTGTACTCTTTAAGGCAGGGACTGACTTTTATTGTGTATCTACAGGCCTTGCTCATGGGGTGGGGGTGGGCGGGTGGTACACTTAGTCCCTTGTTAATAAGAACCATTGTAGGTTACACATCAAATGGCTGAGCTATTTCAAGTCTTTCAAAATGGGTAAGACTTGAATCCTCAGTGTACAGCTGATGTCAAAGAAGGGCTGTCCTTCTCCTTGGGCCAATGGCATAAGCTTGTTAGAAGCCAGAAGAGCAGCTTGCTGCATTGAAAGAAACAAGGGCGCCGGGCAGGGTGGCGCACGCCTTTAATCCCAGCACTCGGGAGGCAGAGGCAGGCGGATCGCTGTGAGTTCGAGGCCAGCCTGGTCTACAAAGTGAGTCCAGGATGGCCAAGGCTACACAGAGAAACCCTGTCTCGAAAAACAAAACAAAACAAAACAAAACAAAACAAAAAAAAAAAAAAAAAAAAAAGAAAGAGACAAGGGCACCCCAGGTGATAAATGTTGGCCTGGCAGAGCTGTACTCTGTCTTGAATTTGTTTGTGATTTTTAGGGTACCAGCTGGAAATCCTGCTGTTCTGATTAGCTTCGTGTCTGGCCAAAGTTTTTCCTAAAATTTCTGTCTTGCTATGTTTGAGAGAAATTAGGGATACTAGGGGGAACCATGGGGCTGTTTTGTTCTGAGCTCTGTAGTCCTGCAAAATAGTCATTAGGCACATGTGGCCATTTGAATGAAAATCATTTAAAAAAAAAATCAGATTTTCAATCTCACTAGCTCCTTGGCATAAGTGAAATGGTCCTATGTAATTTGTTGCTGCCCTACTTAGTAGAGCCAGTTCAAATGCTTAAATTTTCTTAAGAAACAAAACAAAACAACCCCCTGAAACCAAACCAAACAAAAAAATCCCCAAAACCAACCAATCAACCAACCAACCAACGAACCAACCAAACAACAACAAAACCCTAGATTAGCAAGAAAGCTCAGCAGATAAAGACACTAGCCTCCAAGCCTGATGATTTGAATTCGATTCTTGGAATCCATGTGGTGGACTCCTGAAAGTTGTCCTCTGCCTTCCACACAACACCCCATGGCACATGTGCTCCCCAACACACAATCTCACATACAATAAACAAATTAAAAAGTAATAACAATTAAAAACCTTGAATAGATGAATTGCTTTTTATCTCAAGAACTGTTCGTTTGTGTGTTGGTGTTTTGTGGTCACAAATGGCACGTCACAGACTCAGACCCTCGACTGGTCCTCTGTCCGTACCTAGCAATCGTCCACTCTAGCAAGAGAAAAGGGACAGATGGCCCAGGTCTTTGTACTGTGGATTGACTAACTCCAGAGAATGGGATGGAAAGCCAACATGGATGCCATCTTGTTTCCCTTTCTGAAAAGCCTGGGTATTCAGTCACCCAACCAGGAAACACTTAGTTGTGTCTGGTGCTACGCTGAACGTTGAGTTTCGAGACCTAAGTAAGGCACGGCCCCTGCCTTCACAGAACTCAGAGCGTGGGGTGGGGGATAGATGCATGTTTCCATAAGTCTAATATGGTTCTACAGGTGTAATAGAGTAGCCATGTAACTGTAGAATGCTGGGCACAAGGCTCAGCTAATAGACTGTGACTATCAAACCATGGGGTTCCATCTATGGCACCCCAAAAACTGGTTTACCAGCTCATGCCTGAAATCCCAGAACCCCAAGGATGACATTCAAGGTTATCCTTGGCTTCACAACATGGCTACCCTGGGCTGTACAAGGCCTTGACCTGAGAAACCCAAAACAACAGCAACAAAACACACACAAAGCCCGAACCCAAACAAAAAGTAACAGGACTTACAGGTAAGAACAAATACATGGGTTTGGCCCTTACAGGATTATGTTAAGCCTTTACAGGGGTGTTTGTCTCTGCTACCTGGTGAGAAAAAAAGGGACCAGCAGGGGACACAAGCCTAGTGTGAGTCAGCTGGTTCTACAGAGCAGAGGTTGCCAAAGCAGCAGAGCTTTGCCTTTTGGCGGTTTTGTTTTGTAGTTGACTGGAAAGGGCGTGTTTGGAGTGACCCTGCCTGCTTGGACCACTTGGTGAGTGATGTCTAGTGTCTAGTCACCCTCTTTCCTTGTCTCTTCCCAGCTCTCTGCGCCATCGTCGCCACCATCTGGTTCCCTGTGTGTGCCCACCGTGAGATCACCATCGTGAGCTTTGGCTACTCGCTGTACGCGGGCTGGATCGGTGCTGTGTTGTGCCTGGTGGGTGGCTGCGTCATCGTCTGCTGCTCTGGGGACGCACAGTCATTTGGAGAAAACCGTTTCTATTACTCTTCGGGCTCCAGCTCGCCCACTCATGCCAAGAGTGCCCACGTCTAAGAGGGCTGCTCCACTGCCCACCGAGGTGCTGTAGATGCTGGGCCCGGGGGGCCCTGGGTTTGCTTGCCACAGTGGGGAGAAGCCCACTTCCCTGCCAGGCACTGAAGCCAAAGGTCTAGAAAGATTCCTGCCTGACATTTTGCAGTCATAACTCCACCCACCCCACCACTTCTTGGTTTCCTTAAGAAATATCTAGCTCACATAATGCCACATAGTTTTCTTATGCTGTTGTGGGCTGTTAGCTCTTTCTTCCGGCATTCCGTTGCTGTTGATTAAAAAAAAAATATATATTTTGTTTCTCTCTTAAATTCAAATGATTTGGGAACATTGCTAAAGTGGGCATGGATTGGGAGAGAAATAAAAGACAGTTTTCAGTCGGTTACCAACTACAATGGAAGCCTCATAGAGACACTGCTCTGTTTTCTTTTGCCTCTTAGTTTCAAGGTCACTTACATATAAGAGATAGAAAAAGATAGACTTGGGAACATGGGTGGGAGAGGAACCTCGGGACTTTCTGTGGGAAAACTTCTCTTTTATAAGTTGAGGGGTTGGGACTCTTTTTTTAGTTTGTGATTTTACATTTTTCTGTACATATTTTTTCAAGATTGATCATTTTTATAACCATGGGTTTCCTGAAATTCTCAATTCACCAATATGAAGGAAATGAACCAGATAGACTTTAATTTGCAATAAGTAACAGTACGGAGATTATAACTCTAACTGACCGTCCACGAGTTTCAGGTTTGTATGCTGTAGTTTTTAATTCTACACCTGCGTATGCTTCAAATTAACACATTTAAAAACTCTTTCACCCTTTCTATCTCTGTCTCCATTCTGTTAGCGATCTTGAAGCAATGTTGTTTAACATAAGTTGTACTGTTGAATTGGCTTCGTGGGTGTAAACACTGATGGTCTGTCAGTGTCTAAGACTCTGGCCCTGCGAGCACGGTCGGTGCATTTGTTCAGGTAAAATCTGTGAAATAAAATAATAAACTGTCTCCAACGCTGCTCCTCAGTCCTGTGTTGAATTCAGAACATTGTCTGATTAAAAAACCAAAACCAAAACCAAAACCAAAACCAAAAAAAAAAAAAACCCTCAACAAGTTAATTTCTGATCATTGAGCTAAGAACAAATCATCTGGGCTGGGGAGTTGGCCCGGTTGGTAAAGCTTAGTGCTCCAGCAGGAGAATCCAAGTTCGAGTCTCACCAGCTAAGGAAAAGTTGGTAATCCCAGTGGGCGCTCCTTCTCTCTGTCTCTCTGTCTCTCTGTGTCTCTCTCTGTCTCTGTTTCTGTCTCTCTCTCTCTCTGTTATGTAGTGAGGAGGATCCCCTGAGGAGTCTAGACAATTGGAAGACTCCAGATTCAGCGAGAGACGTTGTTTTAAAAATACAAGATAATGAGCCTAACATGGGGTCACACCTTTAACCTCAGAACTCGGGAGGGAGGCAGAGTTAGGGGGATCTCTGGGAGTCCCGCTTGGTCCGCAAAGTGAGTTTTAGGACAGTCAGGGCTACACAGAGAGACCCTGTCTTTCTTTTCTTTTTTTTTTTTTTGAGAGACCCTGTCTTAAAAATGAAACAAAACAACAAAAAAATATAAGAGCGGTTGGAGAAAATGTTTGACTTCAACCTCTGGCTTACACACACACACACACACACACACACACACACACACACACACACACACACACACACGAGAGGGAGGGGGAGAGAGAGAATGGATGAGTTTGGATTGCCCTGACTGGTTGTGGTAGTGTGGGAGTATAAAATGGAGCCTACTTGCTCTCTGTTTTTTTTTTTTAATATTTATTTATTGCATATGAGTGCTTTATCTGCAGAAGAGGGTATTAGATAACATTATAGGTGGTTGTGAGCCACCATGTGCTTGCTGGGAATTGAACTGAGGACCTCTGGAAGAGCAGGTGGTGCCCTTAACCACTGAGCTATCTCTCCAGCCAGCTCTCTGGTTTTTTAAATGGGACTTTCTTGCACCTTGTGTCATGGGAAAACATGTAGCCACAAGAGCCAAGTTACAAGCACAATGCAGCCCAACTACTCACTGCTCTGAGCACTTGGTGAAAGGATTGGCCAAGCCTGACGGAGATTTGAACACATCCATATATTGGGTCTTAGTTGTAATGCCTTGATGTGTTTTGCTGCTCCCCCACCCCAAAGACAAATTGGACAAAGACATTTCAAGGTTTTATTTTCTGTTTCAGAAACTCTATCAGGTTACCAGCTTTGCTCTAAGAGACCAATGCCCCCTGCCCCCCACAGTACACCACAAATGGCAGCCTCAATATGTTGTTCACCTAAACCACAGGGAGCCGTGCTCTTGAGAGCTGGTCCTGTCAGAAATTTCCCATCCTTAGCTCTCCCCACAGACCCTGCTGTTTGGATGAGGGCATGGGTGGAGCATTTCTGTGGTTTGTGAAGGTCAGGTAGCCACTGTGCAGAACTGGAAGGGATTTAAGCCTATAGAAACCAAAGCCTTCATGCTACAGGGCAACCTTAGCATTCTGGGGGTGGGAGAGGGCAGGCACTCACTTTCCTCTCCCCGAACACTCACTCAGTGGATCTGTGTCCTGAGCCCGGTGTACAGATGCATCTGCGTACTGTGGCCGCTCTGCTCAGGAGGCCTCCGTAGCATGCTATGAGAAACAGTGAACTGAAGGCAGTTTTCTCATGTTTTCCTGGAGGACAGAAATCCTGTCCTTCGTCCCTTCTCTGATGGTCATTGGAGATTGGGTGATTTTGAGAGTGTGACTACCAATCTCTTCTCCTGCCCCCCTCCCCCCAGCCTCTTCTGAACAGACGGTACGGAGGGGCCATGGCACTGAAAATGAACCGGCTCTGTTTATGCTTTCCAAGAACTCTGATAGGAACCGAATTAAAACAGAGAGCGTTTCCAGAGGAGCTGTGGATTTGGGGACGCTGGTGACAAGGCTAGGACAAAAGGAGAAGCCTGTGAGCTTGGATGAGGCAAGCTACACACTGGCGCTGCATGGGTGTCTTGGGTATGACAATGGAACAAGGCCTGGCTCTGTCCTGTCCGGCCTCCTTGCTTGTTTTAATCAGAAGTACTCTGCGTGTCAGGGTTTCTCTATACAATGTACACAACGAGCTGCAGCATCTTAAGTGTTTGGCAGGACATTCGTGCTCATGACATCACATGCTGGGAGGACAGGGAGGCCACTGTGGGACTGGCCCCTCTCCCCCTCCCCCCCCGAGGGGGGGGGGAGAGGCAGCATCAGGGCAGCCTTTGAGCCGGCCCCACAAAAGAGTGTGTGACAGCCAGATGTGCTGCTTCACGGAGACTGAAAGGGGGATTGTGGGAGGAACATTGGCACATGCTGCTCGTGGCTTCAATAGCAGCTCTTGAGGAATCTATAATTCTGTAGCTCATGCATATACCCAGAGCTCAGGCAACCGTGGCCGTGTTTGGACGAGTGAGTGGAGATGGGGGGACTTGTCACTGCTTCTTCATGTCCTTTTGTAGAAATAAAGAATGTGGGGGATGTCAAGCCATTCCTAGAGGATCGCCGAGGCAAGGAGATTCAGAAGCGTGGTGACGCCCAATCGTCACAGCCAAGCCTTCTGTTTAGCTAGACTGGCTTCATCTCTCTTTTTGGCTGAGTTATTTGTAGCTCCTCTGTGAGTCTTATTGAAAAGTAGATTCTGACATTATGATAGGCAGATTTCAGCCCAGGGGTCCCTCTCAAACTAAGGCACCAGCCAAGGATAATATAAGCGGTAAACTTTAAGCCCCTACCCAGATCTAGTCAATGGTCAGAACACTCTCCACAGTTGAGTGGAGAGTGGGATATGACTTTCACACTTACTCTGGTGCCTCACATTTGACCATGTCCCCTGGAGGGGGAGACCTGGTGGCACTCAGAGGAAGGACAACAGGTTGCCAAGAAGAGATTTGATACCCTATGAGCATATACAGGTGGAGGTAGTCCCCCTCAGGAACAGTCATAGGGGAGGGGAATAATGGGAAAATGGGGGGGGGGGGAGGGAAGAATGGGAGGATACAAGGGATGGGATAACCATTGAGATGTAACAAGAATAAATTAATAAAAAAATAGATAAATATTAAAAAAAAAAAGAAAAAAAAGTAGATTTTGATTAATCCATGTGGTCAGGCCCAAGATTCTGCGTCCTTTAAAAAAAAAAAAAAAAAAAAGATGAAAATTCTCATTTTTCATTTATTGGCATGTGTGTGGTTACACACATGCCACGCTGTGCATGTGGAGGTCAGAGGGCACGGGACCAGTTTCTCTCCTTCCCCCATGTGAGTCCCAGGACTTTAACCCAGGTTGCTGGACTTGGCAGCAAGCACCTTTTGCTCAGGAAGCCATGTCGCCAGCTCAGAGCTCAGATTCTGCATTTCTAGCAGGCTTTCAGAATGTGCTGGTGCTGCGGGGACTTGTGGCACCAGGGGCAACTGTCCTGTGGGACTGCATGTGGCAGAACACAGGCCATCCTTGTGCCTGTACATAACAAGGGTATCTCTTTTTGCACAGGTTACTGGGAAACATCCCGAGTCTTTCTGAACAGTTCTGGAGCTTTGCTGGCTGATAATTGAGGTGTAGAGCCATTCATTTAACTCCAGGACCGTTGTTTGTCATCAAAACACTAGCTGCCCTGTAAGCCAACCCATGAAAGCTGGTTATTAAACTCTAGGAATTGTGTGTGCCACTTGGCGTCACACAAGGAGCTTGGTAACAGCTGTGGTGGCACATTTATACCAAACACTACAAGTCTCGCATTTCCTCCCGCTGGCTCCACTTTCCGGGAGTCATCAAACACCATCCGGCTACAGGCTGTCTCTGGGAGAACCATAGATTAAGCCCGTGGGCTATAGCACACCTTAACTGTGAAAGATGCATTCTTCATTTTCTTTAATATAACGAAAGGTAGGGAGAGCGAGGAGAATGTGGGGAAACTGAGGAAAAAGAAATGAGCTGGTGGTCACATTGCAGTTGTGTCCTGGTCTCATGTTGAGTGTGAAGGCCTCAGTGGCCTACGCAGGCGAGAGAGTACTTTCTCACCTTTTAAAACAAGACTGGAAGCCAAGCCATGGTGGCACATGACTTTAATCCCAGTACTTGGGAAGGAGAGGCAGGTGGATCTCCATGAGTTCGAGGCCAGAATGGTCTACAGAGCGAGTTCCAGAGCAGCCAAGGGTACACAGAGAAATCTTTCTGGAAAAAAATCAAAACCAAAAGAACCAACCAACCAAGCAAAACCAAGACTGGACATTAGTTGTGGAGCACAGGTGGAAAAGCTCAAACACCAGTGCGACCTGTGCCTGGAGCCATGCTGATCTCCTTTGAATCGATTCACTGTGTTTGTCAGTCTCATCAACCTGGTTCGTGAGAGTCTGGTGTCCTTCATGACTACAGGTCATAGCACCCGCTAACGGTCCCTGGAAGTGTGTTCTTTGCCAGGCATAAGGTAGCATTTTACAGGTCACTAACACTGTGATCTTCATAACTTACAAATCAGGGCTCATGACCGCCTCACTCTTTACAGATGGCAAGGTCAGAACAGAGACAACGGCATCCTAAGTCAGACAGCTACTGAGCATTGTCTGGTCATGATAGAAAATATGAGCACTGAAAAAAGGCAAATAAGAGTAAGATCACCCATTATCTCCTCATTAGAGTCATTTATTTGCAAATATTCTCCCTTGTATTTTAAAACAGAAGCCCAAATTTTCTTTCTTTGTTTCTTTCTTTTTGGTTTTTTTCGAGACAGGGTTTCTCTGTGTAGCCTTGACTGTCCTGGACTTGCTTTGTAGACCAGGCTGGCCTCGAACTCACAGTGATCTGCCTGTCTCTGCCTCCTGAGTGCTGGGATTAAAGGCGTGTGCCACCGTGCCCAGCCCAGAAGCCCAAGTTTTCTACATGTATATTTGTATTGTCCTAAAAAGAGAAAAAGAAATAGTGGGTGTTTTCTCATATCATTATGTATTTTCTACAGTCGTGATTAAGTTCCTGCACAATATTTCGGTGTCTGGGTGTAACATAGTGAGTTCTTGGGGAAATCTTTGCTAATCTGGTTTCTTTCTAGTTTCTTCTGAGAGGAAAACCTTTGCTTATCTATATGATAAACTCCTTAAGAGTTCTTGGGATGTAGTTCCTGGCCCCAAGTATCTTTTATTTTTAGTGAAAAGATGCCTAGATTCCCCTAGCGTTTACAGTAGATGGAAGCATTTCAATTTAAAATGTTATTCTTTTAAAATTAATTATTTTTTTCAGTTTCAATGGTGTGGGATTAAATAGATAAAAATATTTAGAATAAGTAGTTGATAGGAAAAAATGAAAAATATTCACAACAAGAGAAAAGGAGAGGTAGGGACCCAGAGTCCTCTTGAGGTTATCTCAGGGGGCCCTGCTCCTCAGAGAAAGGAGCCTGCTTACACCCCACCGTCCATGGTTTGGGTGAGGGCCCTGGGCATTGTTAGTTAAATTCCTTCTTTATTTTATTGCTAAACATACTCCATGAGACAAGTGAAACTAGGGCAAACAAACGGGTTGCCCCTTTCCCAAGCTTTCTAAATATTTACCATCTACTGTTTGTATGTGAGTGTGTGTGTGTGTGTGTGGGGGGGGCGCATATGTGTGCCATGGCACACATGTGGAGGTCAGAGGATAACCCCTGGGAATCACTTCTCTTCTGCTACCTTATGGAACCTGGGATACAGGTGTTAGCATATAGGCAGTCTGCCAGCCTGCCTCCAGGTTGCTTAGCAACCTCTGACATCATCACTTGCTGCTGCCACCACGGGCCCAGGATATAACCTGCCTGCCACTCCTCCCAGCTTTCTCTGTCACTTTCTTGACTTCTTTCCCTCTGTCCCCATGGGGACATACCTTCTCCCCTTCTTTCTCTCCTCTCCTCCCTTCTACAATAATCTCCTTATAAAAAATATGCTGCCTACTCATCAATATTACATCAACAGGTCCTCAGGCCTATAGACACCATCTCTATCAGCTGAAATTTGCTTTCTATACACTGAATCCCATGCTGTACTGGGTGGATAGCTTACCTCTCCTTTTCTGCCTGTTTCCTTCCTCTCCCCCCACTGTTTTAATGAAAGATCATGGAAACACAGATCTAGACATAGGTGTGAACAGGCCTTGCCTACTGTGGATGGGAGCACTTGGGCAGCTGAGGGTCCATGCACATTTCCTTTGCTTCTGTCCCAGCCTTTGTGAGAAAAGCGCGGAGCCTTCTGTCATGTAGTAAGGGACCTCATTCATATCCTGGTCCACAGGGCTGACTGGCTATGTGATCCTTCCTTTGGTTATAGGTCACTCTTTCAGCTCCTTCAGTAGATTTTAGCTTGCCCTGGCCATGGATGCCTAAGCAAAGATCTGTAGTCATTTTCTCTCTCCTATAGGAATCATCAAACACACAACTCACTCAGTAAAATCTGTGACTCCTACCCCATCCTTGGATGTGTGTAAAGTAGGGTATTAATGACTGGAGGTGGAGCCTGGGGATACTAGCCAGGTTGTAATCGCCCACCCTAAAGCCTAAGAACCATGGAAAAAGGTTCAATGAATATAATTTAAAGTAATTTTCACTAGGCCATGCTGTTAGGGAGTCATGTGCCTGGGGGTTGTGATTTAGAGGAATGCTTCCTTTGCACAGCCATTCTATCAAAGCCGGGGCTGCCATTCTTATGTCTGAGCTTGCCTCCTGACTTTGAAGAAAGTACCTAACTCAGGCTGGACCAATCGTGGCACGCCACTTCCCTGAGATGCATTGCATTGGCCCACGAGGTCAGTATTTCACTCACTTAAGGTCAACCATATCTGATCTTTCTTTGGAGCTGCGGGTGAGAGCACCTTTTACCTTGAGAGCAAACCGGAAGGATGTGAGCCTGAAGGCTCCCAGTAGCTGCCGTATTATCTGTGTGAAACAAATAAACGAACTAACAAACAAACAAAAACAAACAAACAGTCTGGGACAACGAGGTCAACATGAAGAGGGACGCAGAGCCTAAAACCAAGCCGACAAGGGATGGAGCCTGGTTCACACTTCCTGAGGCCCTTTGGTTAGACAAACAATGTCCCTATCATACTTTTTTATTTTTCCTCCTTGGGGTCCTCCTTCAGTTGTAGCCTGAAGCATCTTGCCTAGGTGGACGGTAGCTAACAGTCACTATGGAAACGCCCCCTTTCACTGAACCTTTTCATTTACTAGGTGTCCAATCTGAGTGGAACGGTGACCCGACTCAATTGCCTTTGGAGGACCAGAGGGTGTATGTGACCCAGATCAGGCCAGTCAAGTCCTTCTCATATCAGGAGGACTCCAGTACTCATGGTATCCGCTAGCCCGGGGTAGCAACTGTCTGTAGTGACGGAAAGGAAATAGAAATGAGACAGAGAAAGCAGAGCAGCTGAAGGTGTCAGGTATCTAGTACTAGGACACCGGGAGCCACTATGTGACATTATTTGCGGCCAAAACCAGCATATTAATTACTGCTGTGATAAAGCACACGACAAAAAGACACCCAAGGCGGGGGACAGAAGGGGGAATTTATTTATGATCACACGCTTGAGGGCACAGTCTCTCACAGGGGTAAAGTGTGGCAGGAGAGTGGGGTCACGCTGTCTACAGTCAGGAAGTAGAGAGAGAATTGCTGGTGTGCATTTTCCTTTCTTGTGTTTATTCAGTCCAGTATCCAACCCCTAGGATGGTAGCACCCACAGTTGGGGTGTCCTCTCTGGCAGCACTGCCATGGACACGCCCAGAGCTGTGTCTCCTAGGTGATCCAGTCAAGCAGACAACGAAGAATAAAGTCACCCTTGGTTTCAGGTGAGGTGCGCTCTCTCTCTTTCCCTTCTTTTCTTCCTTCCTTCTTTCTTTTTTTGTTTCTTTGAGACAGGGTTTCTCTGTGTAGCCTTGGCTGTCCTGGACTGGCTTTGTAGACCAGGCTGGCCTTGAACTCACAGTGATCCACCTGCCTCTGCCTCCCGAGTGCTGGGATTAAAGGTGTGCGCCACCACCTCCCGGCCTCCTTCCTTCCTTCCTTCTTTTCTTCCCTCCCTCCTTCCTTCCTTCCTTCCTTCTTTCATCGTTCACCTCCTCCCTTGCCTCTATTCCTCCTCCTCCTCTTCCTCCCCCCCTCCTCTTCCTCCTGTTCTTAGACACAGAATCTTACTTACAGCCCAGGCTAACCTGAAACCCACCATGTAGATAAGTCTGGCCTGGAAACTTACAGCAGTAGTCTTGTCTCAGTCTCCCACATCTGAGACCTTTCACCAACTACTGAGATTGTGTGTATGAGGCACAAGAGTGGCTAATCACCACTGTTTTCTATTATAAACCTCTTCTGGGGGCCTGGAGAGGTGGCTCGGTGGTAAAGAGCACTGACTGCTCTTGTAGAAGACCCAGGTTGGGTTCCCAGCACCCATGTAGTGGCTTTTACTCATCTGTAACTTCAATTTTAGGGGGCTCAAATTCCCTCTTTTGGCCTCTACGGGCACCATGCACACACACAGTGCAAACATTCATAGGCATCAAATAAAAAAGAAAGAAATCTTAGGGGGAAAAAAACCATACTAAAACACAAAACAGAACTAAAAAAAAATTGATGTTTTGTTTGTTTATTTGTTTGGCTTTTTTTTTTTTTAAACCGAGGACAGGGGATGGTGATGCTGAGTGGATCCAGACAATAGGTGCCCACGACACTCACCAACACCCAATGGTTTGATTCAAGCCCTTAACTTCTTGTGCACTGTCCCCTCCCCCAGATGCTGAGGACTCATGATCTCACCAAGAGCAAATCAAACAGCAGACAAAGGGCGCTCTGTAGGACTGTGTCTTGGAGAATTGATTGTGGCAAGCCCTTCCTCTAAAGATACAAAGCTTTCGCTAATTCAAATGTTTTTCCTATTCTGCCTTCTTCACTGAAAGGATGGATTCTGAAGAAGCAGGGTGTGGCACGAGCTACATAGTCTGAGGCCAGTCTTTTGCTTGTGTGTTCTTGAGCACATTAGCTTTCTGACGCGGGGCTATAAAAAATCTGTTTACTTGGTGTTTGAAAATTCACAAACTCAACAAAACAAAACAACAAACAAACAAACAAAAAACCAAAACAACAACAAAAAAAGAAAATTCACAAACTCTTAAAAGTTGGGCATTTTAATAGGTTTTGTGAGCATCTGCTAAGGTTATATTGTATGTGTGTATGTGTGTGTATGTGTTTGTATCTGCACATGTATATGTGGTGCACGCATGTTGTCCTGGATAGTTTTACACCAACTTGACTCAAACTAGAGTTATCTGAGAAGAGGAACCCTCAGTTGAGGAAATGCCTCCATAAGATGCGGCTGTAGGGTATTTTGCCTGTTATAGGTTGTACTATTCCTGGGCTGATGGTCCTTGGTTCTATAAGAAAGCTGACTAAGCTATGAGGAGCAAGCCCATAAGCAGCACCCCTCCATGGCCTGTGCATCAGCTCCTGCCTCCAGGATCCTGCCCTGTGTAAGTTCCTGTCCTTCAGTGATGGAATATGACATGGAAGTGTAAGCCAAATAAGCCTTTTCCTCAGCTTGTTTTTTGGTTATGGTGTTTCATCACAGCGGTAGTAACCCAAACTAAGATATGTGTAGATCACGAACTCTGGTGCCCCTTTTCTGACCATGTCCCCCGGATGGGGAGACCTGGTGGCACTCAGAGGAAGGATAGCTAGTTACCAAGAAGAGACTTCATATTCTGAGAGCATATATAGGGGGAGGAGGTCTCCCTCAGTCACAGACATAGGGGAGGGGAGAAGGGGAGAAATGGGAGGGAGGGAGGAATGGGAGGAAACAGGGGAAGGGCTAACAAATGAGATATAATATGAATAAATTATTAAAAAAAAGATATGTGTAGATGCCAAAAGACAATTTTGGGTGTCATTGCCCAGCATTGACAGGGTTTGTCATTGCCTGGAACTCACTAAGTAGGCTGGATTGACTGGCCACTGGGCCTCAGGGATCTGCCTGAGGCAGATTCCTCAGCATTGGAATTACAAGTGAGTTGTTTTTTTTCTTTTTTTGACAGTGTCTCACTGTTTATGCCTGGCTGAACTGGAACTTGCTATATAAAGCAGGCTTGCCTCAAACTCACAGAGATCCTTACACTTCTGCTTCCCCAATGCTAGAAGCAAAGGTGTGTGCCACCATGTTCCCTGGCTGTACGCCACTTAAAAAATGAACATTTATTATTATTATCGACGATGATGATAATATTATTATTATTAGTGTGCATGTGTATGTGTGCGCCCGCTTGTGTGTTGATATAGTTGTGCATGTCTTTATTCTTTTTGGCTTTTCAAGACAGGCTTTCTCTGTGTAGCCTTGGCTGTCCTGGACTCGCTTTGTAGACCAGGGTGTTGAACTCACAGAGATCCGCTTGCCTCTGTTTCCTGAGTGCTGGGATTACAGGTGTGCACCACCAGACTGGGCTAGTGTGTGTGTCTTAATAGAGGCCAGAGGACGTTCCTGGATATCACTCCTCAGGTGCTGTTCACCCTTTCTCCCCCTCACAGTGGTCTGGAGCTTGCTTGAGTAGACTAGGCTGGCTAGCTGGTGGCTACCAGGGATCTGCCAGTCTCTGCTTTCCCGGTGCTGAGATTACAAGTGTATACCGCCACACCTGACTTTCTCATGGGGCTTCTGTGCAATGAACACAGGTATTCATGCTACAAGGTGAGTGCTTTACTGACAGCTGTCTGCTCAGCCCCCCCACAGGACTCCTCTTGAGTTTAGATACTTGCCACACATAGCTGCAAGGGAGGCTGAGGAAATACAGCTGCTGTCAAGGCTTGTTTCATAGTTTGAGGTGCTCAGTGTGAAGCAGAAACGTAGAACGATTTTTTACTTCCTCATTAAAGTTATGAAAACGTAAATCTTTGAAAATGATCTTCCTCTTATTGTACTTTTACTACTTAATGTTATTCTTAGTAAAGACAAATACTATGATGAATCTTGCAGTTTGATTTTGATGCAGCGCAATACCAACTTTTAAGAAGTGTTCGTCATTACTTTTATCTGGGGCTATTTCTGTGCATCTGTGTGCATGTGTGCAGCCTGTGCAGGAGGCTGAGGAAACCAGAAGAAAGCACCAGATCGCCTGGAACTGGAGCATTAGGTGGCTCTGAGGTGCTAGATGTGGCTTCTGGGAACAAACTCAGGCCTCACCACTGTGCCAGAGCTCTAGTGACCATATAACTTAAAAAAAAAAAAAAAAAAAAAAAAAACAACTTCTTATTGATTCTTTGTGAGTTTCACATCATGTGTCCAAATTACAATTTAAACTTCAAATATAAGCAAAGGAACATTTAGTTTTTACCCCCAGAGAAATATGACAATTCATATTTAATAACTCATGCATTTGTATTTTCCTTTTTTTTTTTCATGGAACAATGAAAATATCACAAAAACAACTCAAATTCCTTTTGAGACAGGGTCACGTGCAGTCCAGGCTGGCCTCAGACTGTCTTCTTGCTCCTACCATTCAGGTTCTGGGCTCATAGGCATGAGCTACCATACCAGGCTTGTACCTCAATTAAAAAGACGTTTCTGGGGCTGGAGAGATAGCTCAGTGGTTAAGAGTACTCTTGCGGAGGACTGGAATTTAGTTCATAGTACTTGCGTCTGGTAGCTACACCTTCTTTTGGCCTCCTTGGGAACTTTCACCCACGTGTGAGCGTGCATGCACACACACACACACACACACACACACACACACACACACACACATAGTTGAAAAATAAAACAAATCTTTTTGTTTGTTTGTTCTTTTCAGACAGGGTTTCTCTGTGTACCCTTGGCTATCCTGGACTTGCTTTGTAGACCAGGCTGGCCTCGAACTCACAGAGTTCTCTGCCTCTGCCTCTGCCTCCCGAGTGCTGGGGTTACAGTATTACATTGTGCTATGGCACCTGGCACAATAAAACACATCTTAAAAAAAGAATTTGCTCAGTGTGTGCAAGGTCTGCTCCTGCTGAGTCAGGAGGGCCTGGGCTGCCAAGGGTGTGGGCGCCCTTCGTTCTCTTTCTTTCTGTGTCATCACTTTTGTCATAGCAGAAGCAAGGATGCGCTGGGATCCTTAGTCACTTGTGTTTCTCAGAACTCTGTTGTTTTCACTCTTTCCTAAAAGCAGTTGTGGTTTGGGTGATAAGGGTGTCCCCCCCACTCCCCCCATAGCCACCATACCCCTGTGTGCATCTACTCAGTCATAGACATAACAGACACTTCTGGAACTCTCATCCAACTGAGTCCCCCTGCGTTCTGTGCTCATGCGGCACTGTGAGTGAGCAGTACCTACAAGTAGGGTAGAAAAAAGCCGTATGACCATTGAGGGCTTCATCTGCTCCCCAACACATGCCATTGCCTTACAGAATTTACGCACAAAATACAACTTCATTGATGAAGATATCAGCGGTTTCCAGATGTTGACAGCAGAGTCCGAAGGTACCGGCAGGCTCCTTCTGCTTCTGGGATGGTGAGATTGATGTGACGTTTCTCTGTGAAGCTGGCCCCAGTCTTTTCACTAGCTGGCTGGATGCCCAGCTATACTTTTAATTAAGTCTGTAAAAAAGAAGAGGCTAGATGTTGGAGGAAACTTGCAGCCTAAGCTACAACTTTGAACAGTTCCTGGGGGTAATATGTCTTCTCCTTGCCACAGGGAGAACTAGGCGGGACGCAGGGAGCTGCAGAAGGGAGTCAGGGTTCCAAAGTCAGTAAGGCCCTGTGTGACTATGCTCAGACTGGCTCCCCTCTCCCCTCAAACCCCCCCAAAATCCCAATGCCCCCCCCCCCGTGCTGTGGTATATATGATGAAACAATCATGTTTAGCCCAATAAAAGCAAGAGCAGAAGGAACGAAGGTCCTTTACCATAGGACGGAAGCAGGGACAGTTCTATTTAAAGTAACAGCACAGAATAAACTGAACAGAGATTTGTTCATTTAATTATTTTCCCCCTGGTATCAAGGCTTAAACCTAATCATGCACACGAGGTGAGTGCTCTGCCACCGAGATACAACCCTAGGAATTCCTATTGTATTTTGTTTTCATAGCATCTCAGGTATCCCAGGGTGGCCTTGAACTCCTTATCTAGGAAAGGACGACCTTCCCGACCTTCCCCCCTCTGCCTCCTGTGTGCTAGGATTACAACCTGCATGCTAGGATCACAACGGTGTGCCATTATGCCTATGGACGGGGTGCTGGGGATGGCACCCTGGCCTTGGTGAAGAACGGGCAATCGCTTACTCATTCAGTTCTTAGAGGTCCCACATATTGGGGTTTAGCGACGTATCTATTTGTCATGCAAGAAAACAGAGAGCCAGAGAAGCGTAAATAAACTTCTTAAGGCTTCATAGTAGAGAGTGCATGCTATGCAGCCCTCTGCACAGTCTGGGGTGCCAACCACTGTGCTAGCGTTAAGTGAGGGTTTTCCCTAAGGAGGTGGGGTGAGTCATGCTGAAACGCCCTTTGCTAAAGGCACAGGGTGACATTTAGTCTTAGGTCCTTTGACATAAATACTGTCCTCATTGAGAACATTATTTTTCGCTTGGCGGCAGCGGTGGAGGCGCAGGCCATTAATCCCAGCTTTTGGGAGACAGAGGCAGGCAGATCTCTGTAGTTTGAGGTCAGCCTTGATCTACAGAGAGAGTTCCAGGACAGCTAGAGCTACATGAAGAAACCTTGCCTTGGAAAAACAAAAACAAACAAGTTAGTTTTAGCTGTAAGGTTAATTTCTTGGTCCCTTTGTCTTCCAAATTGACATTCTTAGACAAGGACCCTTTATCTGTCACCAAGTAGAAATAAGGAGGAAGCAGGCCTCTTCACAGTGTGTAGGGCCAATGGGATCCCGGCTCTGGAGAGCGGAAACACACTCTCCCTGCTACCACTCCACACGTGGGATCTCAAGGGATGGATGTGCGAGCCAAGGAGTAAGCTGAGGAGTGGGCTCTGAGGACCTAGTTAATGAGGAAGGTCGTTATTAATGCCATGGAGTCATATGGGAGAGTCTCCTGTGCTGAAAGTGCTCCAGGAGATGTGTTAGTGCTTTCCTCACGTCTTTTTTGTTATTTGGTTTTTTGGAGACAGGGTTTCTCTGTGTAGCCTTGGCTGTCCTGGACTCACTTTGTAGACCAGACTGGCCTCGAACTCACAGCTATCCACCTACCTCTGCTTCCCGAGTGCTGGGATTAAAGGCGTGTGCCACCACCGCCCAGCTGCTTTCCTCATGTCTTATACCTGGTGATGGGCAGCGCTCAGGCTGTAGGTTTGATCTGCAAGCAAAACGTTAACGTGAATGAGTACACATACTTGTGAGTGCCCATGCGAGGTGTATGTGTGTGTAGTGCCTGCATGTAAGTGTGCAGCTATGTGCATGTGCGGCCCAGAGCGGGACATGCAGTGTCTTCAACTAGTACATTTTGCAGTATTGCCTTGGGATAGGGCCTCTCAGTGAGTCAGAATCTCACCACTTAGATGAAGCCGTCTGGCCCATGAGCTCGCAGATCCACTGTGTCTACACCGTGCCTCTCCCCTTCCCCAGCACTGGGAGTGTAGCATGCATAGGTCACGCTGGGCTTTTAATGTGTGTGCTAGAGGCTGGAAATTAACTCTTCCTGTTTATGTAGTAATCTCTCTTACCATTGAACCACGCCCACAGCCACACTCTGTTCTTTCTTTTTAAAAATTTGTTTTTAGGAAAAAAAAAAAAAAAAGCACTTCGCTGGAAAACCTTGAACACATCAATTATTCAATGAATGCTACACATTTAGTTATTGGAGTTAGCCAGTTTGGGTTTAAAGTTTAAGAGAACACACTAGGCCAGGAGGTCTTTCTGAGCCATTTTCAATCCCCGGAAGACTCTTAGAAGGGCTCCAGGGCCTCTTTTTACTGTTTTAAATTGGTCTTGTTGTGGATAACGAAGAACCAGGCATCTGATTTCTTTTTTTTTTTTTTTTTTTTTTTTTTGGTTTTTCAAGACAGGGTTTCTCTGTGTAGTCTTGGCCATCCTGGACTCACTTTGTAGACCAGGCTGGCTTTGAACTCACAGCGATCCGCCTGCCTCTGCCTCCCGAGTGCTGTGATTAAAGGCGTGCGCCACCACGCCCGGCTGTGGCATCTGATTTCTTACACTGTTCCTGTCTTTTCCTAGGCAAGGAGAGAGCGTTGTACCAAGACCCCAGAGGAGGTCGTCGTCGTCGTCAGAGTCCCTCTGCTTGCCAGGGTTGGGGTCCCCTGCCTGCGAGAAGAATGAAAGAATCTCTGGGTGACAGCTCCGCTCTGCTCAGGGTCGGGAAGACAGATGGGCTAAGTATCCTGCTTGAAGTCGGAAGACCGCCTCTCGCAACCAATCCAATGCTCTCTCTTCAGCTGGCTGGAGGTTTTTCTTCACGAATTCTCTGAACCCTCCTTGAACCCTGAAATGTTCCAGCTAGCCTGTCGCTTGGCGTTAACAAGGTCCATATGCTTACCACCCACGGTGAGAGTAATTTTCCCTTTGGTTTGTCCTCAAATTGTGTCGCGCGGGCTGCTTGCTTTACTGCACCGACTGTTCATTCGGTCGCCCACTCTCATTAGATCTTTAGCCTGGTCTTAGCACCGGGAAAAGCTGTGCACAGGCCAAAGTCTCGCTGGGGAAGCCCAGTTAACTGTTTTCAGGCTTCCTGGGCAGAACCGTGCGTGAAGTCAATTCAAACGCATCCATCTGCTAATCTGTTAAGTGGAAACAAAAGAGTGCAGAGTCTGCCAGAAGAAAACTAAACACGTTTCAATCTCAATTGCAAAACACTGACCCGCTACAGGGTGATAAACGATGAAAATGCCTCTGATTTCTTCCTGTGTTCTGTCCCCTAATTGGATGGGCATTTTCTGGCACCAAAGACTTTCATCATATCTTTGAATTCAATAAATGTGTTCTTAGGAAAGAAACTAGATGTGTTTTTGTTTGGTAAAGTGAATTTGTTTAATAATCAGGGTTTGCCAAAAATGCCACATTGGATATGTTTTACATACATATTATACACACATACATAATTTCCCTATATTATGCTTTCTTACATATATCCATTTAAGATATGCATGTAAACACACACGTAAATAATTTCCATATATTATGCTATTTTATATAACAGGAATGGCATGGTGGCAGCAGCCCACAGCAGCTGGGCACTATGTGTCTGTAGTCACAGGGAGAGATGGGAGCTGGTGTTCTGCTGGCTTCCCTTCCCCCTTTATTCAGTCTGAGACCCAGCTCAGGAAAGAAGTATCATCTATGTTAAGGGTGGATCTACCCACCTCGTTTAAATCACTCTGAAAACCCTCACAGACAAGGGTGTAGGTGATTTTTAAAACCAACTGACAACAAAGATTAAATGTATCTCCCTCTCCCCGGTTTGTGTCTTTACTTATAGAAACCCACAGCATCTCAAAAATCAATGCTATTAAATTTTACAGAATCTTCATTATGGGAACTTTTATCAGCTATCTCTTCTGTCAAGAGATGTATGTTTATGTTTAGTTATTTTCAGATGTATAATTAAATACATCTCTTATTCATGGTATGAGATGACCACAAAATATTGGAACAATGGAAAAGACAAAGCAACACTTAAATTTTTTATGTTATTTTATTAACGACACAAACTTTTAAAATATCTTTTAATGCTAGTGATATTTTAGTGAGAAAACGATTTTGACCTGAAGCCTTCTCCCTGAGGACTGGCTTCCACAGTACCAGAAGGTCTTATTTGTCTGTCAAGAGAGAAAAGTAATCAGTGGTCCTATGCAGCTGTGATGCCTATGAACACAGAACACAGCAACGGCCATCATGGTAAGATAGCTCCACAGGGGTAATAGTGGTGCTTACATCTTGGTGGTTAACCAAGTCCAAATGAGCTTAAGGCCACTTCACAGCAGGGAAACCATGCCTGGTGCTAGAAACCTAGCAACTGCTCATTCCTGGCTAGGTCCTGGGACTTAGAAAAGAACTTATTACTGCCATTTTCCCAAGCCAGTGTTTTTGAACCCTTTCTACTACTATTTAGTATTTACATAAAAATTCAATATATTATTAGTATTAGTTATTTATTTTTCTTTTCCTGTCTCCTCTATTCTTCTCTCTAAAAATGATTTATCTTTCATTCTCTCTCTCTCTCTCTCTCTCTCTCTCTCTCTCTCTCTCGTGTCATTGTGTTGGTATATGTATGTGAGTGCAGGTGACAAAGGAAGTCAGAGATATCTGATCTCCAAGGAAGTTGTGAGCCATCCAAATGGGTGCTTGGAACAGAATTCCAGTATTCTGCAAGACCAGTACATCCTGTGAATTGTTGGGTCATCTCTCTGGCCCTGTTATTTCTTTCTTCTTTCTTTTCCTCCCTCCCTCCCTCCCTCCTTCCCTCCCTCCTCCCTCCCACCCTCCCTCCTCCCTCCCTCCCTCCTTCCCTCCCTCCCTCCCTCCCTCCTTTCCTTCCTTTCTTTGCTGTTAGGCACTGAGACAAGAGGCCCAAGCACAGGAACCATGCACTGGATCACTGAGCTACACCCTCAGTCACTTAATGGCTTCTTTGGCAGAAAAATATTTCGTATGCATGTGTAGAATCATAGTTGGGAAATATGCTTATTATAATAGCTTATTATACTTGGTGTCAACCTCCACCAATTTTACAAAGACTTGTGTTAAAATCTGACAGTTCTCATTTTCATGGATGCCTTTCTTCTGTTCTTCAAACTCATCCGAATACATTACACTTTTATAATTCCAAGACATGTTTTGAAAGCTAAGGAGATTTTTCTTGATTTCTAAGATTATTATCCTAATTTCAAAATTTGAAAATTTCTTCATATATAGTTGAAATACATGACTTTAGTAGTAAGATTATGTACAAATCCAAATATCTCTCTGCAAAATGATCTTCCGTAGTATTAATTTTCTTTGAAAGTCAGTTGCTGTCTTAGTTAGGGTTTTATTGCTGTGAAGAGACACCATGACAACAGCAACCCTTACAAAGGAAAACGTTGAATTGGGGCTGGCTTACAGTTCAGAGGGTTAGTGCATTATCATCATGGTGGGAAGCATGGCAGTGTGCTGGCAGGCATGGTGCAGGAGGAGGAGGAGCTGAGAGTTCTACATCTTGATCCACAGGCAGCGGCAGGAGATCTGTGCCCTCGATGTAGCTTGAGCTTAGGAGACCTCAAATCCGGCCCCCACAGTGACACTCTTCTTCCAACAAGGCCACAGCTCCTGAAAGTGCCACTCCCTGTGGCCAAGCATTCAAACACAGGAGTCTATGGGGGAGGGCATTCCTATTCAAACCACCAAAGTTGCTTTCTCATGAGTTACTGTAAAACAATAGATTAACAATGTGAGTTTTAAAATTACAACAAGGTAAAAAACTTTTGTACTTATATCTTCACTACTTTTTACTGTAATGGTGTCTTTATAACAGTCTTTTAAAATGGCTTTTTTGGGGCTTACTTTAGTAAAAATGATAATGTGCTATCAAAATCCACCTAAATGAGTATCTGTGATCTACAAATACCGTATCTTATTATTTTTAAAAAAGATTTATTTATTATTATGTACACAGTGCTCTGTCTGCATGTACACCTGCAGGCCAGAAGAGGGAATTAGATCACACTGTAGATGGTTGTGAGCCACCATGTGGTTGCTGGGAATTGAACTCAGGACCTCTGGATGAGCAGTCAGTGCTCTTACCTGCTGAGCCATCACTACAGCCCCAAGTACCATCTTATGTGTTACATCATCACACTATATTCCATAAGTTTGTGCAATTACTGTGCCAGCTGAAATAAAAAAAAGAAATCCATATTTGCGGAGATGGCTCAGTTGGCAAAACACCTGCTGCACAAATGTGAAGATCTGAGTTTGGATCCCCATATCTAAAGGCTGGCTGTGGTGGCTTACACATGTAAACCGAGGGCTGGAAGGTAGGTGTGAGGAGGCAGGCCCAGTGCAAGAGTTCACTTCCCAGCCTGGGCAACCAACCTGGATTCAGCGTCTCTGATTCAAAAATCAGGCGAAGAGTAATTGAAGGAAGATGCCCAGTGTCAACCTCTGGGCCCCTGTGCACATGTGCAAACACTCACAGACCTGCACTCAAGAAACAGACTCACAGAAGCATGTACATAGAGTACACGCGAACACGCACAAAAATCATACTTTGAACAGCAAAGTGAGTGCGGTGTTGTGTGCACTCCTCATTTCTCATCTTGTTCCTTGACTATGAGCCCATAGAAAGGTGGACAGATGGCCATATGATCCCATACAGAATCCTTAATAAGCTCCACGGTATAACACAATGCCGTACAAATTGCCTTTCATATCAAGTATAAGACAACTGTTCCTTAAAACTTAGAACAGGAGTAGTCTAGAAAAACTGTTCTAATGTGTGCATATTTCATATCTTCCTGGATACTTTTGATATTTAGAGGCAGAGACATACAAACAATTATGTGCTTTGAGCATGTAAAATATGACTGTACATGATGGAGCGGGTTCCATGTAGCAGGGCACATGTGGTCAGAAGAGAGAAAGTGTCAGAGGGCAAGTCCTGGAAACTTAAAGCCAGGTGACACACTTAAAAAGGAACTTGAAGGGTGAGAGACATTTTTGAGTTGATGAAGAGATGACAGAGATTTGAGAAGCCTCAGAGGAGAGGTGACCACACTTCTACACCGAGGAGTGTGGAGCCAGAAGATAGATCCTGGAGGAGAGGGTGGTCAGTCATGAGACCAGAGGGATGTGTGGCATCCGGATTCTGAAGGGCTTTGCTCTGTTAGCCTTAGGGGCGCACTGGAAGTTAAGATAAAGGTATGACCTCAGTGAAAGCTATACACCATTTGTAAAGCATGGAGGATATAGGTGTTTTGAAAATAATTTTTTTGCTAAATAGAGATGGAATTCTTTTAAGTCTAATTTAATAAATACTTATTTGACGTATTCTTTGTCAGGCAGGATTACCAGAGCAAGATAAAAGTAAATCAGAACATATTGTGTATTTGGTGGAAGGACTAGGCTGAATAGTTGCAATGAAATCTATAAACATATTTCTTTGTCTTTTAAGCTTGTGAGTTTGGGGGCTGGAGAGATAGATGGCTTAGTGGTTAAGAGCATTGGCTGCTCTTCCAGAGAACCCAGGTTTGATTCCTAGCACTCATGTGGTGACTTGCAGTCATTGTAACTCTAGCTCCAGGCCAGGCTCTGGACCATGGGTACCAGGCACACACATGGTATACAGACATACACAAAACAGAACATGCATACACATAAAATGAAATAAATATAAAAATATTAAATGAAAACTGAGAGTAAAAAACACCACTAGTATCTAGAACAAAGTGACCCTCGTGTTAGGGAGGTAGAAGCACACAGTGATGCATTGCATCACCAATCTCAGTCAAGCATGGACCCGCACACAACAGCGGCTCCTCTCATTATAGCTCCTAGCATCATAGACATCTCACTGCTTTCAGATGTATGTACTATATGTGCACCAATGTGAGACAGCCTAATGTCATAGATATGGGGGTATCTCTGTTGTTAAACAACATAACCCGCTGTGCATATTGGAATCTACGTTGTGGGAAATTTTCAATATGTTCTTCAAGGTCTATGGCTATGGAACCTGGCACATCACAGTGGTGAACATATTTTCAGAAATTTCCAATATACTAACTGAGAAAAAAAAATCTATCTATCTATCTATCTATCTATCTATCTATCTATCTATCTATCTATCCATTAACTGATGCTTACATCCTGCCCTCCCAATGTGGTTTTGAGCGAAGTATCCAAGCTGGTGAGTTTGATTGAGTACAGCCTCTCACTCAAGGGGATTGTATTAATTACTTTTCTGCTGCTGTGATAAGTACCATGACAAAAGCAACTCACAGAAGGAAGGGCTTATTTGGGCTTACCGCCCAGAGGCATATGAACCCATTAAGGTGAGGAGGCAGAGCACCAAGTGTCAGGCGTGATGGCGGCGCCAGGAAGCTGAGAGCTCACCTCTCCAAACACAGTCACAAAGCAGAAAGAGAGAAAACGGGAGGTGGTATAAGGTTTTAACTCTCACACCCTTCCTCCTACCCCAATGACACACTTCCTTCAGCAAGGTGACACCTGTAAACCTTCCCAAACACTGACACCAACTGGGGACCAAGTGTTCAAATATTTAAATGTTCCACCACCACAGGCACGAGGTACTGTAACCAGCCTCTACCGACATAGAGCTGTGAGGTGTGAACGTGAGAGCACCGCTTCGGTTTCTTGTGCCATTGCTTATGAGAGGGACCAGGATGACCCCTCGGTTGTCTGCTAAGGGACATGGCAAATATCTGAAAAAAAAACAAAACAAAACAAAACAAAAAAAAGTAAACCCACCAAAATTGCCAACAGCTCTGAGATGAGTTAGGGCCAGTTCAGTGCGGTGTTCAGCGAGAAGGGAGCCTTGACGCATGCGCCTGACAACCTGAGGGAGCCTTGACGCATGCGCCTGACGACAACTTGAGTTCCATCTTGGACCCCACAGTGGTTGGAGAGTACTGACCCACACAGCCACACACAGTGACAAGCAAACATTACATGAATTAAATAAGATTAGTTGTGTTTTATTTCGTTAGAAAAGTAAAATTTGCCTTTGAATGAAAATCTAGAGAGAAGAAAAATATAAAGGAGAAAACACAAAGCCAGCCCCAGCCAAGCTTCTCAGGGTTGGTATCGATCCACCTCGTGTACAATTTCTTTCTGTGTAATTTTGACACTATGTAAAATACACATATTTTCAAATTCTATGCAGCCATTGTATGCTACATTTGGAATTTAACACGGTGAATGATGAATTCACATGTCACAGCACACGCTTTCCGTGTTGCATAGCAAGCGCAATGGGCCCGTTGTGTCTCCTTTCTAGAATTCAGTTAAACACAGCTTGAAAATGCTTGGGAGGAGATGCCTACACTGCACTGTGTTCACGCAGGCTTGTGTTGTCGTTACTATTCCCCAAATGCTACAATATGATGAGTGTTTATACAGCATTTGCACTCTACTTGTTATTATAAATAATCTAGAGATAATTTAAAGCCATGGGAGGATGCATGTACACATATATATCTCATCACTTTGTATAAGGGACTTGAGCATTTGTGCGTTTTGGTACTTTTAGGGGAAACATAAAACAGTCCCATGAGGGGATTATGAAGGATGGAGGCCTCATGTTGTTTTGTTGTACTTTAATTAATTTGAACCCCCACCCACCATTTTGAGGCATGGTTGATTACGTTTTTTTTTTTTCTGGTGATTATAAATATATGCTTTGGTATAAACATTTCACCGTGTCTTTATTTATTTTCTTAGGAGCAGTTTATGAGTGTAAAGTGAAGACCTGGGATTTGTCAGACATGCGAGGTGCTGAACACTCAAGTAGGGGATGATGGGAGTTAGCCTGGCTTTTGCAAAAGCTCAGCAGGGCACTCTAGATGGGTGGCGGGGGCAGCGTCACCCGTTTCGTGTCTTCAACCAGTAGTTATTGAACGCAGTTTGCAGCACAGGCTGTGCACCAGAAGCAAGAGGGACACATGTACGCCTCTCCTGCCATGACCCGGGAAGCTGGAGATCACCGGTCAGCCTGAGGATGAGGAAACGGGCGAAGTGTCTTGCCCAAGTTCATGTGGTTGGTCGTGAGTGATGGAGAGCTGAGTCCAAGACTCTCAGAGCTACCCAGAAGCCATTTCTTCCCTTCAAATGGCCTTTGGAGACTCAGGTCATTGACCTATCTTTGGGCAAGATTGTGAGGTAAAGAGAGCCAAATCTTCTTTTTGTACCCTGATCTCTCCCTTAGGTGCCTCTTTCTCTTCCTGGACTCCCCCAATTTCTACCCATGTAGCCAAGGCATCTCCTTATCATTTCTCAAGACCAACACAAACCTGTTTGTTGAGCAGGAGCGCATGGTATCAGCCTTTCTTTCTTTCTTTCTTTCTTTCTATCAGCCTTTCATATCTTCCCGTGGATGAGTTAAGACATGGTGTTCCTTCTTTGGGCATTGGTGACAGGGTGGTGGGGGCAGTTAGCCAGAGGGCATTTAGAGATCTTTTTTTTTTTTTTTTTTTAAACCTGAGGACCAACGGACATTGTTTCCAGTGGAGGAAGTCCAGTCACCTATCTGCTGATAAGGCAGACGGACCTTCTGGAGGGGCCCTCAAATCCCCCAGGCTGATACAAAAGGATTCTGCTTGCCTGTTCTTTCCTCCAAGTTCAGCTAATACAATCTTCATCTGCTCATACAAGGCAGAAGGCTGAGTGGGATGAAAATGCAAGGACACCGTACTAATATCGTGCTTAAAACAAACTTAACCCCAGCCCATTCAGGGGACTCCGCTGGAAACAGACCTTTATAGACTAAGAACCCTACATAGAGGAAACCCACCCCCTTCGTCGCCCCTCTGCACCCCAGGAGGAGTATCTCTGTTGGGAAGGAAATTTAATCATTGCCTTTTCGCCACCAGACTTGAGTTTGGATTCTGTTCCAAACTGCATTCCTGTTCAGTGTGTGATGTTAATTAGAGCCACAAATCATTCCTATTTCCGTTCTCTGGGATAACATCGGCCACAGGACTTCCCTCGTCCAGCGAACTGATGGACGGAAGGCCCATTCCGTCTCCACCCTGTTCCAAGTGATTTCAATGAGTGAACAGCAGCTTTGACATATCTGGAATAAAAGCTGGAGGCCTGGGATTTCTAGGTCATGGAATGGGGTCTGGTGGGTGTTTTCTTGGATCCGTACAGTCCAGCATTTTGCTGCAGTGGTTTGTGGGAGGCACGCATGAGCACAGAAGTCGTCACCCTGGCCAGGGAAGCTGTACATATCACATGGGTGGAAGAGGAAGGGGATTTAGAACCAGATAGACTGTTTGCCAACCAGTGAACTGTTGACAGTTGGAAATAAAACACAGAAAAGCTGTCAATTTAATGGTTGTGACATGGGATTTCTAAAATTTATAATGGAACATATGTGTGTGTGTGTGGTATGTTGGTTATGTAAATTGGTGTGTGTATGTATGTGTGTGATTGTGTTGTATATGTTGATTATGTAAATAGGTGTGTGTATGTGTGTGTGCATGTGTGTATATTGTGTGTATGTGTGTGGTGTATGTTGGTTATGTAAATAGGTGTGTGAATGTGTGTGTTTTGTGTGTATGTGTGTATAGTGTGCGTATATCTGTGTGTGCATGTGTGTGTATGTCTGTGTGTATATGTATGTATGTGTATGTGCATGTGTATGTGTGTGTATATGTGTATGTGTGTGTGTAGACAAAGGTTGATATCATGTGACTCCCTCAGTCATTTTTCACATTAGGATGATGATGATGATGATGATGACGATGACGATGATGATGATAGGATCTCTCACTGAACCCGGAGCTCATTCACTGCTAGCGAGGGAGCTCTAGCTACCTGACTGTCTTTGCCCCCACAGAGCTAGACTTTCAGCTGCTCTGCCATGCCTGGCTTTTATGGGGGTGACAGCTCAAGTCCTCATGTTTGCCTTACCAGCATTTTGCTGACTGACCCATCTCGCAACCCCTGAAATATTTGATTTTAAAAATAGTTATGAGTTAAGGAGCAGTTGCCTCTGAAGCAACTCTGACACTCTGAATAAAAAATCTTTTAATGAAAACAAACCTGTGGTAAAATGCACACGATGAGATCTGGCATCCTCAGCACCATTCAGTGGCATCTAAGACGTCGTTTTGCGCCTGTCACCAATACTCTCCTGAGCTCTCATCTTGCAAAAGTGAAACGCTGCGTTTCTTAAACCTCACCCCGCTGCCCTCCAGAGCCCTTGGCAGCCCCTTCCACTTCTGTAAGTTCCTCCCGGGAGTGGAACCCTACAGCACGTGCTGTTTTGTGACTCACTCATCTTACTTAACACAGTGCTTTCAAAGTCCACCCTTTAAATGTGGAACATTCCACTGTTGCCATTTGCTACTTTTGCTGGTCCACTGCTGGGCACCTGGGGTTCACTCATGGCTCAGCTATTGTGCATAAGCAAGACCCTGCTTTTAGTTCTTTTGCATACAGATAATATATACTATATGTAATTTCCAGATCATATGATGATTCCCATGTGACATACTTTGGAGGCGACATCATATTATTACGGCAGGTTGCATTTCTGTCAGTCAGTGTGCACAGGTCCAGCCTATCCACACTGTAACACATATCCAATTGCCCTCATTTGTGAGATCCAAGCAATAAGGTCAGATTTTAGAATGTTAATCTAATCATTTTTAATATTGGTAATTTCTGGTGCCTGGGACCTCTTTTTGATACATTTTGCAGTTTCTTCCATGAGAAAAAAAAAATGGACAATCATTTCATCCAGTTATGGGACTAATAATCTCCGAGAGGAAGGACAATACGCAGTAGAGAGATTTAGTCAGACTTTCAGGAGGTTGAAAATGTACCTGATGCTCCCATCACGTGACAGGAAAGAGAAGAGAGACAGAGGTAGGATAGAGAAGCCAAAATTACCTGCTCAAACCCTCCCCACAGTAGCTGGTGTGGTAGGAGCCTGGAGGCTTCCTGACAGTGGTGGGTTAATGGTGTAGTCAGTTGTAAAGGAGGTAAGCAGTGATGTACAGCCCAATGTGTATAAAATAAGCTCCTTGGGGGTGTGGGGGGGGGGAATCCAGCGTTGTTTTACAATGTCATTTGTCAGCTTGCATGGTGTAACCACTGCTAGGGCTAACTTCAAGCCTGTGATGTGAACTAGCCCTCACAGAGGTGGGGAGAGCTGTCAAAATCACCGCCCAGCAGTCCCGTCACATAGATGAAAGAGCTATAACTACCCTCAAGAACACAGATAGTAAAATGTAATACAACAAAAAATTTGAGAAGAAACATTAGTAAAGCAACTAGCCATTAGTATTTATTACCTTTGCCGAGCACCCTAACATCATTAGCTTATTTATAAGTTTCGATGATGCTCGTATGGAAAGTTATTCATCATCCTCAAGAGACTCTGTGGCATGAACTGGCTCAGTGCTTCCAAGGACAGAGCTCAGAAATGACAGTGTATTTTGGAAGAGGACATGGTTGCACACCCGACCATGAAGGTGGAGGTCTGCTCCCTCTGGTCTGAGGACCACATGCAGTGGCTTCTAAAGTGACCAGAGGAAGCTTTGATTCTGAAGGGAGGGGCACCAGTTTGCAGGAAAAAAAAAATCATAACTGAGTTGTGCCACACGGTGGACTCGGACAAGAAGCACCATCCTGGAGCCCAGATGGCCAGTCCTCCTTAGAGGTCATCTGTCCAGGGAGTTGCCTGGGTAGCCAGTGTGCAGCCGTGTCATCGCAAACCCAGAATATGCTAGTCTCCGCCTGCATCCTCTGCCTGCCTTCATTATGAGATTATTTCTTGTGTGCAGATGTGTGATTCTACATGTGTGGAGGTTAGAGTAAAACCTTGAGTGTCTGTCTGTCCTCATCTTTAACCTTGTCTGAGACAGGTTTTTTTTTTGTTTTCTTTTATTGACCACTGCTTATAACAGGCTAGCTGGCACTTGGTTTCTGTGGCTTCCAGCGGCTTTCCTGTTCCTGCTTCTCACAGTAGGAATGCTGGGACTGCAGGTGCACACTGACGTGTTCAAGTGTAGACGGATGATGAGGATCTAGACTTACTGGGCCATCTCCCTAGCCCTGTCTTTTTCTTTCTTTCTTTCTTTTTTTTTTTCCGAGAAGAGTTTCAGGTAGTTCAGGCTGTCCTTGAGCTTGCAATTAGCTCAATAATGCCTGAACTCCTGATCTCACAAGTGCTGGGATTATACGTAATGCCACCAGGCCTGGATCATTATCAGGTGTAATTCTGTGCCATCAAAAAGGACATCAGTGGGGCCAAAGAGGTGGCTCAGAGGTTAAGAGCACTGTCTGCTCTTCCAAAGGTCCTGAGTTCAGTTCCCAACAACCACATAGTGGTTCACAGCCATCTATAATGAGATCTGGCGCCCTCTTCTGGCCTGCAGGCACGCATGTGGTACAGAATACTGTACAAATAATAAATAAATAAATCTTAAAAAAAAAAAAAGGACAGCATTAAATCAGAGTTTATGCTATGGTGACTGGGTTGGAAAGGTGGGCAGGCAATGTTTTCTGAATTGGTTTTTAAATAGATAGGAAAAATGTGTTTAATGTTCCATATTGTTTTTAGGTTCATACTGGGGGGCTGTGGTGCTGGTGTGGGGGCTGTGGCACTGTGGTGGTGTGGGGGCTGTGGCACTGGGGTGGGGTAGGGGCTGTGGCACTAGGGTGGGGCCTGTAGCACTGGGGTGGGGCTGTGGCACTGTGGTGGGGCAGTAAAGGAGGCTGCCATGAGCAGAGACCTAGACACCGAACATGCCCAGAGGAAGGCTCTCTTGGAGTGGAGACTCTGGATCATCCTCCAAGGAGAAAGGTGACTAGATAAGGATGCGCTGTCTTTACATTACGCCCGTTTACATTTATTAGCTGATAAGCTGTGATTTAAAAAAAATATTTTAAGGTTGGGCGTGGTGGCACACCCCTTCATTTGAGGCCAGCCTGGTCTACAAAGTGAGTCCAGGACAGCCAAGGCAACACTGAGAGACCCTGTCTCGAAAAACCAAAAAAAAAAAATTTTTTTTTGATGCTGAAAATGAATGTTGCTCCTGTTTCTCCCCTCTCCCTCTGGCAGCTTTCTGAGCAGAAGCCTTATATTACTATGAATATTTAACAGCAAGGCAGTTTTGTTTCTGACTCTTTTTTTTAATAACCAAAAATTTAAATGTAAAGGCACACAATAAAGCTTTATGCATTTATTAAAATATACACATTTTGGTAAATTTATAGCTTTCCCTTAGTTATTTTGATAAATCAAAATATTGTCAACACCACAGTCATTTGAAAATAAAACACACATCTGCCATATCATCTCTTTTTCATGGTACATTACAACACCCATTGTACAGTGCACCAATGGGAATTAAAAACCACAAAACGAACACACATTAACAATACAGCAACTTCATACAGAAAAAGAAAGGTAGCAGAGAACACACCAGAAATCACCATCTGCAAACGCAAGTTGCAATTTTGAAGGCCCAAACAAAACTGAAACACGTTCATGAAATTTACAGGTTGCACTTGTAACTTTGGGATAGGAATTGAATGGTCATGTTACTTTTCCACAGTGAGAAAGACTAGAATGCAGGGTCATGATGGTGTGTGACCACATGGAACGCATGTCAACCATTCTCTTGGAAGCCTGCCGCTCCTCTTCTCAGCCCAGAGAGTTGAGGTATTTATAGGTGTTTTTTTTTTACAACATTAACAGTGTCTATGCTTTGGAAAGTGGGTGCTTATGCTTTCCAATGTGAACTCTCAACTTTATGACTGTGAACACGGCCAGCACACTGGCCACTGCCAAGCGCACTCTATATATCTGGACCAGGCCGTCATCCCAATCCCAGAATGAACACAGGCCTTCAGAGTCTGCACTTCTGACAAAACCCACAAGACCCCAGTTTCCTTCAGCCAATGCCACTAGTGTTAATGCCATGAAAGCTGAACAGAAACAAAAAAAGAGCACAGAGGAAGTCCTTAACATAAAAATGCCCGTTTGCTGGTTCTGACAGAATGTTAGGTTTCTTCTTTATGGGAACCTACATGCACTAAATGTTCTTAAAGAGTAAGAGAGCAGAGCCACTTGTGGTCCGGAGGTGTCAAGCCTAGGTGTCATTGTGGAAATCTCCTTTGGACTGTGTAATTCCACGCATGTAGAGTGTGGATGCATGATTTAAGCATGATTCTAGCTGAGATGGCAGAACACATACACATTTCTGATGGACTTTCAATTTCCACTAATCCCTTTGGGGATTTATGCAGGAAAAGTGGACACCCCATATTTCTTCAAATAATTATTTTTATTAAAAAATTATGTCTAGGTGACTGTGTGTGAGTATATGCACATGGATTCGGTGCCCATGGAGGACGGAAGAGGGCATTGGGCCATTCTGAGCCACCATGTGCATGCTGGGAATCAAACTCCGGTCCTCTGGAAGAGCAGCAAGTGCTCTTAAGCACGGAGCCATACCACCACATTCACAGTCCATATTTCTTGGAGAAGTAATTTTGGCAAAAGGCGTGTGCCTACGCCTTTCAGAATGACTCGAGAGGTGCTGAGCGGAGCAAGGGAGGCGATGAGACGAGGAAGGCATTTCAGAAAAGAAGTGGCTTTTGTGGGAAAGAAAAGCAAAGGCCAATGAGAGAGGGTCTTTAAAGTCTTAGAGACAGTACAGCGGTACACAAGACAGGCAGGGGCTTTTTTTTTTTTACTGCCTGTCAACATTCCAACTAAAAGTTGAGCAACAGGCCTGGGAGGAGACAGCCTCTGGGCTGCTGGGGTGGACACCATAGGTTGGGATGCTGTTTCTAAGCGGGACTAAGGTTAACCAAAACTGTGGACTCTGCCATGGTCCCACCAGCCCTGTGAGGCCCCCTTTCCTTGCTTTTCTCCTCCTTAGTCCTCTCCACAGGAAATAGTGGGCATTCTCCAGCCCTCTCCCTATGTGGATGCCGAAGCCCAAGAGAGTGGACCACTGGTCCCCAGGACGCCCTGAACCGAACTCTGCCTTCAGAACATGAGACGTACAGGCAGACAAACTTGCGGCCAGGTCCCAGGCCCCCGGTAAAAACCCATGGCAAACGGGACACTGCTTTCCCCCAGTATCTCAGGTGGCTACTCAGACAGATGGAAATTCTATTTATGACGAGGGTGTGTCTGGTGATGTGGTTTCCAACAAGGACAATTTGAAGGGTGTTGAGTTACTCAAGCCTTTTTAGCAAAGAACACATTTTTTTTTTTTCTGAGTCTTCTTTCCTCCTAGCGACTGAATAGCATTTTGACCAGCATGGAGGCACAGCACTGACTCTCACCAAGAGACAAGCCAGACCTCTCTGTTGTTTAAAGCAGCCTAGTGCTCAACTTTAGTCAGGCTAGGAGAGGAGGGAGGCCTTACTATTCAGGATACATGTTGTAAGATGTTGTTAGATTTGGGCATTGAAAGGAATTGCTGAGAACTGTTGTGGGGAAAAAAAAAAAGCAGCGTGTTGCTGTGTGTCTGTGTGTTAGAAGATTCCATGCTTCCTAATGTGGAATCTGATAAAGAAGAGAGTGCTGGGCACTGCTTTGAGTTTGGAATTTTTTTTTTTTTTTTGCTATGTTAAGTGAACTCTGAGTGTGTATGTGACCTGTTTGCTCCTTGCCTGGCCAATGCTGCCATCGCCCTGCCTGACTCACTCCCCAAGCACTCCCCACCCACGGAGAACCTGTGGGCTTGTCACTGGAGACCTGGCATTACTCTTATTGTGTCACACGTGAATCACACATCAATTAGAGGCCCAGTCAAGTCGGCTCCTTATTTCTCCCGGAGGAAGGCAAAGAACAAAACACCTAGAGGACAGCGCGCAGTCAGTCTGCATCTTAGGCGTCCTCTTCCACTTCTGCCTTGTTAAGACTCGGCTCCTTCCACGGCTGCGTGTGGGTACTGTGTCCTGTGGGTTTTTCATTGTGTGGAGGCCTTTTCTACATTTGAGCCAGAACAACATGTTATGATATTCATTCACCTGCTGTCTTTGATATTATTTTAAATACATTCAAGTTTCTCAAAGAATTTTGTTTATGATTACTGCATGTGCATGCCTGGTGTGTGTGTGTGTGTGTGTGTGTTTCAGAGCACCCACGTGGAGGTCAGAGAACAATTATGTGGAGTCACTTCTTTCTTTCCATATTTAGGCAAGACTCCAAGGATCAAGAAGTGAGGAAGCCTTTGAGCCTCACTTTGAGGTGTCTGGCCAGCCCTATGGATCTTATTTCTTAAGAGGCGAACCTTTCACTGATTATGGCATTAGAATATGCCACAGCACACAGCAGGTGCCCTAGGACTGTTGAATACATAGTTTATTTTCCTCTGTTTCATTCATTTGCTCACATTTTCCATGCCATGTCGTAAGAGATTTCTTTTCTTATTTTCTTCTCAAGATAGGGTTCTCTGTGTAGCTCTGCTTGTCCTGTTACCCACACTGTAGATCAGCCTGGCCTCAAACTCAGAGTTCTGCCTGCCTCTGCCTCCAAATGCTGAGATTAAAGGTGGGAGCTGCCACCGCCGCCACCACCACTGCCACCACCTAGCAGATATTCCTTGATAGCCACCGTCTGTCAGGCACGTGTAGCTGGTGAAATGTAGGCTCGAAGCTTCTCTGTGGACTTAAGTGGTCTGTGCTATTTAAATACTCTGCCCTCATGGGAGAAAGACTTACTTTTAATCATACTGCAGGGATCGTTGTCATTTGTTTTTTGTTTTGTTTTTTGTTTCTTGAGACAGGGTTTCTCTGTGTAGCCCTGGTTGTCCTCGCTTTGTAGACCAGGCTGGCCTCGAACTCACAGAGATCCACCTGCCTCTGCCTCCCAAGTGTTGGGATTAAAGGCATGTGCCACCACTGCCCAACTAAATCTGCTACTTTTTAAGATGTTCTTCATTGGAAAGTGTAGCAAAGCCCTTGAGAGTGTGCTGCTCTTTCTCCCTCTGTTTTGATAACGTTCTTCTCTTTGCTTTGGAGCACAGGTGTTTTAATAGCACAGTACTGATAAATAAATAAAATACAAAAAAATTAAATTATTAGCTCCATATACACTGGCGCCCCACCAAGAGTTTTCCTAAGATAACTATTTCTAAAGTGATCTTCTTTAAATGCAGTCTCACAAATACAATGTTCAGATGTGTTAGGAAAACCCTCACATTGTCATTCTAATGGCTGATGGTATTTGAAAACCTTCTTGTGAAATCTGAGGCTCTTTCATGGAGCTGAGAAACATGATAAAAACACGCAACCCACCTGAGAAAACCGTACAAATCATATTAAAAAAAAAAAAAAAAACCAAGATAGCCACGAAGATGACCATAACAATATTAGGAAAGTGAAGAGAGCAAATCTGAAAAACATCCAAAGCTGCTGATTGAGAAAAATGGCTTCTGAAATGAGACCAATTCATTGGCTCTGCAGACTCAACACCAAGGGCATTAACTCCTAAAGCTGGTACTCTTTCTTCTTAAGCTGCAGAAACTGCACACACCTGCCACCAGACCATCGCTACTTTACACCTAAACACGCTCAGCAAAGGGAAACTTTCCACCCTCACTAAGATTTGTCACTTTGTACCCACATTTCTCCTAAGGAAGAGAACATCACCCATCTATCTAGATGTGGATCCAGCTTAATGGCTGCCATGTCACTAGGCAGATTTCTTGCGTCCTGAGCCAGTTTAAAAATTTAGTTTTAACAAACCGTGACTCCTAACTGTGTTATAGTGAATTCTCCAAGTGACTTGTCACAGGCCAGGCACTGCATCATGATGGTTAAGTTCAGGCAAGAAGAAACAGTTTTGTCAGACATTACATAAAATGATACAATGAATACTGGAAGCCAGAGCTCCACATAATTAATATGTGGAGTGATGGGCAAGATCTAAAAAAATGTAGTTAATCGGATGCGATGGCATATGCTGGCTAGGAGCATGGTATGCAATTTATCTAAAAGCATTGTCTTAAAAAAATAGTGTCAACTGCTCTTTATCTGTTATGTTGAAACCTCTTGCATTGGTCTTGGGGCACCAGTGCTGCACCCCCAGGTATTGTAAGCTCCAAGGGTGGAGGTTACAGGCCTCCTCTTGCCCACCACTTAGCCGTTGGTGTATTTCAGTGAGCCAGCTCAACAGAAACCTTACCTTCTCTCTGTAACTGTAGTACATGCCAAGAAAGCGTGGGCTTCAGACTTTAGGAAAGAAAAGCTGTGAATGTAAGTTGATACTCAGGAGAATTTTTGGCGATGATAAAAACAGAGGGAAAGAGGGCAAGGAATTTGCCCTTCTGCCTTTTTTTCCAGAAAATTCTCACAAAAACCTTAGCATGAGGAAAGTTGTTTTCATATGCGTGCACGCACACGTCACAGAGGCCACAGAAGCCATGGCTATCAGGGGGAGGGGGCATAACTCATATTGTTCCTGTCGCAAATTCATCTGTCCTGCTTTGGAGAAAAGTCTTTTAAGAATCCCCTCCGTGGCCTACACTTGGGTCTCACCAGGTAGCATTTCTCTGGGCCTCAGGGGATGTACTTTGGGAAATAACAGGAAAAATACAAGTGAGCTATTCCAGAGGAGCGAGGTCCAGCTGGGAATGTGATCTTTCCAAGCTTGAGGACCTAAGTACCTGGCCTTCCACAGGTACTGTTCTCAAAGCAGCCATCAGCCAATCAAGTGGTTGCCTACCTAAAAAAACAAAACAAAACAAACAAACAAACCAAAAACCAAAAACCCCCCAAACAAACAAAAACAAAAACCAAAAACTAAAACCCTGCAGAGTTTATAATTTTAGAAATATGAAGCAGGGGTTGCAATGTGATCTCGGTGGCTGGATCACCTCTTCTGGCAAAGATCTTTATCTGATTATAAAACAAATAGCCTACTTCTTCCAGGCATAGTGAAGGCATGGAGTCACCCTCACCTCTGCCCTTTCTCGGTATCAGCAGGAGCTCAGAGGCTGGTACAAGGGAACGCAAGACAGACAGCTTATTGCTGCCAATGCCTTTCTGACCTCTGCAAGAGATGGCTATTTAAGCTCCCCCCCCCCCCTTGAGCTTTGATGGTGCCTCTTACTATTTTATTGTATTTCCGTGGATGCTTTATGGGGGAGATGGTCTTAGAGTCGCCTGTCTTTTCTGCGTCCTAAAGTTGTAGTTTGGAAACTGTAAGAACTTGGGTGAGTAAGGAGAAACTGGGCTTCCTCCATGGTTAGTTTTGGAGATTGTAAGGACACAGGGTTGCTGACTGAGAAAGTCCTGAAACAGCCTGACCTACTGACCTGGGAGTAGCCCCCAGCTCTGCTCTGGCCTGTGATGGACAGCTGGCTGCCTGGCACCTGCAGCCACCTTTGTGGTTCCCCTCGGAGGGCCTGTAGTCTCAGCAAGGTCAGAGGAAGGTCCCTCCAGTCCTAGTCAGAAGCACTAAGATCCACCCTGCAAAGCAAATATTTGCTGCCAACGGCTGGGATGTCTCACTAACATAGAATTTCATGTAGTCTTTTGATTGTGATTTTTTTTTTTTTAAAACAAGAGGGCCAGTTAAGGGGCCCCGGGTAAAACCCTTCAACAGAATTCCCCTGAACAGCAAAAATAGCAAATGACAGGTTATGCCTGGGAGATGGGCCTCGGGGAAGGCTGGGTTTTGTGAAATGAGTTGGAAGAAGTTTCCACCTTCTAGCACACAGGCTGATTTACTGAGAAACCACCCTCTCTCGGCTCCTGCGCGGGTTAGCCTTACTCCGGAGAGCAATCTAACTCGTCATTTGCAATCAGGGCCTCTGAGTTCTGTTTGTGTTTGCTTTTGCTCTTCGCTTTGCTGCTCGTCCGGCTGCTTGCCTTCGCGTCCGGCATCTGTTGGTAATAGAAGCCTTTGTCCTCAGCTGGCCCTCCCCAGTCCTCCTGGCTCTCGGCCTCAGTGGCGTAGGAGAAGCCCTCCTCCACGGAAAAGGGGTCGTCCACGTCATAGCGCTGGTACGTGCTTTGGTGCAGGGCCTGTTCTCGGGCGCTGATTTCCAGGGTGCTGTTCCAGATGCCGTACCCAAAATAAATGAGCATCCCTGTTTGGGGGAGGGGAAAAGCACAAAAGAGTAAGCAGCTGCTTTAGAATCTCTGGGGCCGCTAGGGAAGATTACACTTGACTAGGGCTGGCGTGGTGTACGTTTTTTAGGTCTATGGGGTTTTGGAAAGACTTGAATTAAACGCTCTTTCCTACCCCAGAGTCCACACCTCCCCCCCATCCCCCCAACCCCTGCCCCTTATGGCAGTCCTGGCTAATAATCAAAGCTTTAGGTGGGCGGCATCAAGCAGATGGCTGGGACCCACTGGCCAGACACCCTAGCTAAACTGCTGCGTCCCTGGTCCCAGTGAAAGACTCTGTCTCAAATCTAAGGTAAATGACTCCTGAGGGAAGTCACCTGAGGTGACCTCTGGCTTCCAAATACGCGGGTACAAACACATGCCTCTCACCAACAAGCACGGCCTCCATGCCCAAACGCATACCCACAAAAATCTCGGTGTGTGTGTGTGTTATCTGTAATCCTAGCTCTGGGGAGGCTGAGAGAGGAGGATGGGAGTTCAAGGCCAGAGCCGTAAGATGGGGCCTCAGGGAAGGAAAACAGTAACAGGAAAAGCAGAATGAGTTGAGGAGAAGTTTTGCCTAAAGCAGCCTGCATTTACGGCTTCTGCCAAGGTGCCTGAGGCAGTGTCCTTGCCTTCCTAGGGGCCAGCTTTTAGCTAGAGGTCAGAATTAGCTGCCTCTTGAGACAGCGTCTGGCCCTTTCAGTCCCCTTAGCCCTCATCTTCCTCCCATCATTGCTCTCTCAGAGCTAAGGCCAGGAACTTGCATCTTCTGCCTCTGTTAGTACCACAGATCAGTGGTGCAGTCCTGTGGGCGTTAGGATGCGAACGGCCCCCCACAGGCTCACAGATTTAAAAGCTTGGCCACCAGGGAGAGGCACTGTTTGAAAATGTTAGGGGGCGGGGCCTTATCGGAGGAAGTGCGTCACTGGGTGTGGGCTTTGAGGTTTCAAAAGCTCAAGAGACTCGCTTGCTCTTCATGCTGCCAGTAGTTCCGGACGTGCGACTGATCACTGATTCATGGGCTGTAGCCAGTGGGTTGGCTGGATGGTCAGCGATTGAGACTGAACATGATTGGAAAAGCGGTTAGAAAGACATTTTGGCAAGAAGTATGTGGCTGGATCCCTGCAAATGGGTGAAGGATGTGAAAACACTTTTGTCCCACGTAAATGCTCATCTAAACGTGACGTCAGCTGACGCTGTTCAATAACAAGCGGATAGATGATGAGCCGTTCTCTGGACAGCCAGCCTATTTCCCCAGCCACCCTGCCATTGCCCAGTGGGCCCACGAACAGAGTGGCCATGGTGGCGGAGATGGGAGTTAGGCCTGGGCTCCACAACATGGACGTCCACTCACCAAGGTTGACCTGGCTACAGCTGCCGCCGAGTGCCAGATCCGCCAGCAGCAGAGACCAACACTGAGCCCCAGATGTGGCACCATTCCCCCCCGGGTGACCAGCCAGACACCTGGTGGCAGGCTGACTACACTGGACCACTTCCTCCACGGTCTTTACTGCAGTAGGTACTTACTCTAGTTACGGATTTGTCTTTCCTGCACATAAAGCTTCTGCCAAACCCACCACGAGTCATGTCCCGCCCCTCTCTCGCCCCCCAGCTAAGCTGCTTCTTTTTTCACTGGGGGCTTCTGGACTGCCTCGTGGTCCTTCGGCCCTTACAACATCCGTCGTGTGATCATCTGCATTGGGTGGTTCCAGTTTATAGTCTTGGTTGAAAACTGGTCCTTTAATGTTTGTTAAATGAATGAACCGCTCTTCCTGATGAGCACAAGTCCCAGGTCTCTGCGTTGACCTTACTCCAAGCAAAGGAACCTCATCCTCCTGCTAAAACACAGAATCCGCATGGCTTTTCTCTTCTGTATTTATGAGTAGCATATTAGCCTCCTTTTTCAATGTAAAAAGCCCTTGAGACTCAGGGTCTGGGAAGGCAAGAATTAATGTCACAGTCAGAGGGCACTATTATAGGAATGTGGGATCTGCACTTGCCCCTGGCAAGGGGCCTTACCAGGCCACAGGGGAGGAGGATGCAGGTAAGTCCTGATGAGTCTTGATAGGCTGAGGTCAGTTGGTGGGGGAGGAGGGCTTCCCCTGTCTGAGGACTAGGGGAGGGGCATGGGGGAAAGGGGAGGGTGGGGTTGGGAAGAGACAAGGGAGGAGGCTACAGTTGGAATGTAAAGCGAATACATTAAAAAATAAATTTAAATAAATTAAAAAAAAAAGAATATGGGGTCTGGGTTTAAATCCAGTCTCCATTACTCTTACAAAGGTAACCTTGGACCTATGATTTACCCCACCAGCCTTCTGGTCTGTAAACTGTGGGAAGCAGGGCTTGCTCAGTGGGCAGGAGTGCCTGCTACACAAACATGAGACCCAACTTTGCATCTCAGTGCTCACATAAAAAAAAAAAAAAAAAAAAAAAAGCAGTGGCCCTGCATGTGCCTGTAACCTTGCTGAGCTGGCATGGTGGTAGGGGCCGGGACAGGAGGATTGCTGGGTTTTCTGCTTACAAGCCTGTCTTGGAGTTCAGTGAGAGACCCTGTCTCATGTGAATATGGTGGCATGGCGAGTGATAGAGGAGGGCCCTACATATCCTCTGCTGGTCCCTGAATGCTCTTGCAGAGATGTGAACAGTCAAACACATATGTGTGCATATATTACACACACACTCAGTGCACTACACACACACACACACACACACACACACACACACACACACACACACCTCAAATAAAAACAACCCCTGACGTGAGAGTCAGACTGAGCACTGAGCAATTTGGGGATCAGATGTGCTCAGCTCTTTGCTCAGAAGGCAAGGCTGGCCAGCTTTCTGCCTCTGGCCCTTGAGAACTTCAGCTCCCTCTTGAATCTGAAGTGTGTCTCTTTAAGCTTGGATCTCAACACTGTCTGTCCCCCCCCCCATTGTCTCAAATGACTTTCCCCTGTCCTTTCCAGCCCTCCTCTTGCCCCCCCCCCACCAGTGAAATTAACTTCTCAGGTGCCAAAGCAAGCAGAGATTTAGGGTCCTTACTGGTAATAAAGCCTGGCGTTAATCGTTTGCAGATGTAGATGTCTGGGCTCAGATAGCAGCCTGCTCTTTTTTGAGCAGGGGCCGGGGGAGGGGGGAGATGGGAGATCTTGACTTTTTATTGTTGCGGGGGTGGGGGGGGGGAGGTGGTGGCTATGCAGGACAGTTATTGAGTAATAACTTGTGTGGAGCCAGACTTCCATTCAAAGTTCCCCTAACAGGGCCAGCGTGTGCATGCCTAGAGCACGCTCTACTTGAGGCGGGCCTGGGAAGCCAGGATTGCAAGCGGCTAGGCGGGATAGATGGGTCAGGAGCACACCTCTGTTGTTTGGTTTTTCGCCATTGCTCTTTTCTCCTAGATGTGCAGGCAGGTGCCCAGGCTTGGATCCTCCCCCTCTTACAGTAGCCCTTGATTGTTATTATTATTATTATTATTTTTTTAGCTCCCTTCTATATCCTAATTTATAGGTGGTTCATTGTTTCCCTTACTGTCACTTCTCCGCCTCCCCTCAGGGTCAATGCCACTCAGTTACCGGTTGACGGTTGCTCCTGCACACTTTCCTTTCTCCCAGAGCAGGTATGTGAGTGTCAGGTAGACTCCTGTTATGGGGGCTTGATGTAGTTGCTCGAACGTCACAGATAGCGAAGGCAGAGAAGACTCTACAGGTGAGCAATGGATGCAGTGACGTCATTTTACAGGAGCAGCAGAAGGTGGGGAACACTAGGTGCCCTGCTCAGCTCTGGTCTTCTGCACACCCACGCCTTTCACACTTCCCTCCCTGAGCTGACTTACTGCAGTAAACAATCGGTAAGACTTAGGTCTAAGTGTGTTTCTTGGGAGTGCCAGGCCTCGGAGGAGCATGTGTGTGTCTGTACTTTGTGACACGTCCCTGCCACAGGTATGTTAATGGGTCTTTTCACGTTTGCTGTGCCCCCTACACTGTCAGAGCTTTGTTACTCTTTGACAGTATACGTTTCAAATACATGTGTTGTGGCAGGCGGTGCACTGAGGCAGCCTGCTCCGACAGGACCATCTTTTAGCATCTTATATTCTGTCTGCTTTTTTTTTTCCTCCTGGCTCTTGAGTCAATTCGGGAAGACTGGTGTGAAGTAGAGAAGGTAGGAGAAGAGAGGACCAGGCAACAGAGAACAAGTGATGAGGGCAAGGGAGGGAGAGAGGGAGGGAGAGAGACCATGAGCTGCCATCTGTCACATCAACAAGGCCTTTGTGTAGGGAGTAAACAGAGCGGCTGAAGGCCTGCTGGGTGGAGGCGGGGCTTGGGGTTTCAGCTTCTCCTCTCAGCAGCCTTAGAGAACCATGCAAAAGGTAGTTTCTGTGGCCTCAGGAATTCTGGGAATCCTGAGTCATTTAAAGTACCTTCGCACAGCACTGTGTGCCCAGGTACACATGGTCTCTCTCCAGGAACTCAAAATGTGTGTGTAAGAGAGAGGGAGAGAGGAAGGAGAGAGGGAGATGGGGGGGGGGGGGAGACAAAGAGAGAGACAAAGAGAGAGAAAGACAGACACAGAGAGAGATACAGAGAGAGACACAGAGAGAGAGACAGAGAGAGAGACAGAGAGAGACAGAGAGAGAAAGACACACACACAGAGACACAGAGAGAGAGAGAGAGACAGAGAGAGACAGAGAGAGAGAGACAGAGACAGAGACAGAGAGAGACACACACACACAGAGAAAGAGAGAGAGAGAGAAGGAGGGAAAGAATCTGTGGCATAGGAAAAACAAGGCGTTAGGGACTGGAGATGTGGATAAGCAGAGAAACTGGTGAGCTCTAGGCTCAGTGAGAGTTCATATCAAATACATACATACACACATAAAATATAATAAAAGTTAAGGTAGATAATAACCAAGGAAAACACTGTATGTCAACCTCTGGCCTCCATATACACTCCTCATGTGTATGCACATAAGCACAGATGACGCAGACACAAGACACAGAGACACACATGCGCACACACGCACACACACACACACAGACACACACGCATACACACAGACATACACACACACACATGCACACACACACACACACAGACACAGACACACACACACACACACACACACACAGCAACCCTTCCAGACTTCTCCTTGCCCTGACTCAGGGGGTTTTGACATCTCTTCCTGCTTCCGCTTCCCAGGAGAGATTTGGGGAACACAGGTGAGGTAGACATCAGTGGGAGGCAGTTTTGCATTCTTGAACATAATTTTTTTGTGTGTGCTAGTGGGGGTTGAATCTAGGACTTTGAATGTACTAGACAAATGCTCTACCACTGAGCCACATGCCCAGAGATTGTGAGCCCTGTGTCCTGCAGTATTTTAAGAAATACACAGAAATGCAAAGAATAACCCTATATTTACTCAGCTCCTGCACCCACTGCCCTGCCTCCCCTTGATTACATTGGAACAAATTCCTCTTCTCTAGGCAGTTTGTAAATATTTCAATATGCACAATTAGAATAGTAATATTTTAAATATTAGCTGTTCTATAGCAGAATTAAAAATTCTTCATATTACTATACACATGGGGCAAAAATTCTCCACCATATGAGACCTCTCACTTACTCTAATGATGCCGTCCTTGTTTTAAGTACTGTGGGAGACATTTTCACTAAGGATTGTTACCAGACTGGCATCCTGTGTTTTTTGAAAACATTTGTAGATTGCAAAGGTTTTTCATTTGACGGTGGGTTTGGTTATTGGCATAAGGCAGAGTGGATCCAAGCTTAAAACTAAAGTGGCTGTGTGAAACAAAGAAAATTTTTGTTGACTGTACACCAGACAGGGCCTTAACACTAGGATATATAAGGAATTACAGAAGGATACCCTCAGACCACCAAATAATTCAGTCAGTAAATGTGCTAATCGACTGACTAGACAGTTTTCAGAAGAAGATACAGAAATAGCCGAGACTTACTTGGGAAAATGTTCAATATCATTATCCAGCAAGGAAGCACAAATTAAAACTGCACTGAGGTTTCCATTTCGTTCCAGTCAGAACAAGTAGCATTAAGAAAATAGATGACAACAGTGCTGGCGAGGATGTGGGGAGTGGGGGGACCCTCACGGCCAGCAGAAATGTGTGTGCAGCCATTACAGCAGTCAGTATGAGATTCCTCAAAAAACTGAAAATAGAATTACATATGACCTAGCTACACCACTCCTGGGTACATACCCGAAGGATTGATTATACCACAGGAGACACACGAAAATCTGTGTTTATAAGCTGTACTGATTACAATAGTCAGGAAATGGGCCATCAGGAGAGGTCCACCCAGAAATGAGTGGATAAAGAAAATCTGGTATACATACATGTTTGTTTTTTTTTTAAAGAGTCAGTAAAAAAAAAAAAAAAAAAAAAAAAAATGAAGTCATGATGTTTGTGAGAAACTGGATACAACTGGAAATTAATGTATTAAGTGAATAAGCCAGCCCAGAAAGAGGAAGGTAATATGTTTTCTCTCATAAGCACAACAGATTTAAAGCTATATATGTGTGTATATTTAGAATAAGTTAGTGCTAGTTAGTGAACATGAGGCTTCGTTACATGAATATTTGATTCCACTGCTTCTGATTTCCAACTGCACACATTGTACCTGTCGTCAATTACCTCCCAGCAGGTGTGGAGGCGGTGCTTGTGCGGAAACAGGGTCTTGGAGACTCTGCAGCCAAGCTGGAGAGGTTTTCTCAGTCAATGGCTCCTGGTGGGGTGTCTGGTGCAGCTAGGTCAGGAAGTAGTTGGTAGTAAGCAAGGGGGCCTGTTGGCCTCTCAACAGCAGGTTCAAGGTGAACACCAGTCTCTGGCAAGGTAGTGGCCTTGTGTCATCTGACAGGTTCAGTGGAGGAAAGGGGGAAGCTTTGGGTTTTTTTCCAGATCAAGTTCTCCGGTGGAGAACATATCTGGGGAGGTTCAGGCTACCCAAGAGTGGGCTTTCTTTATATAATAAGACACTTTACGCTCTTCACAAATAAGTATTGTATCAAATACCAGCCCAGAGAAGGTAAGAACTACGCAACAAGCGAGCCATTGAAGCAGCCCTGGCACTCACTGCTCTTGATGGGCCACGGGGAAGGTTCCTGTCCCACTCAGGACTCGGCTAGGGTGCCCAGGCACCAGCTAACTAAACACTTACCAACTTATGCGGATTCACCCTGGGTGAGCTAAACACAGGATGCCAAGGCCTGGGTGAGGTACCCACCCAGGCACCCTATGTTCTTTGGGGGTAGGGAAGCTAAAAGGAAATTCAACCCTGAAAAGGGACCATTGGTAAACAGTAACAGCCGACTGCCAACTCCACAGGCACCAACTCGGCTCGAACTCTGGGCCTCTGATCTCTAGAGTCCCAAGGGAGTTCCTTGTCCTTTGCATGTAGCTCTGTGCCCTGGCTGGAAAGAGGTGGGTCACCTGACCCCAGCCTGGGTGGAGCAGCCTCCTCCTGGGGTACACTTTCCAGCAGGAAGCCCTGCCTGCAGCAGATAGCTAGGGCACTCTGTCATGCCCAAAGGGCCTTTTATTTTGACTACTCTGAGATCAGGTTTCCAAAACAGACATTTGCCAATGCAGGAATGGAGACTGGCAACGAGAAGATGCACACCCCACCCAGCTGATCCCCACCAACTCTTCCTCATTGTTTTTTTACATACCACCATGAACCCTGTCGGTTGTAATAACATCGAAGTTTGTTTAATGTGGTGTGACCAGGAAGAGCAGGCTGGCTGGGAGGGGCTCTATGCCCGGCTCTACAGTTGGGCTAATGTGAAGTCATGTGACTGCTTAATGTCTCCTCAGTGAGGTGCAGTTGGGGACCCTGTCTCCACTGGAGCCATGGGATGGCTGTGAACCACTGATGCATGAGAGAGCAATCTAATGTTGTGGCCTAGCAAGCCTACTCTCCTTACACAGACACTCGAGAAAAGTGTGTCCGTTGCCCACTGAAGACGTGTAAAGGAATATTCACAGCAGCCTGATTTATCAGGACCAACTGGAAACAGCTTACAGAGACCTGAATGGAGTTTGCACTGCGGGGTGGTGACACTGTGGAAGGCTAGTCAGCATCCACGATATGACAACTACAGGTGACAGTGTTGAAGAGCAGAAGCCAGATGCTCAGGGTTGGTGGCTTGGTTGCACACACTGTCCCCAGGGCCTCGCACCTCTTCCACAGTCCTCTCTCTTTTCTGTCTTTTGGTTGATGCCGGTGGCAGAGCCACTTGACCCCCTTGTTTGTCCTTCTTGTCCATGCCTGCCTGTGTCCAGAGCTCGACCCTCTCAGCCTGTAGGCCCAGGGCCTGTGGCCAGGTTCGTCTCCACATTCTCTCCTTCTAGGCATCACGCTGGCACTGTTGCCTTCCTCGTGAGGCCTTTGTGACTTGTTTCTCAATCCCCTGAGCATGGCTGATACCGGAAGCTGAATGCTTTCTCCTCTGCCACCAGGAATATGGGGCATCTTAAAGTAATCTGGATATCCCGGCACCTTTCCATCCACTCTTCTTCCACACAATGGCTGTGACCTATTACTTTCCAATAGTATTGTGAATGGCAGCTCACACACAGACCAGAATGGGGGGTGCTTACATTCTGAGGCCTGGGGACAAGCTTCAGTTGGGAGAATGCTTGCCTAACATACACAAAGCCTCAGCTTTGACCACTAGCTCTGCACAATCCAAGTGCGGTGGTGCATCATGCTTGTAACCCCAGCACTAAGGAGGTGAAGAAAAGTGGGTTAGGAGTTCAAGGTTATTCTGATGCTATGTAGAGGATTTGAGGCCAGTCTTGGAACACAAAAGAGCTTGCCTCAACAAACGAACAAACCAAATAAGTAAACAAATGAAAGGAAAAAAAAAAAGAATATTTATATTCTAACATAAAACACATGAAGTCCATTGTTCAAATTCCTTGTCCTCTCCGTCTGTTCTCTGAATCTAAACACTTCATCTTCCTTAGGAAGGCTGAATGAATAATAAATGGAAACATGGCCATTCTCATGGTATCGGTGCCGGTAAGCTGGGCTACCTGATAATTCATTCTTTATATGAGCATTCAGGCAAACAATAGGTCTGAAAGAGACCCCAGAGTATTCCACTTGGCCATGTTCTCACCCTGGTACTATCGCAGTTTCTGAGATGGTGGGTGACCCCTGGAGATGCTATAGTGCCTTGCATCCACTCAGGGGCTTGAGCACAGCTTGGGGCTCACTTTGTTGGCATTAATGAACATTTATCGCTTGTATCATTGCTCTTGTCTAAAGGAAAGGTGGTGTGTGCTGGGAAATCTTGTGGGAGCTCCGTGAGTTGTGTTCTTTTGAAGGTCAGAGCTCAGCAAAACACTGTTACAGAAATCCTCTGATTACGATTCATTTAGAAAAGGCTGGATGAAAGATTGAGTCTTGGAACATCATCCCATTATGACTCAGTGCTAACCATGGAAATTTTGTTAAGAAGCAGTTGATTTCATAAGGAGCTTCATTTAAAAATATCCCTACTGTTCTTCCTAGGAAACTTACATCATGCATAAGCTGAAGAAACATCTGATGTCTGGAAGCCTCAGGGATTCAGAGGAGGGTGATTTATTGTAATTTTGTAAGATCACTAAAATATCTTTATAAGCCAATTTGAGGCTATGGGATGGATATAGTTATACATGAAAAATTTTGTTTTTGAAAAACAGCATTTGTATATTAAATTACCTCCCTGCTTGATAATGTTTTCTCTCCATAATAATAGCTCTCAAATTTGAGCATGAATTAGCATTGCCCAAATGGCATCCTAGCTAATTCACCATGACATTAGCACAGCATGCTTGAGATGACACTTTGAGAAGTATTGATTCAGAAGATTATAGATTATTGAAAACCTGACTCCACATTAAATTTTTTTTTGTCAGAGCTCTAAAATAATACTCCATGCTTGATTGCCCATGTCAATTGAATCAGGGCGAGCCTGTGTTTACAATCTTCCAAAGGTATTCTGACCTGTAGCCAGAGTTGACTGTCTGTTTTGGATGAAACTTAGTAATATGACTGCGTTCAAAAGCCATGATAGGAAGTCAGCTAGAAGCAGCTGCCTGGAAGTATTAGCGCTCCTAAGATGGCTGGTGGACTGTGCACTGACCACTTGGGTGCCTGCTGAGCATAGAGGCCAGCCAGCCCACTCTGCAGTGTGACATCCTGCCAGGTCAGTGAGAACCAGCTTCATGAGGGAGTTGGTAGTCTGTGCAGTCAACAAGACTGCACATGCTGCTGAGGGAGTTTTCCTTTGTCTGATAACAAGCAGGGCAGCCTGAATTGGGGATCGCTCACATTGTGATAGCCCGCCTGCCCACGTTGGTGGACAATGAATCACTTCAGAGTTTTAAAAGGAAAACAGGAGATAAGTTTGATTTTTGTTTCTTTTTCCACTGTTTTCTCATTTGTGCCCCAAACAGCCATCAGTTTGAAGACGATAGGATGACCTGTGTATTTACGGATGAATAAACCAAAGCGCAAGGAAGTTAGGCAAATTTCCTAAATTTATAATTCAAGACTGGGACAGGGTTCTGATTTGAACCTGGCACTCTTTGATGCCAAAGGGGACACCCTTTTGGTGCCACAGAAACCTCAGATGTGATATGGACTCAATTATAAACTTGTGAGTCTCAATTATAAAATTGTGAGGATCTGGCCCTACCAAACACTCCCATCAAATTAGAAAGTTTGCTCAGGGTAGGTAGTGGGGTGATGAGAGCCCTAGAACTGATGTGCGGGTACCCTGGATTCAAGAATCCACTCTTCCACTAAAGTTGATATTATCCAACTTTTTGGAGCTTTACTCTACTCCTCCATAAAATTGACGGGGACAGAGGTTGTCGCAGGCCATATGTTTAGCACAGTAGTCATGGTGAGGGGAAGCCTAGGGTCTGTTTGTGGTGCTAGGGCCCAAACCCAGATTCTTACACTTGCTAGGTGGGCACCCCACCACTAGCCATGTCCTGACAGGGGATTCTGAACCCATCTTCAGGTCTGCTAGATTTTGGCAGAGTGTTCGTAAGCAAGAGCTGCTGTTTCTTCACCTGTACAGTGGAGATTGTCATGAGATCTTAAAAAGTGAGGCAAATCCCTCACTATAGTTTTGTTAATTACTTCGACGAGTCACAGGATTTGTATATAAAAACCGATGATCTTCACGGTTTCATTTCATTTATTTATTTATTTTTGGCTTTTCAAGACAAGGCTCCTCTGTGTAGCCTTCGCTGTCCTAGACTCTCTCTGTAGATCCAGGCTGGCCTTGAACTCACAGGGATCTGCCTGCCTCTGCCTCCCAGAGTGCTGGGATCCCAGGCACGTGCCACCATGCCTGGCATATTTCATTTTTTTAAGTTAAGGGGAAAAAAAAACCTGATCATCTATAGAAGTGGTTCTCAACGTTTCAAATGCTTGTAACACTTTAATACAGTTCCTCATGTTGTGGTTGTGACTCCCCGGCCCTAAAATTATTTCATTGCGACTTCATAACTGTCATTTTGCTGCTGCTATGCACCATACTGTAAGTCTACGGTAAGTAGGATATGTGGTATGCTCCTCCCAAAGGGGTTGTGATCCATAGGTTGAGACCCATTGATCTATAGTGTCTTCCTACGCAAAGGCATCTTTAAAACCACAGGGTTCCCATGTAGGGTAGATTTTATTTATTTATTTTTTTTGTTATGTTCTTTAATGTGAAAAAGTAGAACTGTAGGGGGCTGGGGAGATGGCTCAGAGGTTAAGGGCACTGGCTGCTCCTCCAAAGGTCCTGAGTTCAGTTCCCAGCAACCACATGGTGGCTCACAACCATCTATGATGTGATCTGATGCCCTCTTCCGGCCTGCAGGTGTACAGACAAATAGAGCACTGTATATATAATAATAAACAAATCTTAAAAAAAAAAAAAAAGAGTAGAACTGTAAACATATTCTAGAAAGCTCATGTAAAACTAGCTGCAGTATGTACTGCTCGTGGGTTGGGCCCCTGGCTGTGGGGGCCCTTGTTCTCCAATGAACCCGTCCACATGTTTTCGTTCCCTTGACAGCCACGTAACTAAACTCTTTCTACCCAGCCCAGGCACTTCTGTCTAGTCCTCCCGTTGCCTGGCTACAGCAGCAAAGTATGTAAAGAGAGATGAGAGCGCATCAATAAAGTATGTAAATGGAGAAAAATCTCAATGAGCCAGCGAGGGTCCTCCTCAGAAATCTCCCTAAAGCTTAATAGAGGATTAAACTAAGAGGGTGAAAGGTTGGGACAAAATGCTTTGGGAACATACAGTTTGGCCTGGAGAATGGGCACCTTTGAGAAACTTGCTGGTTTTCCTACTTCCATCCAATTACATCTTCCCTTCAGGTCCCACCCACATCGTCCCTTTAGCCCCACCCACATCTTTCCCTCAGACTGCACCCACATCTTCCCTTCATGCCCATCCACTATTTCCTGCAGGTCTCAGGCATCTTCCCTTTAGGTCCCACCCACATCCTATTTCCTCCAAGTGCTTTCTGGCTATTCTCAGGTTTCTCTCCCCTGAAAGCGCTTTCCATTCATTTCAGAAGCACCTCTGGAGCACGTTCCACAGTGCTTTGTCTTAGGTACACACTGAACACTACATCCTTGGCCTCAAGTAGTTGACAGCCTGCTAATCAATGCGCATGCCTGTCACTTTCACCTGAGCAGTTGCTCCATGGCCTTCTCTCTTGCTTTATTGGGCAGGGGATGCTTCCTGTATAATTCTCCTGCTCTGCAAAGCTCCCGAGCATCTCCCTTCGCTGAGTGCCCACTATTGGAGACCCTCAGGCCGACCAAGGACAAGAGCAGCGACAAAAGACTTTAAAATGTGCTTTGATGCCCCTCTCAGGCTATCATTGATCCTTCCCGGCCACCTTACCATCACCAGCGATGCTCAGATATAATCAACACAGAACAAGAGTGCGATACAAATTGACCACAAAGCCAAATTAGATTTGGTGGGAAAGTATGGGGCTTCTTAGTGAATGTGGGCTTTCAGCAGAAGACATGAGTGAAAGGGGCTCTAACAGAGTCAGGCCACCCATCAAGAGCAGATGAAGTTCAGCCAGGATGAAAACATGGTGGACACCTTCCATTGGTGTTCCAGATCATGGACACAAGGACCTTGGTGGTGAAAATCTTGCATAGTTACAAAAGCCAGTATGAACGGAGAGATGTGAAATGGAGCAATGATAAGATTGTGCCAGAAAAATAATGCCCCAATCCACACTTGTCTCAGACTTTGTTTATTTAAACGATTAGACTGAAATTGACCTTTTGGGTTAATTTGGTCAAACTAAGATCAGCGAATTGTTTTATAAATTACTACAATTTTTAATTTCTAAGATAGAATTCCAGCCAGTCTTCGCCCACATCCTATTACATCTTCCTCTGGTGATTTTACGCTCTTTAAAAAAAATGGATATTCATTTTAAACAAACCTTTTCTGACACGAATTATTCTCACATGAGAAAGAAAACTTTCAGTAATTGGATAAAGTAATGGATTGATAAGCATCATTCTTCCAGGCCTAATGGCCAAGAGCACACCAGGCAGAACGGGGCTAACTGGCTCTATGGACCAACGAAGAGAGCATGGGTCCATAGAGCCAGCCCAATTTCTCTAAGAGTGGAGGCATCTTGTCCAGTTAGGGCACCATGTTGGGCTAAGCCTGTTCCAGACCTTACAGAGGGAATGCCGGAGGCAGCAGAGGCCATTGCTTACCCACAAAGCACCAGACCGCAAACCGGATCCATGTGATGGTGGAGAGCTTTAGCATGAGATAGATGTTCACCAACATGGCAAAGGCGGGCACAAAGGGGAGGCAGGGGGCCATGTACGGCAGCTTCTTGGGGCTCTCTGGCTGCTGCAGGATTACAAACACCAGCACACTGATCAGCAGCACCATCAGAACAACCAGGAGGATGGCCCACCAGCTCTGGCCCGCGATGTAGTCGGAGCCAAAGATGATGAAGGAGCAGAAGATGAACATGAGGATGAAGAGCAGGAGCACGCAGATGGTCACCGTGTGCCCCGTGGCTGCCGTGGGCCGGTCCATTTTGCCTGGAAGGCCTAGGCGGATTCTCAGGGTGTAGTAGCGGGGTCCGATCAGCTTCTTCAACTTGATGAGATAGATGTTTTCCGATTCGTCGGCCTCTATGCCCGTGGTCATGTCCACAGTGCCGTAGTTGGGGTGGTTGACGGTGTAGGCGGACTTGTCTGATTTCCCAATGAGCATCTCGTTGTCTCCCAACGACGGTAGGTTTTTAGCCCCACAAGTGTTGGTGGCCGGGCTGGAAAACTCCTCCCCCTCACTCACGGGAGAGCAAGTCTCTTTCTCACAGTCAGCCAGGATACCTTCCTTCTTCTTGGTGTGCTCCTCAGACAGGAACTTGACGAAACCATCGATGTCGCTCTCGGGTTGGTACCGAAGAAGCAAGACGCACACGGAGACCAAGGTGTAGGCGAGGAGCGTGCCGATGGACATCATCTCTATCAGGTCCCTCAGGCTGACCAGCAGAGAGAGGAGAGCTGCCAGGAATCCCGACACGATGCAAGCTACCACCGGCGTCTCTGTGTAGGAGCTCACGTGAGCCAGGAACCTGAGGGAAGGTACAAGCGGAGGGTTGAGGAACACTGCCCACGTGACTGAGCCTAGCATCTCGGTATGCTAGAACTGCAGTGTCCACAGCTTACTGAGGTTAGCTCTACCTGGCCCTGCCCTTCCGATTAATTCCTGTTCTACCTCTGTCTGCTACACCATTCCCAAAGTTGGCTTATGGGATATCACTAGAGAATTTACTTTAATCCCTTGATTTAAAGCCATTTTTATATTATCTTTTTTAAAATTTAAATTTATTTTAAAAAACGTATTCACATTACATCCCAATTGTAGCCCACTCCCTCTAATCCTCCCTCCCTCTTTCCCCCATGCCCCTCCCCCAGTCCTCAGAGGAGAGCCTTTCTGCCCTATTAACTGACCCTAGCCTAGCAAGTCTCATCAGGACTGCCTGCATCTTCTTCCTCTGCGGTTTGGTAAGGCACTCTACCAGGGGGAAGTGATCAAAGAGCAGGCAACAGAGTCCATGGCAGGGACAGCCCCTGCGCCCCTTCCTAGGGCACCCCTATGGAGACTGACTGAACTGCCTAAGGCTATGTCTGGGCAGGGGCCTAGGTCCTCTCAGTTCATGGTCCTTGTTTGGTGCATCGGGGAAGCCATTTTTTTTTTTTTTTTTTTTTTAAAGCTAGGGGGTCCATTCATTATGTGATAGGAAGGGTTGATCAAATGTTGGAGGTATGTCAGAAACATACACGGAAGCCTATGGAGTCTGGGAAAACCTTCACTCTGCAGCATTCCCAGTGCTTGCTGGGAATGAATATTCTCCCGGGCCCTACTACATCAGAGACTTTGGAGGTGATGTCCAGCCAACTGTGCTTTAAGGGACACTCTGAGTTTTCAAACCTGAGACACCCTGCCTTGCAAACAGGAGTACAGGGCATGGAGTTGGTAAAACAGCACGCCAGTTAAGAAGCTCATAGACATGGGCTCAAGTCAGCTAAAGATGAGACGGCCAGCCAGGGTGATTAAAATATGGGCTCTTCTGCAGCAGGCCCTGTGAGACTTAAGGAGGCTCTCCCGCCCTCCTCTCTCCTCTCCTGCCGCCTCCAGTCTCCCTTATTTCTCTCTTATGAATCACACAGAACTGTGAAGTGGGCTAGGCCTTTAGCATCCTTCCTCTTAGGCTTTTTGTTGTTGTTGCAGGAAAACCCTACGGGTGTGTGTGTGTGTGAACTTCTCACACAGTCAGCACCATCATCTCAGCCCCTTTCCTGGTCTACCCAGCATCCAAACGCGATGCTCTAACCTGCTGTAGACCTGGAGGAATGAGTAGAGGAAATAGAACAGGAAGTGCTGACAGCTAGTGGCGGAAATAAAGCCCCCGAGGCCGTTCTCTAGACAGTGCTGGGAGCTACGTGGCCTCCCATGGTAAGTACTGGGAATCAGGAAAAGGGGCACATGCTGTCTTGTCAGTGGGAGACAGACTAATTCACGGCTATCAAAAGGGATGAAACTTCAAAAGTATTGCTGCTGTCAAAAGTCTGAGTATGAGGGCTGGAGGGACAGCTCTGTGGTTAAGAGCATGGGCTACACTTCTAGAGGACCTGGGTTCGATTCCCAGCACCCAGAAGGTGGCTCACAACCATCTTTAACTCCAGTTCCAGGGGACCTGATACCCTCTTCTGGCCTTTGGAAGCACCAGATACATGTGTGGTGCATAGAAATATGCAGGCCAAACACTCACACATGTTTAAAAGTCTATGTTTCAGAGCCAGATGGTTCTGGTTTCAGATCCTGGCCCAGCACTTATCAGCTGCAAGATCTGGGCTTTTTTACCTCTTTAACTCTTGGTATATTTATCTGCAAAGCAGAGTGACTGTGAGAGACACAGAGCACCAGCCACAGCAGTGTTCATACTGTTCCACAGGCGACAGTTACTGTTACAATCACCATGTTCTCGTCAGTGGAGTTTTTTCTCCTTTCTGGTTGCTGAATTTTGTCAGCTTGAGGGGAGCTTTGGAGAGAGAAGTGAGGTCTCACTATGAGGCAGGCCTAAGCTGTCCCTGGGATAGGGTTCTTTCTTCTGAAAGTGTCCTTATCTTCCATGTAGCAATTTGGACCTACTCCTCTCATGAGGGCAATGTGTGGCAGAGGAGGGAGAAGGGCACGCATCAGTGGGTTGTAGGCTGAGGGGCCTCCAGTCAACTGAGAGGCTGTTTCAGTCTCCACTTTTAAAATCCAGACTTTGGCAAGACTCTGAGTCTTTAGGAAAGGTCAGCATCAGTGATGGCTGTCAGTGAGTGGTGGTCCTCCTGCATCGGAACAGCAGAGTCCAACGTATCTCCTGAGGACCCCTTACCTGAAAAGCAGCCCGTCACCAGCCATGGCATAAATGACCCTGGGCATGGGGAAGAGGGAGCCCAGCAAGCTGACTGTCAGTCCCGCCACCGACCCGATAGCCACGACAAACTTTGCAGCATAGAAGCCGTGCACCACAAACATCTCCATGAGAGGGGACTCCGTGTCAATGGCGTAATATGGCACCATTAGAGTTAAGATGATGCTCACCTGTGAAAACAGAAGAGACAGGCTGGAGGCAGAGGGAACCGAGAACGTGGATGGGGGAGCCTGACCTGGAGACAGGGGCCTTTGTGGTAGTTTGGATCTGTCATTAACCGTCCTTGGGGTCTCCATGTTTTCTCCCCACTTGTGCTTTTGGTGGGTAGGACCAGATAATCTCAGAAGTGTCTCTGTGGCCTTTTTATATCTGAGGATAAAACTCACAGGTGACACAAGCCTCATAGAAGCTGATCTGCCCAGGACGTCCCAAATGGAAGGAGCCATGGCCAGGCCCTCAAGTGCCCTGCCCCAAGGACAAGGGTCTCATTTCTTCTTTTTAGTAAAGCATCTATCTACTAAAGTATTTATCTATGTATCTATCTATCTCCTATATAATATCTGTGTGTTTTTGAGTGTGTGCGGGTGTGTGTGCACATGCTTGAGCAAATGTGCGCTGTATGTATGGAGTCTGAAGGACATCTCAGGACAACTCAGTTCTCTTCTTCCCTGTGGATTCTGGGGATCCATTGTCTCAGGCTGTTGGTTTGGCAGCAAGCACCGTAGCCACCGGGCTATCTCCCCAGCCCAAGGACAAGATGGTTACTTTCTTTATTTCTTCAGGATCCTCCTGGTTCTTATCTATGTTCTTCCTCACTCCCTGCCTCAGAGACCAAACCCTGGAAGTGTTTGAGACTTCACAGATAAGGAGAGCTGATGGGGCTAAGTTCCATTCCCTCTGTCTTAGTGCTGAGGCTCCTGCAGGTCGTGACTGCCGCATCAGGATGCAATCCAATCAGACTCTATCTGGGAAGCCACCTTGTCTCTTATGAACCAGGACACCCTTGCTTGGGGACTTCTGTAGGTGTCCTGTCTCCTTTTCTATGTCAAAGATTTGCTTATAAAATCGATTTTCTTAGCATTGGGCATAAACAATGGAGCCAGTAGTCACTTGTGGCTTTCCCCTGGAATGTAAAAACAACCCTGACACCAAGATGGGGACTCGAAAGCCTGAAATGGAGAGGGTAGGTCACATGTAGACAGACCACGTCTTTGCCTGTTCCTCAGGAGTCAAGATTCCCAAGGGAAACCATGGGTCACCAGGGATGACAGCAGAATATGCCACAACAACCCAGTATCGTTGCGGTAGATTGGCTGTTCACTGCCCAGTACAAGACCACACGGTCCCCAAGACATGGCTAAGGCCTGTGTAGTCGAGAAGGTGGTGGCCCTCAGGGATGCATCATTGTCACATTGCCTTCAAGGATGCAGTACAGTGGTTGGAGGAGCGTGGTTGATTCTCACAGCAATTCTCAGAGTCTTCTGGCCACTACCCAGATCAGTACAGGCTAAGCTTCCGGCTTGGGAGATGCATGAAGGTGCTCTGTAATCTCTAGAGTGCTGCTTAAGGAAGGGACCACATGGTAGGAGTCAATGTGTGTGCGTGCTGCCAAAGTCTACTTCCAGGGGGAGGGCAGGAGTGATGAAGGTGTGGAAGGACACAGGCAGGACAGAGGAATCTGTTGCTCCTGCCCTGCCACCTCTCCCACAGCATAGGGACAATCGGGGACTGGATAATATTCCTAATACACTAGAGTGTGTGTGCATAGAGGGAGGTAATAACTGGCCCATTCGTAAACTGCCTGGGTGGGAAACTGAATTTCTGTCAGCAGATAATCCTGTTTTGCATCTTGCCTCATCATTTGGTCTGGAGTCCTTAGGGAATGGCTAAGGATGATTTTGGGGGTGATTAATGACAGATGGCATGTCTGGTAGGCTGTATCCCCATCATGACTCTTTCTTAATTGTAGTGACATATATATATATATATATATATATATATATTCCTGCAGATTAGTATATCTTTGGGAATGGCTTCCAGTAAACTATACTTTAAAACCAAACTCTGGTTCTGTCTTTGTCCTGACTGTGGTTACCCAAGTAGACCTTCAGGACCCAGGAGTGTTTGTGTCCTGGTGGCTGGCCAGGTGGTCCCAGGATCTGAGAGGATGTTCGATGAGGCTAACAATTACTATGATAGAAATTCTGCCGTGGTGACTGAAAAATGAAACATTAGACGTGAGTAGGAGTGTATTTGTGGGTCCTAAGAAGACCAGGCTTCCTTCTGAGGGAAACCCCAAGGGTGACTTTGACTGGTGTCTAGTAGTACTAGAAGACTGAGCTGAAAAGAATTGCATTTCTCTCCAGATTTCAGGGCAAGAGTGTTTCCCAAGGACAGTGTGTTCCCTCGCGCCACTCTGTGGGAGCCTTGCCTCTTCACTGCCGGGAAGCTCCCAGAAGACAGAGGAGCATTGAGGGCTGCGCACAGAGGCCACAGTGCTGTTGCTTGCACGCCACCCGTTACTGCCAGCCTATGACCTGAGATGCTTGGACAATAGCCCACTCCTTGCACACTGTCCCTAGGCATAGGGAAGCATGGGGATAGAGACTTGAGAGGCACAGGCTGAGGTGAGGATTGGTGCTTTTCTTTCCTTCCATTTTGAGGACCTGAGTTTCTACTTGTCACCAATAGGTAGGGCTACAGGGGGACGTAAGGGAAAACTGGGCAAGCACCAACAGCCACATTTGTTGCTGTTGTTGTGTGAGTGTATATGCCTGTGTGTGCAAGTGTGTGTACAGCATGGTGTAGTGGCTGGGAGGCAACCTTAACTATTCCCCAGGTACTGTTCACCATTAAAAAAAATTTATTTATTATGTATACAATATGCATTAGATCACATTATAGATGGTTGTGAGCCACCATGTAGTTGCTGGGAATTGAACTCAGGACCTCTGAAGGAGTAGTCAGTGCTCTTAACTGTTGAGCCATCTCTCCAGGCCCCTGTTCACCATTTTTTATTTATTTATTTAAAGACAGGGTCTCTCACTGGTTTGGAACTTGCCAAGCTGGTGAATTTGGCTGTCCAGCAAACCCTAGGGATCTGTCTGACTGCCTCCTCAGTGCTGGGATTATAAGCACATACGTCATGCCTGACGTTTGCTTTTCATGTGAGTTCTCAGGCTTGATCTCATGTCTTTGTGCTGTACTGCGATACTGAACCATGGCTTTCAATAAAACACAAAGGATCGTGAAGAAGGCCCCGCCAGCATTTGGTACTTACAGACACATATGCTGTGAGGCAGATGACCAGGGATGCAGTGATAGCATAGGGAATGGAAGTGTTGGGGTTCTTGGCTTCCTCCCCAGTGGTGGCAATAATGTCAAAGCCAATGAATGCATAGAAGCACGTGGCTGCTCCTTGCAGCACCTGTAAAGAGGATGACATCTGTCAGGCTCAGAACATGAGGGCAGGACCATGGCCTAAAAGTGGTGCCCAAAACTGCCCAGTGCTCTGCACATACTCCTGAAGGGCACTGGGCACCGTGAAGGACTAGTGTCTAGCATCTGAGTTCTGATGTACTTGAGTTTTCTTGTTACTCCTGGCAGTGTCCTCATGTGCTAAAGACAGATGAGAACTTTATGGCCAAATAAAAATTGGGTTAAGCAACATATTCAAATTCTTTTTGAAAAAAAAAAATCAGTATGTTGGCTATCTGTTATTTGAGGGGGGCATTAAGCATGGGGCCTCATGCATACTAATGAGGTTTTCTACCACTGAACTACCTCCCTCAGGTGTGCTTTGTATGTATTTTGTACTTTATATTTTATTTTCACCTATCAGTACTCAACCATGACATACATGGATACATCGGATGTGAGTTGCTGGTCTTCTGTGGGCAGGATGCACATACTTCTACATACAGTTTTATTCTGCCCCAATTCAGATACAGGTCGGCTGGTGACGTCTAGATTGGGGGGGCGTGTAAGTTTTAGGTCTTCAGGGCCTTTAAAAGGAAGATGGGGTACACACTGTTTGACTTTTGGCTCCTTTTGGGGTTTGAATGACTTAGTTGGGCATGAGGCAGGCGGCTGGGTAAAGCTGGGGGGATGCTAATTACACAGATACATTTGCTGATGTCTGCAGGATTTGAGGTGACTCCAAGGGTGAGTGGACCTTCAGTCAAGATGCCACTGAAACCTTTCTACTAGGGATCATGTGACTTTCTTTACTGTGTGCTTTTCTAGCCTTGGTAGCCTCACTATTAACCGAACGGGGAAATGTGTCTCTTCAAATGGTTGGTGACTTTGTCAGGGAAGAGGAACTGGTGGCACCAACTCCAAGCTCTGGCAGGCATCCAATCCAGGAGGACAGACAGGAGGACAGAGCATGGGTAGAGATGACTGTCTATCCCCAGGACGGAAGTGCTCACATTCAACCTTCCCCACTGACTTCTCCATAAGCACAGAACAAAACACTAGATGCTAGAGCCGTAGTGATGACAGCTGTGAAGACTTCTCAAGCTGTCCAGAGTGACCTTTGTCCATCTGTAAAACATGGCCGTCTCTTATTGAGGTTCCCAACTGTGGTCGTCCTGTTCCAGTCTCCTGACCTAGGATTTCTGATTCAGGGCTTAGTGGTATTCTGGGAAATTTGTGAATGTTTCTGAAAAAGGAAAAACACCCCACATTTTAATTTTTACTAGTCTTTTTTTTTTTTTACTAGTCTTTAGTTAAATTTTAGGATTTCTTTTGATTATGAATATACATTGATTTTTGTCATCAATAGAACCAGATATTTTCACATCCTAAGACTTTTGCAGAGATGTTGAAAAATGATGCTGGTCTAGATTATCGTAGCTCTTGGATATAAATACTAATAAAGAAGTATGCTGTAATCTGATAAAATTTAAGAATATGTATTATTTCATTTAAACAGAATGGCTTTAAGCTCTCTGTATAATTAGGTTCTTCATTTGAAAGTGAATTCTAATGTGGGAGTCTGGAAGCTTTGCCATATTTAGAGAAAAGTAGAAAAGTAAGAACAGCTTGACTCCGGTAAGTCAAGTGGACACAAGCCATTCCCTGGGAGAGAAGAGACCTGTTGTCCCCGCCCCCACCCACAAAGCCTTTGGATGAGGATGTGGGAGGTGCCACTAGATAGATGCCAGATGAAGGAAGGAGACAGGTTTCACTGCATCATACAAGGGGGGTCACAGTCTTGGACATGTGCTTATTTTCACTTGTGTAGGGAATATTACTGATTTTCAAGGATGAACACATGTTGGGATTGCAGGTTTGTGAGGCTGCCTCAATCATGGTAAAGCCACGCCTTAAGGTGGGTCTTATTCGGATTTCTTCTTCACACACACACACACACACACACACACACACACACAGTGCACACACTTATATAAACACAGAACAAATGCATACACATACATTTATACATATGTATGCACATATAAACATATAACATGCAAGCACACATATCCTCTTCTAGATTTACAGTGCCCTGGCACAATGGCCAGATAGACTAAGGCAAGTCTACCTCAGAAGGTGAGGGAGCTGTGAGCCATGCTACATAAGGAGCATTAGGGAGCCAGAGACTGTCTGACCTAAAAAACGAAAGTTTTAGTGGAGGTGATAGAGGACCACTTCTCTCCATCGCTTTGATAGCATCGAAAGGCCCAACCACGTTGTGTGCTCCAAAGGGAATCCCAGAGCCATGCACGCAAGTGTGACTAGGTCTGCTAGGTGTGTGGACTTTGTAGATGATCAGACTTTGGTTCGTTGTGTCCTAAGCTAGCTGGGTGACCTAAATTTCTAATCTGTTGGAGCTCATTTTCTTCACCACTAAAAATGGAGATAGTATTAACAACTCACAGGGCTGTTTCAAAGAGTAAATTTCATCACAGAATATGGTATGTGCTCAATACATATTAGCTTTTACTGTCAGTACTATTACTATTACTTCTATGAATTTTTCTCGGGCAGATGGAGCCCAGGGGTGAAAAGCCCTCCTCCATTTGGAACATGACACATCTATGTTAAGCTACCATGTGTCAAGCAGTGTGATTGGTAAAGAGAAGAAAATACTCTGAGCTTGGCCTCACGGGCTTAAAGTCCTGGAGCTGCTGCAGGACCATGAATGTAACTTGGACCACAGAAATAAACTGAATAATATTAATAAGCATCTATATTATTTGCAAAACACGTGCCTCTATTTTCCAAATGAATGAGGGAATGGATGATAATTATTGATAATCATTAGACATTAGAAAATTAACTATGATCAAGCTGGGAAGAGGGGAAATACACGTGTAAAGAGGATATAGAGGAGCTTCAGTTTGTATATGTAGAATTAGAAAGCAGTGTTAGTTGATGATAGACCAGACCAATCAAAGACAGGGCATCTGAGCATCCTTCTGCATCAACAGGGCACCTGAGGCTCCTTCTGCATCAACAGGGCACCTGAGGCTCCTTCTGCATCAACAGGGCACCTGAGGCTCCTTCTGTATCAACAGGCAGCAGAATTTTACATAGATGATTTAGGGGGGAAAAGAAATTAATGAAGGAAGTATAGACAAGGATGAGACAGTGTCCTGGCAGCACCAAGGCACCAACTAGGGAGGTTGAGGCAACCATTGGCATCTATAAGCTTAGGGCCCGGGACAGCATGGTACTCCTGGATCCAGTGAGAGCTGGAGAGGTGGGGCAGTGCTGGCCGGCAGGGCCACAAAGCCAGTGTAAAGCTAGAGTTGGGCAGGAGTGAAGAGGTAAATACCACTTGCTCTCTTTTCTTTTCTTTTTGTTTTTGTTTTTTGTTTTTGTTTGTTTGTTTGTTTTGGTTTTTCAAGACAGGGTTTCTCTGTGTAGCCTTGGCTGTCCTGGACTCGCTTTGTAGACCAGGCTGGCCTCACAGAGACCCACCTGCCTCTGCCTCCCGAGTGCTGGGAGTAAAGGCATGCGCCACCACCACCCGGCTCTACTTGCTCTCTTTTCATCTTCTGATTGATAATATCTCCCATTGGTTAAACACTGCACGTTTAGTGTGGAGGGGTTTGGAGCACAGTACAGATTCAAAAAGTGGAGGTAGACCAGGATGAAGGAGGGAAATGAGGCGAGTCTAACACACAAGATCAGATAGAGCTTGGCCTAATAAGACAGGAAAGACAAACAAATCAGCAGAAGGGTCAGCTTTTTAGTTGAGATAGTTTTCTATTTTGTTTTGAGAAAAGGTTTCCCCATGTGATCCTGGCTGCTCTTGGAGTCAGGTACCACCTTCCTGGGCTGCTGGGATTATGGGTGTGCCCCATCACGGTCAGCTGCTTGATTAAATTCTCTCCTTCCCCCTCCTTCTTTCCTTCCCGCCCTCTCTCCCTCTCCCTCCCCCCCTCTCTCTTCCTTTCTCTCTGCTTCTCTCCCTCTCCCTCTCTCCCTCCCTCTCTCTCTCTCTCCCTCTTTCTCTTCCTCTGTCTGTTTGTCTGTCTCTCTGTCTGTCTGTCTGCCAAATGTAAGCACAAAGAGCCTTGAAACAAAATTTCGAGAAGGTGTGATCACTAAAGCTGCTTTCTACCTCATCTCTCCAGATCTCGTCTTGCCAGGGACATTTACGGCTGGAATACCTGCAACACGTGAAAAGCCTGTGAGTGGCGAGCCTGTGCAGATGCTTACCCACATGATTCAGAATGTTCTTACCCTGCCAACAGCTCTGCAGAGGAACATCGCATCACATGGAGGGCTGTTGCTTACTCGGTTGTCAAAGGCACTGTCATGAATGGCTCTGCTACTCCACGTGCAGCGTCCCTAACAGCTGCCCTGGGGCTTTGGTAGTATTGAGAGGCATTAGGGTGATGTGGCTTCCCATATTGCCTTGAGAAGCTTCAGATGCTAGAAAATAATTAGCTGCCTTTATCTAATTTACTGGCAAGGTGAGACGACAAAATGACGTTAATAGAATTTCAACCACCCTCATGGCCCAGCTCTATTAGCAGCCTGTCCACAGTGACAGTGGAGTGTGTTAATAGGTTCCAACAAATGGAGTCAGACAAGGAGACCATGAAAAATAATAGCTTTCCTTTGGAGGCCTTCAGAATTCCTTACAAATTCTTATGGAGTGTTTTCCTGGGAGCTATTTGTGCTGCTAAAATATCTTATTTGGTTAAAGAAAAACCATAAGATAGCATCAAGAACAAATAACATAAAGGGCACACACGTTCAACAACGTTCAGTGCTGAGGAGCTGCAGATGGATGCTGGGGTTCAGCTGGGGGCCAGAGTCACTTGATATAGGGGGAATTGTTTGTTGTTCTTAAACTCTTCAAGACCAAAGAAGCATTTGACCCAGAACCTTTAAGTGAGCGAACCATTCCTTAAGCTGTTTTCTTTGGAAGGGGGTGGCTGGAAGAGGATTGTGAGGGCCCCATTGCCAGAGGACTGGTTGTTCATTAACCCTTTCATAGCACTTGTGAGTTGTGTGTAACCCAATGTGACGGTGTCCTCATGATAGCCTGTTTCGTTTTCTTATCCCCTTCTACCTAAAGCACAGTATACCCCAAGGCATCTGGGACTCTGTGCTAGTCCCCTAGTTAACGGTGGGGTTCAGAGTTTCTCCAAGCAGCATAGGCATTCAGGCAGCTGCCAAGTCAGAAAACACATTTGTGTTGATGTTTGTTAGGTAAGAGTGGCAGATGCGTTTACTACTGTGGTGAATGATTGAGTCATGAGCAGGTATCGGGCTTCTACAATATGTGATTTAAACTCACATTCATGGTGGCCTTGCTGCATGGGAAAAATGATCCGTAAGCAAAGTTAAGAAAGAGCAAAGCCAGGTCAGTTCACTAGGGAGGATGCGTACGGTGTAGAAATCCAAGGCCAGGCTGAGAACAGGGAGAAGAACCAACAGCTCACACACTGTCCGTTGTATTCAGATAATACTCTTTTTGTCCCAGCACAGGGACATGCATTTGTTTTCTTTGAGGGTAAGAAACAGGCATTAAAAATCCAAATTCACAGCTAGGCTTTTCTGACGGCCAATGACAAGTCTACTCAAGTTCCTAGGCGAGGACACTGGCCAGAGGTTTAAACAAAGTTAGGTGGTGTCAAGGTGGTGCAAACCAGGGGAATGGTGGGGCAAATATGGACTTTGGGTCACCCAGGGCTGGAGTTCAATTTCGACTCTATTGCTTACTAGGGCTGCCATCTTGGATAATTTAAACCTCAGGATGTTGGTGTAAAAGTGGAGGCTTTTGCAGTGAAAGATAAATGAAACACGGATTTGAGAGAGTTTGCCATAAGGAAATGCCACATTTTAGAAGAGTCATTCTTTCTTTTGTTCTTTAGTCCTAAATTTAGACTTTCCTTTCTTTCTCTAAAAGCGAGTGAGAATCGGAGTATGTAAGGCAGGGCCCACAAAGATAGTCTGAGGACTCCCTCTGGCAGTGGGGCCTCCTGATTGAGGAGGGCTGTAGAACCCCCAAAGCAGGAAGAGGATACCCTTAAAGAGAATGAAGACCCCAGAACAGAGCACTAGAGGAGGGACAAAGCTGAGATGTGTCTACTTTCCTCACAGCTAGGAAAGAGTGATTGTACAGAGGCCACACCCCCCACCCCAACTCCTTCTCGTCCTCACAGAAGGGCTGGGCTACTGTGTGCACAATGCGCATTCATTCAGCCTGAGTGAAGAGAAGAACTTTTTGTCTCTCAACATTTCTTTGAGCTCTGATAGTCTAGTTCAGGGGCTGGAGAGATGGCTCTGCAGTGACGAGTAGCAACTGCTCTTCATAGGGTGGGGGTTTGATTCCCAGCACTCACATGGTGGCTCACAACCATCTGTAAATCCAGTCCCAGGGGGTTTGCTCTCTCTTCTGGTCTCTGCAGGTACCGCATGCACACGGCACACAGACATACATGTAGACAAAATACCTATACACACAAAAAACCTGTCAACATTCTAACTCGTCATGAAAGTTTTAAGAAACTATGTAAGATTAGTTGCCCGCGCTGGTCAGGAGCTTCAGCCCTTGCCCTCACTGACTGAGTGGAGGGAGATAGAGTGTGTCTGCAGTCACTCTGAACCTTGTGTCTGGAGGGGCCAAAACATCACCTGTGTGGACACCATTGATGGATCAGGCATCTAGCATGGCTGTCTGTCCTCTCACAGTACGCCACGGGAGCAGCCAAGAGGGTGTCCTTTTCTGCCAGCATTTGGCACAAGTCTGTCTCCTCCCTTGATAACGAGAAGGGCTGAGGGCACAGAAGTGAACTGGTGCCCAGTGTTTTCCCGTAACCCCTCAGCCCCAGCATCCCTGACAGTGTTGAGAAAACCGTGAGAACACTTTCGTGCGAGTGCAGCTGGCACCCAGGGACATCCCTTCTTTCCTCTCTTATGACTTGTTGTTTCTCCTGTGATGGGAAAAGAACAATTTGTATCACAAGAAAACGAAGAATCGGGGGGGGGGGGGCAACAGTGCTTCTTTGTCCCCCTTTCTGGTTTCGAGCAGTTTCAGTATTTATTCATTTCAGGGAGGAGAGACGTGCTTTGTGGTTCGGTGGAATTCCCGCAGAAAAGCAGCAGGCTCGCAGGTTTGGCTTAAACGCCTTGCTTATTTCTCTGCACTGAGTAGCATAGCCTGGCTCAGAATAAACAGAAGTTATTCTGAATGTTCTCCAAGAGTGATTTCTGATCCCTGTACATCTTGGAGGAAAACCAGGGCAAACAAAAGCTACAGAAGAAAATTGAGTAGTGCCTTGCACTTGTGTTCTACGCAGGCCTGCCACTCTGGGGCTCTGGATATTCCCTGGACAGGACCTGGGAACTTCTCAGGTCCCTCCATCTGGAAATTCATGAACTATGTTCCATTGTCAAACAAAGTCTGGTGAATTTTTACCAATGAATGCACAAAATAAATATCTTTTAGTTATATTGTAGAAAGAAGTCAGGTGAGATTTAGAGCCACTTCTTAGAATAGAGAACCGGCCACCACCAGGTTCTGGGGATGGGATCCAGCTCACTCTCTTGTCACACCCCGACAGTACTAGCTAGACTGTATTCCTCTCAGATAGGGCTTAGAACCGCCACTCTGCAGAGCCTGCTCAGCTGCTCTCAGGCTCCGCAGGGCTCTCCTTCCAGGCTTGGATGTTGGAGTCTGATTATAAACGATTCCTCCCCTAATTTTACACAGAGGCAAACACAGCGCATTCCTGCTCACGCACTCTTTCTCATGTGTCCTTTACCAATTTGTGCATCCCTGTGCACGGCTGCCTCTCTCAGCTGAACTGAACTGTCCCTACAGGTCTTTGGACCCCTGGCTTTGGGTTCTGACTGTGCCACACACTGTGCTTAGCAGGTAGTACTGGCCCTGTCTGGGTGCAAACGCTCTCATCCTTCAGGCCCAATTGTGAATATTTTGCACCCAAGATTACTGTGATGATGTGATGAGCTAACGCACGCAGCATTTAGCTCAGAGGAAGGCACGCTGAGAGAGAGAGAGAGAGAGAGAGAGAGAGAGAGAGAGAGAGAGAGAGAGAGAGAGAGAGAGAGAGCACGCGCCACACTACATTCAGATCTATTGTTATTGTTATTTGTCTACACTGAAATTTCAGTGAAGCCAGAAAACAAGTGAAAAATCAGGAGACGTCTTCAAAAACATCTCAACGGCAAGACTGTTCCTGGCAAGGAAGGCACACCAGCTTCTGAGAATGAACTCACCCCTGACCAGCCATGGGGCAAGAACTGGCCCTCAGCCCAGTATTTGCCGTTGATGAAGAAGAGGCCAGCGATCATGATGAACACCCACACTGCCAGGTTCAGCACGTTGAGGACGTTGTTGAAGCCCACGGAGTTCTTTACCCCCAGAGCCACAATGACGGTCACAATGACTGCGATCACCAGAGCCAGCAGGTCTGGGTACGATTGCTCTCCTTTCCCTGGAAGAGGAAGGCATGATCAATAGTGTCTAAATGAAGTCCCTGTGGCCTCCTCCTGCCCCATTGCATCCGGGTTGTCAGGACTCTTGGAGCACTGGTTAGTCTGTCAGGAAGAGCAGCGAAGGCTGTTGTCTGTCTGTGTACACAAACACGTGTCATTGTTATGGCCCATAAGCAGATATAAGTGTTTATCTGCAAATGAGGACGTTTGGAATGCAGAAAAGGTGACCTGATACCATAGATGGAAATTTAGCTATGTAAGGAGATTGTCACTGTGCACCTGGGGAGGCATAGCAAGCACATCTTGGGACATTTGAAGCACACATATAGGTTTAACATAGTCTTTGAAAACTTCTTTGTTTTTGGTACAATTTGTAAGATTTCTAATCCCATTCCCACAATGTTTTCTTTATGAACAGGTTTTAAAATGTGCAGATTTGAAAGTCATTTTAAGTGGCTTATCATTTGCAGGGTGGGGTTACAGAGAGAAAATGCCCGGAGCACATGCCGCTGATGGGCCTGCTGGCTTGGTCCACCCACTGGCCAGTGGACTTCTGCCCTCTATGGAGAGGAGCAGGCATTGCATCAGCAGTCAGCGAAACCAGATTCCAGCTGTACTTTTGCCAACAGCCCACAGTGTGGCCTTGGGCACACTGCCTCATCTTTCTGGATCTCTTTTGCAAAGTGAGTGAGATGGGTGACTGATTTTGGGTCATTTCAAAATTAAAATGTTATGAAATCAGAGTACAGCCACGATCTTTATACTTGTTATTGTGGCATTGGGGTGATCAGCAGTTTAAAGAAAAGATTTCTTTTTTTGTTATTTGTAATTGTGTGTGTGCCCATGTGTGAGTCTCTGCATGTGAGTGCAGGTACCTGAAGAGGACACAGGCCTTGGATGCCCTGGCGCTGGACTTATAGGAAATTGTGAGCCACCTGACATGGATGCTGGGAGCTAAACTCAGGCCTTCTGGAAAAACAGCAAGTGCTCTTAACTGCCGAGCCATCTTTTCAGCCCTGGCCGCATTTTTGTCAATAGTCTCTGAGGTAGGGACACTGAAGTGAAAGGATTTGACAGAGGCCCAGAATTATTTCTCCAGCTCCCTCCCTCTTTCTGTGTATGTGTATATGTGTGTGTGTGTGTGTGTCTGTCTGTTTCTCTCTCTCTCTCTCTCTCTCTCTCTCTCTCTCTCTCACTCTTTCTCTCTCTCTCTGTGCGTGTGTGTGTGCGCGCATGCGTGTGTGTGTGTGTGTGTGCGTGCGTGTGTGTGTGTCTGTCTGTTTCTCTCTCTCTCTCTATGCGTGTGTGTGTGTGTGTGTGTGTGTCTGTCTGTTTCTCTCTCTCTCTCTCTCTCACTCTCTCTCTCTCTGTGCGTGTGTGTGTGTGCGCGTGCGTGTGTGTGTGTGTGTGTGTGTGCGCGCGTGCGTGTGTGTGTGTGTGTCTGTCTGTTTCTCTCTCTCTCTCTGTGCGTGCGTGCGTGTGTGTGTGTGCGCGCGCGCGCGCGCGTGCGCGTGTGTGCGCACCCACGCGTGCTCTGGGGATACCAAACCCTGGCCCTCATGCTTGCCCGGCCAATGCTTTACCCACTGAGCAACCTCTGCAGCCTCCAGGTTGCATCCTTACAGGGGGTCTGCTCATCTAGCTCATGAGTTCGCATGTTGGGGGGAAAGGATGATGCAGTCTCACCCAGGCCGTTGAGCGTTCCCACTGTGTCCACCATCCAGCGGCTGATGGTGTGGTTCGCCAGAGAGTCAAACATGCTGCTCAGAGCACTGGCTCCAGCTGCAGTGCCGATCAGGTACTCCAGGATCAAGTTCCAGCCAATGAAAAAGGCCACAAACTCCCCAACGGTGACGTAGCTGTAGGTGTATGCGGACCCTGTGGTCTTGGGGACTCGGACTCCAAACTCTGCATAGCACACACCTGCAGGGGACAAATGAAACTGGTGGGGGCGGGGCTTCCGGAGATGAGCTAAGATCTTGGTGCCTGATGCGCTCTCTCTCTCTCTCTCTCTCTCTCTCTCTCTCTCTCTCTCTCTCTCTCTCTCTCTCTCCTCTCTCTCCTCTCTCCCTCTCCACTCTCTCTCTCTCTCTCTCTCTCTCCTCTCTCTTCCCCCTCTCTCTTCCCCCTCTCTCCCTCTCTCTCTCTGAGACAGGGTTTCTCTCTGTAGCCTTGGCTGTCCTGGACTCACTTTGTAGACCAGGCTGGCTTCGAACTCACAGAGATCCGCCTGCCTCTGCCTCCCGAGTGCTGGGATTAAAGGTGTGCGTCATCACGCCAGTGATGCCTTATACTCGTAAGAAGACAATATTAGGAGTCTCTGGCCATTAGCACCAGGCCTCAGAAGTTTACATATAGCCACACACTACTTAATGATGGGGGTGTGCTCTATAAAATGTGTTATGTGTATATGTGTGTGTGTGTGTCTGTCTGTTTCTCTCTCTCTCTCTCACTTGCTTGCTGCGTGAGTACTGTGGTGTGCTTACACAAACCTAGGTGGAATAGGTTGCTACACACCTAGGTTATACACACCTATATATGTCATGCAGACACATACAACTAAATAAATATGTGTTACATAGCTTATTACTCCTAGAGCCATGATGAATAAATCAAATGCAAAGGAAAATGCTAGAATGAGGGGACACAATGAATGTTGGCTGTAGGCACTGCTGGTGCCTTGTGGCATGCTGCCTTACTGTAAACTTTTGTTTTTTTATAAGTAAGAGTAAACCTTAAAATACTGATTAAAAGAGTGCATCATAAACCGGAAGCCAGTAACTGAGTCATTTATCACCCTTATCAAGTATTATGCCCTGTACATAGCTGTATGTGTTAAGCATTTACCCTGCTGGCAGAGTAGCAGGTCCGTGTCTATAGCACCACAGACATGTTGCATGATAGACATTACAGGATTATAGCAGCGTCATGTCCTACAGCTTAGCAACTTTTCATCTCCATGAGGGACGTATGGGACTAAAGTCATATATGTGTCTATCACTGACTATATCATTGTTATGTGGACAGGGCTGTATGTGACACAATTCCAAACCTCGCTAGCCGTTTCCAGTCTCACATCCTAGAAACACAGTTTGGCTGTCTATTTCTTTGGACCGTTTGACACAGGGGCTTCACTGTGTAGCAATTCTGGTTAGGTTTCTCTTGCTGTGATGAAACACTCTGACCAGAGGCAACATGATGCTTTCAGGTCACCATCTATTTTTAAGAGAAGTCAGGAAAGAACTCAAGACAGGAACCTGAGGCAGGAACCCTGGAGCATGCTGCTTCCTGGCTTGCTCTCTCTGGCTCAGGCTGAGTCAGCTTTCTCTACATCCCAGGACCACCTGCACAGGGGGAGCACTGCCTACAGTGCTGATTTGGGCAATCCCTCCTCTCAGGTGACTCTCAGTTTTATAGTGTTGACAATAAAAACTAACCAGGATAGTAGCCCCGGCTGACCTTTGACCTTTGACTCACCATGTAGACTGGGCTATACTCTATCTTATGATAACCCTACTGCCTTTTCCTCCCAAGTGCTAGGATTATAGGTAGGTATTATCCTGTCTGGCTTCTAAAACCTTTTTGACCATTGTATTTGGGAAGGCAATCAAAATAACTTTGCTTGAACTATTGAGAAGTGATCTTTCTTTAGGAAATTCCTCTTTTGTTGTATGCTTCTATTGTGTTTCTTTGGAGTTCAGCCCTAATGCAGGATGACGCCACCAATGGCGGGGGCTTAGACGACACAGTGACACCTTCCTTTTAGTTTTCCACATTACAGAAGATGCTCTTCCTCAGAGCGTGATACCCTAAGCTAGCCGTGGAGATACTGCACTGTAGCAAAGGGGAAAGACAAAAGGGCACATGTGAAAACATAGTTATTAGCAAAGAAAGCCCCAATTTGGACAAGGCTCAGAGAAAGTCATGCAAGAGGGAGCAGGAAGATGGTAAGGGCCAGAGATACGGAAATAGTGTCTTCTGGACATGACAGGGCCATTGTGTCGATGAGCTCAGCAGCACCATCTGCTGCTTGTACAAGCTCTGCATAAGATGAAACCAGGCAACAGTATACCATGTGTGGGGGAGGGCCCTATGAGGCCCGCCCAGCTGATAGCCACTAGATGAGAGGGAGAGTCGGTTTCTTTAGGGGCGTGGCCTCTAGCAGGTTGCTCACACTTCAGCCTTCCACCTGTGCTATGAAACACCATCTTCTGATTTGCTATGGCCATTGCAGTCAGAAACAGGTAGTAGCTGTGGCTTCCTGCAAGATGGGACCTGTCAAGATCCTGTCAAGGATGTGGGGGATGGTGCTGATGGGGCCTCACACTTCCCAGGGGAGCTGTTGGCAGCTAATGGATTCTAGAGGAGGAGGAATACTTTTCTTCAGTGGTGTAGCCGCTGATAGGCTGTCCATGCTTCATTGAACACACACACACACACACACACACACACACACACACACACACACACGAGATGATTATATCAATATATTGTATACATGTATAAAACTGTCAAAAATAAAAAAGCAAGACACAAATTAATTCTTTCTGCATTCCATCGAAGAAAACCATTACCTGCAAAACCACTTCTGCAGGTGTTCTTTTACCTAGAAGGATTAACACTGGTGGCGATTCACCTTTGAATGCCAATTACTCTCCCAGGAGAGCTTTCCCATTCGCATATAGCTTGGCTTACTTTGGCTAATTTCCCTACCTCCTTACCAGCTAACTTGGTGCTTTCCTAAATAACTTCTGACTTCCTAATCCCCCGTTCACTGCCTCTTACCTACTCGATCAGGCACTCTACACCTGCTACAGACACAGCTTGCAAGTAATGAAGATCCCCTGACCCTGAAACATCCATTTGACTTGGGAAGGAGTTTAATGCAGAGTTGGTCCTGTTGCTGAGTATTTATGAGATGCTTTTTGGTGCCCTGGAGAGGGGAGCCTGGCCTTCGTGGTGGGTGGGGCAGCTCTATCTGTGCTGGTGGGAGCTTGTGGCACAGCCTCTCCCCATCTCAGCGGACCAGTAAGCACACAGCTTGCCTGGAAACATGCTCTGCTACAATATTCAAAGGCCTTATCTATCTCCAGTGAATCACCAGCCCCGCCCACCAGCCATGCTGGTCCTTCCCAATTGTTCTGTACCCCTTTAAAACAGTGCCACCAGCTGGAGACTCAGAGTCTAAACACACGAACCATAACAGGCGCCAATTGCTCGGCAGGGTTGTTGAGTTGTGGAGGATGTGACTGGGTCCCAGATGTGAAGTGACACATTCACTCAGCGACAACGCTGGGTTTGTAACTGGATTTTAATAATCAATCCTGACAGCCTCCCAATTCATTCACTTCATTTAGCCGAGTCACTTGGAAAGTAACGTCTCTGCACAGCTATGTTAGATTTGAGATAAAAAGTGAATGAGAGAAATGTAGCCCCCCCTTTGGCGGACCTTTGACATCTACTGCACAGCTTCTTAAACTGAACCATAGCCCTATATGGGGCTTATAGTTTCCTTTCTGTCTCTGTGATAAACACTGTGGTTGAAGCAATTTAGGGAGGAATGGACAGCTCACAGTCCATCACTGAGGGAAGTTGGGGCAGAAACTTAAGCAGGAACTTGAAGAAACTGTGGAGGAGTGTGCTGCGTGCTGAGTGCTGGCTCACAGAAGCTTAGCTAGCTTCCTTACATGGCCAGTGACTATTTGCCTAGGAATGATACTCCCCACAGTGGGCTGGGTCTTTCTACATCAAATGACTGTCCAGACAACCACCCCTCCCCCCATTGACCTGCCCACAGGTGAATCTGATCTGGGTAATTTCTCAGTTGGGAGTTTCCTTCTCAAGAGTCTTTAGGCTGTTCCAAGTTGACAGTTGAAGCTCACCAGGGCAAGGTGCATAAAAATGAAAAGTTGACAACAGTAAAAGTTTTCTGTCTGGGCAAAGATGCCAAATTAATATAAGAGCAAATGTGCATTAAAACCTAGGTGTTCCTGACCATGTTTACTTGGATTGCGTGGCATGACTTCAGCTTTGCTTCTGAACACACAACATGTGAGTTTTACATATAAGTTGATGTAAGTGCCCCACAAATCCAACTAACATGACCCAAACCACCTGGGATCAGAGTAGAGGCTATTGCATGCTATTGTGTTGGCTAATATTATGTTGACTCCACACAAACTAGAGTCATTTGGGAAGATGGGACCTTAATTGACTGGCATGTAGGCCAGTCTATGATGCATTTTCCTGACTGATAATGGATGTAGGAGGGCTCAGCCTACTGTGGGTGGTGCCAACCCTGTGTGGTCCTGGGTTGTATAAAATACCAGGCTGAGTGAGCCTTGGGCAGCAAGTCAGTAAGCAGCACCCCTCCACGGCCTTTCCACCTGATTCTACCTCTAAGGTTCCTACCCCGATTTTCTTCAGTGATGGACCGCAATGTGAAACTATGAGCTGAAATAAACCCTCTCCTCCCCAAATTGCTTTTGGTTATGGTGTTTTATCACAGCAATAAGATCCCTAAGATAGTTATGAACTGCATAATTTTTATTGTGTACATAAAAATTTCTGCTTTTATGAAACAACGGTTTAAATTACAGAGAATAAAAACTTCAAATATCTTCCTGCTGTCATTCCTCAGCATATACATAGCAAATTAGTACAGTTTTGGATTATGTGGTAGGATGTTTGGTTTTATAAATTGTTTCTGAGTTGATGACCAGTTTATTAAAATAATGTTAAGTGAATTTTCACTTGAAATTAAAGTAGAATTTCCAAAACTTTCTTAAACCTACCTCTTCCATATTTTGTACTACATATTAGCAAGAGACAATGGCTCAGCATTGATAATTATAAGATCAAAATACGTGCCAGGTGGTGATGGTGGCACACACCTTTAATCCCAACACTTGGGAGGTAGAGGCAAGATGGACTCTAATTTTGAGGTGATCCTGGTCTACAGAGTAAATTCCAGGACAGCCAAGGACAGCCAGGGATACACAGTGAAATCTTGTCTGGAAAAGCCAAAAAACTGAAACCAAAACCAAAACCAAAACCAAAACCAAAACCAAAACCAAAACCACTAATTCTGAAAATGTTGAAGATGACTTATGTCCTAGAATATGAAAATATTCAGCCAAGCATATCCATCTCATATAATGTTAGAATATTTAATTTTCAAATTGCGTCTGAGCAGGGTGACCAGTTTATAAAGTATTTTTTGATGAATTTTTGCTTGAAATTAGGACAGAATTTCTGAAATGGCCTTAAATGTGTGTGTGTGTGTGTGTGTGTGTGTGTGTGTGTGTACATGCTACAGTGTGTGTCATGCATGTGTGCATGCATATGTGTAAAAGTGTGTTGGCAGGGATGCTATAGTGTGTGTGTGTGTGTGTGTGTGTGTGTGTGTGTGTGTGTGTGTCTGGGTATACATGTTACAGTGTGTGTGCATCCATGCATGCATGTACAATGTGTGTGGGCAGGTGTGGTACTCAGCACAACTTTCAGGAGTCAGTTCTCTTCCTCTCTTTGGTTCCTGGGGATTGAACTTGGGTTGCTGGGCTTTGCAGTAAGGCCCTTTACTCAAGGAGCCATCTTGCTGGCCCATGAATGCAAATGTTTAATGGGAGACTTTTCTAGCTCTCCAGTCTCAGGACCCGTTGGGCTGCCCTTTGGTGGTGGCCTGGGCTGACGGATGGATGAATCGGTGACTGCTCACCTCTCCATCCAGTTCCTGCTTAGTGTTAATTATCTACCAGCCCTCAGGCACAGGAGGGAGTCCACCCTGGACCACCCAAGTGTGATTTGCCACTGAGACCCCTGCCATGGCTTTGACAATGTCCTCTCCAAAAGAGGCATTTTACTAAAATTGATGTCACCTGTCTTCTTAGTTTTCATAAAACATCTGTTTCTTTGATAAGTTTCTGATGGAGCTAAGATATCCTACATGCATTACCAGGCAGCTGGTCCCTTTGAAATGGGATTGGGATTGGGATATGAGGAGAAATTATAGGATCTTGGAGAGAAATCGAATGTGGCTCCTATCAGAAACATCTGTTTTTTCCGAGACACTGAATTCCAGATGCCCGAGAGTCCCCATCCCAGCTGTCTCCTCTGAGAGGCAGGTTTCTGGATTCTGAGAAATACTTTTCTAGCCTCAAGTTGCATGCAGCTAAACCAGGTGAACCTGCCCTCATGCCCTCTTCCGGATGCTCTTGGCTAGCCAGGAAAATTGCAGGCTTTCTTTTTAGGGAGTGATGCATTGGGCGGTGTCTCCCTCCCATTTCACCACCACCATCTCTTACCTGAGCAACCTTGCTTACCCCATTGCCTGTCATAGAAACCTAGGCAATTTTTACAAATGTGTCTGGAAGAAAAGCAATTTGTCTGGGAACGCCTCTGTGTCTTTGTGTTAAAAGAAGAGACGTATGGTTTCTCTGCCAAGTCAGGGCCCAGAGGGACAGTAACTACCTGTGTTCAGGGGCAGCCAGCACCATCAATCAGGGAGGGCCTGAACATCATCAGTTATTGAACCCGTCAGAACTCCAATTAAAGCTGGGTAGGGAACAGAGAGCCCCCAAGTCCTTCAAACCATGACAGCAATATACCAACATTTAAAGGGGAGGAAATAAGCTGTCCTAATAGGGAACTGACCCCAAGCAGAATAATGAGTTCATTAAATGCATGCATAGCCTACATGCTAGTGTTTTTCTTGAAATATCCATCTGTGAAAATATTTCGGAGATTACCGGAGTACAGTTTCCACCTTGTGCCATGGTGTGTCATCATGGCTGGTGCGGGGCTCAGCTAGGCTCTCTGAGGGTCAGCTGTTGCCTGAGCCATCATTTGGCCCAAGCTGGTCCCTTACAGAGCCTTAGTTTCCCACCTGGAAAGCACCAGTGATGGCTATTGTATAGGTCGCTCCTGGCATAAGGTAGGTAACCTCTCACGGCTCTATAGCTGCTGTCTGTGGGTCAGGGAGTGTCTTGGGCCCAGCACCTTCTGGAGTGTTGGTGCAGGAGCACTTGCCCCAGAGGAGGCTTAAGAGACAACACACAACTGTTGTTAGCTGATGATTTCAGGGACTCAGCACCCGCAGGGGTGTTGGGGGATTATTCTAGGGTCTGGCCCAGGCTGTTTCTGCTCAAGTACATTTGAAGGAGAACCTGGACATTTTAATTCCTGGGCTTTATGCCTTTAATAGGAACTTTGTTCTGCTCCAGGCCTTCCTTGAGAAACTGAGAGAGACAGCTCCCACTTTTTGCTGTAATCTCTTTTTATGAGACCCAATCCTCCTTTTCAAGATGACTCTGACAACTGAGCTGCAAAGGCCTTGGGAAGAAAGGACAAAGAGAAGGAGTTGAGGTGGTGACAGCTGGTGAGCCTCTCTCCAAGTACTTTTCAACACTCCCTCTTGAGAAGAAGGAGGAGACTTTTTCTTTCTTTCTTTCTTTCTTTCTTTTTCTTTTTTCTTTTTTCCTTCCTTCCCTCCCTCCCTTCCTTTCTTTTCTTTCTTTCCTTATTTCTTTCTTCCCTCCCTCCCTCCCTCCCTCCCTCCCTTTCTTTTTTTTAGACAGGATCTCATTATGTAGTCCTGGCTGTCCTGGAACTCACTGTGTAGATCAGGCTGACCTTGAACTCAGAGAGATCTGCCTTCTCTTGACTCTGGGGAATTAATATCCCTCATCTTGTACTTCAATGCATCTGAGGAGTAGGCGAGACCACCATCCCACAGGGCGGCTTCTCAGGCGATGTCTAGGGAGAGCAGTGCGCAGCCCCATTTCAACTTGGATCTTCCTAAAGGTCCTTGACTTTTCAACTTCCTTCAAATTGGGGCAGCATGCAGAGAAGGGCTGCATGGGCCAGAGACTCTTAGTTTAGAAAGAATTATATGGATACAGGGACACTTACCCAGAATTCCCTTCCTCCCCTGTCTATAGAGACTCTCTTATTTTTATTTTATGTGTATGTGTGCGTGTGCCTGCACAAGTTCGTGTGCGCGTGTGTGCAGGTGCTCATGGAGGCCAGAAGAAGGCCTCAGATTCCCTGGAACTGGAGATACAGGCTGTGAGCTGCACCATGTAGGTGCTGAGAGCAAAACCCTGATCTTCTGCGAGAGTAGCTAAGCAACCTTAGCTGCGGAGTCCCCGCCGTAGGCCCATTTCCTTCTTAGTCTCCTCTGAGCTCTAGGAAGTTTAAGTACAGATTTTGTATTTTCAAGTGGGAGTGTTGCCACCTGCTTACCTGGGGGCTTGGGAGGATGGAGCCCCTTGGGAACGGGGACCACAGGGCTTTGTAGCACAGGTGACAGACACGGGTTGGGGTTCCTCTGATAGATTGTTTCTGACTAGGCAGCCTCTAGTGACAGTGGTATATTTTCAGCTGAGTTTTGAAGGAAGGAATTACTGAGAGTCTTGGACATACTGGTGACTTTTTGAAAGGGTATTTACTCTATGTGAGACACCGAGGGTACTGTTGGCTTAGACTCACAGTGCTCAGATGGGTGTATGCTGGTGATTAAGACAACTTAACAGTGTTGTCAAAGAGCAGGAATCCTGTAGCCACATACAAGAGATTTGTGATGTTGTTAATTTTCTTCGAGTCCAAGGATTGGCCTGGGGAGACCCCAGTGTTAGTATAATGCTTGCTAACCCCTATGTTAGTATAATGCTTGCCCTGCAGGTCTGAAGACCCCAGTTCAATGCTGAGATCCACCCCCCACCTCCCATAAAAATGCTGGACACAGTGACTTGTACTTATCCCATTAGTGGGGAGGAGACAAGGAGAGTCCTGGGACTGACTGGTCAGCCATCCTTGCCTGCTTGGTGAGTTTCAGACCAGTGTGAAACCCTATCTGAAAGAAGAAGAAGAAGAAGAAGAAGAAGAAGAAGAAGAAGAAGAAGAAGAAGAAGAAGAAGGAGAAGAAGAAGAAGGAGAAGAAGAAGAAGAAGAAGAAGAAGAAGAAGAAGAAGAAGAAGAAGAAGAAGAAGAAGAGATAGATGGATCCTGAGAAATGTTACTGGAGGTTGTCCTTTGACCTCTTTGTGTGTGCACAGATGTGCACTTCTACACTCATAAATATCTATATACACATTCATGCCTATACAGGTAAAATGAGAGATTACAAGCTGGGCCATTTAAAATAAATGTCTCAGGATATATTAATACAGTCAAGGCTTTTGAGTGAATATATATCCTAAAGCAGAAATAGTAACTAGGATCTATGGAGAGATTGTGCATGTGTGTGCACATGAGTGTAGCAGGCCTGGACCCCAGCACAGTTGACACCTGGATAGAAGCCCATCCAGGCCCTGGAGCCCAGCAGGAGGCAGCAACACCTGCCAAACAGGAGCAAAGACAGAACAAGTCAACGGTCCCACCCGGGATGCGGCTGGGAAAGTCCCTAAATATACTAGCCTTGCTTTTTGGCTTCCGTATTTCTGCTTCTTTCTAACTGAAGTGTGCCAACCCAGGATGTGTTTTCTGTGGTAGAAAGTCAAGAGCCATGAGCTCGGGGCTGCATGATTTGAGCAAGTTTCAAATGCAGTTGCCAGTCACTGTAAGGGCTTTCTATTTAACTTTAAAAGTCCATGTGTCCTCTGAAGGAGTTCCCTCATAACAGACACACACACACACACACACACACACACACACACACACACACACACACACACATTTACATATATATGTAAATGCTTAAGTTATGAATTCATGTTTCATTACTCTGAAGGGGACCTTTGGCCAGATCTGTGAAAATGGCAGCGGGGGTGCATTTCATAAAGCGTCTGTGATGCACGGTGGGAAATCACGTTCACAGTCAAGCCTGTGACCAGGACGAAGGCAGAAGGAGGGTCCATTCCGCTTCTTGCTATTTCCTCTTCTTTGTGCTAATGCCACCCTTTACTTAGTGGCATTTGCCTCCATTAGAACTCAGAAACTGCCAGTGCCATGCCATAGGCGGCCTTTTATCAGTCTCTGTGGCTTGCGGGTGTGAGTGCCGATGTCCTGCTTGCTAGTGTGAAAATCTGTCCTTCCTTCCCATGGACTCTGCATTCATTCCTTTCTCTTTTGATGCTTCTTTAATTGATCTCCACCCCGTGCGGCCATTTAGCACCAGTCTGCCCAACACCCTTTTCCCTTTTGCTTTGATGTTCTCATTTCCTGCATAATGCAAATGGAATTTGCTGGAAGCTCTCTGATTTCCTTGGGTGGCTGTGACCTCCTAGCGCCAGTCCCTGGGCACGAGTGATGTAAGGAGGAGGGCACTGTTTGAAGCTGACAGACTAGCACTATCAAAGCCGCTGAGCTGCTGTGGTCAGGCAGTTAGGCGAGGAGCACACAGTTGAGGCCACGGAGGCGAGGGCTGAGGCGTGGCACTAACTCTTAATCACTAGCTCTCTCCTTTCCCGGATGTTTACCCATGGTCCTTTGGTAATGCCTTGCCTTGCCTACACTTTGCCACAGGACTCAGTTATTTTCCCTTATTCTCACACAAGATTGAACAGTTATTGGGTGCGCTAATGTGCGTTGGTTTCGAGACATAGCCTCTCTGTGTGTTTGAAAGCACAGCCTTTTAGAAGGGTTGGTCCCTGTAGAAAAGACAATTCCTCTGGGTCAGACACCTTCAAGGAGAACCGTGCAGTTCCTTTGTACAAGGTCCACCTGCACAGTCATGCTCAGGAAACGTGCCTTTGAGTCCGGTTGCTATGGGTGGACTGGAGGCTTCAGATTTCGGATCCCGACCGGCTCATCTGCCTCAAGCAGGGCCCTCTGTGCATCAGCTTAGAGTGGTAATAATAATAAAGATGAGTATTACTGGCCATGGCCCTGTGTATGGGCTCTGTCAAGCACTTTGCATAATATAATCATAATCTTCAAAATGGTTGTTCATGAAACCTTTATTATATTCACCTAAAGATGATAAACCCAAGGTCTAGACGGGTAGCTAGGACTTACCCATCTTTCCGATGACATCACAAATTTGTGTCTGTGTGGCTGTAGGAAGGAAGGTATATTTAAAAGAGTCAGGTGATTAGCCTGGGGCCCCTGCTGTAGCCTGGCTTCCCCGCAGGCTGCTGAGGGGTTAATACCTGGCACATCTGTAACTTCCCACCTGTCTGGGATGCTGTAGTTAGCTACATCCGGAAGTCACACATGGAGTAAGCAAGTAAGCGTTGGGGCAGGGCTTGCAGAGAGACACCTCAGCAGCAAGACCTAATTGTCTCTGGCCTCCAGGGGCTACGGAATGGATGGGGCTGTGAGTTGGCACGTGGGGAGACGGGGGGGGGGGTCTGCTTTTTAAGTCTTCCTTCTCCCTCAGTTCTGTTTCATTCTAATTCCCACTACAGGCAATCTAATGCAAGCTCTTCGTTTTTATAGAGGAGGAACAGACTGAGTGTTGGGAGAGCCTGTCCGAGGACCCCGAGCTGTTTGAGGGGCAGAGCTGCACGAGGCCGCGGGTGTCCTGACGGCTGGCCCAGGCCTGGTTGGCTTTGGCCGCGTTCAGAATCGCCTCACAGATGATCGTGTTGCTTCTTTGCGTAGATGTCAACCCTTCTCTTTCTCTCAGAGCCCTTTTCTATTTTCAGCAGGAGTTCTCACTACGCCGAGTCCAGAGTGAGTGGCCTGTCTGTCCCATTGCTCCTGTACTGTCCACTCTGCCAGGGGCTGCAGAAGATGTAAGAGAAGTGCACATTTTCCTGGGTGTTCTGGAGGAAACTGGTTTTCATCACTAGCAATCTGAGAAATGTGCACATTTCCATTGAGATGCATATACCTTCTCTGAACCGGGGACCAACATCCTTCCTGCAAGGCTGTCAATCAAGCCTATTCAGCCAGCAGAGTGCGATGAGCTTCAAGTGCTGTTCTTTTTGCTGCTGACCGATGATAGAAGACACTGAGCTTAGAAGACATTTGCATGACCCAACTTAAGAGGAGTTTTGACCCACAAAAGTGGTCCCCTGATCAGTAACTCTGGGAGAGCTGTGAGCTGTGTTCAGAGCTCCAGAGAAGGAAGGTTTAGCGCTGAGGTTTGTGGATTTGGGGGTGTGAGTCTTGTTCAAGTGGCTTGCAGACAACGGCCTCAGGAGCCACGCTGATTCAGGACAGCCCTGCAAAAGCCACCTAAGGTCTCTGAGCCTCAGTGTTGTTATCTGTAAAATGAATATTATAATGGTGTTTGTTCACTGGTGCTTTTGAGGTTTTTATTTTGTGTATGCCCACGTGCATATGGGGTCAGAGGTATTTGTGGGAACTGATTGTCTACTCCCACCAGGGATGGAACTCAGGCCGTCACACTTGAGAGCAAGTGCCATTGCGCACTGATCCACAGCAGAAGTGTGCTTTGGTTTTTGTTTCTGTTTTGTGTGTTGTGTCATGGTTTCACAGCTGATGCCAGGCATATCATATTAAAAGTCTTCAAGAGTTTAGTTACTATGACGACCGTAGACTGGAGCCACTAACACACTTAGTGGGAGGTCGCGTTGTGTCTGCATTGTATAACATTTCCCAGTACACATAGCAGCAGTAATAAAGACTGACTTTCAGTAAGGATCTTACCGAGTTTCAGCTTTCAGGGACACAGACCCTGGCCTGGCTGCTATCCTCACTAAGGTTTCAGCAGACAGCTATGTATTTGGACATTACTTTGGAGAGCTGGTCGACCCTAGGTCTGAGGGCAGGCACGCGTTTTGCACATGCACTTCCTTATTGCTCTGGTGTGGTAAAGAGAAACAGAAAAGGGGCCACTGTGCACCAGTTCTCTCAGTTCACTCCCAGTCTGTTTTTCACTGAGGGAGTGAAAATGATAGTTGTGCCAACAACAACAACAACAAAACAACAACAACAACAACAACTAAAATGGGACTCATCAGAATTTGTATATGTATATGCATCCTTCTCTCTATAAACACTTTGACTCTTTAATTGTTTCCTTGCCACGACACAGCAGCCTGCAGTAAACTGGGAGACCATGTCAGAACTCTGAGAAAGAACGCCTTCAGGAGCAGGCCAGCAAGGGTGGAAAGGCAGGCACCCTAGGGCTCACCATGTATCCGTGTGGCCCGTCCCCCCAGGAGTCCCACCACTATGGCATGGGTGGACCTGAGGGCAGGTTGGAGGTGCTGAAAGTCTTAAGGATGTTAAGAGTCAAGCCTTACATACCAATATGCAGGTATGTCCAACCTTTGACATTGTAGCACAATGTTGTCATGTACTTTGTATGATTGGATATACACTCAGCCACACACAACTTGTGTGCTACAACAGGCCAGGCATGCCTGTTTGGTCTAATGTTAAGCTGTATAGCCATATACTAAACCACCTACCTACTGAGCCATCACGCTGGCCCCTGGCACCTTTTTAATCACCTTTTTGTGATGATCAGTGAGGGCAAGTGATTCATTTCCAGTGAGACAGTTTCTGGCTGCGATGACCCAAAGATGGCCTCCCGAGAAGGAGGAGCTTGGGTCTTAGGGCCTCCAGTCTCAGTTCCGCTTCTCATGAAAGAGCTGAGGGACTTAAAGGAAGTTCCTTCTGACCGTGGCTCCAGGTTCTCTTAGAGCAGCACGGAAGCCAGCCTCCTGCCGTGGTGAGGATGTGAGGTGAGTGGATGAGGATGGAAGTGACGCTGTGTCTACCTGTGAGCTCAGCACCCACACGGGTCCCGTGTGCCTCTCTGGGCTGGTTTTCTTTCTTTCTGTTATCAGAACTACGGTGTCAAATCCATCGTTCTCATGTTACTTCGAAATATTCACCAATTGCAGGTCTTTTCTCGTACAGAAGGAGCTTGGCTTTGTCCTGCTGGTTGCCCTTTGCCCATTCAAACCCTCTCCATTCCAAGCTTCACTTTGACTTTCCGTGTCAGAGAGCCCTGAGCCTCGAGCCCCGTCGTCTCTCACTATGTCTCACTCATTATGAGCACATCTGGTTTTCTACCTTCATTCGGTCTCCACTGTGTGGCTAAAATATGTATGTGCTTGTGTCACTGAACTTCTCCATGCCTGTGTAGTTAGCATCTAACCTCCACTAGGCAAGTGCTAATTGACCAGCTGAGCTGTCTCCCCAGCCTCCTGAGTTTGTTTATTTATTTATTTATTGTTTTTCGAGACAGGGTTTCTCTGTATGATATCCCTGGCTGTCCTGGATATCGCTTTGTAGACCAGGCTGGCCTTGAACTCACAGAGATCTGCCTGCCTCCTGAGTGCTGGGATTACAGGTGTGCGCCACCACGCCGGGCTTGTGAGTTCAGTTTTAATTAGACTAAAAGAGAAACTGGACATAAGCCTAGGGGAGAAAAACCCCACCAAGCTTGATGCTTTTTTCCTCTTTAGGCTCATGGGCATCTCTTGGGACTTTGAATGGCCAGACGTTGTGGGCATAAGAACTTGGCTTTGTTTCATCTGTAGCCAAGTAAATTAAGGAGAGTGCATAAGCCATCCTGCCCCCACCCACTCTCCACAGAGCTGTAGGTTAGAACCAGGAAAAAAAATTGATGTTCTTTTTCAAAACATACTATAAAAGGGGCTCTGCAGGCTTGACAGGGAACAGGGCTTGTGGAGTTATCAAAGAGCAGATAAAGCTGGTGAACAAAAAAGGGGAGGTTAGGCACAAGCTGTTTCCTCTGATAAGTGCCTCACCGCCTGGGACAGGCCAGAGGGCAGTGACCACGTCAGAGTGGGGCTGGGGAAAGGATCTGGGGAAGTTAGTGGACCTGTGGGTCATGGTCAGTTGGAGGGAAAGTAGCTTCAGCGTCCTACTTAGTTCATGGTCCACAAAGGCTTATGTAGCATGAGGGAAGAGGGCTACATGGCCAAAAAGATTCCCTGAGCTTCCGTCAGCAGTGTGCAATCAATGCCTTTTAGTAAGCTTCCTCTCCATGTGGGTCCTGGCTGTGGCAGATAGGTCCCCCCTTCCCACTGCACAGCAGTTCCCAAGCCTGGCTGTGTGTGAGATGCTCTTAGGGGCTCTTAAGGAAGGGACCAGCCCCAGGGCACCACACCCAGCCCCAGCTGAGTTAGAATTTTAGGCCATGGACTTGGCAAGTCAGTATTTTAAAATATAAGTAGACAGAAATTAGAGAGGAAGAGCTGCAAACTCGGAGAAAACATTTACAAAGCTACACATTTGAAGCCAGGTGTGACTGCTAACCGTTTTGGTCCCAGCCCTTGGGATGCAAAGGCTGGTGGACCTCTGCAAGCTCGAGGCCAGCCTGGTCTGCATAGTGAGTCCTAGGCCTGTCAAGGCTATATAATGAGACCCTGTCTCAAGAAAACAACACTACACATTTAATGAAGGATTTGCATCTAGAATATGTTGGGAAAAGTTGAGACAAGGCCTCATGTAGCGTAGGCTGGCCTTATCCAAGATGTGATACAGTCGAAAGGGCTCCAAATTGAGCTGTGCTCTTGAGTTTCTAAAGCTGTAAACTAAGCAACCATTAAAAAAATACAATAGCTAGAGCCTGATATTTAGTTAAAGCAGTAAACAGAGTAATACACCTACTTTGAAAAGATACGATGAGCCAAAATACCATATTTTACAGCAGTTACCTACAATAGAGTTTGATGCAAAACAACTGTTTAGGGCTGTGTGCTGGGTGTTGTACCAGGTATCTCATTTACATGTCACAGCAACTTTAACTTTTATTTCCCAAATGGAGAAACTGAGGCTTAGAGAAGTTACCACACTTGCCTTATGTCTACCAGCTGGTCAGCAGCTGACCCAGGTTCCAAGTCAAAAACTCAGCCTCACTGGTTACACAGCACTTCAGACACAAAATTTCACACGGTTCCCTCTCTGACATCACTTCCTGCCTTTGGCCTCACTTCATTAATATTTTTATTCCAGTATTTTCTTGACTTCATTGAAACCTTCAGTTTTCACTGATCTTACTACTTTCCCCTTTTTGCTTTTCATTGCTAATTTTTGTTAGCATACAAAAGAACCTGGCTTCGCTGTGGTGTTTCTCCTCTGAGGATTCAGTGGCCCTAGTGTTCAGCGCACCTTGCCTCTCCTTTGTGAGCGCCCCTTCTCCCATGGTACTTTCCTGTCTGTTTGGGGCAAGCTAGCTTCTCTTATTCTGACACCTTCATTCGTCCACTCTCATTATCAATCAGGAACTATCGCTGGAGACAAACATACAAGGTAGAGACTGGGCTTCTTCCGCCTGAGGTGGGATTTAGTCAGGGACAGAGAAGAGGAGCAACAAATATTAACAAAGGTGGAGATGGGTAGGACTGGACTGTTGTGGTGTGGAGAAGCAGGGAAAGGCTGGTTAAGTTCTCAGTGATGTGGGGATGTAGGGAGAGGGGACATTTGTGACCAAAGAGCATGGCAGTGCAGGACCCGGCTGAAGAGATCCACTGCAAATCTGACAATATTGACACGGATTAGTTTGGTTTTGGCTCTGAAGGATTCTGGCTGGCCTCAGCAGGGGAATGAGTCAGCCACAGAGCGTGGAGCGATGATGCCACTCATGGGGCCATCTGGAGAGAGGGGGAGAGGCAGGCGTTTCTCTTCTGGTGCCTGGGGCAGTGGTGGAGACAAGCTGATGAGTGGTGTCTGGGCATGTGATGGAGCTGGGCTAGGAGTAGACTGGGAAATGCCTAACAGTTGACTCGCAGGCAAACAACAACAAGAACACAGCCCCACTGTAGCT